>NC_135787.1:6181666-6815000 GCF_051106095.1 Pogona vitticeps
TCAATATTTTAGGGAGGCTGGGGTAAAAAAAGAAAGTAATTTACAAAGATATATACAGTGGTGCCTCACAAGATGATTGCCTCACGGGACGATTAATCTGCAAGACAATTAGTTTTTGCGATCGCTGTTTTGCTTCAGAAGACAGTTTTTCCTATGGACTATTTTCGCAAGACAGTGTTTGGGTCTATGCTTTGCAAGACAATTTTTTAAAGAGACACTTTTTCACAAGACAATGTTTTTGACAATTGGGTCCGTGACTCGCAAGACAATTTTTTAACGGACACTTTTTCGCAAGACAAATGTTTTTCTATGATATTTATAAAGTTTTTAGATTTGACTTTGTTCTGATTTTTTTTTTTTGCCCATAGGAACACATGAATTAGATCTCAATGCATTTCTATGGGAAAACGCGTTTTTCAAGACATTTTTGTTCTGCAAGACTACGATTCTGCCCCCTTTGGAACACATTAATTAGATTTCAATGTATTCCTATGGGGAACCGTGTTTTGCAAGACAATGTTTTCACAAGACAACGTTTTTTGCAGAATGAATTAACATAGTCTTGTGAGGCACCACTGTAGGAGGAAATGTGACTTTTACATCTTTACATTCATATGCTTTGTTTTGCTTTTTTAAAAAATTCATCCTCATCTGTCAAATGCCACCTTTAAGGGAGTATGTGTCTCTGGTATGGCATTAGACACAGTAGAGCTGTAAAAGTTCTATGGAAAGATGGGAGATCAAGTAGCCTTTCAAACATCACAGAAGGAAATGGCAGGATGCTCTCAAAAATGTTCTGTTTGTATATTTAAAAATGATGATGGAGAGGGGGATGATCTGTATGAGGTATTTGTGGATTCCAAATAAAATAAATAGGTAGATGTGGGCTTTGATAATAGAAAACAGTTTGTAGTTTAGAAAGAATTAGGAAAAGGTTGTGTGGTTGTTAAGATTACACAGATGTACGAGTGGGTGATACCTTTTATTGGACCACTAAAAAAAAATCAATTGCAAGCTTTCATGGAGAAGATTCCACTTCATTGGGCTTTTTCTGCACTATCCATGTAGTGGTGGTACTTACCCTGATGAAGCAGAATCGTCTCGACGAAAGCTTGCAATTTGTTTGATTTTTTTTTAGTGGCCTAATAAAAGGTATCATCCACTCTTACATTTGTAGTCTAAACATGATCTATGCTTGTATTTAGAAGCCCTGCATGATTTGTTGCCATTTATCTGGAATGCACATTTATGCTTAGCCATTGGCTTAGCTAGTTCCAAGCCCAGTGATCTTCTTGATGCTCAGGACATGGTCCCCAAAGGGCTTTCAGATTCATGGCTGTGAAAAATCCTCAGTAACTCTCACTATTTGCCCTTGTCAAAGTCACTCAGGTCTTTTCGCTTGCCCATATTTCCTGCTTCCAACATATGCAATTCAAGAACTGACGGTTCACTTGCTGCCTAATATATCTCACCTCTCGATAGCCACCATTGTTAACGATATAATCAATGCTATTCACTTCACCTGTCAGTGGTTTTAATACTGTGGCTGATCAGTGTATCTGGAGAAATATTTGCTTAGGTAGTCTGTACCATTAGTATTTTTATTGTCATGCAGAGCTTGCATTTGAATCAGTTTGTTTTTTTTATGTTAAATCATCTTGGTATGTGACAGTCTGTTCTTGTGCACTGGCTATATGGGTTCCTGTGTTCTAGCCTTGCAAAGTATTTGAGTCATGGGTGGAGTATAAACCTCATTATTTAAGTGCAAGAGGCATATGTAGAGTAGGTCAGCACATGTAATAAGTGCTTTTGTAGATTAGATTAGATTAGTACTTGCAATAAATTTTAATTCCTGCTTTGTTTTATTGAGGTCACCTTTTGGTGAGCCAGTTCCCCATATGTTTTGCCAGCAGAGTCTGCGGTCTTGCCAAAGTATCTGCTTGTTCTCATACCCAGCATCCTTCCTTTCTTTAAGCATAGAAGGTTTTAGTCGGTGCTATGGCAGTGACCCAGCAGGCATGATCCAATGTCTTGTTACGGCCAAGGTTCTTATCCTTAAAGTGTTCTCTTGGCACAAGCCCCAATAAAGCTGCTATGGCCATAGGCTTGTAGAAATTCTTATAGAGTGGTCCGTAGATATGTTTACTAATGATTATTACACTGTGAAATTAAGTCCTCTGTTTGCTCTACAAAATAGGAATGGCAGAAAAATAGCAGTAAACATTCACTTTCTTTTCTGCCAGTTTTCACTATCTGGCTTAACCGAGCAAACACGGTGATTATCTCCTGGTGGTTATATCAAAGCCATCCAAATGTTCTGTTCTAATATTAATCCTCAGTTTCTCAACTTTCATCATTTTCATCCCACAGTTAGTAATCAATTTCTAGTGCAGCATTTACAATATTTTTTTCTCCTGCCTTGTCTCGTTTCTTCCTTAAAAGTGTACTATGTTTCATGGCCATAATTACATATGGGCACAAATTAGCATTACAGTTATGATCAATGTTAGGGATGCCAACTTAAACAGATCTTTTATGTTTAAAAATGTTCAAAGTAATGTCACTACTGTAATATCTTAAACTGGGAGCCTTCTAGACAATACAGTGGTGCCTCGCTTAACGATTGCCCCACATTACGATGAATCCGCTTTACGACAGTCTTTTTGTGTTCGCAATTGCGATGGTCTAAATGGGGGAATTTCGCTTTGCAATGATCGGTTCCCTGCTGTGGGAACCGATTCTTCGCAAAACGATGTTTTTTTAACAGCTGATCGGCGGTTTCAAAATGGCCGTCGGGTGATTAAAATGGCTCCCCACTGTGTTTAGAGACAGATTCCTTGCTACACAGGCAGTGAAAATGGCCACCATATGGAGGATTTTCGCTGGACGGTGAGTTTTTACCCCATTGGAACACATTGAACGGGTTTCAATGTGTTTCAATGGGGTTTTTATTTTCGCTTTACAATGTTTTCGCTTAATGACGATTTTCCTGGAACTGATTATCGTCGTTAAGCAAGGCACCACTGTACTTTACTGTGGAATTAAGAACATGCGTTTCCATGTGATGGTGTTAATTAATGAGTCTCGTTTACGCATAAATTTTGCAAAATTCAAATAAATGCCAGATTACTTTGTCTTCTGAAGAACCAAAGTGATTGATTACAGTCTAAATGAGAAGATCATCTACAGTTAAGAAATATTACTCATTTTGGTTTAGTAGTAATATCTGCACAGAATTCTTTGCAGTGAATTGACAGAAATAGGTCTGCCAACTCACACTAAAGTTTTGTCTGGTACATTTTTTGTTTTCCTATTTCAAAGGCCTCTAAAAAAATCTGATCACCTTCCACAGTTGTGGCTGTATTATTCTTACCTGGAGTACAATTACATGGGGATAAATGATTTAATATTAACAGTTGAAAACCTTGCTTTCTCACTCTCATATTTATTGGAAATTTCATTCAGACAACAACATTTTAACACACTTCCTTATATTCCTCAACTGCGGCTTGTGAAGAGCAGTGGCACTGTTTGCTACTCATTACGGTTTAGGATGCTGAATAGGAGCCTCAGGTAGGAGATCGTTGTCTCTATGCAACTGAACTGCTACCAGCATGGAAGAGTGTTAGTCCTTCTTCCCTTTATTGTTTGGGTCTTTGTATCAGGATTCCAGCATATTTTGAGCAAGGCGAGAATGGAATGCATAGGATTTGAGGTGGACCAAGGGGCTGTTAGCTTCCCCTCCTCTCAGGTCCGTAAAACCCATTGGTTCTCCTCTCAAGAAAATGAAAGGCCCAAACTTCAGAATTTGTCACTGTGCAGGGACAAACAGCAAAATATCTTGTCACAGAAATTTAAGTCATATATCACAGAATAAGATGGTTCTGGGGGAACTGGTTGAAGTCACAAACAAGGATGACTATTTCCAGTACTGACCAGAATTCTGGAGGCAGCAATACTGGATAACAACCTCTGAAAATTTAATTAATGCTGAGCAGTGAAAACGGTGCATAAGATTGTTTGCTGGAAGTTGATTCTTGGATGAAAGATCACCTTTTAGCCTCTTTGATTTCTTGTTATGCCTTGTGGAATCTCTTCTAACATTTTGCTGTGTCACAGTTAATAAGTGAACCTGCTTATATAACTGAAATAGACTTTCTTTTTACCTGATGCTGCTCAAACGCCTACTGGATTCACTCTTTTGAATTTAACATCCAGCTTGAAGGCAAGCTGTAGGTTAGGATATGCTGCATTATGTTGAGAATCGATGTGTAATGCCAAAGGAACATTTGGCAATTCTTATTAGTATTGCAGAGCACAAATGAAAGTTGAGGTGGTTATGTCATCGGATAAGTTTTTCATAAATTAGATTTTCACTTCTTTTTAATCTAATGATTCCTATAACTTTTCTCCAATGCAGTTTGTAAACCTTCAAATACAACCGTGTTTTCATGCATTGGGCTTTTGTCCATTGGGCTATGAAAACAATATTCTTTCTTTCTCCAAACCGATATTTAGTATTTAAGAAACATTTTTTTCTTTCTTCCCAAAATGATATTTCTGGATCAAGAGTTTCCATAATAAGCTGTAATATGAAAGGAGGTGCTGATATTTTGCTGCCGTATTTAAGTATTTAAATTGTTTCAAAGTATTCAAATTGTTTTAGCTCTTTAACTTTTTTAAAAAAACTACTGTCCGAGATTGGTTGATACAGAGTGGATTAGAGATATTTTACTGGCTTGATAGCTCAATGACTTGGGTACTTTAATGCAGAACTAGAGTTTAATTCCCAGATGTTCATTCTGGGAGAGCAACCAGCCTGTATAGCCATGGGCAAGTTGCACAGTTCCAGACTGCCCTCGGGAGAAGGGAATGATAAACCATTTCTGAGTGCTTTATAACCTGGAAAGGTTTGCCATAAGTCTGAATTGATTGGATGCCACATCATCATCATCATGTCGCTAAATCTGCAAAGGCTTACATCAGTATTTACATCGCTCTTACTATTCTCCATTGTGTAATGTCTGGGGTTTTATGAGTAAGATATAATACTATAGAGTTGTAGAGCTGCAGGGAACCCCAAGAGACACTGAGACCAGCCCTGTGACAAAGCAGGAGCTCCACAGTTAAAATATCCCTGACAGATGGCCATCCAAACTCTATTTTAAAAACCTCTGAAGAAACAATGTCCACTGCCTTGCAAAGCAGTGCATTTTATTTTCATGCAGCTCTTACTGTCAAGAGATTCTTCCTTTTGTTTAGTTGAAATCTCTTTTCTTGGAATTTGAGTCAGTTCCTTTGGGACCTACCCTCTAGAACTGCCATTCTGAACAGGGAACATGGCACATTTGAAGGGGTCCACAGGCTGGAAACAGTTCTTTACAGTTCGTTACAACCTTATACGTAATGAACCTTACATATAAGGTTCATTATATGACTTATACAGTTCTGATTCAGCCTGTACAGTATTTCCTTTATATTGTGTTTATGCAGTGGTCAAAAAAAGAGCTTGAGAACATTTGCTCTAGACCAGCGATGGCGAACCTATGGCACGTGTGCTATAGCTGGCACGCAGAGCCCTTTCTGAGAGGACGTGAGCCATAAGTTGCCGGATCACTACTCGCCCCCCCCACAACCAAACCTCAGGAGGCAGATGCAGCCATGGTGCTGGCGCTCCAACAAGCGGTGGGCCAGGATCCGTAGCAGCTGGCGCTAGTGACAGATCTGGAGAGGGGTTTTGAGGCCCCTCAGTGCCTGGGATTCTCCCTTCCGCTGCCACTTCCGGTTCTGCTACTGCTGCCACCACAGCCCGCCATCTGCTGTCGCTCCTCCAGTTTGGGCATTTGGACCCAAAAAGGTTCTAGAGCTTCTGAAAACAAGCTTCATCTTCCATGTGTCTGTCTTTCAGTTATTTCAAGATGGTTGTTGTATCAGCTCTCAGCCTTCTCTCTTCCTGGCTAAATATTTTCACCTTCCTTATCTGGTCTTTGTGGGACCAGATGTGGGACAGGAAGCAACAGTTAGAACTGGTCATGGAACAACTGAGTGGTTCAAAATTGGGAAAGGAGTACGGCAAGGCTGTATATTGTCCCCCAGCTTATTTAACTTATATGCAGAATACATCATGCGGAAGGCTGGACTGGAAGAAACCCAAGCCGGAATTAAGATTGCCAGAAGAAATATCAACAACCTCCGATATGCAGATGATACCACTCTGATGGCAGAAAGTGAGGAGGAATTAAAGAACCTTGTAATGAGAGTGAAAGAGGAGAGTGCAAAAAACGGTCTAAAACTCAACATCAAAAAAACTAAGATCATGGCCACTGGTCCCATCACCTCCTGGGAAATAGAAGGGGAAGATATGGAGGCAGTGTCAAATTTTATCTTCCTGGGCTCCATGATTACTTCAGATGGAGACAGCAGCCCTGAAATTAAAAGGTGCCTTCTTCTTGGGAGGAAAGCGATGACAAATCTTGACAGCATCTTGAAAAGCAGAGACATCACCTTGCCAACAAAAGTCCAAATAGTCAAAGCTATGGTTTTTCCTGTCGTGATGTATGGAAGTGAGAGCTGGACCATAAAGAAAGCTGACCGCCGAAGAATTGATGCCTTTGAATTATGGTGCTGGAGGAGGCTCTTGAGAATCCCCTGGACTGCAAGGAGAACAAACCTATCAGTTCTAAAGGAAATCAACCCTGAGTGCTCACTGGAAGGACAGATCCTGAAGCTGAGGCTCCAGTACTTTGGCCATCTCATGAGAAGAAAAGAGTCCTTGGAAAAAACCCTGATGTTAGGAAGGTGTGACGGCAAGAGGAGAAGGGGACGACCGAGGATGAGATGGCTGGACAGTGTCTGCGAAGCAACCAACATGAACCTGACACAACTCCGGGAGGCAGTAGAAGACAGGAGGGCCTGGCGTGCTCTGGTCCATGGGGTCACGAAGAGTCGGACACGACTAAACGACTAAACACACACACACATCTGGTCTTTGTAGGATTTGTTTTCCAGATGTTTTATCATGTTGGTCGCCCTACAGCTTGTTGAAACCCAGTAACAAATTGTAATTCAAGTAAGCTCATGGAGTCAGTAGAATTTACAGAGCAATTGACTCACCAGGTTCCTAGCACCAGGTTCCCCTTTTCCTCTTGCCATCACACTTTCCCAATATCAGGGTCTTTTCCAGGGAGTCTTTTCTTCTCATTAGATGGCCAAAGTACTGGAGCCTTAGCTTCAGGATCTGTCCTTCCAGTGAGCACTCAGGGTTGATTTCCTTTAGAACTGATAGGTTTGTTCTCCTTGCAGTCCAGGGGATTCTCAAGAGTCTCCTCCAGCACCACAATTCAAAGGCATCAATTCCTCGGCGGTCTGCTTTCTTTATGGTCCAGCTCTCATTTCCATACATCACGACAGGAAAAACCATAGCTTTGACTATTTGGACTTTTGTTGGCAAGGTGATGTCTCTGCTTTGTAAGTTGCTGTCAAGATTTGTCATCGCTTTCCTTCCAAGAAGCAGGCGTCTTTTAATTTCGTGGCTGCTGTCTCCATCTGCAGTGATCATGGAGCCCAGGAAAATAAAATCTGTCACTGCCTCCATATCTTCCCCTTCTATTTCCCAGGAGGTGATGGGACCAGTGGCCATGATCTTAGTTTTTTTGATGTTGAGTTTCAGACCGTTTTTTGCACTCTCTTCTTTCACCCTCATTACAAGGTTCTTTAATTCCTCCTCACTTTCTGCCATCAGCGTGGTGTCATCTGCATATCGGAGGTTGTTGATATTTCTTCCGGCAATCTTAATTCCGGCTTGGGATTCCTCCAGTCCAGCCTTCCGCATGATGTATTCTGCATATAAGTTGAATAAGCTGGGAGACAATATACAGCCTTGTCGTACTCCTTTCCCAATTTTGAACCAATCAGTTGTTCCATATCCAGTTCTAACTGTTGCTTCCTGTCCCACATATAGGTTTCTCAGTAGATAGATAAGGTGGTCAGGCACTCCCATTTCTTTAAGAACTTGCCATAGTTTGTTGTGGTCCACACAGTCAAAGGCTTTTGCATAGTCAATGAAGCAGAAGTAGATGTTTTTCTGGAACTCTCTGGCTTTCTCCATAATCCAGCGCAAGTTAGCAATTTGGTCTCGAGTGCCTCTGCCTCTTCGGAATCCAGCTTGTACTTCTGGGAGTTCTCGGTCCACATACTGCTGAAGCCTACCTTGTAGGATTTTGAGCATAACCTTGCTAGCGTGTGAAATGAGTGCAATTGTGCAGTAGTTGGAGCATTCTTTGGCACTGCCTTTCTTTGGGATTGGGATGTAGACTGATCTTTTCCAATCCTCTGGCCACTGTTGGGTTTTCCAAACTTCCTGGCATATTGAATGTAGCACCTTAACAGCATCATCTTTCAAGATTTTAAATAGTTCAACTGGAATGCCATCACCTCCACTGGCCCTGTTGTTAGCCAGGCTTTCTAAGGCCCACTTGACTTCACTCTCCAGGATGTCTGGCTCAAGGTCAGCAACTACATTGTCTGGGTTGTCCGGGATATCCACATCTTTCTGATATAATTCTGTGTATTCTTGCCACCTCTTCTTGATGTCTTCTGCTTCTGTTAGGTCCCTCCCATTTTTGTCCTTTATCATGTCCATCTTTGCGCGAAATGTTCCTCTAATATCTCCAATTTTCCTGAACAGATCTCTGGTTTTTCCTTTTCTGTTATTTTCCTTTATTTCTTTGCATTGTTCATTTAAGAAGGCCCTCTTGTCTCTCCTTGCTATTCTTTGGACGTCTGCATTCAATTTTCTGTAACTTTCCCTATCTCCCTTGCATTTTGCTTCCCTTCTCCTCTCTGCTATTTATAAGGCCTCGTTGGACAGCCATTTTGCTTTCTTGCATTTCCTTTTCTTTGGGATGGTTTTTGTTGCTGCCTCCTGGACAATGTTACGAGCCTCTATCCAAAGTTCTTCAGGCACTCTGTCCACCAAATCTAGTTCCTTAAATCTGTTCTTTACTTCCACTGTGTACTCATAAGGGATTTGGTTTAGATTATACCTGAGTGACCCAGTGGTTTTTCCTATTCTCTTCAGTCTAAGCTTGAATTTTGCTATGAGAAGCTGATGATCAGAGCCGCAGTCAGCTCCAGGTCTTGTTTTTGCTGACTGTATAGAGCTTCTCCATCTTTGGCTGCAGAGAATATAATCAATCTGATTTCGATATTGCCCATCTGGTGATTTCCATGTATAGAGTTGCCTCTTGTGTTGTTGGAAAAGAGTGTTTGTGATGACCAGCTTATTCTCTTGATAAAACTCTATTAGCCTTTGTCCTGCTTCGTTCTGAACTCCAAGGCCAAACTTCCCTGTAATACCCTTTATCTCTTGGCTCCCTACTTTAGCATTCCGGTCCCCTAGAATGAAAAGAACATCTTTCTTTGGTGTCAGTTCTAGAAGGTGTTGTAAATCTTCATAAAACTGTTCAGTTTCAGTCTCCTCAGCAGTGGTGGTTGGTGCATAAACTTGGATTATTGTGATGTTGAAAGGTCTGCCTTGGATTCGTATTGACATCATTCTATCATTTTTGAGATTGTATCCCATTACAGCTTTTCCCACTCTTTTATTGACTATGAAGGCTACTCCATTCCTTCTACGGGATTCTTGCCCACAATAGTAGATATGATAATCATCTGAGCTGAATTTGCCCATTCCTGTCCATTTTAGTTCACTGATGCCCAGGATGTCGATGTTTATTCTTGCCATCTCCTGTTTGACCACCTCCAGCTTACCAAGGTACATAGATCTTACATTCCAGGTTCCTATGCAGTATTTTTCTTTGCAGCATTGGATTTTCCTTTCACTTCCAGGCACGTCCACAGCTGAGCGTCCTTTCGTCTTTGGCCCAACCACTTCATTAGCTCTGGAGCTACTTGTACTTGTCCTCCACTCTTCCTCAGTAGCATGTTGGACGCCTTTCGACCTGAGGGTCCCATCTTCCAGCGTCATATCTTTTAGCCTTTTGTTTCTGATCATGGGGCATTCTTGGCAAAGATACTGGAGTGGCATTGCCAGTCCCTACTCCAGGTGGATTGCGTTTAGTCGGAACTCTCCACTATGTCCTGTCTGTCTTGGGTGTCCCTGCACGGCATAGCCCATAGCTTTTCTGAGTTACTCAAGCCCCTTCGCCACGACAAGGCAGCAATCCATGAAGGGGGCAGCAATCCATGAAGGGATTCTCGTATATAATACCATGAAGGGTATCTCGTATATAATACCAGTCAATGTTTTTATAAATTCGACTATGCCTGGTATTTTTGAACAACAACAACAACTACAGCAACAACAGCAACAACAACAACAACAAATTATCATTGAATCCAGTCGTAGTCAAGGAGGCGCTGTGGAGGAATTGAACTCCCCACCTCTGGCTCCACAGCCAAATGCCTAAACCACTAAGTTATAATGTTTCTCTTGATGTGGGCACAGTGTGTCTGTTGATATAGCATAGTACTGCATTCGATTTTTTAATGTCTCTTCGCTCTGTTGACTTGCGTTTAGCTTTTGGGCCACTAAGACCCCTTAACCTCTTTCAGAAAGACATGCCTCTTTTTGAAACACTTAATTTGCTAAAGAGGTTATACATATGGCTACTGCACAATTTTGAGGCTAGAGGAAGACTTGCTTGACTTAATATTTAATGTGCAGAGTTAATTCTTTTGGTCTAAAGAGAATTCTGATCATTGTCTCACAAATCTGATAACTACTTTAAAGTTACCTGAAGTTAATGTATTATTTTCCAGGGTTAATATTTAGAAATACCATTTTACCGCAGCTCCCCACTCCCCTTGGAATGCTCTTTGTGTTCAATCTCTGTTTGCTTTTAAATACCAAATAATTTGCAAACTAATTTTGGAAATTATTCTGCTGCTTAGTTGTTGTCAAAGATGTGGAAGAAGTCCTGCAGTCACAAATGCCTGATATATTTCATTGTTTCCTTTATTGTCTGCACTCACCCATTACTCCTTTAAGGCAATTAGCCATTCTGATTTGTTCTCTAGTCTACCGTTTAAGTCTGAGGAGTCAAGAACATTAGTAAAAATGTTCCTGTAAAAATTAAGAGTTCTTCAAAGATTTTCTTCCTCTGTCTTTGACAGACATCACCTGTAAAAGGAAAAACCTAATTACTTCATCTTAGTGTTGCTTCTGTGGACATACGTTCTTTACAGTGACGGTTATATTAGCCCTAAGGCAGAATCCAGTAGAGGAATGTGGATTACCACTTTTAACATTTGAATGGAGATTAGATGCCTTTCTGAAAGAAATCCAGTGGCCAAATGCAAGTTAATGAGTCCTGATACAGTAATTGCTAGAGGAAATTCAATCTGTTATTGGAATCCATTCCGCTAGCTATGCTTCAACTGCAGAACCAATATTGCTTTTCGCTATATGCCCTCCCTTCACTCTTGGGGATTACGGAGAACACATTTGGAGAAATGTAATAGTCCCCTTCTATATCAAATTGATTGTGTAAAGAACTTCACAGGCAATTTCTTCAAAACCATCGGAGCACTATTCTGGCAGCAGTAGTAAGAAAGCTTTACACATTTATTCAAAAGTGCTATCCTCTTGATTATGATGCAGTTGAATCGGTTGAAGAGAATTATGATAATTACTAAATAAAGAATAAACAGTTTGAGAATTGATGTTATGAGGTTTGTTCTTTGTACTAGGCAAATGTGTACTTTATCATACGTCATTTTTTCTACCCAGTGACATTTCTCCCCCATATGTTATATTATTATCATTATCATTATCATTATCATTATCATTATCATTATCATTATTATTATTATTATTATTATTATTATTATTATTATTAATTGTATTTATACCCCGCCTATCTAGTCATTTCGACCACTCTAGTCTTCACGAGTGCCCCATTTAACGAAGAATCCGCATAGCGATTTGTTTTTTGCGATCGCAAAAGTGATCGCATTGCGATCTTTTTAATGGCAAAAAATCACTTTGCGACGATCGGCAAGCTGTTTCGCTTACCGATTTTCACATAGCAATGTTTTAAAAACAGCTGATTGGTGGTTCCAAAATGGCCGCTGGAAAAAAAAGGCTGCCCACAGTGTTTTTGCGCCCATTCCTTGCATACCGGCAGCGAAAATGGTGGCCGTATGGAGGATTTTCACATAACGGTGAGTTTTAAGCCCATAGGAATGCATTAAACGGGGTTTAATGCATTCCTATGGGCTTTTTCTTTTTGCATAGCGACGAATCCGGATAGCGACGATTTTTCCGGAATGGATTATTGTCGCTATGCGGGGCACCACTGTATATAGCAACTGTCACCTTTCAGCAGAGCTGCTAATTATGACCAGACAGTTATGAAAGATAGCGTGTGCCAGGGACCTTTTGAACTGCCTGCTTTCTGGTGCTTTGGATTGCCAGATCTCAGAATTCCAGACAATGAGAAAAATATCCCAAAGAGCAGTACTAGTGGAGGAGATATTCTGAATTTTGTGTAAACAGCTTTAAAATTCAGGTGCCCATCTCCACTCTTTCCCAATTAGTGGGGGAACCAGAGGAAAGAGGGAAAGATATGTGGGATTAAATACGTTGGATTCCATTTTTCTTTTTCTTTTGATTCGTGCCATCTTGGGACTGTTTCCTTCAAATTAATTGTTAAAATTGTAATTCTTTTATTGTAATATTTTATATCGTTCTCTTTTTTAAATTTATGTAAAACTGTGTATATTGTAAATTGTTTTTATTTTGTATGTTGTGAGCCACCCAGAGTAGACTATGTCTAGATGGGCGGCATATAAATGCAATCAACCAACCAACCAACCCACCCACCCACCCACCAACCAACCAACCAACCAACCAACCAACCAACCAACCAACCAACCAATCAATTATTTATTAATTTATTTGATTTATACCCCGCCTATCTGGACTACCAGACCGCTCTAGGCAGCTTAAATAAATAAATGTAAGTTGGTAGAAGACAGAGTGTACCCTGCATTGGTGATGGTAGTGGGAGAACATTACCTCCCCCTCCCCAGTACAGGCCAGTTTGGGACAACCTTCTCCCCACAGATTGAGGATAGCTTAGTGGCTACCGATCCCCCCTGCCAAAACAACAACAACAAAAACTGGCCTCCCTTGTGTTAGTTGTACTGGTCTATAATTAGGAGTCCAGCCACCTGAAAAAAAAAAACAGTTAAGCTGAAGAAAGGGGCTGGTGCTTTTGAGGCCTTGGGGGTAAGGTTGTGTCTCATAAAGAGGGTGAAAGAGTAGGTGGGAGGATACTGGATGAAAGGTGAGTGAGAAAGCGGCAGATGAGGGGGGAAAAACAGACTCTAGCTGAAAGAGAGAAAATATCTGGCTCTATAGAATGTCTTGGCAGCTAGAGAGCAGTGTTTGGTTGTTGCTGAACAACCAAAAAATGGTAGTTTTGAGATCTTTATTTCCCATTTCCCAACAGACATATTGGCTGTGACTGTGCTTAGAGAAAATACTGGATAAACCCTTGTGCTGTAGAGCAGTGGTTCCCAACCTTGGGTCTCCAGATGTTCTTGGACTAAAACTCCCAGAAGCCTTCACCACTAGCTGTGCTGTCCAGGATTTATGGGAGTTGCAGTCCAAGAACATCTGGGGACCCAAGGTTGGGAACCACTGCTGTAGGGCAACAAAAGTTGGTGTTTGGCTCTACGTTCTACTCTTAGTACCAATATACTCAGAACAAAATAGTTGGTTGCAAAGCACAGTGTCTTGTGATGTTACTCTTTTCAGTCTTCAAAAAAGTGGCACCACTTCTGTAAGGTGGGTCTCTACAATTCTGAATCCTAGCAATTTCCAAAGTCCCTGTTCTTTTGGCTTGTCCAAGGTCTTGAGGCATGGAGCAGATCATGATTGTAATAGATGCATTGTCTCATAAGCGTTTCTGAGTGTAGTTTGAACAGCCCTATTCCTAGCAAGACTGGATAAGTGGATCTTCCATCGTCCTTTCATATAATCTACGTTGTGTTGATGGGAGAGCTCTGTGCCCGGGTTTTTCCAACCAAGAAAGCATCCTTTGGATTTCTCAGAGGTTTTGTGGAGCTCCAAAGCCCAGAGGATTATTGCTCGTGCAGGAGGAAGTCTTGGAGGAGAGTCTTGGCATGATGAGACTCCGAAAAGCACCATGAATCAGAACATTTTCCGATACTCATCATGTCCCTAGTATATGCACATAAACAGATATGCCTAAATAGGGAAGTATAAATAAAGGAATGGACCTCCCCATAAGTTTTATTTATATAGAGTACAGCAGTCATTGCATCTGGATACAGCAAACCAAAGAAACTGGTCAAAGCCCTTTTTCTTCTATAAAACCTTGAGGAATGATTTGAAATGCAACAAAATCTGAAAGTACATAATAAACGATGATGTTCAAAACGTGTGGTTTGATGGGAGAAGTAATCCCTGTGAACCATCTGCCTGACCTATTTCCATTTCTTTCTCTGCCTAAAAGATAATTCAGACCTCCTGTTGTTGCCTTGTATTATTTTAGCAGGATCTCCCAGGGGCTGTGCTGCCTGTCAGTGAATAATGACAGGTTCGTCTAACCAAAGGGTGTTTTCTTGATGTCTTCCTTGTTGTGTGTCCTTTCACTTCCCCGAAAATGCCTTGCTTTGTTTCTGTTGTTGCTGCTGCTTCTAACCTCTGGTTCTCTTCCCCAGTTCTAATTACATTTCTTTGTGCCCTCACCCGTCCTCCCAGTTTTCCTTTTCAGTTTTCTTTTTTTCCTGATTGAAACTGGATGTGAATTGTAGGTGCTTCCAGAATATCCGATTACAACTAATTGTATGATTCATTATTTGCTTTATAGATGTTTCTGAACATCTTGCATTTGGGCTTGGCTACAGACTCTTGTGGCATGGATGGGCAACATGGCTACTACATGCTGTATAGTTTTTGAATTTGATTCTGTGCTCCCTCCCCTGCCATTTGCCACCATTATGCAAACTGCACTGCTGCAGTCACTGGTGCAGATTCAACCATTGCCAGGACTGCCATGTGAAATATTGGAGGCGGTGGTGCTGCAAAAATGTTGCAAGACCTGCCATCTATTCTGTTGGAGAAGCAGCATTCTTAGCTTTTTCTTCCTTACTAGAAAGGAAAGTCTTACTTTGTGCTAAAAACTGGCATGGTTCTGTGGTGTGGGCGGGCATATTGGAACCTTGTGGCACCACAGAAACTGATCTACTTGTACATTACTGCCAAATGTGGATGACAGCTCTGACAGCAGGGAGATGTTCAGCAGCAGCTGTTGATGACTAGTGGGGTGGCCTTGGCAACAGCCTTGACTAGGTTTCTCCAGGGCCCTGATGCACTCTGACTGGGGAATTGGTTCACCCATACTTTAGGGTGCCCAAAGCTCTTGCATAGTATTTATAATTTTCTATCTGAAGTAGCAATGTGGCATTTCACAATATTGGAGTTTAATACTAGTCAGGAGTGTTACTGAATGCCCTTGTTCACATGTGCATGTGGATTTGTACAGTATATGTACACATCTCCAACAAACCCCCAAATATTGAGACTTTCTGCAGACGTGTAGGCCATGATGCAATTTAAATTCTAAAAATTGAGGAAATTAGGGGCAAACAATACCTTCATTTATATCAACCCTTACTGATTTTATTACTGTTTTAAATGTAATACTTGTTTAATTATTTTTGAATATTTTTTATACCTACTGTTTTTAGCTTTTAAAGATTGTCCTTTAATGATAAAAGCCACCTTGGGTTATTTTTAAGGAAGATAGATAGATAGATAGATAGATAGATAGATAGATAGATAGATAGATAGATAGATAGATAGATAGATAGATAGATAGATAGATAGATAGATAGATAGATAGATAGATAGATAGATAGATAGATAGATTAGACAGACAGACAGACAGACAGACAGACAGACAGACAGACAGACAGACAGACCTTAGCATTAGACTGGAAGTCTATCTCTAAAGGAAAACAGTATGAAAATGGGGAGTCCTGGATGTCTCCCCCCACTTGCAAGAAAAAAAAACATGTATGTGTTTTATAAGCCTCCTGGATTGGTGATTTGTAAGAAAATAGATTGCTGGGATCTCCATTTCCTTGACATAAAACTGAAATTATAAGTGGGCTTCTGGCAACGTTCATTTTTGATTTCTCATACTTTGTGCTGATGTGGGGGGAGTGTAGCACATAGTGAATCCTGGGCATGGACTCTTAACCCCTGAACTTTGCTGCTACAGAGCTTTCCACCTCTGTACTAGGGGAGTTGGTGAGGCACAGCGTATGGAGCAATGCGGATCAGAAGAACTCTGAGTTTCAGCAGCAAAGTCTGAACCATCTGGTGTCAAAACAGATAGATCCAGAGTGATGTTCTTGTAAACATTTCACTTCTTTTCCAAAACGATGAGATATTTTATTCCACTTCATGAGCAATTTCACTTTTGCAAGAAAAATTTTGTGCAGATTGCATAAAAAGACCAAGCTGTTAGATAAACAATATCCAATTGGTAATTGGCAATCTTTTGATCAGTTGGTCATCTTTTTGTACTTGATCAGTATATCATTTTTCTTCATAAATGTGGGGAAAACTCTTTATACATAGATGTTTTGTGCAAGTTATGACAACTTAGGTGAAAAATGAAAGCAACCCCCACCCTTTTTCTGCTTTATATTTAATTCTTATGCTGCAAATGATAGCTATCATTGCAGCTGTTTGAATAGGGTTTTCTTTATAAACTGTCTTCATTTTCATCAACTGACCTGCTTTTTGTTTTCATGTTGAAACCATTGAAAATAAAGAGTGTTGGTCAAAGCCTCTTTTGGTATATCCAGTGGTTCTAATTTGTGAAAATAATAATACTAAAGAAGATGTATGGGTTATGTGTAAACCATTCTTAGAATAGTTAAAAATGAGAACGAACATATAGCTACGGATATAGCTTGGAATCATACTTACATGATTATTTTCATTTTAGGGAGCATGACTTCTGCTACTTCACCTATCATTTTAAAATGGGACCCCAAAAGTTTGGAAATCAGAACACTAACGGTGGAGAGGTTACTGGAACCACTAGTTACACAGGTAAGTTTTCCAATAGTTCGATTGTTATCCAACTGTATGTCATTACCATCAGTATTCGTAGTGCAACTTTTTCACTGATAGCTGAAGAATGTAAGACAGAAAAGGCTGATGTGGCAATAACTTTAATTATTTAATTTAAGTTGTATTGCACATTTTTCAAGCTTCAGTTAACACAACGGTTTTGAAAAAGAGTGAACCAGGTTTCAAGCCGGATAGAAGACTGCTCTAAATTAATATATGTATTTATCGAGTTTTCAGTGTGGCAGATAATCATATGTTAAAATAGAAAAGGTAATTCAGTGATGATCCTCATCTTACACGGATCATTTGAACATTAAAAATGATGCACAAGAATGATGTGGAAGTTCATGAAACATTTCATGTATTTATTATTTTGTTTATACCCAATGTGGTATCATGGATAGAGTGATGGCATAGGACTCATGAGACTTAGATACAAATCCTGGCTCACCCATGGAAATTTACTAGGGGTATGTGGAACTAATAAAACCACTCCTTAAATGTATTACTTAGCTTTATAGCCCTATTAAAGGTAAAGGTTCCCCTTGACATTTAGTCCAGTCATGTCCGGCTCTAGGGGGCGGTGCTCATCCCCGTCTCCAAGCTGTAGAGCCAGCGTTTGTCCCTAGACAGTTTCCATGGTCACGTGGCCAGCGCAACTGGACATGGAATGCTGTGACCTTCCCACCATGGTGGTACCTATTTATCAACTCGCATTTTTACATGCTCTCGAATGGCTAGGTTGGCAGGAGCTGGGACAAGCGACGGGAGCTCACTCCGTCACGTGGATTCGATCTTATGACAGCTAGTCTTCTGACCCTGCAGTACAGAGGCTTCTGCAGTTTAACCCATGGCGCCATCACGTCCCTTATAGCCCTATTAGGATTACTATAAATCGATTCTGACTTGATGGCACATAGCACAGTGATGGTTGCTCACCAGTATAGTAATGTATCATGACAGTGTGCTGGCTGCTATATTTTTATAATTATACCAGGGATATCACTTCTTCTACAGGACTTATTCTGCTTATTTAGGGGGTATGTGCACTGCTGAAAGAAAACTATTGCCTTTTATATGCTGTTCAGCAACGTGCCTTCCACATTGTTGTCCTGTAACAATAATAGTTTTCATTCTATTTCTTGTGTTTTTTTTTTTAAAAGAGGTTGCAAGAGCAACAGCACAGCACATTTTAAAAGAAAGTGTTTTTTGTTTTTTGTTTTCCTGATCAATGCTGCTGAGACTTTCTTCGTACCAAAGATACGTATTTTTTTTTTCTTATGGAGTCAGCCGTTCTGACATAGCTGCAGAAGCTTTCGTAATGACCTGTAACCTTGAAAGGATCGAGTCTTCTTGGAGTTATAGTTCCTATTTGAAAATACTTTTCACAAGGACTTAGTGCTTTCTAGAAACTCTTTGTCATCTGTACAAGACAGATGGACACATAACTACAATAACGTGAACCAATCCAAAATACAGGAACAGAGAATATTTGCCATAAAAGAAGAAAATAAGGTGTGTTTGCAAAATGAGAGGATGAAAGAAGGGCAGATGTTACTTCTGTATTATTAAACATTTTAAACTGTTGATAAACTTTGGGTACTTTATTAAGATCATTTTTTTTGCAATATCAGACATATACAGATATTCATAAACCTGAGGACTGTTAGAAAGCAAAATGAGGATGGTAGTTATACGAATGACAGCGATAAGACATTAAATATATTCTCTTCCATTCTGGAAAATGGCAAGCAGCAAAAAGTTGTATAGCACAAAGCCAAATACAAGATGCCCCCAAAGACAAGAAAACCACTTACAGTTGTTCATTACAGTGCAATACTTCTGGAAATTTTTAGAACATTGCCCTTCCTCAGAGTATTTGGGTGTCACTTTGGATCAAATCCTGATCTACCAAAAAAAAAAAAATATTTAAACATCCAACAGAAAGTTGGCACCAGAAATAACATACTTAGGAAACTGGTTGGGTAAGACTAGAATGCACCTCACAAACAATAAGAACAACAGATTTATCCCTGTACTGTATTACTCCATGGCAGAATATGCTAGTGCTGTATGGTGCAAATCAGCATATGCCAGATAAGTGGCTGTAGCTCTCGATGAATCATGCAAGATTATTACTGGCTGCCTGAAATCTACCACCCCCCCCATTGAAAAAGTATATTATTTGCCTGACATTGTCTCTCTGTAAGTATGTGGAGAGGTGGTATCTATCAGTTAATGAAATAAGGTAATACAACACCAGCCCCCTCCACATCATGAACACTAACCCTCAAATGACGGGGATTATTGAATGAATAAAATCAAGAAAACATTTTCTGCACACATCTCAGGCTGTAAATATGAAACCAGAAGAGACTAGGCTAAATTTATGGAGAGCAAAAGCAGCACATTTTGCTAAATGGATGAATTCTGAAGTGTCTCCCACGAGGACAGGATTCTGGCTGGACCATTTGGAAGTCACCTGATAGCTCTTAAAATGAAGTAGGAAGCTCAAATATTAATCGATTAAAATGGGGCTACTTGGACACAGGACAACTTTTCTGTAACTGTGAAGAAATTCAATCAGTGTAGCACATCGGTGCATGCAGTTCTACCCCACCACGTGTAGAAAAGGAGACATAGAAAATGGACAAGGTAACATTTTGAAGTAACCCGCTATTGGTCAAAAACAGTCGAATTATTTTGACATTTTAATTTGCTTTTAAATTTTACCTATATTTCATATACATCCATAATTTTAAATTGTGCAACACTCTTGAAATGGAGAAATTGCTATTCTACACTTCAGTTATTTATTTTTGTCTAATGCTTCTGGGTGTTTATTTACTGATTCTGTCTTTGAACAGCTCTTAAATTAGATTTATAGTCATTTCAAGGAAGCCCCTAAGAAATCGTAACACAATAGGATAGGACAACACTCATTAAGAAAATGGAATTACAACTTCTCTCCTTGCTGTTGTCAGGACGGTGAATGAATATTTCCGTTCTAAATAAATCCCATTGGCAGCTCAGGTTGCCAGTATGCTGGCAGGCAGCTTGAAGATAGAAATAATCTCTTGCCTCATTTCTCTTGCCCAGAGGTGTTTTTTCTTCTTCTTTTGCTTCTTAAAATAGTTGTTTGTATAATGGCCCGGGGGGGGGCACAAAACAACCCCAAACGTCTGGCCATCACTCAATATATTGGACGATGAGAAACCTGGGGGCTTTTGTTTGTTTTTGTTTTTAATTCTGGGTGTTTGTAAGTTCATTCTCTCCCTTAAAAATCAGGTTGGCTTTTTGACAGCGCTCCTAGAATCGCAGGTGGCATACGTAAAAGTCGCTTTTACTCGCTTTGCCTAAATTAGCACAGTTTCTGCAGTTCTGTGAAGAAATGTTGGATTGCCTGCTGTTCCCCGTGCTCTGCTTTGTTCAGTTTGGGTCATTATAAGGAGGTTCGCCGAGCTGCCTCCAAAGAACAGATGTGTTGGCTGGTTCAGAATTTGGTTGCCAGATGATTAACCGATGCAGAAGCTGTATAAATTTTTAACACCTTGAATCCAAGTTTGAAAGTCTAGTCTAACCACCTGATAATATTTACCATTTAATTCCACTGCTTCGGAGGACTTGATACATTCTTCTTGTTCCTCTCCTACCAGAGATTGGGTAATCGTGATATCTATTCTGACTTTGAATGCAACTCCGGTAAGCCATTACGTGTTGTGTTCAAGTCAGTCTTCAAGGTTCTGCACTCTGGAATGCTTGAAAACATATCCTGCCCTTCCTCTGCATGACAGCCTTCCAAGTATTCGAAGAGTGATATCATATCTTCCCCCAGTCTTCTTTTTTTTCAAGGCTAAGCATGCCCAGTTCTTTCACTCTTTCTTCATTAATTCAGCACTTCCTGGTGCAATCAGGTACATGCCTTTGGAGCTGTCTGATCAAAGTCCAGAATTTAATGCTATGCAGTAGATTCGAGAATACAGAACACCATGTAATGCACATTCTCAAAAGCCAGTTTTAAGTTTGTATTACAGATTTTTTTTTTACTCTTAAAGAGGCCTCTCTGGCCATCTCGGTTACGATTTTATTGGGAAACTGCATTCTAACTTTTAGTTCAACCAAGTGTTAAGGCCAACATGCTCTACATTTTAATTTGGATCTTTAACAGCATTTCTTGGTCATCTTCCTCTGTACTGATTAGCATGAGCATGGTTTCTTAAAAAGCATTTTTAGAACACTTTCATATTGTACTCCATTGATTTGATTGAGTAACCCTTGTAGACTATCAAAATTACTATGTTTCCCTAAAAATAAGACAGGGTCTTATATTAATTTTTTGCTCCAAAAAACGCTTTAGGGCTTATTTTCAAATCAAATAAATTTATTGTCATTGTAAGTCTATACATAGTATACACATACAACGAAATTCACACAGACACCCAGAGACCAGACCCACATACACATACATTAAGAAATCCCCAAACACTCCCCACCCACTAAAAATCCCCCCTAAAAATACAAACATCTACGTATACCGCAGGCTAAGTAATACTGTCCAACTATTCACTACTGGTGGTCTTTAAGTTCATTGTTAAATGCAATTATAGCTCTGGGATAAAAACTATTCAGAAAATGTGTGGTACAATTCTTAATTGTTCTGCATCTTCTGCCAGATGGCAACAGTTCAAAGATGTTGTAAGCAAGATGGGAAAAGTCTCTAAGGATGTTGTGTGACTTCCTCAGACAATGGGATGTGAAGATGTCATCTGGGGTTGGTAGCTGGAGCCCAATGATATTCTGGGCAATTTTAATGATTCTCTGTAGAGCTTTTTTGTCCACTACAGTGCTACTCCCAAACCATACCAGAATGCCATAGGTTAGGACACTCTCAATGGTGCTACGATAGTAGGACAGAAGTAAATGCAGAGATAAATGTAACTTTCTGAGCATTCTCAGGAAATACAGCCTCTTCTGTGCCTTCTTCACTTGCATGTTGGCATTTATAGTCCATGGGAGGTCCTCTGAGTTGTAAGTGCCCAGAATTTTGTTTTATGGGTATACTATATATATACTTACCATGACAATACATTTATTTGATATGAAACTGCCTTTTTTGTCTTTCAAGTGTTGAAGCAATAAGTACTGCTATGAGGAATGTTTGTTGTGCTGAAGGCTAGCAGGTTTTATTGGAACATGAGCTTCTGGGGGCATAGCCATGGAATGGGTTTTCTTGGGCCATGTTCGTGACGTTGTCGTTGTCGTTTAGTCGTTTAGTCGTGTCCAACTCTTCATGATCCCATGGACCAGATCACGCCAGGCCCTCCTATCTTCAAAATGGATAGGTTTCTTCTCCTTGCAGTCCAGGGGACTCTCAAGAGCCTCCTCCAGCCTCCTCCACAATTCAAAGGCATCAATTCTTCGGCGGTCTGCTTTCTTTATGGTCCAGCTCTCACTTCCATACATCACAACAGGAAAAACCATAACTTTGACTATTCGGACTTTTGTTGGCAAGGTGATGTCTCTGCTTTTTAAGATGCTGTCGAGGTTTGTCATCGCTTTCCTCCCAAGAAGAAGGCGTCTTTTAATTTCGTGGCTGCTGTCTCCATCTGCAGTGATCATGGAGCCCAAGAAAATAAAATCTGTCACTGCCTCCATAGCTTCCCCTTCTGTTTCCCAGGAGTTGATGGGACCAGTGGCCATGATCTTAGTTTTTTTGATGTTGAGTTTCAGGCCGTTTTTTGCACTCTCCTCTTTCACCCTCATTACAAGGTTCTTTAATTCCTCCTCACTTTCTGCCATCAGAGTGGTATCATCTGCGTATCGGAGGTTGTTGATATTTCTTCCGGCAATCTTAATTCCGGCTTGGGATTCCTCCAGTCCAGCCTTCCGCATGATGTATTATGCATATAAGTTAAATAAGCTGGGGGAAAAATACAGCTTTATCGTACTCCTTTCTCAATTTTGAACCAATCAGTTGTTCCATATCCAGTTCTAACTGTTGCTTCCTGTCCCACATATAGATTTCTCAGGAGATAGACAAGGTGGTCAGGCACTCCCATTTCTTTAATGACTTGCCATAGTTTGCTGTGGTCCACACAGTCAAAGGCTTTTGCATAGTCAATGAAGCAGAAGTAGATATTTTTCTGGAACTCTGGCTTTCTCCATAATCCAGCACTTGTTAGCAATTTGGTCTCTAGTTCCTCTGCCCCTTCGGAATCCAGCTTGTACTTCTGGGAGTTCTCGGTCCACATACTGCTGAAGCCTACCTTGGAGGATTTTGAGCATAACCTTGCTAGTGTGTGAAATGAGTGCAATTGTCCAGTAGTTGGAGCATTCTTTGGCACTGCCTTTCTTTGGGATTGGGATGTAAACTGATTTTTCCAATCTTCTGGCTACTGCTGAGTTTTCCAAACTTGCTGGCATATTGAATGTAGCACCTTAACAGCATCATCTTTTAAGATTTTAAATAGTTCAACTGGAATATCATCACCTCCACTGGCCCTGTTGTTAGCCAGGCTTTCTAAGGCCCACTTGACTTCACTCTCCAGGATGTCTGGCTCAAGGTCAGCAACTACATTGTCTGGGTTGTCTGGGATATCCAAATCTTTCTGATATAATTCCTCTGTGTATTCTTGCCACCTTTTCTTGATGTCTTCCGCTTCTGTTAGGTCCCTCCCATTTTTGTCCTTTATCATGTTCATCTTTGCACAAAATGTTCTTCTAATATCTCCAGTTTTTCTGAACAGATCTCTGTTTTTTTCTTTTCTGTTATTAGTTCTAGAAGGTGTTGTAAATCTTCATAAAATTGTTCAATTTTAGTCTCCTCAGCAATGGTGGTTGGTGCATAAACTTGGATTATTGTGATGTTGAAAGGTCTGCCTTGGATTCGTATTGACATCATTCTATCATTTTTGAGATTGTATCCCATTACAGCTTTTCCCACTCTTTTGTTGACTATGAAGGCTACTCCATTCCTTCTACAGGATTCTTGCCCACAATTGTAGATATGATAGTCATCTGAGTTGAATTTGACCATTCCTGTCCATTTTAGTTCACTGATGCCCAGAATGTCGATGTTTATTCTTGCCATCTCCTGTTTGACCACCTCCAGCTTCCCAAGGTTCATAGATCTTACATTCCAGGTTCCTATGCAGTATTTTTCTTTACAGCATTGGACTTTCCTTTCACTTCCAGGCACGTCCACAGCTGAGTGTCCTTTCGGCTTTGGCCCAACCACTTCATTAGCTCTGGAGCTACTTGTACTTGTCCTCCACTCTTCCTCAGTAGCATGTTGGACGCCTTCCGACCTGAGGGGCCCATCTTCCAGCGTCATATCTTTTAGCCTTTTGTTTCTGATCATGGGGCGTTCTTGGCAAAGATACTGGAGTGGCATTGCCATTTCCTACTCCAGGTGGATTGCGTTTAGTCAGAACTCTCCACTATGTCCTGTCTGTCTTTGGTGTCCATGCATGGCATAGCCCATAGCTTCTCTGAGTTACTCAAGCCCCTTCGCCACGACAAGGCAGCAATCCATGAAGGGGATGTTCGTGACACCTCATGCCAAACCAGAAATGTTAAGCTTAAAACTATTAGTAGACTTTTTCTACATCATGAAATAGTTTGGTTGAAATGATCGTTTGATAATATCATTGGAAAAAAATGATGGGGTCAAATAACAGAATAAAAAATTTGTGGAGTAAATACAATCTTCATACGTATTATCTTAAAATTATTTCCTGCTCATGAAAATGGTATCCATAATATGTTAATCATATACAATTAAAATGTGCACATTTTATGTGGTTCATGATGTACTTCCAACTTGGCCTTTGATGCTGAATGAGTTGCCCAGCACTAATTTAGCATAAGAGACTGCTCCTTCGCTTTTGTGACTCACCGGGATTCATACTGTAATAAGATTTGGCATTGGAAAGGAAATTAATGGATATCATTCAGAGCCTGACACCTCAGCTGAAACTTTCTGAGCCGAGGGGAATATGTAGCAGCAAATGGAATGTAGGGCAGTTGCAATATTTAGCAAGGTAATTCCGTAATCAATACATAAATAGAGAAGTTTGGAAAGAAGTGAGGTTGGCTGCACATTTGCAGATCAGGAATGCAGTCAAATTAGGGACATTTTAATTGCTGTATTCTGGATTAGAATGATATTGGTACAGTATTTCAGATATGTTTCACTCTAACAATTCAAAATATACTCTTACTCCCTGCTTCCTAGAATAATTTCAAAATGGAAGGAAGACATTCCCAACAAAATTTGCTCAGAATGGACCCATGCTTATTATCTGTTACCCCTACTTCCACTGTAACTAAAACAGATGCAGGTGGACTTCCTTACATTTTGAAGACTGGATCTTGCCTTATTTACTAAGTGGGTATGTTTATGTCATTCCCTTCCTTCATGATGCACATATTAGGACATGTACATAGCCCAATACATGTTTATTCACAAGGTAGATATCACTGGATTTCAGGAGGTTGACTCTCAGTTCCAGGTCCACAGCCGGAGGATTCTTCTTCCATAATTATAGTTCCTTACTCAGAGGAAGTGTCTGAGATTAATTAGTTTGAGATATGGTGAATATCCATGAGCATGCTAGAGATGGTTCAGAAATCTGTTTGCTTCACAGATTTATTATGTTCTTTATACAATTTGCAATCTCTTAAACCAAATGTGTGCCCAAACCCATTTTCCCCTCAGAAGTCAATATGTGTTAAAATTTGTGATGCAGTTCAGATCACAAGGAAGAATTCCTGTATTTACAAATACATATGAAAAAAATTATGTTTTTTTATGTTAAAAGACACCTTCTTCTTTGGAGGAAAGCGATGACAAACCTCACATCACCTTGCCAACAAAAGTCTGCATAGTCAAAGCTATGGTTTTTCCTGTAGTGATGTACGGAAGTGAGAGCTGGACCATAAAGAAAGCTGACTGCCGAAGAATTGATGCTTTTGAATTGTGGTGCTGGAGGAGGCTCTTGAGAGTCCCCTGGACTGCAAGGAGAACAAACCTATCCATTTTGAAGGAAATCAACCCTGAGTGCTCACTGGAAGACAGATCCTGAAGCTGAGGCTCCAATACTTTGGCCATCTCATGAGAAGAGGAGACTCTCTGGAAAAGACCCTGATATTGGGAAAGTGTGAAGGCAGTGTGAGGAGAAGGGGACAACAGAGGATGAGATGGTTGGACAGTGTCATCAAAGCCACCAACATGAATTTGGCCCAGCTCCGGGAGGCAGTAGAAGACAGGTTGGCCTGGCGTGCTCTGGTCCATGGAGTCACAAAGAGTCGGGCACAACTAAACGACTAAACAACAACACGAAAAAAAAATTATGTATTGGCAATATGCACACAAAAACTGGGGAATCTGATACAGAACCATGTTTGGTTGTAGATACTGAAAGCTGCTGATCTTATGCGCCTAGGATTAATAGCATCATAACAGAGAATGGGATTGGCAAACTTCATGTTGGGCGTCCCTTGTTGCACTTCAGCTGTTCCATAATAGGCAGGAAAGAGATTAGCCAAAATCTTGTTTCATCTCTATTCTAATTGATTTTCACAAGCTTTTGCTCTAGCATCTTAAGTTAGTTAAAATTATAACCCTGCAGTTCCTGTGGTAGAACTTTCATCCTAATAAAGGATACAGATAAGGACCACTTAGTTTTGAGTTCTTAGTTTTTTGAAAAGAAATCAGTATGTCCTGTTCCTTCAACTTTGACCTGGCGCTGCGGGTTAAACCACAGAAGCCTCTGTGCTGCAAGGTGAGAAGACCTGCAGTCATAAGATCGAATCCACGCGATGGAGTGAGCTCCCGTCGCTTGTTCCAGCTCCCGCCAACCTAGCGGTGTGAAAGCATGCAGAATGCAAAAATGCGAGTAGATAAATAGGTGCCACCTCAGTGGGAAGGTAAACGGCGTTCCGTGTCTAGTCATGCTGGCCACGTGACCACAGAGGATTGTCTGCAGACAAAATGCTAGCTCTATGGGTTGGAAACGGAGATGAGCACCACCCCCTAGAGTTGGATATGACTGGACAAATTGTCAAGGGGAACCTTTACCTTTTTGATTTGTTGTATCTCTGTCTGGATTCCTTAAGGTAGAACAAGACAGATTTCAAAGTTGCCATCAATGTGAATTTCTGCAACAGAAATTCTGTTAATTGCATTAAATTTTATAATATGAATATGGTAGTCTAATTTTATACAATGAAGTTGTCCTGTTTCTTGCAAGTGCTTCATAACATTAATAGTGACTTGTGAGACAAGTGTTAGTGATGTTGGGTGTTAGTGGGTGAGCTTTTCAGGCATAAACATTTCTTGTTAAAAACTCTTTTTGTTTTGTGTATTCTAGACACAGGAAACCACAAATTATACCACTTATATCTAATAAATATCATATCCCTTCTCTTTCACATCTTACTGAAATACTGGAAAGTAGGAAGCTTCTGTATTTACTGTTGCATTTTCTATGCTAGTCTAGAAAATTTCATTAAATATCTTTCTGTTTTAGCTTTGTTTCTTACTATTCTGATAAAATGGAACATATCCAGAAATTAGTGTTTTGATTTTTTGTAAAGGTAATATCTAAAGTTCTCTATATTGCCTTCTCTTGTTAACAGTAGTAACTTACAGTATTTCATATTCTTCATGTGGAAGCATAATCAATCTGGCATAATGAATCTGGCATCCAGTATTACTGCTGAATATTGAATTGTTTCCAGAGGCCATATATAATCTATTGGAAGTTTTCACACTAAATTAAACATATCTGCAGAGCGAACAGGGTGATTAAACTTTAACTCAAGGCTAGAAATGCTTTAATTGACCACAGATTATTATGGAAAGTGACACTGGCCAAGCCAAAGTTCAGAATACTGGCATGTATATTAATTTTCACATTTGGAGTTTTAAGAAAAAGGTATTACAGATCTTTTTATAATTTTATTTTTTTTATTTTTTAAATTCATTTTCAGGGGGAATAGGCATTGGGATGGGGATACAGGGGGTGGGATAGGAAATGGATAAGGATCCAGAAGGAGTAAAATTCCAGAGATCGGAAGAGTATTCATACATACACAATTGTGCTAAAGAGGAAGATCAGAAAAAGAAACAATTTGGCAATTTTTTGCCAGAGTATCTATAGTTACTAATCTCTTCATTCCCTTGGACGTTCACATTCTTCTTTTATCTATACTTTTCTATCCATATTTCAAATCCAATTATAAAATCGTTCCCAGTTTTTGAGTCCTTTTTGAGATGGCCTTTCATTTAATGCTTCTGCTAATACATCCATCTCTGCCACTTCCAGTATCTTTTCTATCAACTCCTCAAGATGTGATACTTCTTCTTTCTTCCAATGTTTCCCATATAGTATCATTGCTGCAGTAATTACATGTATTATCAAATATCTCATGTCTTTATCTACAATTTCAGGCTTAATATTCAATAAACACAATTCCTGTTTAAATGGTATCACACAAGATTACAATTTTTGTAACATTTCATGTACTGATCTCCAATAATTTTTTGCTTCCCTGCATGTCCACCAGATATGATAAAAGTACCCTCCTATATTTTATATTTCTAACATTTGTTGGTGATATTTTCATACATTTTAGATAGTTTAGCTGGAGTCATATGCCATCTATAAAGCATCTTATACTGTATATTTTTCTTTAAAATTTACTGATTTTGTAAATTTAATATTATTCTGCCAAATTTGTGCCCACTATCAATATTACAGCCAATGTTTTGTGCCCATTTTATCATACATACAATCTTTCACTAGTTCATCTTCCATTTTCATATTTAGGAGGTAGTCGTACATTCTTTTAATTATTTAGTGGGCTTTTATGAAGAACAAACAGCATTTGATAAACTGTTAGGGACAAGTGATAAAATAATTAAAAGTATTCCAGATTTGATGCAAATTTCACATTTGCAATAACCCATATTCTTTGTAGATTTTATAACTTCTGTGACTTCGAATTCAAAGATGGCTTTCCATATTGAACATTCTATCTGCAGTTTAGAAGTATCTTGATGTTCGTTGCTAATTTACTATTATGAGTAGAATCCGAATTTGACTTATTCTTTTTACATAATTTATGATTGAATGATTCCTATTCACAATGACTATATAAATTAGTTTCTTGAGATTCAATTCTGTCATTCCAAACAAGGTAATCATTATACTTTGGAATAATTTTCATAGTAAACATAAGAGATTAATGACATTTTTAAAGTGGAAATATTAATTGACAAGTCTAGGGAAGGCTTTTTGTCCTGCAATGAACATTAGATTTTTAGGTATAAGAACAGACAGTAGAATTCTAGGCATACTGAGGTAGTGGTCTGCACAATGCACTGTAGCTGTTGGTTTCTTAAAATAAAGAATTTGTTGTTAGCTGAATCCAGATCGATTAAATATTGCAAAACCTCCAATCATTTAGTAATCTGAAGGTGAAACTACATGCACCTGAAAAACTGAATAATATCCACAGGAACTCTTATCATATCACATAATATCAGGTTCTACTGTGGTTCAAAATGGCCCTCAATGCCATTCTTTTCTGCTTTGTTTTTATAGATATACCACTTTATTGGGTGATACAGGACTGTGCCTTTTCCCCCACCAGTTATTTACTGGACTTTCTTTACCTCCCCTGTTCACTACCTCTCTTTGCTATCTCCCTTGACTGCTATTTTTTTTTTACACTTTTGAGCCTCCATTTGTACATGTGGACCTATGATTCTTTTTTCTTTATCTTGTAATTTAAATTACATATGCCAATACAGGCATAAACACTTTTTCACAAAATCGATAAGGGGGCCATGATGTGATAATACACCCAGCTCCCAACATGCCCATGTTGATAGTTTGTATACTGGACTAAAACAAAAGAAGTGTTGGAAGTTGAACACATTTTATGAGCAGTGTTATACCTGTTTGTAGCCAAAGAGAAGGTACCGTATTTTTCCATGTATAAGACACCCCCACTTTTCTAACCCAAAATTAAGAAATCTAAGTGGGGCTTAGCAAGTGTAGAGGGAAAGGGATCAAAGCACTGCAGGATTGCTTTGATCCCTCCTTTCTCCCTTCATGCTAAGCCCCATGGGGCTTATCAAAAGGAAGGGGAAAGGGATCAAAACAATCTCGCAACTCCACAATCATTTTGATCCCTCTTCCCCTTATACAGCCACAGGATTGCTTTGATTCTTTCCCCCTCCTTTTGTTAAGCCCCATGGGACTTAGTAAGCAGAGGGGAAAGCAGGGATCAAAGCGATTCTGCAGCGCTTTGATCCGTGCTTTCCTTTTGCTAAGGATTAGCAAGTGGAGGGGTGAGCAGGGATCAAAGCCTTGCAGGAAGAATTTGATATCTGCTTTCCCCTCCACTTGTTTTTGTACTCTCCTCAGCTTACTTCCGTCTATAGGACAACCCTCAATTTTGAGTCTAAAGGTTTTAGACAAAAGTATAGTCTTATACATTGAAAAATACAGTATTCTCTTGTGCCCTTGTCAAATGTGTCTTTGAAGGCAATGGATATGAGTAAAGGACTTCCTCTGAAGGTTCTTAGGAACTGGGAACCCACATGTGGGGAGATGTGGTCCTGCAGATAGCCTAGACCAAAGCCATATAGGCAAGAACCAGCACTCTGGAAATTGATGTGTTTTATTGATGCTAGTGCAAGTGTTGTAACAGGGGAGTTATATGATCCCTGTAAGTTGGTCCAAGTCAACAGTCTGGCTGCTGCGTTTTGAAACAGCTGAAATTTCTGAACCACCTTCAAAGATAGCCCCACAGGGAATATGCTACAGTAATCCAGGTGAGAAGTAACTAAGGTATGTGTCACTGTAGCCAAATCAGACATCTCATGGAATAGGCATAGCTGGTACACCAGTTTTAGTTGTGCAAATGTACTCCTAGCTGCTGCTGAAACCTGGGCATCCAGGCTCAGGGAAGAATCCAGGACTACACCAAGCTACAAACCTGAAATTTCAGGGAGTGTGTAGCACAGACTGAGTCCCTATTCCCTCATCTGCCCTTTGATTGACCAGGAACACCACTGTCTTTCCTGGATTAAGTTTCAATTTGTTTACCCTTTTCCAGCCCATTACTGATGCCAGACTCAGATTTCAAACTGAAACAGCTTCCTTGGATTTCAGTGGAAAGGAGAGATAAAGTTCTGTGTCGTCCGCATACTGGTAACACCGAACCCCAAGCCTTCAGACACTCTCCCGGCGGTTTAATGTATATGTTAAATAGTAAGGGAACAAAACAAAATCCAGAGAGATGCCACAGGTCAATGACCAGGTCATCCAGCAGGTATCTCCCAGTACCTTCATCTGAACTGTCCCACTATAAAATGCTACCTCCAGGTTCCATCCCAGAGAGATGCCCCAGAAAGATACTTTCATTGATGCTATCAGAGCCCACTGAGAGTCCAGCAAAACTGACAGGGACACACTCCCAATGTCAAGATCCTAATGTAGATCATCCACCAAAGTACCAAAGCTGTCTCTGTCCCATAACCATGTCTGAAGCCAGATTAAAGTGGATCTAGATGAGTGGTTCCCAACCAGGTGTTGGACTGCAACTCCTAAAAACCTTGGCAGGCACAGCTAGTGGTGAAGGCTGCTGTAGGTTGTAGTCCAAGAACACCTGGGTCACCTGAGTTGGGAGCCACTGATTTAGACAATTTGCTTCATCCAGGGATCTTCTAATATGTCATAACTAATTTAATGCATCAGAGATGGGCATCATTTAGCTCATGGACCATATGTCCCCTGTTCCTGTTTGCAGCCTCAAAGTTTCCCTACTCTGATGCCGAATTTCTTGGTACTAATACTTGTAAACCACAGTCTCCTTTTGAAACAAAGCACACCCTGTTTTAAAGGAGAATTGCACATCTGGAAGCCTCACACAGTGAAGTTCTCCTTTAAAACTAGATACAAGCTCCCATTGTTCTTTGTTTTAAGCAATACTGATTTTCTGTGACATGTAAATTGCGTTTCAACTTCTATTAAGTCTGCACACTCACCCACCAACCATACACCCATGCCCCATGTAAGAGCAGAAGTATCACCAGGCTTGAGAAGAACACAGGTTTTTAGAAAGACAGAGAAACAAATATGTTTAGAAGGAGAACCATCAACTTCGTACTCACAGAGCTTCATGGACAATATGTATTTTTCAACTATACTTTAAATTTTAAACCAAACGTCAAGAAGCTTCACAAGTATCCTTATTGTGGTGTCTAGTGCAAAGCAAAATCTTAAGTGCTCCTCCTCAAAATACATAAAACCCACATATTTTTCTATGTTTTAGAAACACATCATAACTTTGACTTGAGGCTTTTTAAAATTTTTGAATTATCCACTTTAACTGTGTGATGTTATAAGTAGAATAACTTATTCTTAAACTTCTTCTTTTTTGTGCTGTCAAGATAGAAATAGAAAAATTTCACACCTTTCTTCCTCACTGTTTGACATCTAAGTAAAAAGTCTTTAAACAAAAAAAAACAAACATTGATTCCATTTCTGTAGAGATCCTCTTGTCTGGGAAAAAGAGTTTCAAAATGTCAATACTAGTGTGAATCAAACCCTTAGCAGAGAAGCTTCCCACTATAACAGAAAAAATTGATTTCATTATAACTGACACACTTCTTTGCAATGTTGGCAGTCGAACAAAGCGAGGTTCAGGGAAGTATGTTACTGTCTAGGTGTTTCCTTCTGGCTCTTTCACTCTTACTCTGCCCACCAAGGCTTCTTCCATGGTCAAACATTAGGGTGGCCAAGGGAGATGGAAGTAGCTGGATGAGCTCTGTAGAAGGCATGATTGCTGAATCCAAAACCCAAATGATGACTGTAAATGACAAATGTTTGGAATGGAGTTCAGTTGAAAGTAACATGGCTAAGCTTGCAAAGCCAGAGCACAGCGAGGAGAGGTGTGTTAAGTTTCGGAAGTGGAATGAAACATTTTACACCAAAAGGCAAAGTAGAATCAATTTTAAGTTATGCTATGAAAAGGATGGGTTTTGTGTCCTAGTGCATATCACAGCTAAGGTTTTGGTCTTATAGTAAGAAGTGAGTGGGAAAGGATTTAGGTAGGAAAGCAGGATGAAAAATGAAAGGGTAGAGTAACAGGATGACCTCAAGGGTAGAGAGGTTAAAATACAGATTTAACCACATATATTGTTGTAGCTACATATTTCAGGTATAGGAGGGTGATATTTGAAGTGATTCTGGAAGCTGGTAAGAAAACATGAACTATGATCACTTGGCATCTCATCACTGTGCAATATATTGTTGCATGTCTGGATTGCCACCACCAAAAATAGTTGTGTTTGTGACATTACAAAAATGTAGCAAATAGGCTGAGGTAAACTCAGCCACAGCCAATGCATATTCTCAAGGATGCTGCTGAGCAGTGGGAACTAGGTTTTCAGAGATCCTTTCCTGCTATGATTGCCTGTGGTAGGTGTCATGAACCTAGGTAGGGGGAACTCTGCTTCAGGACTGGGTGCGCAGTGGTGGAGATTTCTGCAAGTAGGATATGACCAGGAATTGATTGACAGTATTTGACATATTAATTGCATCACGAATAAAGACAAGTTCTATTATGAAAAAAGAGGACACAGATTTGCATAAAATTTACACACATACACATTGGAGATCATTGTTTGAGTTGAGATAGAAATACACCACATTGCATTCAGTGAGGAAGACTTGGACACTGTTACTTTATGCGTGCCTTGTCGCTGTCCAAGTCTTAAGTGCTGATGGAGAATCTCAAAGGCGCTGTTCTCCCTCCTTACGGTTCTTTATTTTTACACTAGATTTCGAGTGGCTAAAGTGCCCATTCAAACATGCCCTCTGTCAGATCTTCAAAGAGACAACTGTCTTCTGTAGAAGAGTTTGAATGGTTAACCTAAGCATGTATAGCATTTTTGGCTTCTTGAGTCATTAGGGAGAGAAGAGAACTTTGCTGGATGCAGCAGTTTTAAGGAAAACAGCCCTTTTGCACCTTCTGAGCCCCATTGTAAATGGGAACGCAGCTTACTTCCTGAGCCAGTTTGTCTAACAATGACCTAATGATATGTGTACAGTTGAAAAACACACATACAAAGACACTATGATCAAGGTGGGAAATGTGTACAATAGGTAAAATGAAGAAATAGAATATAGAATTAATAACATAATGGATAGTAGACCTATATTATTGTATACATTATGTTTAAGGATATAGGGCTGAAGGACAGGGAGATGTTCTCTCCTTCAAAGAATGAATGAGAAGAGGAGCAGTTTCTAAAGCAGACAGCAAAGTGCTTTTTTGCATTAGCTTTGATTAACCACAGTAAATGATTAAGCAAGCTAAACGTCAGTGCAAGTATCTTCCTCGTTTTTGCAGTTGTACAGTTAGAGATAAGTTTGATATTTCTAATCCAGCTAAAAACCAAATAGTAGAAAGGCAAGAAGGAAGAAAGCAAAAGGCTGCGGCTTTACAGCTTCCTTTTACAGCTTCCTCTGATATCTCTAGAGACTGTTGGAAATCAGTGAAGCTAATGGATAGCACTGTGATGTAGACAGTAGATGTGTGTAAAGCACACAACGAAGAGAAGTGAATTTAAGTGTCATAATGGTTTAAGGAAGCCTTATTGCATGAAGCATAAATTGCCTTTTGAATTAGAATCTGTGTTCCATCCAGCAGGTATTCTCTTTTAAATGATCCTCCTTATGTACGTGTAATAAAAGCAACACCCAAGAACTAACTAAATGGCTAAATGTAAAGCACAATTACCCCAATATTTTATCAAAATGTTTTGCTATAAAGTAGGTTTTCTGTGGTGGGGGTTGGGATGTGCGTGTGTGTGTTACATTGCTAATAAAGTGTTGTAACGCACACTCACACACACATTTGTACTGTGTTCTCTTCTCACATTAACAATAAAACATTCTAGATAAGTGCTTCACGTTATTCATACATTTACTCTGGTGAATCTTGGGTAATCTCAGGAACAAAAGCCAAAAATGGATGTAGGCAGGCTTGTGACAATTTTGACAGCATCTCAGTGGGTTTGAATGACCCAGCTGGCTTGTAGTTTTTTTTTAAGGAACTCAGTTATATTTGCAATTAAGAAGGCATCTTCAATCAGTGCTGTTTTCTCTCTTTAAAATGTCTCCCTGTGTCTTCCAGTTTGTGTTAAATGTAAAGCCGTTTAACATAATATTTTTGTCCTTCATATACCGTTAGTCACCAATACTTGCTGTAAAATGCACAAAGTTGCATTGTAGTTCCAACTACAATAGGAAGAGATTTTTCATTTTATGAGTCTCAGTGGGGAGGGGGTATCACTGGAGTAACTTTACAAGCCTTTTTGCAGGTATGAAAAGTCCTGTGCTTATATCCCCTGTGCTCTGTCCTAAGGATAGTTCAACTGCTGGTGACATGTGGTTCCTCACAACACAGTAAAAAGAAACACATTTACCCCAAAGTGTTTTGCAACCCGCATTTTGACAAGAGGGTGAAGTGCTAACAAAATTCAAAGTTCTGCAGCTAGAAAAATTAGATGAATGATTACAAGATGAGAGACATCTGTCTTGACAGCAGTGCCTGTGAAAGGACCTTAGCAGTTTAGTTCCTCTACAAATAAATGTGAAATAACAGAGCAATGTGTTGGCTAAAAATGCCACATTAAGTCCAAACTTCATAAATAAACATATAACGCTCAGCTGGTAAGCAATATAATAGGACTCCGTTCTGTTCTGGTGAAATCTAATTTGGATTCATGTGCCCCTTTCTTGGGCGTACAGTTTAAGGAGGGCATTAACAACCTCCAGTTTGCCCAACGAGGAGTGTCAAAGATGAGCAAGAACCTGGTAACCAGGTTCTGTTAGGAATGATCAAAAGAGGTTTCACCCAGAGAAAATTATTAAGAGGTAATGATAAGACAACCAACTTAAGATCTTTGAGGTTCTGTTATGTAGACATAGAGCTGGCCTAGGACTAAAGAACAAGGATCCAGGAACCATGTGGAGATTGACTTCTGCATCCCGGGAGGACCATGGCAGAGACTGGCTTGGCTCCATTCAATAACTAAAGAAGCAGCAGCTGCTGGTTGCTTGTCCCCCTCTTCTCTGCTAGAAATCACACTGATAAGAACCAATTTGGTTTTCTCATCCTCCCTGTCATTCCTTTTTCCAAGTTATATCTTTAAGATTGAGGGCAAGGGCTGTATTACTATTACTTTGAGATAGCTTGGGCCCAAGCTGTTTAGGGTTTTATAGGTTGTTGTTGTTTAGTCATTAAGACATGTCCGACTCTTCGTGACCCCATGGATCAGAGCACACCAGGCCCTCCTATCTTCCACTGCCTCCCAGAGTTGGGTCAGATTCATGTCGGTCACTTCGATGACCCTGTCCAACCATCTCACCCTCCATTGTCCCCTTCTCCTCTTGCCTTCATACTTTCCCAACATCTGAGTCTTTTCCAAGGAGTCTTCTCTTCTCACGACATGGCCAAAGTAGTGGAGCCTCAGCTTCAGGAGCTGTCCTTCCAGTGAGCACTCAGGGTTGATTCCCTTCAGAACAGATAGGTTTGTTCCCCTTGCAGTCCAGAGGACTCTCAAGAGGTTAGAACCAACAATTGGAACTGTGCCCGGTAACTGATCTAGACCCAGTGAAGCGGCTGTAACAGAGGGTTGATGTGATCCCTGTAAGCAGCTTGCGACAGTGATGTGACTATGTTTTGGACCTGTTGAAGTTTCCTAACACTTTCCAAAGGCAAGCCCATGTAGAGTGTGTTACAGTAATGCAGGTGGGCATATGTCATCATGATCAGATCAGACCTTTCCGAGAATGGGCATAGCTGGCACATTAGTTTTATTTGGGCAAATGCATTCCTGGCCACCGCAGAAACCTGGACATCCAGACTCAGAGCTGAATCCAGGAGTACCTTCAGGCTATGTGTAATCCCATTTAGCACAGGCTGCCTACTGATTCCTTGATTTGCCCTTTGAGTCACCAAGAGGACCTCTCTTGTCTGGATCAAATTTCAGTTCAACTGCCGTTGTCCAGTCTATTATTGACACTAGACACTGATCTAGAGCTGAAACAACTTCCTCAGATTTAGATGGAAAGGAGAGATAGAGTTGGGTGTCATCACTGATGACACCAAACCCCAGAACACCGGACAGCCTCTGCCAGTGGTTTCACGTACATTAGATGTCAAACAGCATAGGAGACAAAACATAGCCCTGAGGGACCCTGCAGGCCATTTGCCAGGGTGTTGAACAGGAGTCCCCCAGCACCATCTTCTGAGTTCTCCAGGAAGGACCAGACCCATTATAAAACAGCACTTCCAAGTCACATCCTAGAGAGACAGGTTAGAAGGATATCATGGTTGATGGTATCGAAGATTGCTGAGAGAGCCAGCAGAACCAACAGGGACAGACTTCCTCTGTCCACTTACTATTATTCTCTGTCAGCTTTTGTGGGAGCTGTTTACACTTCACAAGCCCAACAAATTACTTTATATAAATAAATAATACATTCATGGTGGTACGCACATATCTGGTCTGTGTTGCTCCAAATGTTAGGGCCTAATCGAACAAGCCCAAACTGTTCAAAAGGGAACGCCGGTGAGACGTTGAGAATAATTTACTGACCTTGAGCCATTTGATTGTAAAATAGACTGTTTAAGAAGCTGGTGGACTTTACTTTGTAACAGGTGGCTTTAGAATCTGTCAAGGTTGCTTTGAAGCAGATTTCTTGAATCAGCAGTGGTTGGACCAGATAACATTTGATGTGTCTTCCGTTTCTGTGATTCTGCTGGGGTGGAGAAGAGAAAGAACGGAATTGAATTTGGTGCTTCTGCTTTAATCTTTGTAGTTGTGCAATCCTGTTTTTCCCTTTGGAAGATTTATTTCATGCTTCACATTTCTTTTTGATGTAGTCAATTGCTGCAGGATATTGTGATAGCTAGTATGTACACATGACTTGCATAAAGGAGTAGATATTTTTGCAACTGCAAGGTTTGTTACTACTTCATAGGTTTCCAACATCCTGTGGGGAAGTCCTGGAAGGCAGAACTAAGTGGAGATTATTGATGTGTGCTTACAAGTACAAGTAAACAGTTTTAGCACACAGAACTAGTTGAAATGATACCAGTTTCTACACGCAACCACCAGTTGGTTTCCCACTCTTAAAAAGTGGTTGAATATTTTTGTGAGATAAACATTGTGTGTAAATGCTGTGTTCTCATGTTTAATATAAAGATTAGAGTGAGGTGCTAACAGTTCTACATACTAGCACCACCTAGCTTACCACTGTGTGTGTGTATGCACACATTCATGCTTTATAGCAGAGGTGTCAAATTCAATTTCATCTCAGGCTGCATCAGCATTATGGTTGCTCTCAAAGGACCAATTGTATCTGTAAGACTATATAAATTTATCTACGCTTTATCATACCATATAGTGAGGACTACATTTCCCAAGGTGCTGTACGCCGCCCAAGTGGTTGCACTTTCTTGCTGCTTGGAATGCTGGGATTAGAAGTCCCACTGGGCGGATTCCCAGCATCCTTGTGGAGCACTGTGGGTGATTGAGTAAGCGCCTGTGTATTGTATACTGCACAGTAGCAGGCAACACTGTGAGGATCACATGAAACGGCCCAGTGGGACGGATTCAGCCTGCAGGCCTTGGGTTTGACACATGTGCTTTATAATGTATCCCTCCTTGTGTATATTTCTTGCCGGAAATCTTTTACATTGCTTTTAGCTTTACACAATCTTTATTTTTTTAATTTTTTTTAATTGGGGGGAATTACAGTTTGTGACACAGTTCCTATCAGAAAACTTAAGAGCCTGAAGCTTCTTTAGACTTTCTCAAAAAAATGTTAGAAGCCTTGGCATTCTTTTGCCTTCTTGTAAAATTGCTAATTTGACCCGACTCAGGGAGGCAGTGGAAGACACGAGGGCCTGGTGTGTTCTGGTCCATGGGGTCACAAAGAGTCGGACACCGCTTAACACTAAACAACAACAATATTGCTAATGTCTAACAGGATTAGGATCCTTCAAAGTTGTTTCATATTTCTCTTTAAGAGAGGTCAGCCAAATACTAGGGTTGCACCTTGCCATTTGGCATTTTTTACTGCATTCTTATCTTGCAGAAAATTCCTTTGAAGCACCCTCTGTTTGGCTTTAGGAAGGATTTGGGTAACAACAAAAGGTAAAGGTAAAGGTTCCCCTTGACAATTTGTCCAGTCATGTTTGACTCTAGGGGGCGGTGCTCGTCCCCATTTCCAAGCTGTAGAGCCAGTGTTTGTCCTAAGTCAATCTTCCATGGTCACATGGCCAGTGCGACTTAGACACGGAACGCTGTTACCTTTCCACTGAGGTGGTCCCTACTTATCTACTCGCCTTTGCATGCTTTCGAACCGCTAGATTGGTGGGAGCTGGGACAAGCGACGGGCACTCACTCCATCAGGTGGATTCGATCTTACAGCTGAAGATCTACAGACCTTACAGCACAGAGGCTTCTGCGGTTTAACCTGCAGCGCCACCATGTCCCTAACAACAAAAGAGACACTACTAATTGTTCATTATTTGTAATTTATTTTTTCTGATGCAGCCTTGCTGGATAGTTTAGTGCAGTGGTCCCCAACCGTTTTGACACCAGAGACTGGTTTAGTTGAAGGCCATTCTCTCCAGGACTGGGTGTGGGGTGTACTTGTTATGCAGTAGTTTGTTGGAATCAAGCTCATAAAGGAAATGGTAAGCAGGAGCAGGAGGTGAGCTGCCATTGAAGCTCCGCCTCCTCTTAGATCAGCAATGGTATTAGAACCTAATAGGAGCAGGCTGACAGGAGGTGGAACTTTGCTCGCCACTCACCTCTTGCTCACTGCTCATCTGTCCCGGCACACTGGTACCACTAAGCGGCCCGGGGGTTGGGGACCCCTGATTTAGTGGGTTAGTTATCTGGCTGCAAAACAAAGTTTGGCTCATCATTGTCCATCCCAGGAGAAGAGACAGCCTTCATAGCCTTTGAGTGATCTGGTAAACCATTTCGCAATAGTTTACACCAAGAGAGCCTTGGAAAGCTTCGCCATAAGTCATAATTGATTTGACAGCACATATTATTATTATTATTATTATTATTATTATTATTATTATTATTATTATTATTATTATTATTATTATTATTATTATTATTATTATTATTATTATTATTATTATTATTATTATTATTATTATTCAAAAATACCAGGCACAGTCAATCAAAACTATAAAAACATTGATTGGTATTATATAACAGATAAAAATTTACCCCAAAACCTAAGTATCTATTAAATATCTGCACACTATGTATGCTATTACTAATATTGCTGGGTTTTTTTTGTAGCTCTGATGGTGTTATTTCTGAGATTATTATTATCATCATTATCATCTGCAGCATATGTTAAAATCTTATTCTCTATTGGGGAATTTTCAAAATGTGTGTTTTGTCATTTCATCATGTACCAGAGTTGACCTGATAAAGTAAATGGTTACTTAAACAATGTCAAAGCAGGCTGGCACTTACTTGGAATCTCAAGGTTGCTTTAGATTAGAGTTGCATAGTTTGTTTTATCAAACCTAAGAAAATGAATTTTAAAAATTAAATAGAATTTTGGTCTCCACTATTAATATTTAATCAGAAACAGGGGGAAAATCAAGTGCTCCTAATCTTATGAAGAACTTTGATTTTTACAGTTTATAATGGAATTTAAAGGAATGTAATGATAATGGTTGCTTCTTGGGAGGAAAATGATGACAAACATAGACAGCATCTTAAAAATCAGAGACATCTCCTTGCCGACAAAGGTCTGCATCGTCAAAGCTATGGTTTTTCCAGTAGCAATGTATGGAGGTGAGAGCTGGACCATGAAGAAGGCTGGCCACCAAAGAATTAAACGCTTTTGAATTGTGGTGCTGGAGGAGGCTCTTGAGAGTCCCCTGGACTGCAAGGAGAACACACCTGTCCATTCTAAAGGAAATCAACCCTGAGTGCTCACTGGAAGGACAGATCCTGAAGCTGAGGCTCCAATCCTTTGGTCATCTCATGAGAAGAGAAGACTCCCTGGAAAACACCCTGATGTTGGGAAAGAGTGAAGGCAAGAGGAGAAGGGGACGACAGAGGATGAGATGGTTAGACAGTGTCACCGAAGCGACCAATATGACTTTGACAAAATTCCGGGAGGCAGTGGAAGTCAGGAGGGCCTGGCGTGTTCTGGTCCATGGGGTCACAAAGAGTCGGACACAACTTAACGACTAAAGAACAACGATAATTTTATAAGTGTTCTTGAAGCACAACTTTAATAAAGAGTGAGGAATATACAGTGGTGCCCTGCAAGACAATGTTAATTCGTGCCATTGTAATCGCTGTTTAGTAAAAACATCGTCTTGCGAAAAGCGTTTCTCCATTGGAGTGCATTGAAACCTGTTTAATGTGTTCCAATGGGGAAAAATCGTCGTCGTCCAGCGAAAATCGCCCATAGGTAAGCCGCTTTGTGAAACGCTGATCAGCTGTTTTAAATTGCTGTCTTGCGAAAAACGGGCCCAAAACACCCATTTGGCAAAGATCACCCCTAGGGAAGCCATTTTGCAAAGCCAACAATCAGCTGTAAAAATTGTCGTCTTGCGAAAAAACGGTCCACGAAGCACGGACCTAATTGTCATTCAGTGAAATTCCCCCATAGGAATCACTGTTTTGCGAAGCAAAATGGCAGTCGCAAAACCTCGTCATCATGCGGATTTATCGTTTTGAGGGGTAATCGCCTTGCGAGGTACTACTGTAATTTATTTTACACCAGTAATGGAAATAACTTCATTTTGATTTTTCTACCTTTTGAAAAGGCTACCTTTTCCCAGTTGTTTCAGAATCTAGTGGATGGCATGCTTTAATCTACCTTATATGACATAAAAAGTGATTTTTGCCTTTTTATTTGTTTTATCTTAGTCTAAATAACTTGTCATGCAGATATTTCGTCTGTAGTATTGTGCTCAAAACCCTTGTCTACTGTGTTCACCATCTGTTAACACTAATAGACTTTCGCTAATAGATTTTCTTGGCTCAGTTAGCAAAACAGTAGGTACATTTTATAGATTCCATGCTAATTGAATATAATTTTTTGATCAGTGCATTGAACTTTTAACTGTATCATCATTAGTTTCTTGGCACAGTATGTGATGAGGTGTAAAGAAGGAATATAGGTTGTTTTGTACATTTATTCCGATCGTTCTATAGCCCGGAAAGGGTTGTATGTAACCCTTCACTTGTTGTGCGGTACAGCCCCAACATTCATAGCCAGCATAATAGAGAAATTGCATTCATAGGAAAGAGAGGAAAACAAAATTAAGGTTGATGCCTTCTGCACATTTACCCCAAAGTATTTTCTATTGAATTTGTTAAATTTACTTCTGAGCAGACAGAAACAGGCTTGGAGTGGAGCACATCAAAACTGAAGAGAAATAAGGGTGCCGGATAAACAAGATTAAGAAACAAAGAGGACATGGTGATACAGGTGCATTTGTAGGTGGATGGGGCTATATTCCAAGTTAGATAAGGCACCTGGCTTGGGAAAGCATGTTTTGATGAGCTGGTAGGTGAGTATTAGAGTCTACTTTCTCCTCCGTTCTCTCAGCAATTCTTTAGATTTTTTTTTTTTTTAATTTATATCCCGCCCTTATGGCCTATAAGACCACTCTAGGCGGCTAGATATAAAGGAATGAAAACAAGATTGGAGCTACCCATCATGTGCTTGGACTTTGCCATGCTGTCCTGTTAACTTTGCAGAGCCGTCAAGTACATGATTCCCTACTGCCATGACTGAACTCTCTTCTTTTTTCCGTGACTCATGGGAGAGGAGTTTCCAATTTTTTCTATGGAGAAGGGGATTTTTCTGTGATGCTGCTGAGAACTGAGTGTGAGTGTTGAGTAGTTACCCCGAACTAGAAATATTTGCAGCAGTTGCGTCAGGGAATGACCTCTTGCTTAGTGTTTGGAATGTGCCTTTCAGATTTTTATTTTATTTTATTTTTTTTTTAATTTTTTTGGACTCCAACTCCAAGCATTCTCCAGACAGAATTCTGGGAGTTCTGGACCATACCTATAGACAAACACACATATATATTTCATTTGCCTGGACCATTTTCATTTTATTAATGCAAGGTTTCGAAACTGAAGTCGGTTCAAAATGCTGCAGCTGGGACTGGGACTGGTTACAGGAGCACACAACTTTCCTGCTACAGCTCCATTGACCACTGGTCCATTTCAACACCCTTTTCAAAGTGCTGTTTTTGACCTATAAAGCCCCAAATGACTTGGATCTAAGTTACTGGAAAGACTACATCTCCATATGTGAGCCTGCCTGGGTTTAAAACGATTGAAGGGGCCTTTCATTTGATCCTGCTGCCCTCATAGGTCCATTAGGTGAGGATACAAAAGGGGGTCTTTTTCTGTTGCTGCTCTCTTCTGCTCACTGCTGCTGACAGTGAAGTCAGTATAAATGGTACACATTGGCTGGGGATCCTCCCACCTATGTAAAAGATTGGATCTCTGCTCTGAGATCTGACAATCACCCCCCCCCCCCCAAGTTGTATATATTGGATGTTATTTAATCGTTATAGCATTCCATGAGTGGAAGGAAGAACCATGCTCATGAATGGAACACTCACGTCACCTTCAATCTCCGATATCTCAGGTTGGACTGGGAAATCCCACTTTGCAATTCGACAGGGCTGGCACCGCTCACTACGAACAGTATGCTCAACTATATGTTCTGGTTAATTTGCCTTGGTATAAACAGTGGCTTACATTCTATTTAGCTGAAAATCTAAGTGAACATTTTGAAAACTCTTGAATGTTTCTAAACTTTTTCTTTCCACTTGGCATTCCAACCTCAAAGTGGCTTGTTATCCAAATCAGAAACAGGATGGAAGGCATTTATATCTTCTGTAAATATGGGTATCTGCATATTTTGTAAATCTGATTTGCAAACATGCATAATAGAGATACTTTTGGTATATAATGAGTAGAATCTAGTACTGTATAGAAATATTGTACATGGCAAACACATGGAATTAACAGAAGCAAAGATCTGTTAAGGCAGTGACATCATTACTTTTGGTGGCTTACTGAATCCCTGCTTCTTCTTCTTCTTCTTCTTCTTCTTCTTCTTCTTCTTCTTCTTCTTCTTCTTCTTCTTCTTCTTCTTCTTCTTCTTCTTCTTCTTCTTCTTCTTCTTCTTCTTCTTCTTATTATTATTATTATTATTATTATTATTATTATTATTATTATTATTATTATTATGCCACCCACACTACCTCTCTGGGCGGCTTACAAAATTTAAAATACAATAAAATTTAGAACAATTAAAATACAATTAAAATACAATTAAAATATATATAAATGGAGAACATTGCTTTCTTGCTCTGGTGTTGATTTAAAGTCAGAATGGTTCTTTGCAGATTTAGAATGATGCATCAGGGAATTGTGCTAATTGATTTTCCAAGTTGATCTGAATGCCGCCTCAGATCCTAGCTCTGGATTCTCACTTGAGTATTAGTTAAATACTTGCATTGTTTTAATTGTGAAAGACATCTTCATTTTTTTGGATCAAAGCTCACAGTTAATAATATTGAAGCTTACATTTTAGGTTTAGTACCCAGGAGTCCACTGAATGCAAATTTTAGCTTTGCTTTTTTATGGATCAGTGGTGACCTTTTCTATGTTTACTTGCTGAAAAGATAATTCTAAATATTGTGAAATGATGTTTCCCACAGAAAATAGCTCATGGGTAGAAAATCAATTTAACGTTAGTAAGCCCAGACCATCTCTGCTCAGAATTCTTGGCTGACCACTAGATTTGATCCTGTAAGGGTAGGTTTTATTTTTACAATCAACATTGAAAACAGAAGAAAACAGAACTGTGTATTTAGCAAATTGTGCAGTTGGCTGATGAACTGATCAACAGATGTGAGTGATTTGGTCTGCATCTATGAGTCTGGCTGCATTTTAAAAATTATACCCATTCTATCCAAGTAGTGGAAACTATTTTCAGGGTTGTGTGGAGTAAACTGCTCATTGATGCTCATTGAGTGACTGATTCCAGGTTCACCACGTTCAACTGTAACATTGAAGAAATTAGATTATATTTTAGAAACTGGGACCCCATAGGGGGAAACCTTACTTGGCATAGGGAGTTACCCCGAAACCTATCTGAAGGATCCATGTTGCCCCATATGGACTTCTCAGTCCTTCTTAGAGTTATGTTTCGGTATCGTGATTTTTTTAATGCAGGAACTTGTGATTTGAAACTGGTAAAGCCACAGAATTTCCCTACGGCATTTAATATGTCTTTGCCAAATTCACATTTCTTTATGCATACGTTACTAGTCTGGTTAGTTTTCACAGATCATTGCTTTTGCAATTGAATCATTTTCCCCTCTACTTTATCTAAGCTTCTGGTTCTCTTGGTTTATCATTTTCAGTATAGTTTTGGACTTGCAGGGCCTTTAAGCTAATCTATACTCTAGTCTTCCACTGTGAAAAAAGTAAGCCTTGGTAATTTTCAAGGAAAAAAATTATGATAAAAATCCATTCTTTCATTTCTGAGTGATTTTGGTTATTGATCTTAGAAAAAGGAATTAGAAAACAACTTTCTCTTCAGCTACTGTAGTTTGTGATTTAATTGGGGATTGAGAGAGAAAAGTATGCAATATTTAGAAATGAAAAAACAAACACCCTTCCCAAAAATACTGGTTAGCTATTTCTCTGAGCTAAGCTACTCAATCTGGGCTCATAGCCTATTGGGAAAATTTGGTTAAAAAGAGTTTTTCTTCGTGGTCTCTGTGAATGCACACTAATGGGTTAATCTGTGCCTGCGCTGAACAGTTTCAGAATCTTGTAGAGCTTAACCACATGGTGCCGGGACCTCCCACATGCTACCCATAACTCTGCCCCGGCACCAAGTGCCTCACTTCCTTTTCTGCCACCACTGCAGCAGCTTCTCGGTTTCAGAGCTCCCGGTTTCATGCTTTCAAAAAGAAGTTACTTACTTGACCTCCCGGCTCATGACTACAGACTGTTGATGATTCCTTTGAATCTGTGAGTTAGACAAAAGCATAAAACAGAGTTACATTTTCGTTTTTCCCCTGACATCTATTTTTTGTTTATGGTCACTTTGGGCCCTTTCAAGCATTGCACAACCTGCCTGAACAAGATAATGTTATTGGACGGCTATTCTTGTTGCCTATTTTGTTTGGGAGAGGAGCATCAGCCGGCTGTTTGTGCTGCTTGTAAAAACTTCACAGCACTTAAGCCTTTGTTCCTTCCTTTCCGCTCACCACGGGATCCAGTTATGGATCTGCCGCAGGCTTGCTCTTCGGAGCATTCTTCCAGTGCTGGTTGTTCGCCGAAAATGTCTAAAAAGATGGCAAAGGTGTCCTCCTCAGGCTTGAGGTCGACTGCCCCAGCATCGATACTGAAGCCATCTTCAGCCTTGGCATTGAAGAAGAAATCACCTCTACACGTCAGGCAGGAGAGTTGGCTTACCTAGAGTAATTCCAGGGGAGCACCAGTTACTTCCCAGACAGTCTCTAGATGGATTGTCTCGACTTTCTATCTGCCACATACCGTGAAGGCCCATTTGACCAGGGCTGTGGACTCCTCCACAGTGTTCCTCAGGGGAGTGGACCTCTCTGATATCTGCAAGGCAGCCACATGGGCTACGCCATCTACATTTGTGACCCATTATCATATGGACATCTGGGCTAAGGCTGAAGCTGCTGTTGGCTGTGCCATTCTGGTCTCTCTACTCTCATGATGTCCCTCCTCTGGGTAAGTCAGCTTGCTAGTCACCCATTAGTGTGCACTCACAGAGACCACGAAGAAGAAAAAGAGGTTACTTACCTGTAACTCTGGTTCTTCGAGTGGTCATCTGTGAATTCACACTTCCCACCCTTCCTCCCTGCTGTCTGTCATGTGTGCCCTTTGCATGCTGGACAGTGGTGAATTGTTCTACAGAACTGGGGCACTTGGTGCTGGGGCAGGGTTATGGATAGCATGCGGGAGGTCATGGCACTATGTGCTTAAGCTCTAGAAAATTCCGAGGCTGCTCTGCACAGGCGCAGATTAACCCATTAGCGTGAATTCACGAATTCAAGTGACCCTTGAAGAACCAGAGTCAGAGGGAAGTAACCTCTTTTTTTCTAGGATTTTGGTTATTCCTTTTAGTTAGCAGAGTATAAGGCATGGCGGACACTAAAACAAAAACACAGAAATGTGGAGAAATTAGCCACTCTCCTGCGCACCCTTCCTGGTTTTGCACACAAGCTAATATAAAAGCACTCTGGAGGTATTTAGAGTGGGAAAAGGTATCTTTACTTACAGTTACCATCTGTAGTTAGAGTCAAGAGAGAAAACGGTCAAAATTGAGTTTCCAGCATTCAAGAGAACCTGCATACCTGCTGCTTGGAGGATGGGAAAGAAGAAGGACTATCAACAAAACAATGGAAGCAAACAAAACAAAACAAAACACACACACACATGCACACACACACATGCGCACACACACACACACACCACAAACAGGAAGAGAGAGTGGAACCTTGCCTCAGATGCCAGAGATAGGGAAAGAATTTCACCGATCACATTAGGCTGTAAAGGCCCCTCCCTCTTATACCAAGTGTTAGTGCATGCAAGGTTGGTATTATTCCAACTGTTTCTTCCTTTATGATTCAGTTTCTGTGTAACTGTGCTGACACCTTTGTCTGATAACCAACCTGACATTGCTGTGCTGTGTTCTGCAGAAGCTAAGCCATCTGTGTATGACATTTTCTTGAAGAGTGTTTTACTGAGGGCTTAATCACATGTAAGAAAAGAGCCCCAGTTATATGGATTCTTTTCATCCCTTTCTTATACTAATACATTTTTAGCAGTCATGTGATATATATGATCGGTGGGAGCATTACATTGTTTAGAACGTTGTCAATTCATTTCCTTCTATTTCAACCATTATAGTAGGCTACACTGTTTTCTAATTTTGTATCAATTTATTTTCTCTACTGTCTCTTGGGGCAATCACTCATAAAGGAGAGAAGGCTATCTCCTTCTGAGCAATGTTTGTGGCGGTGGCTGCTACTAGCAATTTACCAATATCTTTTTCTTTTTAAAATAAAAGAGTGTACAAGCACACTGGCCATGAAGTGGCCACAACACCCCTAAAACAGACCCTTTTGTAAAGGATAAAAATCAACAGCAATGTTGACACACACTGAAATTATAAGGAATAAAGCAGTGTAACATTGGTACAATTTAAAACCACCCTCCCAGCAAGGAGAAAATAAACCAATTACTGGGGCAAATGAATTGATGTTAGCTGTGTGTCATGCAAACAGAAAATTTTGAAACGATCCAAATAACAGCCAAAGTGGTATAACTGGGCTTCTTTTGGCAGGTGTGATCGAGCCCTGAGATAGATGACACTGATAAATAGCCCCTTTGATTTTTGCACACGGTCCCAGGCTCAATCCTTGTCATCTGTAAATTGGAGTAGGAAACCATCATGCCTGAAATGCTGTGAAGCAACTGCCAGCCGATGCCCATTGTACTGAGCTAAATTAGTGCTAATGGTTCAGATTCATGCTTGGGATGCATGCTGCTTTCCTTTGCTCACTTGTGCCCCTTTGGAAGGATTGGTGTGGTAATTAATGGTTTTATAGGAAGGTTAGGTGATTATGTGTATTATTCCATTTATTTCAGGGCAGCCCTTCTGTGTTCTCCAGTCCTTGCTCATTCTGTCCACTAGGAGTTTGGACTTGGCAGTACCACTCCAAGCATCCTTCTGCAGTGCTAATGGATGGATCCTCTTGTCTATTGAACTCTGATAGCTCCTTTTAGGCTACTCCCACTAAACTGTCTGTTCCCATTTAATGCATTATATAAAAAAATTCCACTACGTATGGATATTCCACCTCCTTGTTCCACGGTTGCTCTAAAAAAATAGTTTTAAATTAAAAAAAATAGTAGGAATTTTAAATATGATTAGCCTTAGGAAATTGGCTAAAGCTGAAGAAAAGCAGAACACAGTCTTTTCTGCTTCTCAAATGTACTTAATATTCAGACATTGAACAGATTTTTTAAATAGGACAGTTAAATAATCAGTTTTGTTAATAACATGCCTTCATAGAGAGCAAATGGCAAACAGGAAAAAAAGCTGTGTATTCCTTAATTAGCTCGATTAAACACCTGTCCAATTATTTTTAGTTTGTCTGACACCAGATTTGGCAAAAATACGTGCAAAACTTTAAAATATGAGAACTTTGAAGGGAAACATAATAACTCGAGGCATACATTTTTGCAACAATATGCTCTCTCCCCCCACCCCCATTAAAACTAAACTGAATGTACCATTTTTGTCTTGCTGCTTTGGTCAGTGATTTCCAACAGTTTCCAATTATATTCATCAAATAGGCAAAAACATTCCACTGATTTATTTTGCTGATGTTGATCATAGGAAATTGGATCCTGAAATACAGATGGCTGGTTTATTTCCAGGCAGACTATTTAGCTTAAGAAGGTTACACATGAGTATGATTTGAACCTTTAGAGAGTAGCTTTCAAGCCTTTAAGCTATGAATGGTGTCACCTGAAGCTTTCAGCATGCCATTCTCCTGCAGGTTTAGTTTTCTGGTCTACATCTAGATTGCTAGAGTGGATTTGTCCCTTTTGCTTATCCTTCTTGAGATGAATGTCCTGGAGTGTTTATTAGGTTTGCCACGTCTCGGGGTGTCATCTGAAGTTTCAGAGAATTCCTGTGCATCTCTGTTTCTTCATGTGGAAAGGCAAATCTCCACAGTTGACCAGTGCTAGATAGGGAGAAAGTTTGTTTGTTTTTGTTATGTGTATGACATGGCTTTAAAGCCTGGATACTATCTCCACCCATTTCAAGCTGGTGGCCGGGAATAATGAGTTGGTGGAAGTGGTTGTGAAGTGCATTGCAGTTGCTTTCTATCAGCACATCAGAGAAGCAGGAGTGATGGGAGTAGACTTTGGAGAGAATTGGTGGGTGCACGCACTTGGGGCCTATCCTGCTGTTTTGAGCAAAAAAAGAAGTGGAGTGTCACCGTTGTGATAGCTGGATTTTCAATTTGTGTGATCTTTGGGTGGGTCTATTGGCTTGCTGTGAGCCTGCCAGAAACAGCAGTAGCAGTGTAGGGACAAGAAAAGGTTTCCACATGCTGTGGATATTGTTGGGAAGGATACACAGGATCTGAGTCTTCAGGAGAATGGGAGTAAATGATGCAGGTGATGGCACATTTTGCCCTAGGGCCATTCACTCAGAAATTGTGTTCTCCTCTGCCTGGATCTGTATTGCCTTATAAGTTAATTAATGAAATTACCTTGACTATGGGACCGTTTGTTAGTAGGCCCATTCCAATAATCAGCTGGCACAAAGACAGTTCTGTTCCTTTTCCGTCATTGCCTTCCCCAATCCCGGTGACATTGGAAGGTGAGCTCCCGGGATGTCGTCAAGACCTACTCACTGGTGTCAGGTGTTGCCCCTGAAATCCAAGGATATGCTGACTAGCAGCTCTATGGATGGAACAGAGGCTACATACATATTTGTCACTTGTTTCTTCTATTATGTATGTTAGCTTGGGAAGAAGGCTGTTTAAAAGGCAGGCAAAAATAACTTGAAATAAAGAAATACCTGGCATTTAATTTAGTTAATATTGCTAAACATGTTGGACAAAGTCATTTCTTTAAATATAGCTTGTAAGGTCATAGTATTTTGATTGCTAATGAGAGTGCAGCAAATCTCAAACATGGCCTGAAGGTTCAAGTAGGCACCTTTGCTGGCAAATAGGTAATGACTGGAGATAAATAGGCCCTTGGGGTCAAAGTGACCGTGTTGAGTTTAGCTCTAGCAAATATACAGAATGTTTCAAAAATAAGAATTTGTGTTTGTTCTTGTGTTTGGTTTAGTGGTCTAATGCACTGTACTAATCTTGATTAAAGAAAAACTAATATAGGTCAGGTAATGTTGTAAGAAATTCACAGATTATAGAGGTTGTTGGCTGTGAACTGTGGAGGTGATTTTAAAATTCTCCCTGCTGGTGCTACTGAAGTCTCACTTCCTCACTGCAACTGCTCATTCAGTTTTATGTATGTTTAATGTGGGTGTGGTCCTTGAGCATGGAAATTGGTTCTTCAGCTGAAACAAATACAAGGACATGCAAGCATGCATTTCCATAGCTGTGAAACATGAGTAATCACATACTGCTTGTTGGCTTCCTGTGTAGGCATTCATCTAGCTAGTGTTGCTGGGGAAGAACTGAAAAAAAAAGCTCCGCATGCATTCTGCTGATTGCGCTTGCAGCGGTCTGCAGGACTGCAAACGTTGATAACACGGGGCTTCTGATTCTATGGAGTTTGGTAAGCTGGTTCAGCTGAAACACAAGTAAAGTCCTTTTCTGATTCCTCAGCACCATGAAGAGTTCAGGGCTGCAGTGGATGCACATGGAGCTCTCTTTTTCCAGTTGGCCGTCTCCGCAGAGTTACGAAAGGAGTGCCTGCATAGGGCTAAGAAGAGCCATGCTGGATTAGACAAAAGGCCTCTCTTGTCCAACATGCTGCTTTTCACTCAGCCCATTTATTTAGAGAATGTTCAGTACCATATTATTATGGAAGCAGGGTACAAAAGCCTGGAACAGAAATATGAAAAAAGAATATGGCCAGCATCCTCTTCATTTTTTTTATGCTGGCACGATGCAGTCAGTATAATCCTTGGTGGCAAGTTGCTGCAGCTAAGGAGTCATCTTAGGCTTTTGATGTTGCATGCTGAGTTGCACAACTCCACACACAACGGTAAATGCCTATTTATTTATTTATTTATTTATTTATTTATTTATTTATTTATTTATTTATTTATTTATTTATTTATTTATTTTATTTTATTTTATTTTATTTTATTTTATTTTATTTTATTTTATTTCTATCCCGCCTATCTGGTCATACTAGACCACTCTTGCCTAGACTGACTTCTTAACTTGCAGCACTTCACTGCTGAGATTTCTGCCAGTTAAGTCACTCTGGTGGACAATTAGTATGATTCCGGCTATTTGGAGTAAAATTAAAGTTCCCACAGTGGCCAGTCAGATGCTGTCAGGAAACCCAGAGGCAAGTATTCTCTTTGTCATATTCCTGAGCTGCAGGTGTTGAAGACATACCACCTTTGGTATTGGAGGTTGTAGGACTGTGTCATCTGGGTTTAACACTCCTGGTTTAAAGATCCTCAAAGATAAACGAAGTTGGTGTATGGTAAGAACATTTGCTGACTTCTATGTTGTTGAACCTTTTCATATCTGTAGCAGTATCTTTAGCCAAGATAGTTTTAAAGGTTGATTTAATGGATTTACAGTCAAATTGCGACTGAATTGGAATCAAGTTGTATACAATTTGTAATATCCTTACCACAAAGTTTTTGCTGTTAATAAGTGGTTAACAAGCAGAATCCCAAATACAACTTGTATACTTATCCATCTTTTTCTGGATTACTTCCCTCTGCCCCCAAGATAATAATGATTCTGAAAACCTGCTCTGTAGACAGATATGATTAGTATTATCAGTCAGCCCACAAGATTGTGTATTCAAGTAGAAGGCTGGTATTATATTTAGGAGGAGTAAAGTCTTCACACTAAAATGTCAAGACTGACTTTTATTCGGGTCATTGACTGTTTCCAGAAATTCAGTGATACACTGGAATTTTATGAAGAGGGAGAATAATCCACAGGCATTTATATTTGGTTGGAAATGGCAGAATGCAGTACTGAATACAAGCAGAATGCAAGCAGAAAAATATCAGCTTGTTTGTATGTAGTACTAAATAGCATCACTGCTTACTAGAACGATAGTAGGAACAGTATTTTGAAGTTGGAAATGGCTTTCCTGCTATCTGCATTGGTTTAAACTGCAGACTGATTCATGCAGACAAATGTAGTGCTAGTTACCGTATAAGATTTTGTTTTCCAGTTGCTTTCCCTTGAAGTCAGGTTGCCAGGACAGCAGCATTTGGTTTGCTGAAATTTCAGGGACAAAATATGAGCCCGGGAGGCAGGCACTTTTAATGTCACAGAGGGCAAGCAAAGATCAGGAGGGTATTGTTATTGTTATTATTTTGGTTGGGCTTTGTACCTCTGCTGCCAAAGCTTGTGCAACAGGAAGGCTTGTGAGTTGCAAAGTCGCTGCTCCCTTTGTGTCTCTCTCAAATGGCCCAAAAGTATTTTAGTTATGAATGAATAATGATCCTTGGGTGACATCTTGTGATTCCTCCCATGGTTTAGCTGTGTCAGTTGGTTGCAGCAAAAACAGGAAGAGGCTTGGTATACCGCAAAGACTAAAAAGTTTGATTTGACATACACTTTATGGACTGTAGCCTACTTCATCAGATATATGGAATATACTTAGTAAGTAAAGATTTAAGCATATTTGTTCTCATATGTACTTGTCATCTGCTAGTGACTGTTGAACAACTAAATGTGACTGTCAACAATCAATACCTTCCTGCGAACTTCTGTATTTCCATTACATCTTACCTCTGACTCCTGCTGTATGCATAACTGTCTACATACAGAGGTTGTACTCCCAATAAAACTTGTTACTAAAAAAGCATCTTTGCCGTGATATAAAGGGCAAATTTGCATGATGCAACAAGCAAAACACACTCAGCAAAGCAAGCTAGTGCATGCAGCTCAGTAGCTCTTGCTCTCAGCTGGAATGCTTAAACAAACCTCAGTGTTTCATTATTTTGGTTTATCATATTGTCTGACAGATAGCAGTTCCTTCTCTGGCTTGTTCTTTTGGAGGAAACCAGATAAAGAACCTGGGCTTTATTCTTGGCTTCTTTATTTGGTTTGATGGAAGGGAACAAACCAGATTATGGAAACTTTATGTAGGATATGATAAAAAAAAAACTGTGGAGCAAAGCTCCATAGTAGGTTTAACTGGTTTCTGTGGAAAGCAGGAGCAATTGAACAACATACACTGGGCGTTCTGCTTGTCCACAGTAAGCCAGGATCACTCGTTTACTCTACCATTCAAACCAGACATATTGATATATGTCAGTAATGCTGTTATTTCCCCTTCTTTCACTCCCCACTTCCTACTGTGGGGAGTGAAAGAATCCTGTCTCTGCAGCTCCACTCATCAGCAGGACTGGTCGCTCTTATTAGTGCATGTCCACCAACACTCGTCCACAACAGAAGTCAAAGACAAATTCTATGACGATCTGGCAGCTACTATCAAAAAAATCCCTGAGGGAGAGCCAGTGTTCAGTCTTGGAGACTTTAACACTAGAGTTTGTGCTGATCACAATTCTTGGCTCACTTGTCTTGGCTGCTTTGGCATTGGGAAGATAAATGAAAATGGCCAACGCTTGCTGGAGTTGTGCTATTATTATGGTCTTTGTGTTAGCAACACATTCTTTAATACGAAGCTTTGACACAGAGTCTCTTGGAGACATCCAAGATTGAAGCATTGGCATCAGCTCGGTTTGATACTCACTAGACGCTCTAGCCTTCCTAGTATTATGATCACACACAGTTATCAGGGTGCTGATTGTCATACTGATCACTCCCTGGTGTGTAGTATAGTAAAAGTGTGAATAAAGAGATTGTATCATACGAAAAAGGAAGGAAGATCACATATTGACATCAGCAAGACTCTCAATCAGAGAGAAGTCAAGAAATTTGCCCAAGCACTTGAGGAAACTCTTCCAGGCCCGGCTGAACAATGGGAACATTTCAAGAACGGTGTTTATAACACTGCCTTGACCATATTTGGCAAGAAGACCAAAAAGATGCCAGACTGGTTTGAAGCCCATTCGGAGGAGTTGATGCGAGCCATCGAGGAGAAGAGGAGAGCTCTTGCAGCATACAGAGCCTGTCCTAGTGAATACAACTTGCAAGCTCTTCGAGCTGCTTGTAGCCAAGTTCAACAGGCTGCCAGGAGATGTTCCAACCATTATTGGCTTCAACTCTGCTCTCAGATACAGATAGCAGCAGACACAGGTAACATCAAGGGAGTGTACGGTGGTATCAAGCAGGCTTTAGGTCCAATACAGAAGAAATCTGCTCCTTTGAAGTTTGCTAGAGGCGTGATCATCCAGGACTGATCACAGCAGATGGAACGCTGGGTGCAGCACTACTCTGAGCTATATTCCAGAGAGAATGTAGTAACTGAAGAAGCATTAAATAACATTGAGTGCCTGCCTGTCTTGGAAGAGCTGGACAGTGAACCAACCTTAGCAGAAATAAAAAGCGGCCTTGGATTCCCTCGCTTCTGGCAAGGCACCTGGAAGGGATAACATCCATGTTGAAGTGCTGAAATGCTGTAAGGAGATCATCACCACCAAACTGTATGAAGTCTTTTGTCTTTGCTGGAGGGAAGGTGGAGTACCACAGGACATGAAGGATGCAAACATCGTCACATTGTACAAGAACAAAGGAGACAGGGGCGACTGTAATAACTACTGTGGCATCTCTCTTCTTAGCGTTGTAGGGAAGCTGCTTGCCCGTGTTGTGCTGAAGAGGCTCCAGGTGCTTGCAGACAGAGTCTTTCCCGAATCACAGTGTGGATTTCGAGCTAATAGATCCACCACCGACATGGTATTCTCCCTCCGACAGTTGCAGAAGAAATGTAGGGAACAACGACAACCACTCTTTGTGGCCTTCATAGATCTCACAAAGGCCTTTGACTTGGTTAGCAGGGATGGCCTTTTTAAAATACTTCCCAAGATTGGATGTCCACCTCAACTCCTTAACATTGTTAAGTCCTTTCATAGGAAATGAAGGACATGGTAGTTTTGGACAGCTCAACATCAGATCCCTTTGACATCCGAAATGGAGTGAAACAGGGCTGTGTCCTCATGCCAACCCTGTTTGGGATCTTTTTTGCTGTCATGCTGAAGCAGGCCTTTGGAACTGCAACAGAAGGTGTCTATCTCTGGACTAGATCAGATGGAAAGCTCTTTAATCTCTCTAGATTGAGAGCGAAGACCAAATTCCAACTGAAATGCATGCGGGACTTCCTCTTCGCCGATGATGCAGCCATTGTTGCCCACTCTGCTGAGGAGCTGCAACAACCTACGAACTGTTTAAGTAAGGCCTGCCAAGATTTTGGACCAATAATCAGACTGAATTTATTTATTTATTTATTCTATTTCTATCTGGACGGTATGACCACTCTAGGCGGTATGACCACTCTGAAGAAAACAGAAGTCATGGGCCAGGGCATGGACTCACCTCCTTCTATTACAATCTGTACACACGAATTGGAGGTTGTTCATGATTTTGTGTACCTTGGCTCAATGATCTCTGACACATTATCTCTATATGTTGAGCTGGATAAATGCATTGGCAAAGAAACCACCATGTTCTCTAGACTCACAAAGAGAGTATGGTTTAGTAATAAGTTGATGGCATATACCAAGATCCAGGTCTATAGAGCCTGTGTCCTGAGCACACTCCTCTAGTGCAGTGAGTCCTGGATCTTGTGCATGACAGGAGAAGAAGCTGAACACCTTCCATATGTGTTATCTCTGACGGATTATTGGTATCACCTGGCAGGACGAAGTTCCAAACAGAGTAGTCCTAGATCGAGCTGGAATTTTTAGCATGTATACATTACTGAAACAGTGATGTCTGCATTGGCTTGGATATGTCGTGAGAATGGCTGATGGTTGGATTCCAAAAGATCTCCTGTATGGACAATTAGCGAAGACAAAGTGCTCCAGAGGGAGACCACAGCTGCGATACAAGGAGATCTGCAAGCGGGATCTGAAGGCCTTAGGAAGAGACCTCAACAGATGGGGAAAGCTGACATCTGAGCATTCAGCCTGGAGGCAGACGGTGCAGCGTGGCCTCTCCCAATTTGAAGAGACCCTTGTCCAGCAGGCCAAGGCCAAGAGGCAGTCCTGAAACTAGCAAAATCAGGGAGCTAGACGGGGTACAGACTGTATTTGTCTTCAGTGTGGAAGGGGTTGTCACTCTCAAATTGGCCTTCTCAGCCACACTAGATGCTGTTTCAAGACCTCTATTCAGAGCACATTACCATAGTCTCTTGAGACTGAAGGATGCCTACAGGTGGTGTAAAGAAGCACATGATCATAAGTATAGATTTTCTGAATACTCTATAATAGCATGCATTTAATTAGGATTCTGCCATGATCTTGCTTGTTGCAGTTGTCCCAAGTAGCCTCTGTATGATTCCAGGATCCAAGCTGGATACTTGGTCCGTCATCTACTTATCTGCTTGATCCATAAGAAACATTTGGCTCAACAAGTCTGACTGGCTTCCATCAAAGTTATATTTAACAAACAAACATCATAGCCGAACCAACCATAGTTTTAGATAGAAAGTCTACATGTGTCGCTGCCGTTTTGGGAAGCATCTAATTGAACTTTGATGTATCCTCCTTGGTTTACCCTTTGGCACTTAGGCTGTTGTACCAGAACTAGTTTAGAGCTTTGTTCGTCAGAGTCTCATGATTTTTTTAAAGTTTAGCTTAGTATTAGTAGTTTGATAATTACATAGAGTACAGTTTGAATGCTATTAATTTTTAAAAGTAAAATATCACAGCATGTTAGTTGTTAAAGAAAAAGCAATTACAATAACAGTGTTTGCTTCAAAGGTCAAATTCAAATGCCATGACCGGCATTCAAATGAGAAGTTTAGATTGTCAGCTTGAGTGGAGGCCCATAGCACTTCGTTGTCAGAATCAATCTGGAGGATTTGTGGAGTAGGAAAGCATCTTTTCAGGATGGATGTTGAGTTTGCCTGTCTTGCTTCAGAGAGCTTCTTTCATTTGCTTGTCATGGTGCTGTGCTTGAATTCTGATATATGCTGGTGAAAGAGATTAAGGCTTGAGGGTATGATAGGGAGAACAAATGGGTATTTGGGAATAATTTTTCCATTTTGGGGGTGGTTTGAGCAGCTAATAGGTTTGTTGAGAACTTATTTTAAAGCCACTTCTTAAAAATACCTTGAAAGTGATAGCTTTATACTAAGCTGAGTTGTTCAAAAATGATAACAAAGTTCACACTTACCTTTCAGCATGTGCAAAATATATTTTAAAAATCTTTTTTATGCTCTTTTAAAACTACCCTTCAGTTTCTTCTTTTGAAGCAATTTGCTCTTCATCTTTATTCATGTTTAGAAAGAAAATTACATGGCTTTTCATCAAGCATTTGTGTGAAAGCTATTAATTCCGTGTGTTGCCTAACAAGCACACACGAGGGAGAATCCTGCAGCGACTGCTCATTGCAGCAAAGTCACAGAGGTAGGAACCAAATATACTGAGGCTCAGCGAGTAACTGAGAGAATCAGTCTCTTCCCTTGAAAAACCTTGAGTAGCCATATAGTCCTTCCTGCAAAGTAGTTGCATCAGCAGGAAACATTTGAACAGGTGACTGCTAGTTCCTCTCAGCTGTCTGTGCTCTGACTTCTCTTGCTGTTTCAGTCCTGTATCTCACATCAATTCAAAAATTAGATCTTAGCATGTGAGCTATTTCAGTGTAGGATTGTTTTTATGTGGATTGCGTCCTAGATTGTCAACCGTTTACAATTTAGCATGCATGCAGAACAAGGTTATATCTTGGGCTGGCCATTACATTAACTCTCAGTTTTTCCAAAACTAGGAAATCTGATGTTTTTCATTCATAATGCAGCTTTAAATGGTATCCTTTGTTCAAGGAATGCAGTAACTTGGGATAATCCCCAGCAGGTGTATTCCTTTCTGTTATTCTTCAGCTGTGTTTTTGACAGTTTCTCTTGATTTAACACAAATTAAGAAAAGTCAACCCTCTTCAGAAGAATTAGGGACATCCAAATTACTTTTTAATCACTGGTTTTTATTTCTTGTTTACTTAAAGTTTCCTGTAACATGTTCAAAATCAGCTAAAGTAATGCACTTTTAAATGTTCTTCCCTAACAAACACTTATACTTGCATTTGTCTTTTGACAGGGTGTTATACAAAGATTTAGTCACACCTAGAGGTTTGCACATCTCCAGTGCTAGATACCCGTGTTAAGTCAGAAGCAGTCTTTGGAGTTTTGGAACTATGGATTCATCTTTAATTCTGGATCCTATCTTTTAAAGCACATTTTGCAGTTTAGCATATAAAATATCGAGGTGTCGTTGTGGGATCCAACAAACCAACTTCTTTAAACAAAATGACCTTGAAAAAGAGAAATGCATTTTCTTAGAGAAAGGAAAAAAACATTGTTTCAGCCTTGTTTTTGTTTCATTTATATTATGTAAATAACACATATCTTCAGATTTGGAAAAGAGCCTGCATTTCAACAGTTCTCTTAAAGTTTATCTCTAAAGTTTGTGGGACGCAAATGAGTGGGTGCACACTTACTGATTTATTATAAATCTATTTATCACTGTTCAGCCAATGAGGACACTCCACAATGATGCATAAAAACAAAAAGACAAAAACAAACCTTTAAAACGTTTTGAAAGTTTAAATGACTATTAAAAACAAATTGAAGAGACACTTGTATAGCAGGCCGAGGCAAAGAGGCAGTCCCGAAAGCAGCAAAGCCAGGGTGCTGGACAGGGGACAGATTGTCTTTGTCTTCAGTGTGGAAGGGATTCACATTTGACACTGTTCCAAGAACTCCATACAGAGCACGTTACCATAGTCTCTCGAGACTGAAGGATGCCTCCTAAAAACAAATATTGAACATCAGCATTCTTTAAGAACCAAGAGTTTTAAAAACACTTTCACCTACCAAAGCCAAAGACTATATGAAACAACACGGCCCATCGTTGAAAAAGGAGGGAGGAAGAGTGATTTTTCTTGGGCAGATATTCCACACTTACGATCTGCTATGAAGCCCTGTCTTCTGCAATCACCAACTGACTTCTACTGGGTCTGTCATTTGATAGGGATGGCTTTTTCACTGTGAATGAAGCTATGGATCACTTGTTTAAAGAAGGACCATTGTAAGAAAGTGTGCATTACTGAATAACAATATATAAAGATAAAGGTTCCCCTTGACATTGAGTTGTGTCCGACTCTAGGGTGCGGTGCTCATCCCCGTCTCCAAGCCATAGAGCCAGCGTTTGTCTGAAGACAGTTTCCGTGGTGGTCACGTGGCCAGCATGACTAGACACAGAACACCGTGACCTTCCCACCGTGGTGGTCCCTATTTATTTACAGTACTTGAATTTTTAAATGCTCTCGAACTGCTAGGTTGGCAGGAGCTGGGACAAGCGACGGGAGCTCACTCTGTTGTGTGGATTCGATCTTATGACTACTGGTCTTCTGACCTTGCAGCACAGAAGCTTCTGCGGTTTACCCCACAGTGCCACCATGTCCCTATATAACAGAGATGCAAACAACCAGTTTAATGCAACAAAGTCTTAAAAGTCTACACAAAGCAAAAGTTAATGTTGTTTTGAGTAGTTTATACAAATCATCCAAGTTGCATAATCTGCACAGAGTACATAGTTTGTATTAAAAATGATTGAGTAGATATCTCTGGGAAATATTTTGCCCTTCCACAGAGCAATGGCAAAGATGAGAGAAGCAGGAATTTAGATTTTTAGATCGGATACATATGCTTCTCAAAACAGGATGTCGATCATGTGGCTCTGTTAAGCATCATTGCTTGATTGATGCTCAGCATCTTCTGTAGTTATGCAGCTCTTGATTATACACCTCAGTGTATATTTTCCAAATTAGCAGATGGCCTTTGAAAAGCAATTTCAAGTTGTTTGTCTTTAGTGGGTTGATTCTTGGCCTGAAACTTCATTATATGAAGACCAGCATCAAATTATATCAAGTGTATGTCATCAGTGGAAGGCTAGGCATTCAGTATCTTTGAAGAGACATATTCCTTTTGTGGAATCTCAGGACTATTTTAAGTAAGGGACTGTTCTTCGTATTTCCCTTTTCTTTGCAGCCTGTTTTTAAACCCTTTAATTGTTCTCCTCCTTTTTCCTGTTCTCAGTTTAGCATGTTAGGCAACTATTGTTTCATTGTATGAAAGCTACCAGCAATTTTGCGTCTTCATCTCAGATGTTGCTGCTTTATGCTGAATACATTGTTATATTGTATAAAACCACAAACCATCTGACACTTGCTTAAGGTGCTGGGTGCAACTGGTGAGATTATACCTTTTGAACTGCTCCATCATGGTAACGTTTCCTGTGTCCTTTCACTTTAACTGTCTGTGGCCGTTGACTTTTGCCTTAACTCCATGTGGCAGTGCTTGTTGTCACTGTGAGAACAACATTTTAGCTATGCAACAAATAGCCAGGAGGATTAGTATAATTTTATTCTGCATGGTAATGGAGTGTACAAAATAAGAAATGAGCATTTTAGAACAGAAGCAAAGGCTTGAAAAATTCTTCCAGGGGCTATACTATGACATTATCCTGACAGTACAATGACTAGGATAATATTTCAGGCTAGAGGATTCCATTTTTCTCTTCCAAAGGCACAATTGGACAAAATGTATACTAGAAACTGCTTTGCTGAATATATCTATTTTGTAACATTCATATGGTTGCCTGTGGCAAGAAACTGTAGCCAGGCCAGTAACAGGAGATATCCTTGGTTGTGTTGGGAACCTTGAATTGCTAAAGATGAGTGGCATAGGTACATAAGAGCAGATGGGCTTGTACAAATTTGTAGCTAATATCCTTGTAGAAAACCATTGATGAATGAAAAATCATGTGAGTGTCTTTGTGCTGTTTTCTGGCCATCTATAGAACACCCAGGCACACCACAAAGTATACAACCAAGTGTGTGGCTTGATTTGTCTGAACACGCAACAGCCATCCAAAATGATTGCACAGACACGGTACACAATTTTGATATTATGGCGAAGTGGGCTTGTGAATTGTAGTCAGTTGTGTACAGCGCTGCACAGAATATGCAGCCATTGGCTATTACATTTATTTGGGAACCATTCTAGAGGCTGGCAAGTCTGACAACACACTGAGCCTACAAGTAAAGTCAGAATCCCTGTGGAGTAGGCTGGTTTATGCAGGTGTCACCTGGCTCTATTGGGGCAGCCACCACAACTGTGGATGGTATATGGAAAGTGAGGAGGGGAGCTTTCCTACTGCCACAGTGTAGCTCACTGGTTTAGATATCTGGCTATGAAACCAGAGGTTGGGATTTCGATTCCCTACTGTACCTCCTTGACAGGAGCTGCAGTAAATAAGCCACAGAGTCCCTTCCACTCCAGAGTTTTATAATGATGAACATGCTTTCAGTCCTTAGAAGGGGACCTGGAGGTCACATTTCTCTCTAGATTACCCACCAACATTGCCTCTCTCAATGGTAGAATGTAAAAGAGGGTCTCTTGATTACAGTTTCATTAGGATGCTGAAGATTCATTCCTCTTAAGTTCTGGGAGCATGTGTGCCCCATGAATCTCTGACAGTTGCCACCCTTGGTTTGGAGAGAAGAAAACATGTCCTTCTCTTAAAGAAGAATTTACAGCTTCTACCATCCACTCAGGCAGGGAATCAAGGTGCATATCTATGTTGCATTCAGTAGATGTTCCAGCTTAATAAAATTAAGTGGAAGTTCATGTAATGCTAAATCACCTTCCCCTTTACTTTGCTTTTTTGACAGATTTATAACCTTCCACATGTTTCCTCCATATATATATATCTATGTATGTGGCAATGTTGTTTAGTCGTTAAGTCGTGTCCAACTCTTCGTGACCCCATGGACCAAAGCATGCCAGGCCCTCCTGTTTTCCACTGTCTCCTGAAGTTTGGTCAAATTCATGTTGGTAGGTCTGATGACTGTCCAACCATCTTGTCCTCTGCCGTCCCCTTCTCCTCGTGCCATCACACTTTCCCAACATCAGGGTTTTTTTCAGGGAGTCTTCTCATGAGAAGGCCAAAGTATTGGAGCCTCAGCTTCAGAATCTGTCCTTCCAGTGAGCAATCAGGGTCGATTTCTTTCAGAATGGATAGGTTTGTTCTCCTTGCAGTCCAGGGGACTATCAAGAGCCTCCTCTAGCACCACAATTCAAAAGCATCAAATCTTTGGCGGTCAGCCTTTTTTATGGTCCAGCTCTCACTTCCATACATGCCTTGGATTCACATTGAAATCATTCTATCATTTTTGAGATTCTATCCCAGTAGAGCTTTTCCCACTCTTTTGTTGACTATGAGGGCTACTCCATTTCTTCTATGGGATTTTTGCCCACAACAGTAGATATAATTGTCTGAATTGAATTTGCCAATTCTCGTCCATTTTAGTTCACTGACACCCAGGATGTAAATGTTTATTCTTGCCATCTCCTGTTTGACCACATCCAGCTTACCAAGGTACATAGATCTTACATTCCAGGTTCCTATGCAGTATTTTTCTTTGCAGCATTGGACTTTCCTTTCACTTCCAGGCACGTCCACAGCTGAGCATCTTTTCGGCTTTGGCCCAACCACTTTGTTAGCTCTGGAGCTACTTGTCCTTGTCCTCCACTCTTCCTTAGTAGCATGTTGGACATCTTCCAACCTGAGGGGCTCATCTCCTAGCGTCATATCTTTTAGCCTTTTGTTTCTGTTCATGGGGTATTCTTGGCAAAGATCCTGGAGTGGTTTGCCAGTTCCTGCTCCAGGTGGATTGCGTTTAGTCAGAACTCTCCACTATGACCTGTCTGTCTTGGGTGTCCCTGCACAGCATCGCCCATAGCTTCTCTGAATGACTTAAGCCCCTTCACCATGACAAGGCAGCCACCCGTGAAGGGGGTATGTGGCAAACCTAGATGTAAAAGCTGGATATAAAACAACAGAACCCTCTCCAGTTATTTTCTCAATATAAATAGCATGGTGGGGTGGGGAGAGAAAACAATGTAGGGTTTTTAGCTTTGCTGCTTCTGCCTCAACCCAACCCCAGTCTTCCTGGGGATGACAGTCTGAAGGTAGGAGACTGGCTTTGCACTTTTGAGTGTTGAATGATTCTCAGCTAGCTGTAATCACAGAATGACTGAAGGGGATTAAACATGGTGTATTCATATACTGTCAAGTAATGGTATGCTTCATCTGTTACACTCCAGACATGCTTTTTGTGATATGTAAACAAAATTAAGATGCCTAGAAAGTGAACAAGTCACTGTTCCCCAAACTGGCCAGTCATCATCTTGCTGCATTTTCTTCATGACAGTTTTGATTTCCCTGCCTCACAAAGCAAGGGGATCCAGTGTATGATTCTGACATGGGAGTGCCCTTTTTGCCTAGTCTCTGACTTGTTTCAGTTTCATTTCAGTTAAGTCATATACTGTATGATGGTAAGTAGTAATGATATTGTTGAAGTGGATGCCTAAGGGTGGCGAGAGAGAGAGAGAGAGAGAGAGAGAGAGAGAGAGAGAGAGAGAGAGTTCTTAGGTGTCAAGGGTGCCTTATCGTGTTCTGCTTAATGGCCTTTTTGGCTCTTGGTCACAGTGACAGAAAGTTAACACAACACTGTAGATCTCATTTAGTATAGTGATATGATTGCAAAGGAACACTTTCCCCCTAGTTATTTCCTTGGCTGGAGACCCAGGCGTCTTCATAGTGTTATATCATATAAGGAATTATATTTTTCTTTTGATGGGAGAATATAAAATTTGAAGACTGAAAATACTAAGAGCTCAAGTTTGCAGTTTGGAAATAAGTGTGCCAAATGAAGAGGGATAAATCAATAGTATGCATTTTTTTTTAAAAAAAATATCCTGGACTTCAGAACCCATCATCTTCCATTCTGGGAGTTCATTCTGACTGACGGATGCCTAAATTTGGCTCATCTGGGAGAAAAACCTCAACTGGAAGGATTAGCTAGGCCTAGCTCCACCTCGCTTCCTGTTCCGAAAGAAAATTCCCAGCTCCCACTGGGTCAGGAAATGGAAGCTTCGGCAAAGCTAGGCCTCGGTAAGCCTCAAAACCTTACAAGTGGGACCTTTCTCTCAGGTGTTTGTCAAGTAGAACTCCCAGAATGGAGAATTATTGGATTTGTAGTCCAAGATATCAAAAAAGCTCATCACTGCTCAGAACTGCAGATGGACTGCGCATGTATGTGGAACACCTGCGTGAAGATGTGATTCCTACAGCTTGTACCAGTCTCCTCAATTTGGTGGTAATTATCAGAGGTTAATTTTAAAATGTTATGATTAAGGTTAACCACACATCGTTTTAGATTAACCTGATTTCTAGATTAACCTTCAGAAGTTAACCTTATGTCATTTCAATTCTAAAAGAATGTCACTGGATACTGGTTTGTTTTTAGCCCTAAATCAAGGTGCGGCCATGTACCTTGAAAGTCCTAAAATGGAATTGGACTGAAATACCTGAAAGAACATTTGTTCATATACCAACTTTTATTAGAGGTTAATTGTTTAGTTGCAAAGGAAGAGTGGGTGTTTATGTCTTCAGGAGAACTTTGAATGATGTATTATTGAGCAAACTGGACAGGCAAGGATTTAAATATAAAACAATTTGTTATTTTTTTTTTAAGGTGACGACCCTCGTAAATACGAGCAACAAGGGACCATCTGGTAAAAAGAAAGGTCGGTCTAAGAAGGCCCATGTGCTGGCTGCTTCAGTAGAACAGGCGACTCAGAACTTTTTGGAAAAAGGAGAGCAGATTGCAAAGGAGAGCCAGGATCTGAAAGAGGAGCTGGTCGCTGCTGTGGAGGATGTGCGCAAACAAGGTGTGTATTAGTGAACAACAACAGTATTTATGATAAAAACACAAATAGTGGTGTCTCCTGCATAATGAGAAGTCCATTGGCAATGTTGGTATCTGCCAGTACACAAGTGTGTAATGGTGCCATTCAAAATTGCTTTAGGTGGCACTATCTCTTCAGAGTTGAGCTTTCCATGAACATTCTACAGTTTCAGAGGCTTTTTGTGAAGGTACTATTTGAAATGGCAGTTGTTTCCTGTGACTATTCTTTAGAAATGGCTATGCATCCTGGGAGAGGGCTTAATTAATTATATAGTGGCTAGAATACTATTGGCTATTATGTATATATAAGTGGCTATTGGCTATTATGTATTATATATAAGTGAAATTAATTAGGTCATGGTGGTATGTAATTTACAAAGTCATGGTTTGCATTCCTAGTTGCCCGTGGAATGCCGAGCACATAACCAGGGAGGTGACTAGCACATTGTTAATTATCAGCAGTTTTACTGCCACAGCTTGTGTGATTTTACTCATGTATATGTAGTTTGCAATAGGATTCTGACTGAAGCTTTTTTTTATTAATTATCACTCAAGAAGCATAAGATATCTATTATGTTCTTTGTACAGTCTTAAGTAGAGATGGCATGAACCTCGTTTTGGACATGTGTGCCAGTTTGTTGCCACATGTTCCCTCCACCCATTTGGTCCCCCTACATACCAGCAGGTGCACACTGCTCTTTCCCTCCTCTTCACATGATGGTTCAGTTGCCACAGGAGCAAATGCTTCTCTCCTCCGCTTCCCCTGCCTCCCCTGGCAGCTGCCCACTCAAAGAAAGTGCTGCAGCAATCCCCATCTCACCTCCTTGTCTATGTGTTCAGCTGAGGTTTGCGCCCATCTCTAGTCTTCAATCATTTATTTCCTGCTTCTTAAGCAGATAGGAAAACAAAAACAGAACAATTGTATAATTTTCTACTGAACCCTCTATTTTCAGCTGGCTTTATAAGACCATATAGGCAAATGGGATTAGCTGTCTGTTGCTATGTTGTCATTGCAATGGTGTTATTTTCTACAAATTGTGTAGTATGACACAGTTAAGGAGAAGGGGATCCCAGTACTAGTTATTTAGTACAGACAATTATTGTGAAAAGTAATCAGAGAAGTATCATTTTTTTCCTGGTGCTGACAGAGGAAATTTTTTTATTAACAGTCAGATCCAAATGCAAAGATGCCCCAGATACAGTGGGTTTGGAATGGACAGGAATCTTTTATGCCAGCTCAACTGTGCTTATGCTGGCAAAACTTCTGTATGCTAGCTGATCTCAGTTTTGCCAGTGTGGCTGGATCTGCCAGCACACCTGCTGTGCTGGCTGAAATCAGGTAGGAGAACAGCTGAAAGGAGGTGGGGAAGGTGTGGGGGAAACAGGAGGAGATAGATGAGTTACAGCCGATCCAAACGCTTCTCAGCCCAAACTCACAGCCACTATGCCAGCACAAAGTTAGGTGTGAGTATTTCATAGCATTCCTAGGTTGGGAGAGAGTTGGATTCAGAATAGGCTCTGATGGCCTTGTGTCCCCCCCAGCCAGCCCTCAACCATCTTGGCTAGTTAGGATTGCACTCTAAATAGGTGGATTGCAGGACAAAAAAGGGTATTTCCTTATTCAGCCTACTTTGTCCATATCCTTTTATCCATTTTTGTTTGTGGGATGCCATTTGTATGTTGCTTGGAAGTTAATCGCTCTGCGGTCCATTTCTTAGAAAGATGAATGAGATTATATGTCAGTATGAGCTTACATGTCAGAGGGACTGTCCTCATTTGGATTTCGAATAAGGCACAGCAAGTCTCTGGTTCTCTTTGTTCTTCTAATACTGTCACCAAAAAAATCAGAAGTATCCACTTCTTTTGTAGATTAATGATGATGCCAGGGGAAAAAAATGACATCCAGAACTAGCTGTGCATCTTGTTGTATCATCTAAACTTGGACAAATTCTATTTGTTCAATGCGTGTGTAATCCGTCTCCTTGTGTGCAAGGTGTGAGAGGCCCAAGAGAGAAGGCAGAATTCTCCAATGATTGAAAAATCTCCCTCTGCCTGTAGAGTCATCTTGCAGGGCAGTGTTTTGGTATTTAAAGAGGTCTTCCATCCCAGTGCACCCATGTGATAACACTGGTTGGGGCTGTGTTGGGCAAATTGTAGAGTACAAGTGGGAACTCTTTAATTACTGAAAATCTCCTTTGGCTGGTGATATAATCACCTATATACAGATGTAACGTATGCAAAAGGATTTTCATCGTTATCCATTGGTGCTGATCAATTCTGTATTTCTTTATTTTTCTGAGAAAGCATGGTGAATAAGAGAGTCAGAAAACCTGCAATTAGTGGTCTTAATAAAATATCTATAATCTTTTATACCTGGAAAAACTGTGAATACCCTTTTATTGGTTATACTCATAAAACTAATAAAAATTAAGAGCAGGAAAAAGTATTGTTACAAAGAATATATGTGCCCTCTGAGCCTGCCCATTGTTCCAAAGAGTCTTATACTGTATAGACGTGTGGATTTCAAATGCTCTTATGTATATAAGACAAGACCAGCATCTGGCTGTCCTGCCGAGAGAACTCGCCTATTCCACATGGGATTCATGCTAGTCTATGTGGGTACTGATGATAAATAGTAAAATATTTGCTCACTGCATTTCGTCTTTCTTAATGGTCATGCTCATAATGAAATAGACTAGATGCTGGCCACTTTTATCCCATAGGAGTTTCGAGGGAGTAAACAGACAATATAACACCATGCATAGGTCTTCCTCTTTTGATTTCTAGCCCTCTGCCATAGATGATTATGATGACTTGGACTCTTATTATCTCCAGCTGACTTATTATTCTCCTGGTGAACTCAGAGTTTCTGATGCTCATGCATTGGGTACTGCTATGCTGTTCCTTATTAAATTTACTCTCATTAGCTCTGAATTAATTAATATCCTCACTGATTCTTGCATTTCAGCTCTTGCATTCTAGACCGCGGGCAAGGGATTCTTGACCAATGACTAAAGAAGTGTATGTTTACTCCTATTACAAAACGTATTCTAACAATTTAGAATATGAGACATATTTGGTATTATCTACTACTTAATGCCAAGTAGGAATGCTTCAGTGTGTTTAGCTCCTAGCCCTGGAAGAAGGAGAATAATTACATGCCATCAGATTGGCTGTGACTTAGATCAACACTTTTCAGGGCTTTCTAGGTATAGAATACTCAGAAATCCTCTATGATCCCTTTCTTTTGGGGCACCTTGGAACTGTGCTGCTTCCCCAAGGCTATATTGGCAAGTTCTTCTCCTGGCTTTGCATCCAGATACCTAACTTCCTGAGCTATTCAGTCCTATTCAGGCATTCAGTCTGAAAATGTATGACACTCAAAGAGTGGTTGGCATGCCTTGCACGTCCTTATCCCACCTGGAAGCCCTGAAGACCTCTGCATGTTCAGCGCTAAGGTCCGCATAACTATTTGTAAGCATGTTTGGCTGATTTCTTGTGCTCCCTTTCTTACCAGGGCTGTGTGTTCAGCTAAATGAGCATATGCAGACCTTCATTCTGAATACATGAACATGGATGATTTCTAGGTAGAGACTGGGTGGAAGGTGCTTACCTCCATACTTACATCCTTATACTCTATTTATTTTGACATGGTTTCAGGCTAAACACCTGAAAAGTGTCCATGTGACTTTCAGCTCTTATAACTTTGCTTTCAAATACAATGGAGTAAAGTTTTTAACCTTTCAGCTGATTTTTTGCCACAAATATTCTTCTACTCTCTTTAGACCCCCCCCCAAATTGTTTTAGAACTTGCTATGAGATATGTACAGCAGGTTGCAAATGAGTTTTCATGACAAACATGTTACATTGATTGACTTTGATTACAGATGTCTTCTCTTGTGGCAGGAACATTATGCGCTTGCCAAGTTCCCACCATTGGGAGTCCCATTAGCTAAAGTTATCATCTGCCAAGACTCAAGGGGGAGAGCAGACATGGCATAGTTGCTGGGGGGAGGGGAAGGAAGACAAAAAACGTCTCTTTCTCTCCCCATATAATTCACATAGCAGAATATCCTACTATGAGAATATCCTAGAATTTACTGAGGAGAGAGGACAAACAAGATGTAGGCTTTTACTTCTTGGTATGTTTTTACTCCTGTTTTAGATGAGAGCTCCCTTACTGGTTGTTGTGGGTTTTTTGGGCTCTTTGGCCGTGTTCTGAAGGTTGTTCTTCCTGACGTTTCACCAGTCTCTGTGGCCGGCATCTTCAGAGGACTTGAGTGGGAACTCAGTCTGTGCTCTGGTGGTGTTTGTTGGATAGTGTTGCTGTTGCTGCTGTCATCATTACCACCACCTTAGTTTCAACTATTTTTCTTAAGATTAATGATTGGATTTGGTGCTCGTATGCTTCTGTTAACCTAACCTGTAAAGCCTTTTCATTAGTTGCATCCCACTGAGTAGGATGGCTAGATCAGTTGAATCAATGGGAGTTGTATCAGTTGAACCCATTCATTCAGTTGGTCTACTCCTATTTGAACTACAGGCTAACCAGTTAGTTCTGTAGGATTCACACCAGGAGAAGCAAGCGTTTTTCTCTGTTGTCTTCTGGTCTGATTGTTTCCTCAGTACTGTGTCCAGTTTAGTTCTCCCCTGTTTTGACAAAGAGGTCATTCCTATGCATGCATTAAGCTTGAAAGTAGTTAAGGTCCCAAGGCTGCAGGGGTGAGGTCATGCATGTAAACCTCACCCCTCTATTCCACACAGCGCAAAGGATATCCAACAGAACTTGATGTGCACAGCATGGAGGTCTGGGGTGGTCCTGAAAGTAACTTCAGCTTAACACATTTAAAGCTTTCTTTGGTTGGCTTCCCTTCAGTGAAAAACTGGAATTATATACCAAAAAAAGGGTGACAGGAATGGTGGTCTGGAAATCAAACTCTTTGAAGAATGTATTGGCGAAGGCTTTCACGGCCGGGATCTAATGGTTGTTGTGGGTTTTTCGGGCTCTTTGGCCGTGTTCTGAAGGTTGTTCTTCCTAAGGTTTTGCCAGTCTCTGTGGCCGGCATCTTCAGAGGACAGCTCTCTGAAGAATGGTTAAAATAATAATTGTTACATACAGCACTGATGTTACCTGTCTGTCATGGGTTTGGAGGGAAAGTTCCATCCTATGGGGAGTGGAAGGCGGGACATCAGGAGGAGGGGCTGTACTGTATATATATGTGATGCCTGTGTGGTGGAAGAGAGACACTGGGATGTGACGAAGCAGCAGCTGGGAAGAAGGAGCTGGTGTGGGAGTCTGTGTGTCAGACAGGGTACTACTGTGTGTCAGAGTACCAACCTGATAGGTTCAGGTGTCTGTATGGTTAGCCAGAACTGATAGGTTCAGGGTCTGTGCTTCAAGTTAAGGGTTCTGTGTGAACCAAACTGTATGCATGTATGAATGAGAATAAGCCACGTTACTATATGTTATACACCTGATCATTTTATTTTGCCTGTGTGTGTATTTAAATAAACCTTATTCTTTTTATTGTTTAAAAAATCCATCCCTGGTCTGTGTGACTTCTTACAGGGAATGGTTGGTGGCAGCTTAGTTAATGTGTGGCAGATCCCAGTAGGTCTGGGTTTGTCACATTGATTGGTGGCAGCGGTGGGATACGACTGGTCCAGTTGTCCAGTGGTCCAGCAAAGCCTTGGCAAGTGTGCCCAGAGCAAGGGGGGTCTAGTCAGGGACAGTCTGAGGCGCGTAGGTAATCTTCTAGGTGTACCTCACGGGGAGGTGCGCTAGTAGAAGAACGTGCCAACTGGGGAGACTTAGATTAAGGTGCTCTGAGGTAGCCTGGTTTTGGCGGGAAAAAAGCTGAGGCAAAACTGCGTAGTAACAGTGATCTAGCTTGCCAGCTGAGAGGCCCAGCAGAGGGGGGTAGGCCCTGACTCGCTACTGTTGCAAGTTAGTGCTGAAGAACAGCAACAATCTCTAGGGAAAGCTGGTTCTGAGGCAAGAAGGAAAAAAGTGGTCGTTTTATTTTGAGGCTTGACTTTTTAAAGCAGCCTGTTCTGAGGGGGGATTATGCCCTTGACTCGAAGCCAGATAGCAGAAATGAGTGAAGTGAAAGACCCCCAGATTGACCAAGGTTCTGAGGATGAATTTGGCTCAGTGCAGGGTGACAGCACAGGAGAGCAGAACCCAGAACTCAGAAAAATGCTCCTAGCCCAACAGCATGAACTGAGGGTGAGGGAAATGGAAATCAGAAGAAAAGAAAGAGCTGAAATCAGTCAGGCAGAGGCAGATGCCAAGAAAAGGGGAATGGACATGAGGATCAAACAGATGGAACTGAAACTCCAAATTAGAATGGTACAATTAGAATTGAAGTTCCTAAATAAGTTTATTAACAATTTATCAGTGGAAGAAATGTCAAAGAAAGAAAAGTATGAGGCTCAGGCCAGACAAAGTGAGCAAGATCTTGAAAAATATAATCAGCAAAAAGACATTAAATTAAAAGAAATCAGAGATAAGACGGAAGAAAAAGTAAAAGAGATAAAAGCTAGGGCTGAGGAAGAAATTTTACAGATCAGGGCTGAGTTTGAGGCCAAGCAAAAGGAGCTGGATTTGAGAATAAAAGGGAAAAGCCAGCAAGGGGGAGGGGCCCATGGTGAAGGGAAGCCCTCAGACATGAAACTAAGACCTCAGATTTTGGAGGGAAAACCAAAACAAGATGAGAGAGAATCAAAATACACCAGAAAATGTTATTTCTGTCAGGGAAAGGGTCATCTAATCTCAGAGTGTGAGAAATTAAAGCAGCTAAAAGGAATGGTGCCTCAGGATTCTAGTGGAACCAAGCCAAAAGCTGTGTTCTGTGTCCAGAAAGAGCAAGGCTCAGTGTCACTGAGGGAGCCTGTTGCCATGGCTACTCAGTCTGGAACAGCTACCTCTGCTGATCAGGCTGAGGAAAATGGTCCTCTTGTGGAGGTAAAGCGCTGCTTGCTGGTGAAAACAGATTCTCAGTTGTTTGAGACAGCCGGGGTGGACGTAGGAATACTTGACCGTCAGTATAGGGGGCTGCGGGACACTTGTTCCCAGGTAACCCTGTGCCATCCAGATATTATTCCTGGGGAGTTTATAATCCCAAATGAGAGCATGAAGGTGGCAGGGATTGAGGGGCAGGTAATCTCTCTGCCAGTAGCAGAGGTACCTGTCAACTTTCAAGGCTGGAGGGGAGTTTGGCGGCTAGCGATTTCATCGACTCTGCCAGCAGCCGTGCTCGTGGGAAATGACCTGGCTGAACATGTGAAACGGGTGCTAGTGATTACACGCTCACAAGCCACCACAGGGACAGTTCAGGGGGGTAATGATGAGCCAGAGACGGAAGCAGAGGGGAGTTCAGAAGCTGTGGTGGAAACCTTAACCACAGACAGCCGATTTGGACAAGAGCAAAAGGCAGACGCCACTCTCCAAAAGTGTTTTGAACAGGTGACTGACGCCCAGCTAACACCTGAAACCCCAGTGAGATTTCTGGAGAAAAAGGGGATTTTATATAGAGAAACCCTGAGGAATATCTCAAAAGGGGGAGAGGGGATCAGAAGTCAGCTGGTGGTACCTGAAAAGTATCGCCCCATGATCTTACAAAGGGGGCACTCTGACATGTTTGCTGCACACTTAAGGGCTTACTTGGCAGAGAATCCAAACAATTGGGACCAGAAGCTGCAATCCCTTTTGTTTGCTTATCGATCAGTGCCACAAGCCAGTACCGGGTTCAGTCCATTTGAACTTTTATTTGGGAGAAGGGTGAAAGGGCCCCTTGGTTTGATCAAACAAAATTGGGAGCAGATCACCCAGGATGACCCACAAGACGTTGTGACATACATAGACACCTTGATGAATGACCTAAAGAGAAATCTAGAGCTGGCAGCAGAAAACCTGCAAGCTCAGAAGGTCAGACAGAAAACATGGTATGACCACAAAGCTAGAGAGAGGCACTTTGACCCAGGGGAGGAAGTGCTTTGGCTTAGGCCCTGCAGAGAGAACAAACTGCAGCTCAAATGGGCAGGACCATATAGGGTCATTTCCAAGATGTCAGACCTGAACTACCTTATAGAGCAGGAGGAGAACCAAGCAAGGAGGGTGGTTCATGTGAATGCCCTAAAACCCTACTACAGAGGGGAACAGAGGGTTTTATTCGCGATAAAAGCAGCTGAGAGTGAGGAAGCGGAATTACCCTTCTGGGAGGGTAGAGGGGAAGTAAAATACAGCCCAGAGGAGGTAAAGATCAGTCCTGCACTCACCCAAGACCAGCAGCAAGAACTAAAAATGCTGCTTAGTAAATATCAACAGGTGTTTTCCAACAAGCCGGGGATAGTGAAGGGAGTGATGCATCGGATCCACACAGGGGATGCACCCCCGCAGGCAGTATCCCCATACCGAGTAACGGGACCCTATAGGGACAAGGTGCGGAAGGAGCTGGACGAGATGCTGAGGGAGAACATAATCGTCCCCTCTTCTAGTCCTTGGTCCTCTCCGATAGTCCTTGTGGACAAGCCTGATGGGAGCATTAGGTTTTGTGTCGATTACAGGAAATTAAACCGTGTAACCACTCCTGATGCCTACCCAATGCCCAGGCTAGACAACCTGATTGAAACCATAGGGGGTTGTCGGTTCATCTCATCATTGGACCTGGTAAAGGGATATTGGCAATTAAGAATTGATCCCAGGGATCAAGAAAAGACTGCCTTTTGCAGCCCTTTTGGTCTCTATGAGTTTCGAGTCCTGAGCTTTGGTCTCAGAAATGCACCAGCCACATTCCAAAGGCTGATGGACCAGACCTTGGCAGGGCTCAGTGACTTTACAGTGGCCTACATTGACGACATAGGGATCTTCAGTAATACCTGGGAAGATCACCTGATACACCTGGAGTTAGTGCTGCAGAGGTTAAGTGCAGCAGGGCTAACAGTAAAGGCCAGCAAGTGTCAGCTGGGTAGCCCAGAAATAAAATACTTGGGTCACATGGTAGGGGGAGGAGTGATAAAACCCCTGGAGGCCAAAATAGAAGCTGTTCGTGATTGGCCCAGACCCAACACCAAGAAAAAAGTCAAATCATTTCTTGGGTTGGTGGGCTACTACAGAAAGTTCATCCCGAGGTTTAGCGAGATTGCGGCTCCGCTGACCGATCTGACGAGGAAGAAGGCTGATGACCGCATCCCGTGGACCAGCGACTGTGAGGAGGCGTTCCAGAGGTTGAAGGAGGCGTTAATCAAGTATCCAGTCCTGCGGGCTCCAGACTTCGACCGGGAGTTCATCATCTACACCGATGCGTCTAACAGCGGGGTAGGAGCAGTTCTGTGCCAGGAGGATGAGAATGGTGACCAGCATCCAGTGTCCTACCTGAGTAGGAAACTTCAAAAAGGTGAGAGACATTTGGCAACCGTGGAGAAGGAGTGTTTGGCCATAGTCTACGCGATCCAGAAGGCCAAGCCTTACATCTGGGGAAGACATTTTATTCTGTGTACTGACCATTCACCATTGCAATGGTTAAAGACAATGAAAACCCACAATAGCAAACTTATGAGGTGGGCTTTAAACCTACAGGACTATGACTTTGAAGTGAAGGTGGTCAGAGGGTCAGTGAACTGTGTTGCTGACGCCTTATCAAGAAGACCTGAAGAATGAAGACGGCGAAAGAACATGGACTATGTGTATATAATGATGACAAAAAGTAAAATGTACCTGTTTTTTGAATTTGGGTTGTATGAATAAAGGTAAATTGATGTAATGTATATGGTAAATGTTTAAATGCCTATTTGCTATGGTTAACTTAGAATGTAAGTATAAGTGAGTATAATATGGTATGTATAACTGTTGTTGTGTGTTTTATCCAGGTTGTTTTTTTGGTGAAAAGCACGTTAGCTTTCCCCCTACAAAACAACTTATAAAGAGGGGAGGTGTTACATACAGCACTGATGTTACCTGTCTGTCATGGGTTTGGAGGGAAAGTTCCATCCTATGGGGAGTGGAAGGCGGGACATCAGGAGGAGGGGCTGTACTGTATATATATGTGATGCCTGTGTGGTGGAAGAGAGACACTGGGATGTGACGAAGCAGCAGCTGGGAAGAAGGAGCTGGTGTGGGAGTCTGTGTGTCAGACAGGGTACTACTGTGTGTCAGAGTACCAACCTGATAGGTTCAGGTGTCTGTATGGTTAGCCAGAACTGATAGGTTCAGGGTCTGTGCTTCAAGTTAAGGGTTCTGTGTGAACCAAACTGTATGCATGTATGAATGAGAATAAGCCACGTTACTATATGTTATACACCTGATCATTTTATTTTGCCTGTGTGTGTATTTAAATAAACCTTATTCTTTTTATTGTTTAAAAAATCCATCCCTGGTCTGTGTGACTTCTTACAGGGAATGGTTGGTGGCAGCTTAGTTAATGTGTGGCAGATCCCAGTAGGTCTGGGTTTGTCACAATAATAACTGGGAAATGTTTAATTTGGAGAACAAAGCTTAAGAGGAGATGTGACTGCTGTCCTGAAATATCTAAAAGGGCTGGTCGTGCAGAAGACAGAGCCGCCTTGTTCTTCTCTTCTCCACAGGCAGGGTTAGGACTAAGTGGGAACTACAAGAATCGATTTTTGGACTTTCAAATGGGGTGGGGTCATGAAGGAGCAAAGCCGACATGCATACCCCTGTCTCCACTCCCACCCCTCTTCCTCTTGTCCTTCTGGCTGAAGTTGAAGACCATACTTTTTAGGAAGACTTTTAAGAGCCAATGGATCAGTGAGTTTTAATTTTGGGAGCAGCATCTCATTTTATTTATGTTTGAATTTGTTTTTAAGGTGTTCTAAGTACTTTTAACTCATTATATTAATATCAATATATGTTTAATTGTTTTTTCGTTTAGTCATTTAGTCATGTCCGACTCTTCATGACCCCATGGACCAGAGCACGCCAGGCCCTCCTATCTTCCACTGCCTCCCGGAGTTGTGTCAAATTCATGTTGGTTACTTCGCAGACACTGTCCAGCCATCTCATCCTCGGTCGTCCCCTTCTCCTCTTGCCTTCACACTTTCCCTTTCCAGGGAGTCTTCTCTTCTCATGAGATGGCCAAAGAATTGGAGCCTCAGCTTCAGGATCTGTCCTTCCAGTGAGCCCTCAGGGTTGATTTCCTATAGAATGGATAGGTTTGTTCTCCTTGCAGTCCAGGGGATTCTCAAGAGCCTCCTCCAGCACCACAATTCAAAGGCATCAATTCTTTGGCGGTCTGCTTTCTTTATGGTCCAGCTCCCACTTCCATACATCACAACAGGAGAAACCATAGCTTTGACTATTCGGACTTTTGTTGGCAATGTGATGTCTCTGCTTTTTAAGATGCTGTCAAGATTTGTCATCGCTTTCCTCCTAAGAAGCAGGCATCTTTTAATTGTTTTTAGTACTATAATATATCATGTTTTAAACTTGTTTGCTTTTTAATCATTTGTGAGCCTCCTTGGGTACCATAATTGGGAGAAAAGTGGCATAAAACATACAAACCTTCCTGAATGCAGAAGTGAATGGCCAGTGCCTGACAAGTTAGGAATTACTGTCGGTAAGGGTCAGTGATACACATTGGGGCAAAATATCACATTTACATGGGTTAGTTCAGAGCACAGCTGGCAGGAAATAGATATTAGCCTCATAGGAGTACTTCACTGAAAAATATCTAGTTAGTATACACTTGTGGACAATAAAAGCATATTTCATTCTGGGGGGTGGTATTAGGAAATGTTCTGGGAAGAATACATTCAGTTTTGTAATGACACTTTTGTGCAGCCATATTTGCAATAATGTGTAAAGGTCTGGTCCATTGAAAATGCCAGTCTTACCTTCTTTCAGCCTGGTTAATTTAGACCACTAGCAAACTCGGAATATCAGAGCAGAAGCCTTGTTAAATGTAGTTGTGTCATAATAGGAGCTAGTGCTCATGTATCCATAACCGTTCATCATATTTTATTGAGGGAAATATTCATAACCTGTTCTAAGTATTGCTTTCCATTCCAATTGCTATTCAGGTTTGCTCCTGCTTGTTCTGTGAAATATTGTGTGCTAAATGTCACTCTATGCAAATATTCTATTGTTAGTCCTCTCAGGCCTTTTCCAGATCCATTAATTATCTTTCTGCTCTCAGAAAATAGAGATTGTGAAAGGCATTTAATTCCCTGTTCCAGAATGATACAAAGCACTTGTGATAAATGAGCAGACATTGTGTAGAATCTGAGAGGTAATGGGGATAGGTTGGATTTACTTTTTTTAAGAAATACAGAAGTATATCATAAGCAATAAACTTGTTTTTAAAAATTTGTTGCTAAATGAGGGAAGAGCAAAAGCCAATACCAACTCTATTAATTTATCATTTTAAATTAAATTTATTGTTTCTGCATAACTTTTTTGTTAATTAACTTTATATCTGAATCATTCATATAGTGATTTGACCCCTGTTCTTTTCTGTTCACGTTCCTCTCATTTCCATAGTTCATTCCTTTATGAGCATTTGCCATAGCAGAGAAATCATTGCTAACTTTCCAAGGAGAGGCTTTGAAAATATCTATGAAATCCCTGTTACATTCTTGATTAATGCTACTGAAGTTTATTCAAACTAACATGTATCTTGAGTGCTTAGATTATGAGCTGGGAGGATAAAACAAAATGAATGAACACACACACACATAAAATATTTCTTTTTCAAAACAAATGGTGATGGTTGATAGTATTCAGGAGGAGTGGGAAAGAAAAACCCAGTACAGTAAAGTCACCAGAAAGATTCAGAAGTGGCCCATCTGCTTCCTCCCTGGCTTCATTGATAGCCTCAGTAAAAATAATGCTTTAACTGTACATTGTGCTGTTATCTGTTTGCCTCACAATTTTGAAAGTGTTTTGGTCTTTAAGCATGAATGCATTATGCATCTTGTGATAAGAGAATGCTATCAATATTGCATTACCATAAGATGCCACAGAATTGTGATTTCTATCATCAGCAAAATGCCAAACTATTAAAATTTTACTAGAAATTAAGAATAGGTCAGTGCTTGTTACAGTTCTTCATGCTCTCTTATGTATTCTTCTAAGTTAACGTCACCTATTTTCGTATGCATAGGTAGAAGAATAGATGTAGCTTTCATATCAGCTGACATTTGAAGAATCATATGTGTTCCTCAATTTCATATTAGGCAGTTTCCTGGGTTATTTGTATTTATAAATGATTATTTCTAGGTAGCAGACCTACTGTATTAGGTCTTGTAAAATAGTTCTTCCCTCTTACACTTTTTAAAAGAGCAGTGTGTTTCTTCCAAAAAGCCATACTTCTGTTCAAAAACAGAACAAAAACAACTGCCCCACAACGAAAAATTTCCAGTCTGATGGCTACTGTTTTATTTTCCATATTTGTTGGCATATTCTTGTTTAGGATTTTGACATATTAGTTCTATTGGTAAACCCTCTATCCCCAGAGTTTATTTCTTCCCACTGCATTCAGAGCAGCTTTCACTTCACTTTCTAGAACTGCAGGTTCTCCATCATAGAATTATTCTTGAAAGGAATCTGTCATCTTTCATCTCTTCTGTGTAGGTCTTCAGTATACTGGTTCCACTTTCTCTTTATTTTCTCCTGGTCAGAAATTCTTCAGATACATACATAAGCAATTCATCAACAGTTCTCTCAGTACATACTTCTTTTCTCTTGCTATATCATTACCACCTTCTCTGCCTATTTTCCTAACCAGCCCTATCTCTCTCCGTATCTGTTCCCTCTCTCTCTGACTAACCAGCCCTATCTGACTCCTCCTTCTCCAGTCAAGCTTCATGTAGCTGCTGACTCTGCCTCTCCAGTCCTCTCATAGGATCATGTAAATCAGCTCATGAATATGAATGGCATGAGTGATGTGGGCGATCATCACAACCACTGTATTACCACTTTATTTTAAAGAACACACAAAATGGTTTACTGTGTTGTACTGCATGTGGGCAAGCCATTGGTTCATTTTATTTTATTAAAATCCAGTACTGATGTCACAAACTACAAACTTGCAATGGTAAATTTTGCATATTTTAGGAGTGGGAAAATTGCAAGTAGTAGTAGCAGTAGCAGTAGTAAATTAATAATAATAATAATAATAATAATAATAATAATAATAATAATAATAATAATAATAATAATAATAATAATAATAATAATAATAATAATAATAATAATAATAATAATAATAATAATAAAAACAGTATCCCTTCTATAAGCTGCCGCTGTTGTTGAATCTCCTTCCTTTCCCACTCTGTTTAAGAATTTACAACAGTATCTGCTAGAGATGGGCACAAACCAGCCGCCTAGAGTGGTCCGGTGGGCCAGATAGGTGGGGTATAAATCAAATAAATAAATAAACAAACAAACAAACAAACAAACAAACAAACAAACCAGGAAAAAAATGATGAATCAGTGTGGTTCATGGTTTGTGGCGCAAGAACCACAAACCATCCCTGAACCCAAGAGAAATGAACCCGTTCACAGTTTATTTTTATTTTTTTCTGGTTTGTGCCTGGAGGGAGCGGGACCTGACGCTGAGGTTTCTGGATGCAACCAGAACCGAATGGGTGGCACCACTGGCTGTGGGTGTGCAGCACTAAAGCAGGGACATTTAGGAGCGTTGATTGCAGTGTATATGGATGCAGAGAGTTGGGTAGCAGAACGCATGGAGAATGTGCACCTTTTAGCTACATGACTAATATGCAACACAGACTTTTATCCTTGGGCTGCCCCGCTAAAATAGCTAAAATAGCACTACACAGAGAGAAAGGATCACAGAGAGTGATGGTGGTCTAGAAAGAGCTTACTGTACTTCTGAAGCATGCCGGCCTATCTAGAATCTCGTCGTATTGTAGGGCAAACTATCTGTCGAACTGCGGCCAAAACAGAAGGGCAGTTGTGCCAGGAATGGTGTACCATCCTGCCCCCTTCTATCAAATTGGATCTGGGACCCTCCTTCATTAACAAAGTTCAACCTATATTCTAAGAAAAGATAGAATGAGAGCCTCTTTTGCACAGAATGCTCAAGTGTTTGCTTCCTCCCCCATTTTTGAAACTGTTCCTGTTATATTCATGGCACATTTGAGGCTAGCACAGCTACGTAATGATTTCAGTCTTTCTGCATGAAGTCCGTGCATTTGATTCAACTTCATTACCCAGCAATTCATTTTTCCCCTTTTTGCAAATTGCTCTAGAGGCCACCGTTACAGAATTGCATGCATATCATTAACACTTCAAGCTATTTTTATGTAAGATTTGCCAGTAAACCCAAAGCAAAAAAAACATTTATTGCATTTTTCATTCTAATCATTTAATTTTGGTCAAGGAGGAGAACACTCCATTGTTCTGATGTTGAAGGCTTGGAGAAATGCTTTGCAGAAAGTCTGATTAGGGTTATATTGGATGGGCACATTTGACAAATAAAAGATACAAAAATGGATATTCTTCAAGTCTAGCTTTTTGGCTCAGGTGCATTTCTTCATGTTAAGAACAATCTTAAAACCACTTTCTTCTCTTCACTGTTCTTTTGACGTGCTTTCTCCCATATTATCCAACCCTTAGTCTGTTTCCGGGCTTAATTCAGAGCATCCTTTAGGATCTATAAAGCCCCATACAGCTTGGGTCCAGGACATAGAAAGGCCTGTATTTTCCTACATATTTTCATAAGCCTATTTGATAGGACATTGCAGCTGTTCCCTGGATCTGGAACTCTGTACTAAAGAGGCTAGGTTTGCCCCCTCCCCGCAATCCTTCTACCAGGCAAAAAAGGACCTTTTTATTTAGACATACTTATTTATTTAGTTTACGTATTTCAGATTTTAGAAATTGCTTTTACAAAATGCTTTGCAGTTTATAGCACTGCTGTTGTTTTTACTTTGGTCTTGTTCTGTAGCTGATCTTTTATTTTTATTCTTAGTCTTGTGGTGTATTTTACATTTTTATTTTTATTTTAGCATCATGCTGCTCATTTCTTTTTTAAGGTTAATGAATACTTGCATTTTAATGAAAGGAGTTTAAAGTGTTTTAATTTTAATTGTATTTTGATAACATGTACGGCAGAATATGCATGCAGGTATGTAAGGTAAAGGTAAAGGTTCCCCATGACATTTAGTCCAGTCATGTCCGACTCTAGGGGGGCAGTGCTCATCTGTGTTTCCAAGCCATAGAGCCAGTGTTTGTCCACAGACAGTTTCTGTGGTCACGTGGCCAGCGCGACTAGAGACAGAACACCCTTATCTTCCCGCGGTGGTGGTACCTATTTATCTACTCACATTTTTATATGCTTTTGAACGGCTAGATTGGCAGGAGCTGGGACAAGTGATGGGAGCTCACTCTGTTGCGTGGATTTGATCTTACGACTGCTGGTCTTCTGCCCCTGCAGCACAGAGGCTTCTGCGTTTTAACCCACATTTGTATTTTTATTGGGGGTTTAATGTTTAAATTGTTTTTATGTGTATTCTAAGCTTCCTTGAGTCATAGATCTAGAAGAAGTGACATATTAAATATATTCATATATATGTACAGACATTCATTCGTAAATGCATGCTCTGGTGTACTTGAAAGACATGTTAGGATGGTCAGGGATATCCCAGGTTTTCTGCTAACTGGTGCTGGCCTTTTGTATGTTGTTGCTATCGTATGGGTTATTTGACCCATTTAAGATGAAGTCCTGATAATGATGGTAATTTTTATTGCAGGTTTAGATGTTCAGCGTGTTCCACATCTATTATCCAGTGTGATCCCTTAAGGCAAGCCAAAATATTTTGAAGATTTTATATGGGATGAAAAGGAACTAGAAATAATGATGTGTCATGGTCACTTAGTGAGTTCGTTACACTTACAGCTTTTGAACTGGGCACATCCTAATTTGAACATCTATCTCTTAGAAGCTGTGGGCCATCAGATCTTAGAAGAGGTGTGTGTTTTTGAGATGACCCATCTGATCGACAGATAAAATGGTGGTGGATAAGAGGAAATGTTATAGTGCCAGTACGAGAAGTTCAGAAAGAAACAGAATTGGGGCACTTTAGGATCTGTAGAAATTAGGGATGGGGCCACTAGCCTTTATGATCAAATATAGCATTGGTGGTCTTCATTTCTGTCTTTAATATTTTCTTGCACAATGTAAAAAAAAAATAAAAAAAAATAAAATTAAAATTGTAAACTGCCCGGAGAGTGCTTGTAGCGCTATGGGGCGGTATATAAGTCCAATAAATAAATAAATAAATAAATAAATAATGTACAACCAATGATTGGCAGCAGCTCTGCTGGATCACTAAAATATCAACAATAGGTACACTTTCAAGTCTTGTAAGGCTCTTTCATAGCTTGAGGAGGGAGGACTTTCATTTTCTCTCTCTACACTTTTTGCATGTTTGTCATATTCACCAAATGTATCTGAACAAAACAATTTGCCTATCTGGGTTTGGCTATGGCACTTGATACAATAATAAACACGATGCAGTCTTCATCTCAGTGTTTGATCTGGACCTGAACTGTCCATGACCACTTCTCTTTCATGGCACTACAACTCAATCTGTGTAAGTGTATTCCAGGTGATGCAGGTTTGTTGCGTTGCCTAGAGAAGGATTCACAGAATGCCCATGATAACATGTGCCTGCTCATGCAAAGAATTAGATATAAACTGTGTGTAAGTCCAGTAGGACCGCAAGATCAATACCCACTGTTTCATTTATCCACTGCCTGAAAATGTTAAGGAAGACCACCCAGAAAAATGCATTTTCAGTGTGTATTACCAGATTTGGGTACTAGAGAAAAGCGGAGACGTATATATAGCGTTTTAATACCCTTGTTTTTTGGCATCTGCTGGGATGAGGTTTGGAACCAAGACTCCATACTGTGGTCCTACTGTATTTGTTGTCTGAGAAACCGCTTTCTTCATGAGGTTGTTCATCATAAGATAATAAAGAAAAACAATTTTCTGTGTGCCCCTTTTGGCATTGTTCAGGAAAGAGGTGATCTGATGAGGGATTTTTTCCCCCCTTCAATCTCTCCAGGGAGTTCAGTCCTATGCCTGCTCCATTCATTTTCAGACACAACATGTTTGTTTTGTTTTCTAAATGTATGTAGTTAACAACAATTTTGTTGGTTTCTTTTGCTGTTTTCTATGCTGCTAGTTTATTTTAGTTATTTTTTTCTGTAACACCATTTCTGTTTGATTATTCATAAAACAGAAATAAAAATGTAAAAAACCCACAAGACCACTAAAAATAAAAATAATAGATCAGCTGCAGAACAAGGCCAAAGTAAAAACAGCAGCAGTGCTACGAACTGCAAAGCATTTTGTGAAAAGCAATTTGTAAAATCTGAAATGCTTAAACCCCACAGAATAAAAGGCAACAGATGAGCTTCTCCGACATGCAAAAGACTTAGAGCTCTGATGTGGACTATCTTTGTGTTTTCAGAAGTATACTTTTGTGTATATTCAGAAGAGGTGCATTGGGTGGATGTAAACCACTGCAGCAAGAGAGTTTAGTAGCAGGAGGTTTAGAAGAGGTAGCCATGTTAGTCTGTGCTGGCATGTCAATCAAAAACAAGAAACAAAAAACAAAAAAAATACAGAAGAGAAAAACATTGTGGCACTTTAAAAACTAACTTCTATATTATAATGTGAGCTTTGGTGAACACGTTTGCTTCTTCGGACAGCTTTTGCAGCCTACCTCTGTCACAAACTGGCAGGATTGATGCTGACCCTCAGTTCTCATAGGAATATTATATTTTACTGGATGGTTATCAGGAAAAACAAATAAGGAAGGTAGAGCTGTGCATCTTAATAATATCTGGGGTTCTTGTTTGGCATGGCCTATACAGAGTGCAAACCACTGTCTTTTATTAAACCACTGTACAAATTAAATATATAAACCTGAGATGGTGAGAAAGAGGGAGAGAGAGAGAGAGTATTATCATTTTACTATAATAGTAATAGTAGTAGTAGTAGTAGCAGCAGCAGTTAATTATATTGCATTTCCTATTTCTCGGTATTGCTAGTGCATGAGCGTGAACCAAGGGGTCTGAAGGGAAAGAGAGAGAAATAGTTGTTGTCTTATACATAGTCATAACTACTGCTACTGTTAGGCTGCATGTGATGCTAGGCTACTTTTCAAAAGTCTGGTGCCCTCCTCAGAGATGTCTTCTCCTCAAGAGGATTGTCAGATGTTTTTCCTAGCTTTCATTCTGTGTCTTTAGAGTCACAAAATAATGAAGTTGGAAGAGGCCTAGAAGGCCATCAAGTCCAGCCTCCCGCTCAATGCAGAAATGCAAATCAAAGCGGATCGGATGGATGGTTGTCCTATTTTCTCTTGAATGCCTCCAGCTCTGGAGCGCTCGCCACCATTACTGTACTGCTGTAACAGTCAGGAGGTTTTTCCTGATATTCAGCTGAAATATTCCTTCCTGTAACTTGAGCCCATTGTTAAACGTCCTACAATCTGGGATGACTGAGAACAAATCCTGCCCCTCCTCTGTAGGACTATCCTTTCGAGTCTTTGAAAAGTGCTGTCCTGTTTCCGAATGGTAGTCTTCTTTTCTCAAGGCTAAGCATGCCCGGTTCTTTCAGCCTTTCCTCCTAGGGCTTGGTTTCCAGCCCCCTGATCCTCCTTGTTGCCCTCCTCTGAACTTGTTCCAATTTGTCAGCATTGTCCTTGAAGTGCGGTGTCCAGAACTGGACACAAGACTCAATATGAGGCCTAACCGGTGCCAAATAAAGCAGTGTTTTAAGAACATGAAGGCAGCTACACAGAAATTAAGTGAGTGAAACTTTGCGAAGCCAAGCACAGAGATAAAGTGGTGGGAAGAACTTCATGCCTTGAATATATTCAAGTCAGATCACTCTTATGCATAAGAAAATGGCAAATAAGAAAAAAGTCGTGTGAGACTCATGGATAGAACCAGTTCTTTCTTATCCTTGCTCACATGGCCAGCTCCCATTCAGTACTATTTCTTCCCTATTCATGACCTATGCCTTGAGCTCTTTTCACTGGCTTCACCTGTTTGCCTGAGTATCTTTCCTCCCTCAGACAACTTTGTTTTGTTTAGAAATTTAGGTTTCAAATACTTAGCATGAATGGGACTTTCATGTTGTAACAAATGAAAAAAAAATAGGAAAGAGACTCTTCCATTTTTCAGTTATTTCATGAATTTTCAAAAGAGAGGCTCAGAGATCTGAATTATTTGGGTTGAGGGGAACATTTAGGATTTCATTCAGATTTCCAGGCACAATTCAAAATGGGGGTTTTAACTGATAAAGCCACCTCCAACTCCATTATTCTATGATAAGGAAAAGGTGAGTGTAGGGGAAAGGTGAGATGAATCAACAAGTACTGTAAAGCATATGGTAAACTTTAAAAGAAGATTCAGTAGCTCAGATTACAGCTGAAAGCAAAAAATGACTGATGGCTGAAGGCAGTTTTGGGATGGATGAGGTGAAATGAACTGAAACATTCTGAACAAGAGGAGCTACTGTAGATTGTTGTTGTTGTGTGCTATCAAGTCACCTCTGGCCCGTGGCAACCATACAAATAAGTTATCTCCAAAATGTCTTACCCTCAAATGCCCTGCTTAGCTCTTGCAGACTTGAGCTTTTGGGGTCTTTTAGGGAGTCAGTCTGTCTCATATTTGGGCTTCCTCTTTTCCTGCTGGCTTCCGTCTTTCCCAGCGTTGTCTTTCCCAGAGGATCCTGTCTTATGATGTGCCCAAAGTTGGACAACTTTAGTTTTAATAGAAGAGTGTGGATGATCTTGGTCCCCACTGACACATCCTTATACTTGATGATGATCTTTCTGGTTTCTTCATTACTGCCTTTCCTAGTCTTAATCTTTTTCTGCTACTGGGTCGCACCAAAGAGTTTCAGAAGAAGATCAGTCTGCACTTTATAGACTACAACAAAGCCTTGGAAACTGTAGATAGGTAAACTGATATTTCTGGATGGCTACTTGCAATTAGTGGCAAATAGGATCATATCCTTCTGGAGGATCAAGTGCACAGTCTGGAAGTTTTTCTGGACTTGATGCTAGGGAAGGTTTTGGCTAGAGTTTCTTCAGCTAGTATAGGTTGGGAATAGTACTAAGTATTTGGACTATGCAGCACCAATACTGAACCAATTGAACCTTGTTAGCAGTGTATTTACTAGTCTAGGGTGAAATTCAGTCATTCACTTTTAAGCCGTAAGTGATCTGGGTGAAGGTTACTCGAAGAACTACATTCTTCCATACTGCACTGCATGCAATCTGAGATACATCTCCTTTCCTTTTATGCATCCCTGTCAGAACAGTTAGATCAGAAAGCCTATATATGACTCTTCATAATATATATACAAAGTATGATATTGGAGGCAAGCTTTGTGGATAGCATGGGCTGACAGAAAGACAAATAAGTGGATTTGAGATGAAATCAAGGGTCAACTCTCCTTTAGGGGGGAGGGAAATGACTTAACTCAGGCTATTATACTTTAGATATTGTGAGAAGACAAGACACGTTGAAAAAAGACAGTAATAGTAGGAAAAGTTGAAAGCAACAGGAAAAGAGGGAGACTAAATAAGAAATGGATTGACTCAATAAAGGAACTCATGGCCTTAACATCAATGTGTTATGCATCTTGTGATAAGAGAATACTATCAATATTGCATTAACATAAGTTGCCACAGAATTGTGATTTCTGTCATCAGCAAAATGCCAAGTATTAAAATTTTACCAGAAATCAAGTATAGGTCAGTGCTTGTTACAGTTCATTATACTCTCTTATGTTTTCATTTAATATAAAAAGTTTTCTGTGCATAGGTAATGAAACAGATATAGCTTTTATACAAGTTGATATTTGGAGAACAATGTATATAGTGTTTATTGCATATTAGGCAGTTTCTCTGGTTCTTTGTTTCTGTAAATGATTATTTCTATGTTGTGGCCCTCTGTAATCATTCGTGTAAATAGTCCCTTCTTTTTAAAAAGCAGCATGTTTCTTTAGAATAAATGCACTGCTCTTAAAAAACAAAACAAAAAAACCACAACTAATTCTAAGACTATAATATAACAATGGCCTATAGATTGGAAACATTTAATTCATTTGCATCTCCTTGTTTAAAGGAGATGTCAATGATCACTGTAACTGTAGGTCCATTGTATTAATTTCCCATGAAAACAAAATGATGTTTAGGTTTTTGCAGCAAATACCACATATGGAGTGAGAAGTGCCTGATGTTTAAGCTGGATTAAAAAAAGAATAGGTGTTAAATATCACATTGAAATATTTGCTGGCTACTTGTGCATGCCAAAGAATTTTAGAAGAAAATCAGCCTATGCTTTGTCTGTGTGGATCATACAAAGTTATGATTTTTTTCCCTAAAATATGCCCAATGTATAACCTCTACTTTGGACAAGAAGCTACTGTTAGGACAGGCTATGGGGAAAAAAGTATGGTTTCCCATTAGCAAAGTTGTGAAACAGGGAAGGAAGGAAGACACAGCCTTGTGTCTGCAGGAACTATGCAGAGCTATTGATAATAGGACTTTCAGGAGATCACTGATTCATGGAGTCCCCATTAGTTGTACTTGGCAGTGCATAATAACAATGTGTGTGTGTGTGTGTGTTGCAAATACAAACTTCATCAAAAGTACAGTGGTGCCTCGCTTAACAAGCGCCCTGTTTAACGACGAAACTGCTTAGCGATTAAGATTTTACGATTGAAAAAGCGATCACGTTGCAATGTTTTAAATAGGGAAAATCGCTTTGCGATGATCGGTAAGCTGTTTTGCTTGCCGATTATTGCATAGCGATCTTTTTCCTACAGCTGATCAGCGGTTCCAAAATGGCCGTTGGAAAAAAACATGGCCGCCCGCTGTGTTTAGGGACGGATTCCTCGCATACCGGGCAGCGAAAATGACCACCGTATGGAGGATTTTCGTTTAAAGGTAAGTTTTAAGCCCATAGGAACACATTGAAGGGGTTTCAGTGCATTCCTATGGGCTTTTTAAAATCGCTTAGCGATGTTTTCGGTTAGCAGCAATTTTTGCTGCACCGATTAACATCGCTAAGTGAGGCACCACTGTATATGCAACTGAATGTCACTGTGTTGAAGAGGGATAAAGAAATGTGAGGCCAATGCAGTCACTGAGACATAACAAGAAAGAAAGAAAGAAAGAAAGAAAGAAAGAAAGAAAGAAAGAAAGAAAGAAAGAAAGAAAGAAAGAAAGGTTAACACAAGGTGACATTTTCGAGGTACTGTACAGGTCAGGTTGACAGTTTTATAACTCAAAAGATCATGAAGTTCTTCATTCTTCTCTAACATCCTCAGGGAAAGACTGTATTTACGATAATTAAAATCCATACATTTAATGGTCTGTACATTATGTGAAGCTGTGTATGACTGAATCTAAAAATGTGTAATAACGTTAAGAAAATTCAGTATGTTATATAATCTTTAACTGGTACTGATGTTGTTTTTGTGGGTCCTGAAGCTTTTCAGTTTTTGCTAGCTTTTTAAATACGCAACAGTAGGCTTATTGGTCATTGTAGGGGAGAAGAGGGTGTCTTAAAACTCTAGCCTCCTTCTCAGGAAGGATATGGCATTCAGGTGTCATAAAGATGGAATCTATTTAAAGGAAGTTAATGACGCTGCTTAGAATTTAGACAGAGAGTGGGAGTGTGAATCATTGCCAGAAGAATTGCTAATCACTGTTATTTAAAGGATGGTGTACCTTGAACTTCATTAAACAGAATGTGTTGGCAATGTTTGGAACCATTATACCTGACAAGCATGGGTGGATGTCTCTCTTATTCCCCTGCCCTGAGATTGCCATCCTTTTCAGAAAGCCAAGGTGCTTGTATGTCGAGAAAGCATGTATTTGGGTTTCTCCAGGCTTCCTGGCCGCACACATCTGGGTTAGAGGTAGGAAAGGGAGGGACATTGGTAGGTGACAGATGAATTAAGGTGAAGCAGAGCAGGGGAACAAGAGTCCATTGGATCCCAGTTTGCATTGGGATCCATGGGAAGGCAAAATGCTTTCAGGGAATATGCATGGCCAGTAGTAGTAAGGTAATGGTTAAAGGTAAAGATTCCCCTTAACAATTTCTCAAGTCGTGTCCGACTCTAGGGCGCGGTGCTCATCCCCGTTTCTAAGCTGTAGAGCCAATGTTTGTCCGTAGACAATCTTCTGTGGTCACGTGGCAAGCGCGACTAGACACGGAACGCCGTGACTTTCCCACTGAGGTGATACCTATTCATCTGCTCTCATTTTTACATGCTTTTGAATGGCTAGGTTGGTAGGAGCTGGGACAAGCGACGGGACCTCCCTCTGCCACATGGATTTGATCTTACAATGGCTGGGCTTCTGACCTTGCAGCACAGAGGCTTCGGCGGTTTAACCCGGAGCGCCACCACGTCCCTCCAGTAGTGGTAGCTCATATAAAATATGCCATTATCCTTACTGCATAGCTAACAAGAGGGTGGTGCATTTGTCAACCAGCATGTCTATCTTAAGAAGGCTTATGATGATATTTCTGTGCATTAAGACTGGCAGATACAGAAGTTCACCTCATACTTGATGATGTGGAGTAAACAAAATAGCAAGTAAGAGAGGAATTGGGAACACCCTTCATCAACTCCTGTATCCAATCCCAAATTCACGAGGTTCTCCTTGGCCCATCTGTGTCTTGGCACTCTTGGGCTTTGGCTTGCACAAATCTGTCAGATATAAGCTCTGTGCTTTGGATATTACTGAGAACCTTGCAGTAGGAGCCTCTGTATTTCTATTCAGAATTAAGTCCCACCAACGTTCTTTCTAATTTTCAACCTCGCTGGGCGGGGCTCCATGCCTCATGAGCATGACTCCCCCCCCCCAATGCGGGGGTTCTGCCACAACTGGAACCAGAGTGGCTGGAAACACTCACTGTAGGTGCATGGAGGAGGAGGAAGAGGAGGAATGCGGTGTGGAGGGGCGAAGCGCTGCATGCAGCTTAGAGGGAGCCTTGAGCCCTGCTGAGTTCAGTGAGACTTACTCCCGGGCAGGTAAGAAGGCAGCTGTAGAATCTAGTGGACAGAGAATGACTGTTGGAGCTGTAACTCTTTCCCCTCAACCTGTCAGGAAATTATGGGTGGTTTTTGGCAAGAGATTATCTATCATATATATTAATATGTATTCTGAAGAGTCCTATACGTTGAGTGGGATGTGCGTGTTACATTGCCTTACAAATGATTGCAAAGGGCAGCACAATAAAATGCTCTAGACAAAGTAAAACTGAAGTATGGATGAATTATTTTCCTATTAACATGAATTAATTCCTTTTAAGAATTCATTTTAGTTTAGATTAAGTGTTCAGTTGCCATGTATGTGTGCACGTGTTCTAATCTTTTGGGCTTATTTCTTTGTTTTCCCCTAGAAGAAAAAAAAAGTTCTGTCCAGGCTCTTTTGCAAGCAAGCTCTGCAACCTTAGATATGTTCTAACTTCGTGAAAAGTCAGCTTACTAAAAGAAGATATAGAATGAGGACTGAGGGCAGCATATTTCTCTTTCAGCAGAAACGTCCTGTATATATGATTAACCTTGACCTATTTTTTTCCTCCTTAAGCACGGACATTTGCGTCTGTCTTTCTCCAGCGGAAGAATTGCTGAGCTGTGGAGTCTGCACCTTTCACTAACTCTTTTTACTTCCGATTATCAAAATAGTCCTGCAGTACTTGGTGTTCCACCTGCCTTTTATACCAAATCCATTACACCTAGTTTTTACAGTCATTTTTGTCTCCTCCTTGAATGCCACTTGTTTTGAATGCAGTATTCGTTAGTTTACCTGTGGAACTCATCTGGGTGCTGAATTCAAAATGAAGTACCCTTATTACTACATTAAAAATGGGCATGCCGCACAAATTCCAGCTAGGATGTGTACATCAATGAGCTGCTCCTCCACATGAAAGCAGAGGAGTTCATCCATTTTGTGGGCCTGCTTGGATCTAGCTTAACAAGCCTATGAGGTAATTAATTTGAATGAATGACTGATCTAGGGTTCGTTCAATGTGCTGCCTTGCTGAACTGGAGATTCCACTGTCTACACCTTTACACAATTGGTCGTTCACACTCTTAGACGAATAGGTGGTTATAATTCATCAGCATAGTTCTAAAAGCATAGTTCTAAAATTCGAGTGAAATAACAGTTCGACATTTTCTGGATTGATTTCACTTGTACTCAAGCACAAATCATGATAAGAATGATTAAACTTAATGGTGGATTATCAAGGGGGGAGAAGACCCTCTTGGTTGTAATTCTGAATTCCAAATGCTATCTAAAGGGCTATTTGCATCTGCATATACGCAGTATTTTAGTTAAGTACAGATTTCACATGTATGAAATCTATAGGAATATGATTGCTCTGTAGACAGCAATAACTTTCCTATGAAGTAGCTGCATGGTTTGAAAAAATAATGCCATGTACAAGTACAATCCTGTTCTACAAATTTGGAACACTGTTTTAAAGTCTCCTATTAATTTCACTAGAAGGTACAATGATTACTAATTAAAACACAGCATTACTAGGTCCTGCTGGGATTTGTAGTGGAAGGGTATTTGTGGGATGTTTGAAGCAGAATCAATGGCTGAATGTCTTTTGTCTGTGACTTTTAAAATCATATTTTTTTAAAAAATGCTTGTTTTTAATTGCTCTTCAGGTGAGACGATGAGAATTGCTTCGTCAGAATTTGCCGATGACCCCTGTTCTTCTGTCAAACGTGGCACTATGGTTCGGGCGGCCCGAGCACTGTTATCAGCCGTCACTCGCCTGCTCATCCTGGCTGACATGGCAGATGTCATGAGGCTTTTGTCTCACCTGAAAATTGTAAGGCTTCTTAACATTAGTTACAGTTGTCGTGGTGAATATGTCATATCATATACCTGTTGCTTAAATAAAACATCTACAAAGGGTATGGTTCTTAACAACTGCAGTTCCCTGGTCTTGTAGAGATTACGTGAATATACTATTTGCAAAGGAAGACTAGAAGAAGTGTCGGGCACTGCTGGCTTTGTTGTAGATGAATATAATAATTATTGTATGGGATGTGGTGGCTCTGCGGGTTAAACCGCAGAAGCCTTTGTGCTGCAGGGTCTGAAGACCAGCCGTCGTAAGATCGAATCCATGCGGTGGAGGTGAGTGCCCGTCGCTTGTTCCAGCTCCCACCAGCTGAGCAGTTCGAAAGCATGTAAAAATGCGAGTCGATAAATAGGGACAACCTTGGTGGGACGGTCATGGCATTCCGTGTAAAGTTGCGCTGGCCACGTGACCACGGAAGATTGTCTTTAGACAAACACTAGCTCTGTGGGTAGGAAATGGAGATGAGCACCGCTCCCTAGAGTCGGACACAACTAGACAAATTGTCAAGGGGAACCTTTACCTTTGTCATGAGTGCAGCTGAAGATCTGGAACCTGAAGGGTTAACTGTAGCTGAGGAGAATGCTGAGCGATTAGAAATACAAACACCTGAATCGCCTTCAGATTCTCCTCCCCCAGTAGACAGGCTGAGGGCCAGACTTCGGGGAAGACTTATGACAAAAAGTTCAAAGGATCGCTTGAAGACTGCCCTCAGAAACATCCGATCAACTAGCCCTGAGTTCTGACAGGATGAAAAGGCTTCCAGCAGTTCAAGGGCTGTTTTTACTATATAAACAGCTCTCAGATGGCTGAAAGTCCGTGGAAGGAACATGTCAAACTTTTGGCTTGCATCCACACTCCTGACAACCTTGAACCTTGTTCTCTGGACCCTTGGCTTTGAACTCTGACCCTGGACTATGTTGTGCGTTTTGGCTTTGATATTTGGATATCGGCTCTGCATTCCCTGAAGAAGACAGGAGGGCCTGGCGTTTGCTCTGGTCCATGGGATCACAAAGAGTCGGACAAGACTTAATGACTAAACAACAGCAGCAGCAATTAAGTAAATTCTAACTTTCAGCGATCCTTTTCAGGACCTTAAGAGGCGGTTTACACTTCTTTCCTTCTGGAGCTGCCCGGGATCTGTGTAGCTTGCCGAAGGCTGGCTCTCTTGGGATGCAGAGTGGGGAACTGAACTGCCAACCCCCAGTGGCTGTGCAGCCAAATACCTAACTCATACAGGCTAACTTTAAACAACTGATACAATTTTTGAAAATAAAATATTAAATTGTCTCCCAGGACAGCAGTTCTCAACTTTTGACATTTTAAATTACATTTATCTCTTTCTGTGAAAAAAACCCTGAGTTCTTCCCTAACAAAAACAAAAGTGCCACTTTATCTGATAAAAGATATTTATTTGTCTCTAGGCAGTATGCTATTGTACTTACCTTTTGCAGCAAAGTGATGGCCAGAGCGAACAGGCAAAAATTATGATTAGCATGTCAAAAGTCACAAATGGAGAACTCATAATATATACAGTAGGTTTGTCTGGGGGGAACACATAATAGTAGCAAGATGATGGAGGATTGAGGGAAAGTGAATTCTTATTAATCAGTACGAAAACTTGGGTCCACTTAGACTATTTATGTTTCCCAACAATCTCATGTGTACCTCTAAGTTGAGAACCACTCCCCTAAGCCATCAAGCCCACCACTGTTATTGTGTCTGGGCTGATGAGTTATGATCTAATTCAAGAGAACAAGCATAATTTACCAGAACTGGAACCCTTCTTGGGGCTGGGATATCCAGTTCTGGATATCTATTTATTTTGAAAGAGGAAATACATCACAGCAGGTGTATAATGAATAACCAAAACTGCAAATCGAAATAGCATCTAAGATTTGGAAGTATGTGTTCCAAACACCACTGAGTGTTAATCAACATTTCCAAGCATTTCCCCAAAATTTACTGTTGCTGTTCGGAAAGGCCATGCTTGTTTACACCTCAGTTTGAGATGGATATTTGTACTTGCACATTCCATGTCTATAGTTCTCTCTCTGTCTCTGTCTCTCTGTGTGCATGCATGCATGCATGTGCTGTAATTAGGAATATAATCTGTAGCCACATCATGCAGTGACACATCACATCACTGGAATGAATACATGAGAGTCCTTCTAGGTGTCAAGTTATCCTTGCTTTGACAACACATACTGATCATGATCATTATGATCCATACTTCTCAGAATAGACACGCTAGCTTCACATGGAAAGTAAACTATAGTACAGTTGATGGAAGATACAGCTGCTGATGGATACAGGGTGTGGGTGATATCACCTACATGCCCAGCTTGTGAGCCTCTCAAAGATTTAGATGCCTTCCATAAGAATAGAATGTGATACTATACAAATCTTTGGACTGTTCCAGCAATACTCGTCTTAGATGTGGTTAAGGCTGGGTTGGATGTAGCAGGTGTATGTCAAAATCTGAGTTGTTCTGCCAGACCTGATTTTGAGACAATTCTTTGTCAATATGGAAGCTGTAGGCTATCTCCCTCTTGTGGTTGATTCGAAGCACTGACTTCTCTTCCTCCTGTGAGTCACGATGTGAAGTTAAGTACATCGAAATGTCAGAACTTTGATTGGAGCGGGAAACAAGTAGTGCTTAATGAATCATCAAAGAATGGGCCGGGGGTATGACACACACCGAGGAGTAATGCAGCATTGAGCGATTTACTGCGGGATTGTGTTTGGTTTGCTGCTGTCTGCCTTTGTGCCTACAGAGGTTTATGACAAAATGCTTTGTAATTGGAACTAACCAGTGTAACGATTGATTTTCCCATTTCTCTCTTCTGTTTCCTAATTGAGGGCAAAAAGTATCTGTTGTGTAAACTGGGCTGAGCCAGATGTTTTCAAATCTGTTTTATCTTCTTGATCAGTCACTCCTGGCCCTAGTTATTTTCCATTTTCCCTTAAAACTGTTGTATACTATTGTTCTGAAGGCAATGATGCATGGCGACCTTTAACTTCAAATGAGATCCATGCAGCCACATTTTGAATTTCTAGAACCTGGACTGGTAATGGGAAATGTCAAAATCCTCCCTGCAGGGAGGGTGACCATCCATGCTTTAATTAATACAGTGTTTTCCTGTGATGTTTATCTTGAGTAGCCAGTCACATTTTTTCAGTTTGCAATGAAGGGTAGCCTAGTTCAGATCATCTCTCTATTGTTGGTGTGTGTGTGTGTATGCGTGTAAATTGCATCAGAAAAATTGAGGGAGGGCTTATTCACAGCATTCGCTCAAACTAACAAATAGTTCCTTGAGTTATTGATGGAACCAGCCGTCTCTCCTGGCCTTTCCTTATTTGAATTCATTTTAAAATATGTCTCTCTTGTGTTTGTCTGTGTGTAACAAATATTTTCTCATGACTTAAATATGTATCTTTAAAAAGGAAAAAAAAATATATCATTTCACACTGCTGTGGGAAGGACAGTTGATAAACTCTTTCACTGCTATGCTGCTGCTGAAGAATGAATGGACACAACATTCTGCACAGTTTTGTCAGCCATGAGGCCAGATGTAATTTTGACTCCTGTTGTGGATAGGATTTGTTATGTGGTCCCAACATGGCTGGATTTTGCCTTCAAGCTTTCTGCCCTGCAAAAAGAAGAACTAAGCAGATGCAAAATAGCACAAAGTAGCCATACCACACTGAAGCCTTGTGGGGTAGCGGTCTCCTAAGCTTTGCAGGCTTTGAGAGCAAATAGCAGGAGTTTAAGTATTTCATAATATTTATGTCTTCTAGTGTAGTTAATGCTACAGTGAACTACTGCACACTGACCTAGTGCTCACTGGAAGGACAGATCCTGAAGCTGAGGCTCCAATCCTTTGGCCATCTCATGAGAAGACTCCCTGGAAAAGACCCAGATGTTGGGAAAGTGTGAAGGCAAGAGGAGAAGGGGACAACAGAGGACGAGATGGTTGGACAGGGTCACCAAAGCGACCGACATGAATTTCAACCAACTCCAGGAGGCAGTGGAAGACAGGACAGCCTGGCGTGCTCTGGTCCTTGGGGTCACGAAGAGTCGGACATGACTGAACGACTAAACAACAACAAAAAGTGTAGTTAGTAAACTGGAGTTTCCACAGTTACTGGCAGACAGCAATATTGAGAGAATTTCTTTCTATTTACTGAAGTGGAAATGTAATGAGAAAACATTCCCTTTTCAGACATTCTGTATTACCCTTCCTGCCCATGCTGTAATTATTATTTCTATTATTTTAATTTTATTTATACTCTTAAGAGGAGCAAATTCATATATTTGAGGGAAAGGGGGTAAGGCTGCCATAATGTCTGGGTGAGAACTATGCTGAGTATTTATATTCTTCTGTTCCTGCTACAAACATTTCATCTGTGCATCCTGAGGAGGAAAAATTAGTGTGTGAGTTCTCTCAGAAACGTAGAAGCCAGTGTTTCCATCCCACATGATGTAGGAAGAATGTTTCGTGTTCCTGAACTTTGAACAAAGTTTAACATGGAAGAATATGAGCTGACGCACCTGAAGGGATTTCTGCACACCGGCCCCTGCTGTTTTTGCCATGTGCCCATATCACAGACACTACATCTAGCTTTGAAACCATCCGTAGAGAAAAAGAACTATTTACAAGGCATATTCAGACTATATACAGAAAAGTGCAAAGCCACAGAGAAGTAAATGAAAAAAGAAATCTGAATGGCTGTGATCAAAATTATTTTTTCTTGTCTATCTTCACAGTCCTGAGAGTACCATAAAAACCAAGATTAGTTGGCTGCCTACCCAAGAATCTCTCTCTTTTCCCCCTTGTCTCGCTCTTGTACTGTCGATGAAGTATTGATACTCCAGGACCGCAGATCTAGCCCTGTTCTGATTCATACCTTTCATTCCTTTCATTGGCTTCTTGCAAGCCCGTAAAGAGGCAGGTGGACCATTTTGGGGAAGAATCCTATTTGAAAAGACTGTGATGTGTTTTCTAGCAGGTGTTGCACTCTGACAGCTCCCGCTGGAGCAAATGGGAGCTGAGCAAAGCTGTTCTCCCATGGAAATCAGCCTGCTCCAAAGGATTCTTCAACTAATTATGTAAATGTGCTTCTTAGCAGCAAGTTGCCTCAGCAGACAAAGATTTTGACCCTAAAAGTTGTTTGTTTTTCTCCAGGCCTTCATGTCCTCAGCAAGCTGCTGTCTTAGAGTCTGATAAAATATTTAAATCTTTGCCAATAAAATGATGTAACAGAAATGATGTAACAGAAATGATATGTGGTCCCTTCAGCACAGTTTCCTGACATGAAAGCGAATCTGTATCATTTCTCTGCAAGTAAACTTTATGTCCGTATCACCACATTTATAACTGAAAAATTTCAGAAGTAATGATGGGAGCCTGTTATCCTAAGGTGATGACCAACAGTTTCATAAATACTCGATACTCAAGTTTAATAGCTGCTCTCTGTACTTCCCCTGCTCTCTGGCAGAATCTGCCATTAATTGAAAAAGGGAGGAAAGCTATGCTGTGTAGTAGAAATCTGCAGCATTTTCATTTGTACTGTATGAAAATGGAACTGATGGCAGTCTTCTTTATGCTAGCATCATAGCAATTTCCATGTCACAGAATTAGTGAGTATATTCAGTGGTGGTGAAGCAACAACAGGAAGAAACGGCGTGATGATGAGGTGTTGGTTTTCATTATAATTATCTTAACTATTATGGCAATCAGTAAGGTTTGTACTTCTACTTCTTTGAACAAGAGAGGAGTCAGTTGATGCTGTGATTGGGCAATTATAACCACCACTATCAGAAAGGAGCTTTTATCTTTCGAGTGTTTCAGACATTGTCTACAGATACTGTCTCATTTATTTATTTATTATTTATTTCACTGCCATTCTCCCCATGGAAGGATCCAAAGTTACAAAAAACAAAACAAAGAACAGATATGTAAGTTATTAAATTGTACTCAGAATGCCATTAAACATACTACAATATGAAAAGACCATACTGTATAATAAATCAAAATAGCGTAAAAACCTACCAGATAAATAATTTTTTTTAAAAAGAAAAGAAAAGAAAAAAGCCTACACCCAGTATTCCACCACTAAATGTTTTCTTTCTCTGCAGCTTCTCTGATGAGAAATGGCTTTGCAATAGGGAAGGGTCCATCTCAGTTTATGGTGGAGTGGAGTTCCACAGCTGAGGAACAACAATTTAAAAAATGAGTTGAATCTTGTATTCTCAGTATATTTTCTTGTGGGGACAGAGCTACCAAGAGAAAGTCTTTTTCAGAAGTTCTTAAAACCGGGGAAGTCTCATGGAGTGAAATGAGATCGTTCAGATACTTTGGTCAATGCCACATGAGGTGTTATAGGCCTTAATTAGGCACTTTTTTTTAAAAAAAAAAGTTTTCTACACATCCCATAATACAATGGTTAGCTATGGATTATGGCTATTCCAAAAAGTAGTATCTGAAGTTACAGTTCTATCAGAAACACAAACACCCTGTTTTATTGCCCCATATTTTAGTGTTCCCTCCCAAAGGAGACCAGGCTGGCCCCATTTCCAAGGAGAAAAGGCGGGGTTTGTTTGTTTGTTCAGTCGTTTAGTCGTGTCCGACTCTTCGTGACCCCATGGACCAGAGCACGCCAGGCCCTCCTATCTTCCACCGCCTCCCGGAGTTGTGTCAAATTCATGTTGGTTGCTTCGATGACACTGTCCAACCATCTCATCCTTGGTCGTCCCCTTCTCCTCTTGCCTTCACACTTTCCCAACATCAAAGTCTTTTCCAAGGAGTCTTCTCTTCTCATGAGATGGCCAAAGTACTGGAGCCTCAGCTTCAGGATCTGTCCTTCCAATGAGCACTCGGGGTTGATTTCCTTTAGAATTGATAGGTTTGTTCTCTTTGCAGTCCAGGGAACTCTCAAGAGTCTCCTCCAGCACCACAATTCAAAGGCATCAATTCTTCGGCAGTCAGCTTTCTTTATGGTCCAGCTCTCACTTCCATACAACACTACAGGAAAAACCATAGCTTTGTAAAATTATTTTAAATAAACAATAAATACAGATGGCTATACAGGCTACAATGAATGCTTTCTTGCCACAAATCTTACTACTGGCTTCCAGTTTTGCATGGATAATAGCCTGTGAAATGCTTTTATAATAACTAAACACTTGTCTGTTGTTCACGTGATTATTTTAATCACATTGAGGATAATGTTCCATGCACTTGGGCCACATGGGTGAGCAGAACCAGTTATTCAATATTTCTTCGCAATATTACAGGGAAGAGGCAATGGTTGTATCTTAGAAAACAATTTTGAATGATGTTATGTTAAGCCAGCCACAACCCATTGTTCTGTTCCATACAAGATGCATGAATAACTTTCTTAGACAATGTTGGAACACTTATATTGGCCAAATGTCTCTCTAGCTGAGTTGATTAAAAGGTTTCTACTTGCATTGGTACCAGGTGGCTAAACCCGGGAACTTTTCTTGTCGGATTAGATCCTTAAATATTTAAAATTCTTAACTTCCTCAATATTAACGCCATTAATCTTCCTCTTGTGAGTGCAGGGCCATTTCCCAAATGCTATAATTTTTGCTTTGCTTTAAGTTGCTACTAACTTCTGGGTTTCTTTCTCTCCCACAATCTTCCCAGTCACTATGGTAATCATCACTTCTTCACTCCCCCTTTGCCTGCCTTCCACCCCCTTTGCACCCCCCTTCCGTTTTCCGTCCCCTCCCCATTTCCTCCATCCACTCTGGGTTTATATAATGTGTCCCTGCCATCTCTTTTTAGGGTTACTACCTTTTAACATTTCTACCTTTATTTTTTATTTCTGTTGTACATGTTGGAACCATGTAGAGTAATGCCTCGACACTAATGGGAGCAGGATGCAAATTAAATAAATAAATAAACCAACATACAAATGAATGAATAAATACATTTATTTCTGGGCTTTTGATGCATAAGAGAAATAGGAGCTTATCATCTGCTGAACTGGAAAGTATTGGTGGGCTCTGTGATCTTGTACGACATTAGCATCAATATGAGAACTCCAAAAGGCCGTCATGTAAAACTATTCTTTGAGCAACAAACTCTAAATTGCTTTGATTTCCAGATACAGGTTTTCCTTCAATACTGAGGCTCATCTCTCTTAGTATTTAAGAGTCTGAACTACGTAGATTTGTTCTCTGTTTACCTAGTCAAAGGCAATCAATCAGTAATAAGAGTGCTATACTGTATATAGCTGATGTTGTCTGGTTCTTCAGTCATTTTTAAAAACCACAAAAAGCTGGTTGATAATACCTTCCCATGGACGGTGTCCCATCTTTTGGCATGTTTCTGCCTAATTTTCTGACTTGAAGGGTTGATGTATTCAATTAAATAAAATATTTTCTGTCTGATATTAAGTTTTGATGTCTTGTGTTAAGACATCTATGTTTTCCCCAATGCCAGGAAGCGTCAGATATGGCCTTAACTGATGTTTTGCTTAAATAACGTACATACGGGACGGTATTCTGTGCGGTGATTGTCATGCTGGATGCAGGTATGGGGCCTTTACAGTCCGCTGTTTCTGAGCTAGATGAGTAGTAGTGGCAAAATGTTGGTCCTCCATCCTAGATTTGCCTGCCACTCTAATGGGCATACGGCGTTGATGCAGCTGAAGTTACATTTCAGGTTATAAATACTGAACTTTCAGCCAGTACCACCCACACAGAAGGACAGAATTGGAATATCATTCTGTATTCTAGCTGCGCATCAACACTCTTCTAAAATTATCTGCTCTGTGAGAAGAGAAGCTGATGGAGCAATTTTGCTGAATTTCTTTAGCAGAGTGAGAAATTTTTGAACAGTGTCTTAGAGGTGGGGCTCATAATTAGCTGCGGTTAAAGCACAGTTTCTCCCTCCCTCCGTCCCTCTCTCTCTCTCTCAAATTGTGCTGCTACTACAATTGGTAACAGTAGTAACTGTTGGCATTGTAGACAATAGGAATCTTTTTAAATCACATGCCAGACTGAATTATTTTAACTATTTTTGACATACATAAATCACTCTGTCTGAGTAAATTGCATCTTACTGGCAAGGGGGGAGAAACGGGGGTGGAAAGGAGGAAGACCAGCCATGGAAGAGGCAGGAGCACTGGGCTTCTCTGCCTGGATCAGCTGTGCTGCATCCTGGATCAGTTGTCAGCCCCCACCCCCGTGCCTGGTTGCCCACTTCTGACCACTTGTTTGTTTGCCTGCCTACTCGCCCCACTTATCTGCTTGCTCATTCCCCCTTTGCTCGCTTACCAAATTGCCTGCTCACTCACTCTCCTGCCTCCTTGCTCGCCCACTCCTTTGCTTGCTTGTCTGCCCAGCCCCGCCCACTCACCCTCATCCCTTGCCCCCTCTTTCCTTTTCCACCCTTTTCTCTCCCATCCTCCAGCCTCTCCTAGAAGGTGTTCTCCCTGCTGCTCCCTTCTCCCAGGTCCCGGCTGAGTGGAGCCACCTGATTGGAGACAGTGGTGGAAGTGGTTGTGGTGAGGATGCACATACCAAGCCCAAAGTTTGGCGATTCAGGCTAAAGTCCATGTGACTTTAGTCCAAATCAAAGACCGCAATCCCTCTCCCAGTTTATTCCAGCAGTGAGACCAGCCCCTGAGGTTGGTATCTGACTGCAGATTTGGAAGGTGGTTGGGAGTTCATTAACCCACGGTGCATCTCACAAGAGCCAGCTTGTGTGGTCTTGGGCAAGCTGCATAGTCCAAGGGTGACCCCCAAAGAATGGAATGGTAAAGCACTTCTGAGTACTCACTACCTTGAAAACCCTGGAAAGGATTGCCATAAGTCAAATTTGACGATGGCTCACAGAGAGAGAGATGAAAACTGTGAACGTTGGCTTTATTAGCATCTCACCAAACTTAGCATCCTTAAATATTCTACCCCTTGAGAAAGCTGTCAGTGACTTGAGGTCCATTGGACATCATAGCTGAGGGCTATCAAATCACAAGATGATGACAGGTAGGAGGCAACATTTGACTTTTGGAACTGTTATATAGTGATGCCTTTTCTTTCTTTGGAAATTGCCTAATTTCTCTTCACCGTGATGTTATCACTGTAGCAGGCCATATTACAGTGCAGCTTTTTGCCAGCCTCAGTCCAGACATTAAATCTAGAGACATCTTGGACCAGTCTCCCCATTGCTGGCAGAATTTGCTGATATACTGGTTCATGTTCTATAAATGTGTGACCATCTAAATGTTGTTCATTTGTAGTTTCCATTCTCCTTCATGATGGCTCTGCTGCCCAAGACAGATTTAAAGTACAACATCTGAATGACCACACATGAAGTGGAAGAATTTGTTTTAATATTGTACTTCACCACCACAACCCCTGCAAACCTTTTGGTTTATTTTCAAGCCATCTCCTGCTACATTTTCTTAATTTGTTACTTGATTCGTTCCCTTGTCTTCCCCACTGCCATCTTCTTTCATTGCTCCCTCCCTCCTGCCTGGGCTGCAGTGCTGAAATCCACCTGTAAGTGAGCTGAGACCAGCCTACAATTTAATTTTTTCTTTTTTTTTCCTTTAAAGCAGCTGAGCTACTAAATAGAGTGGTGCATGTGCCATAGAACTGAAGTATTGGCAAAATGTCCACAAACATAGCTTCCAACTTAGTCCCCTGTTTCATCTGTTGATGGATAAATATTGTGGTTTCGTAAAAGAGGCAGAAATCCATATTCAAATTATTATCTGCAAGACAAAAACAAGCTCTAGTGCCCCTATTAAATAGGTATTTCTTTGGAAACTTCTGCCGCTGTATTTTAGGTTCCAGGGGTGCACATTCTAGTATTCTTTCTGCTTTCTTCTTCTGCTTTGTAAACCCTGCCACCATGTGATATACACAGAATAGAGAAGCAGTGGAACCAGGCGAATCTCCTTGCCATGTGAAATGTAATTGCTGCTTTCCCCTACCCGCACCCCCCCCCCCCGTGTAGGAACATTTTGCAATCGGAGGGCATCACATGCAGTTCTTCATTGTTGTCACGATAAGCAGCTTTTATATCATCCATCCTGAACTACTAATATTTATCATTATATTTTGCCATACTGATGCAAAATAAAGCTCAGAGTTCTCTTTGTGTACAGCAGACATGAATCGGCTGTGGGTGGGCAGTTTTCCAGACTGGTTGTCCTTGGCTAATTATGAAAATACTAGTTTTGTAATAGAATCGTACATGTTAAAAACTCAAGTTTCAAAACCATTGTTATTTTTAGCTGCTATTTTGGACATTGATTTAGCTGTGTTCTTTCGTTTCTGAAAACGGGTACAGCATATGGCACAACATAAGAACCTTCACAGCCCTCCACCCTCTTCAACTGCAGGGTGCTTGCAGTATACAGGCGGTACAGCACACAAAGTGTATTAGCTTCATGCCTTAGGATGTAGAAACAGAATAATATTTTGATCATAGGAAGCATGCAACAACTCATTTATTTTTCACACATATGCCATCCTGTGTCTGTATTTGGAACAGTATACTTTCCATAAACTTTACATTTTCAGTTGCATGAGAATGAGAGCTATGCAATAGTTTTGCTGGTCTTCACTATCACCTGTTGCTGGAGGTCAGTATCTTCCCTCTCAAAAAAAAAGTTTGAAACATGAAATCTCTCCCCACACTCCTAGAATGATGCTGGTTCCCACATAATGGGAGGAACTTATTTCATCAGTTTAATCTAAGTATAAAAATAGATATGGGGGTATTCATATGAATATGAATATCCCTGCGTAGCTGGACTTAATGAGGGTCCACCCCCGGGGCCACATTGTCCACTCACACATCCTGCTACTGGGGTGGCCTCCTTCCAATCGCACCTGGAGCGCCACTCTCTTCCGGCTCAGGTGCCACTCCAGGCAGGAGGAGGGAGGACGAGTTTTCCTGCATGGCTGCTGAGTGGCCAGCCGAGCACAAAGGGAGCGGTGCTCTGGACATGATTGGAAGGATGAGGGGGGGCACCGCCACAGCAGGACACATGAGTGGACAGTCTGGCCTTGGGGGCTGGAGCCTTGTTAAGTCTAGCTGCAGGAGATATTTGTATTCAGCTATGAATACCCTCATCTCTAATGAAAAATAACCTATTATAGTTACAACCTGGGATCCAAATATACATTTTAAAGGGTTTGGCATGTCCCCGTGAAAAGACCCATTTTAGGGATTGATTCTGTAGTTCTTTGCTCCAGGGATAGGTGCACATGACTGAAGCCGGGAGCACCCTCATTAGTCAAAAGGCAAAAGGAAAAGATTCCCCTTGACAATTAGTCCAGTCATGTCCAACTCTAGGGGGCGGTGTTCATCCCCATTTCCAAGCCATAGAGCCAGCGTTTGTCCGAAGACAATCTTCCGTGGTCACATGGCCAGTGCTACTTAGACACGGAACGCCGTTACCTTCCCACCGAGGTGGTCCCTATTAATCAACTTGCATTTTTACATGCTTTCGAACTGCTAGGTTGGCGGGAGCTGGGACAAGCGACGGGAGCTCACTCTGTTGTGTGGATTTGATCTTACGATGGCTGGTTTTCTGACCTTGCAGCACAGAGGCTTCTGCGGTTTAAATCGCAGCACCACCCCTGTCCCTTGCAATAGTCAACAAGATGCACCTAAATCCATGCCTGTTTTCTGATAATATAGGAAATAAATACCCATGTATGTTTCTCTCTGTTTATTCAGATAGCATACAAAACTAGGGTTTCATTTCTACGGAAAGTGTTTTGAGTTCTCATTGACAAACCAGCAGGAAGCCCACTCCCATGCCTAATTACTCCAATGTGAATAGTTTATTTGGTGAGTCAGCTGCCTCTCTTCCTTGACAAGGTAGACTAAAAAATAATAGGACTTATCCCCTATAACCTGTAGGCATCCTTCAGTCTCAAGGGACTAGGCTAACATGCTCTGAATAGAAGACTTGGAACAGCGTCTAGTGTGGCTGAGAAAGCCAATTCGAGAGTGACAATCCCTTCCACACTGAAGACCAATACAATCTGTCCCCTGTCCAGCTCCCTGATTTTGCTGGCTTCGCGACTGCCTCTTCGCCTCGGCTTGCTGGACAAGGGACTCTTCAAAATGGGAGAGGCCATGCTGCACCGCTTGCCTCCAGGCTGAATGCTCAGATGTCATGGTTTCCTATTTGTTGAGGTCCATTCCTAAGGCCTTCAGATCCCGCTTGCAGATATCCTTGTATTGCAGCTGTAGTCTCGCTCTGGGGCGCTTTCCCTGCACTAATTCTCTATATAGGAGATCTTTTGGAATCCAACCGTCAGCCATTCCCACGACATGCCCAAGCCAACGTAGACGTTGCTGTTCCAGTAATGTATACGTGCTAAAAATTCCAGCTCATTCTAGGACTACTCTATTTGGAACTTTGTTCTGCCAGATGATGCCAAAAATGCATTGGAGTCAACGCATGTGGAACATGTTCAACTTCCTCTCCTGCCATGCACAAAGGGTCCAGGACTCACTGCAGTACAGGAGTGTATTCAGGACACAGGCTGTAGAGACCTGGATCTTGGTATATGCCATCAGGTTATATTCCTGTAACTTGGAATCCAGTAGAATTCTGTCTTGTGCGATATGTGAAACTGACTTGTGTGAAAGTCAGAAAAACACACCAGGCACCTGCAGGCAGCTGGAGACCTATTTAGAACCCTATGATAGTTGATTGTTCTATATGATGTGGGACACATGCCAAGTCTATCATACATAGAACTGTCTTGCATTATAAATGGAAATTAGAGGGTAACTACATTAAATAGACTGGTTTCTTGTTTTATCTCCCTCTGTAGGTGGAAGAAGCTTTAGAAGCTGTGAAGAATGCCACAAATGAACAAGACCTTGCAAATCGCTTCAAAGAATTTGGAAAAGAGATGGTCAAACTTAACTATGTAGCTGCTAGAAGGCAACAGGTAGGTATTATAAAATTAGTAAATAAAAACAAAGCTACAATTTCTAACTTAACATGCAAAGTAATACTTGGTTTTGATCAATTTCAGAGACTTGCTTGACCAGAAAGTGACATGTATAGTGATGACCAAACTCTGCCCATATGGGGTTGAAATTAGATTTAGTAATCTGAGGCATTTCCTAAGGAGGTTGGAGGACACACCTTTTTTTTTTTTTTTGCCTCTGTTTGTGTTTTAGGTGAAATGAAGAAAAAATAAAAAAGTTTTCTGCTTATGTAGCGCCCCATAGTGCTTAAAGCACACTCTGGGCAGTTTACAGGTTAATTATGCAGGCTACACATTGCCTCCCCAGCAAGCTGGGTACTCATTTTACTGACCTCGGAAGGATGGAAAGGCTGAGTCACTCTTGAACCAGCTACTTGGGATTGAACCTTGGGTCGTTAGCAGTTTTGACTACAATACAGCAGTTTAATCACTGCACCACGAGGCTCAATACAATTTCTCAATTCAGAAATGCAGTTTGCATTCCCAGTGTTTTTGACTGTGTGGACTACCGGGTGTTTTTCCCCCCCTTCTAATATGAATAGAAGACTCCTATTATATAGTACACAACTTTTACATCTTCTGGATGCTAAAAAGAGTTAGACAAGCAAGAGAGAAAGCCAGATTCCTTCAGAAAGATCTTGTTATTTAAGTAGTCCCTCTTGCTTTGTAGCCAATTTGGGAAAAGAGAATGGTAAGGCAGCCTCTTTGGTTCTATCTACAATGTGAGCTGAGGAAGAACACCTGGCCATTATGTCTGCCTTGTGTCAAAGAAGCAGAAGAAGAAGAAGACTGTGAACCGCTGGAGTACACATTCTGAAAACTGAAAATGGCAAATACTTTATTGTGTCTACAGTACATTCCATCTTGTATGCCAGGGGTGGGGAATATGTGGCTCCGCAGATGTTGTTGGACTGCAAACCCAGTCATCCCCTTGCCACTAATGGTAGCAGCAGTTCAGAAGGGTCCAGGGAGGCATAAGTTGTCCAGCCTTGGCATCAACCTAAAAAAAGTAAATTGATCTGGGCTGAACATCACCATCATGCCAAGTGCTAAAGGAGGATTATATTGTGCATCCCATGTGGCTTTTCGGTAAAAGCAAAACTGTAGAAAGGGTTTTTTTTTCTGTCCTGGGTTTCAGGTGACGTTCAGCTGAAAGTTTACACTAGAAGCGGGATCTTATCTGTTTATGCAGACTGAAAGTTATTATTTGGAGGCAGGGGAGGTGAACGATGCCAACTTTTAAAAACTGTTATTTGTAAAGCAGTGAAACAGTTTAACTGCTTTCAAACTACCAGGTGTAAATGCAGTGCTTGGATGGGAACAGAGGAAGAACATTCAGCTGGAAATTGAATATAAAAACACCCATTTTCTCCCCAAGTCTTAAGGCATGGATAGGCTGTGTTCCTACCCAAAATGTGTTGGGTATTGATGCTATATGGAACATGTGATAATGCTTCTGAACATTTTTCTTTTTAATGAGGAATAAAGATCCCTTATTAAAGCATAGACATCACCTTGCTGACAAAGGTCCGCATAGTCAAAGCTATGGTTTTCCCTGTTGTGATGTATGGAAGTGAGGGTTGGACCATAAAGAAGGCTGACCGCCAAAGAATTAATGCTTTTGAATTGTGGTGCTGGAGGAGGCTCTTGAGAGTCCCCTGGACTGCAAGGAGAACAAACCTATCCATTCTGAAGGAAATCAACCCTGAGAGCTCACTGCAAGGACAGATCCTGAAACTGAGGCTTCAGTACTTTGGCCATCTCATGAGAAGAGAAAACTCCCTGGAAAAGACCCTGATGTTGGGAAAGTGTGAAGGCAAGAGGAGAAGGGGACGACAGAGGATGAGATGGTTGGATAAGGTCATCGAAGCTACCAACATGAATTTGTCCCAACTCTGGGAGGCCGTGGAAGACAGGAGGACCTGATGTGCTCTGGTCCATGGGGTCACGAAGAGTCAGACGCGACCTAACGACTGAACAACAACAACAACAAAGGATCCCTTGTGTGCAAAACAATGTATCTTCAGTTCATTGAGACGGTTAAAAGTCATAGTAAAATATTGTTTGTGGTGTTTCTCTTGGTCCTTGGGGAATCAAAAGAGGTGTGATATTTTCTCCAACAAGGTTTTGAACTGTTGATTTCAAAAGAACATCCATTTAATTTATGATCCATATTTCAGTGTCCTTGTAATTTACCATTTTCATTCCAGCAATCTTATGATCAGCAAATCTTTGTCCAAACTTTCACTCTAATTGATCACTTTAAAAGCCTGTACATGAAAACATTTGGGCTGTGTAGAATGGGGATTGTATAGAAGCAGTATTTGAGGCCTGTGGTCTGTGGTGGCTTGTCCAGGCCACTTCCTCCTGCATCATTTCTGTGACCAAGACGTCTCTTTTTTGAGTAGCTGTGATCAACATCCCGTATGTGGATGTGTAGAGTCACTCAGTCCATGCCTTTGTTCTTTCTGCTGGATTGCGAACCTGAGAGTAGCAAACCACCACTCCTCTCTGGTACTGAATCCCTTCTCTTCCCTCTTGAAAATACCATGAACACATTTTTTTTACCATGATCTGCAGCAGTTCTTATTCACCTGTGCAATTTGCCAAGTGATCTGAGGTGAATCATTGTTTCCCAGTGTAATCTACCTCGTGGAATAGTTATGAGGTTAAAATGAGGTGATTTTGTCCTGGGTGCAATGGAGAAAGAGGAGAACAGTAATCTAATTAGGTGAAGCCCAGTGAGATGAAAGCAGGCTTTTGCTCACATAGTGGAATTTTCTTTCCTTGGCCTCTCACTGCAGCCGTTCACATGCCCCCCACCCCACCCCTACACCCACTCAGTAGTGCCAGATCATCCAACAGACTGCAGGGGCACAAGTGGGCTATGTGTGTTAGATATTTTTCTGCTAATGGTGGATGTTCTGCCAATTGGAAGAAAATGGTTGGGCATAGCCCATAGGGAAAAGAATGGATGAACATGTAGACAAACCGATTCTGTAGATGCGCCATGTTGATTTTGCTGTCTCTTTGTGTACGACAGGAACTAAAGGACCCCCACTGCAGGGATGAAATGGCCGCTGCCCGGGGCGCCCTGAAGAAGAATGCCACAATGCTCTACACAGCTTCTCAAGCTTTTCTTCGCCATCCTGATGTAGCTGCAACCAGGGCCAATAGGGATTATGTCTTCAAGCAAGTTCAGGAGGCCATTGCTGGCATCTCCAATGCTGCTCAAGCCACCTCGCCCACCGATGAGAACAAAGGCCACACTGGCATTGGCGAACTTGCTGCAGCTCTGAATGAGTTCGATGTAAGTGGGGCTAGTTTGATGTGTCTGGGCCTTCTCTGAAGCACATGCAAAGAGAAAGAGGGGATGCTGCGGAATTCCACTTCTTGTCAGCCCAGATCTAAGGTCTTCAAAAACGGTGTTTTGCGATGTTTGTAGGCTCCAACATAGTTTCATTTGTGTTATGCAGCTTAATTTCTGTTCCTGTTTCAAGCTGGCAAAGATCTAGGCTAAAATAGGGATGAATACAGTAAAGCTACAATGTGATATGAAGCTACGATATGATAAAAAAAAAGGTTTTTATCTTGAGGTTGGACTTGGTGACCCTTGGAATCTCTTTCACCTCTGCGATTCTATGCTTCCAGGTTGATAGACAAGCAGGCCCAGGGGGATTTCTGGGTTTGTTCTCGGCCATGCTTGTAGTTGCCACAACAATACATTGCTTTTATTGAGTCAATCCATCTCATACGTGGTCTTCCTCTTTTCCTGTTGCCCCTATCCTTATTTTTTCCTCTCCCAACTCCTGCTGCTCAAGTATAAATTCTGAGCAGCTGAGGCACTGCTCAGATGCCCTGCAGTAAAGGAGGAGTGAACCTAATTGGTGTCAAGCATGTACAAAGTCTTAACAGAGAAGTTATCAGCCTCCGGTGCAGTTTAAGCTGCCTATACAGGTTGTGCAAATTCTTAAATGGTGGGAGGAATCTCCTTAGGATGACTAAAAGGGGGAAAAGGGCAAGGTGTCTGCACCTTTAGTAGTTTTGTGGAGAAGGAAATTCCCACAGGTGTTTTTTGTATCAAAAGCCACAGATGCTAAAATGTCTTCTAAGCTCCATGTCCTCTTTTTGCATCTGGTCACTCTAACCTTCATAAAGACATGCTAATTTAGTTGATCACATTATGGAACTGGCAGAGAACTCCCTCCACTCCCCACAATTTCTCCTCATTTTGAGCTCACGAGAATCACCTGATGCTGGGCCATTTTCAAGCTGATGCCGGGCATTGCTGTCGAGAAAGGGCAGTTGTGAACTCTAGGGGCAATGTTGCATTGTCTGGTTATAAACACAGATACGGTCAGAGGGAAGGTAGTAGGCACAGTTTCCAGTACATACTCTTCATAGCTGTATGATGTGTACCTCCTTTTAACTGCAGGTAACCTGTTTTTCACATGATGGAGTGGGTTGGGGAAAAGCTGCTTTGTGTTTTGCAGTAACATCTGTAAATGTATGAGCAATCTAGTTTCGAGGAGGCAATGGAGTGTTTGGAAAAGTGAAAGGACAAAATGGTTATGAGTTAGCTGATATGAAATAATGAGGATACTTCCAATTGAACAAGCAGGCTTTATGATTAGCGACTTGCTTCTTTTTCTACTGTTTTTCTTTCAACGTGTAAGTAGGCTACTGTAGATATTCCTGAGATTGGTGTATGGCGGTGACCTTCAAAATAAAGCTTGCATTTCATTTTGTCAGGTTTAAGCATTGCCTAGTTTTATATGTCCCCAAATTTTCCTGACATCATTTGAGATAATCTAAAGCTGCTTTAAGACTAACTAGACCTGTTGAAATGAGTGTAACTTAACAGTCAACGCTGTAAATTTGTATGATTTCAGTCATTCTGCTCTACTTGGGATGAAAAATCGGTTTATCCCTATTTGTGCTATCAAATCATCTCCGAATGGATAGCATAATGGTAGGATTGTATTTCAGGAATTTCAGGGAAAGAAAGAATCTTCTGATTTCAGGAATTTCAGGGAAAGAAAGAATCTTCTGAAACAGAGTACCAAGAGCAAAATGATCTCCAAACTAGATTTAACTCAAGAATCACTTTTTGACAGGTGAAACATTTGGAAGAAACAAATTGCTTTTAGTAAGTATTTAAAGAACTGAATCTGCAGTTGTACTTCTTGAAACAAACAACAAAATCTTCTTGCAAAATTACACTGGAGTGGCCATTGTTGACATTAATATCTGTGTGCAGAGTTGTGCCACTCAGTAGTTACTGGATAATGTCTATTGTGATTTCATTAACTTGAGACAATTAGCCTCCAAATTTTATGCTGTTAATGTAATGCTGGCAGAACTATGCAATAGGATTTTTGCCAGAGACTTTAGGAGAGAGTTCAGTGTAGGATTGTTTGTATCTGAGAAGTCCATGAATTCCCAGCTCTCAATAATTCTGCAGAATAATAGTTCTACATTACAGTATAACACCGAAATATAATGTACATGTCTAGAATAACCATTCATGTGAGTATCATGAATCCACAAATCTATTTTCTGGAATGTGCTATTTCCTAGTTTTTAAACTGCTCTTGTTAGCTTCAGTTCTAAAAGTGCACATTCAGATATGCCTTTTGCTTGACTGCATTATTAGAGGAAAGTGTTGAATGCTGGAAGATGCTTCTGGAGATTTGGGCCCAGAATCCTCTTGTGATCTTGCAAAAGTCAGATGGAGTTTTGCTGTCTGTCATACAAGCGAAAGACTGCCATGCTGCAGTGAATAGACCTTGTACTTGCATAGCAGAGTACAGTGGACCCTTGACTTACAGACGGCTTGACTTACAGACTTTTTGAGTTACAGACTTCTCTGGCCGCAGAATTTAGGTTTGACTTGCAGCCAGAGAATTGACTTACAGACCAGAAAAAAACCAAACTGGAACAAAAACGGCCTGTTACGGGATTAATCGGTTTTCAATGCACTGTAGGTCAATGGAGACTTGACCTACAGACTTTTTGACCTGAGAACCGCCTTCCAATACGGATTAAGTTCTCAAGTCAAGACCCCACTGTATTGACTAACACTTGGTACAAGTTTGGGAACAAACAGGTTTCTGCCCTTGACTGCTTATGTACCAGACAAGAGAATAGTTTTCTGTGATTTATAGCAAGACTTTTTTTATACTTTGAATAGGCCCACAGAAATAAATGGCACTGAAGTTAGTCATTGTTAATGTACACCCCATTCTACCTTTGATTTAGGTAAGAGCTGATGTAATATACACAGTTGATTCAGAAATGTTTTTAGTTACATACAGAAGAATATATTTTTTTTAAAAAATTTGTATCTTCTTGGGGGAGGCTCCGTGTCTCTCATGTCTCTCATGTCTGAACTGATAAAGTCATTAAGCAAATCTTTTCCATTTGTGAGCCAAGGTTTTGTGTGTTCGCTTTAAGATGCCTACAGAGTAAATGGCAGTGCATTAAGTTCAAGCATTTATCTATCATTCCTTTATGAAATTTGACTAATATATGTAAATATATGGGAAATATCTCTTTAATGATTTTACCACTTCACACTAACACTGAGAAATATATTTCTTGTGTCTGTCTTTATAATGCTGGAACAAACTCTGTTTAGCTTGATTTGGAACATGCTTAGTAATTACAAGCTTCCTCAGTGAATGTTGAAGGAAAATCTCATTTCCTTTCTGAGTGTTCTCTTTTAGTTCACAGTGTTGGTGCATGTTCATTGTATTTTATTTCATTCCCCCATGGAATTATAATTGCTTGGACCATCTTTAATTTGTGCAGAGACACTTGGAAATTTAACACCACCAACACCACCAGGCGGTTTGTGGTCTGTTAAAACTGGCAATATATGGGCAGTGTCTTGTTTTACATTATCATCTGATGGATACCTTATCCCATAATATATCCACATCTTATGATCTAGACAAGCCACTGATGGTCCCAGCTAGGGCAGACTGATTGAAATGTATAGGACTTGTTAATCACCCATAATGCAAGCTCTATTTGTTGTGTGGGTCTCCTTTATTTGGGGGTACTAGTGGATTTAATTTATTTTGCATTTTGAACTACAGAAAAGATAAAACATTGGCAACATCACCCCTTTCCATGCTCAAGTCAGCTTATTTCTTATATCTGTGCTGTTAAGTATGCAACATTGAGGCTGCTGCTGTTGTGGTGGCCTTTTAAACACACTATAACTACTTCCAAAGTGCTCTGTCACATTATATATTGTCAGTAGACCATTCAATGGAAATTCTGGACTGCTTGAAAAAAAAATTTGATCCCTTGCTTTGCTCAGAAGCCCTTATGCTACGAAACACTTCTGAGAAAATGGTTTTGCTGCCACATAAGATTTCCTTCTTACCTCCAGTACTGATTTCTAACACATGGCACCCCCCCGCCCTATTCTGAAATTATGATTTAAAACAAGGTGTACTTAGGTGTAACTCTGCACCTTTGTATTGAGCATTCATCCCACTATGCATCTGAGGCTGGTAGGCGTTTTTGGAAGATGCCCAGAAGTTGATCCCTTATTTGGTCTCAGTGAAGGTATCTTGATTGCAGTAAAAACTGAGCTGTTTTTGAAATTGGATGGTAATTACAGAAGATCGCTGATTACCAGTCATTCTAGAACTGGGCGAATGAAGTGTGGGCATGGCCCATTTGTCATCCAGTTGGGAACTTTCTATAATGTTAAGCTTTTCTTTCCTCCCGTTTTCATAAATGAAATCCCAGGTGTATTATGAGAACATGTATGGGCAATCACAAAATCATAACATCAATATTTAGAACTCACAAAATAACGTAAGTGGATCACTTTTGATGTGGGACTTGTAATGACTGCCTGTTGAAACCTGAGCTGGCAAGAGCTTGTATATCACTCTTCCTGGAATCCTGCAAAAACTTCCCTTGGTTTCTTTCTCATATTGTGAAACTTATTGTCAATATTTATTTAAGCCTTTTTATGTCATAAGAACATAAGAGACATTGTGGTGGATAAGTTCAATTCCCCGCTGTGCCTCCTGGACGAACAGCCAGCCTGTGTGGCCTTGGGCAAGCTGCACAGTTTCAGAAGGGCCACCAGAAGAAGGGAAATCACTTCTGAGTATTGTCTGTCTAGAAAAATCCAGAAGGAGTCACCATGATGGCATGCAGTTTTTGTTTTTGTTGCTGTTGTTGTTGTTGTTCCTGTAAGTTCATAATGACTTATTCATGCTGTCATAACAGGAACATAAGCCATATGGAGTTGATCTGTCACTTTAAAGATTCTTACATGTGGTTACATTTACATGTTTCTCTTCAGCCTTAAGGGACGTGGTGGCGCTGCAGGCTAAACCACAGAAATCTTTGTGTGCTGCAGGATCAAAAGACCAGCAGTCGTAAGATCAAATCCATGCGACGGAGTGAGCTCCCGTCGCTTGTCCCAGCTCCTGCCAAGCTAGCAGTTTGAAAGCATGTAAATGTGAGTAGATAAATAGGTACCATCTCAGTGGGAAGGTAAACAGCGTTCCAAATCTAAGTCGCGCTGGCCACGTGACAACGGAAACTGTCCTCGGACAAACGCTGGCTCTACGGCTTGGAAACGGGGATGAGCACCACGCCCTAGAGTCGGACATGACTGACTAAAATGTCAAGGGGAACCTTTACCTTACCTTCAGCCTTAAAACAGTTTCAGATTATGTATGCATTATATCCTAGGCACCAATTTATTACATTTTTTCCTCTTACACCACACATTTAAACTGAGTTTTAGAACTTTCTGACCACATCCATGTCCTCTTGTGCTAACATTTTTTCAAACAAGATTCCCACAGGACAGCTTTTGAGCACTCATTCAAAACTCCCTTTCCTTCATCCCTGCCTCCCCATCGTTGGCTTCTGACTACTGGAATTGGCTGGACTGAAAAGCCAGCGAGAGGCCAGACAATAGAACTGCTTGTCAGACAGTTTTTAAATCCACCCAGATTATTATATTACATATTCACTTAATTTGCATCTCACCTTTCTTCCAAAGCAAGGACCCTAAGTACATAGCATACAGAAATCGTAACACCAAGAAAGCTACATGAGTTATTAAAATGCAGTTAAATGTACAGCAGTAATAAAAATGTTGCTAACTTAAAACATTTCAGATATTTGAAAAGAAATCTGAACAGTAACATAAAAAAAAAAGAAATACATAGCATCCTTTCTCCGTATCTGATTCTGCTGCTAGACACTTGTCTAGTGGACTAGTCTGGCTTCATGGAGGAAGATGTTTGGTAGCTTAGAGGAAACTTCAAAAAAGGGCCTCTCTTGTAGGGTCCTGTGAGGGTGGTGGAGTCAAAAGAAGGCTTCCCTGGCCGGTCTTAAGAGGAGAAATACAGTCTAGGTGGGGCTGAAATTATATAAATCACGTAGCCAGCACATCAGATGGAGCCTGACAACAGACCAGGAGCTGGCACAGCTCTTGTAAGTGTGGAGTTACATGCTGTGTATGATGCTCCAGTAGTCTGGCTGCAACTTTTTAAACAAGTCAATGTTTCTGAATACTCACCAAAGGGGATTCTTTTTAAGAGCATGTTATAGTAAGCCAGCCAGGAAGCTACTGAGGCGTGTGTCACCGTAGCCCAATCGGCCATGCATCAAATGGCAAAAAAAGCCCGAAATGTTGCGATCTTTCTTCACGGAGGACTTGTTTCAGCCCCACGATCATTTTAATAGCTCTTTTGTACACTTCATTAGCTTGACAGTTCTCTTTTTTGAGGTTCCGCAATTTAAAGGAAGGCAGAATGTTACTGGCATTTTCATGTTCAATTTCCCTCTTGATGATCCCCAACATGCAATTTTCTTTAACTTCTTCACAAAGGGTTGATTATTTCATTGAGCTGTCCAATACACTCCCATTCTTCCCTGCCCAGTGAGTCACTGCTAGTCAGACTTGGTCAGTTTTTTTTTCTGTGTAGTTAGGCTACCCCCTGTCCCTCAGTGCACATCACTTGATATTTTATATTAATTACACAGTGCATATTTAAATGGAAGTGTTGCCTTTGCCATTTTGCTGCCTGTTTTCCCGGTTTGCAAATCTTGCTTCTTTTTGAGACCTTTGCTGTGCCCTTTTGTTTCACAACCCTGCTAGCCAGCCTACACACACTCTCTCTCTGTTTTGTTCATTAGTCAAGTACCAACTCCTATCTTTACATAATCCCTACCCCACCACCCCATCACAGAAATCTTTCTTATACAAGAAAATCTCCTCTTTTTTTGTTGCTGGTACAGCTGCTGAAAATAAATCCTGGTTTTTCACACATAGGCAGGAATGGAAAATATTGCAGCCACTGACCTTTGTTTAGTTTTTGTTTTTGATGGAAGCATCTCAATGTGTCAAGACGCCTTTTCTCATCACGGATAAGAACATTTGTGAGTGTTTGTTGCCTTTTTAAGGTAGACCCAGCAGAATCCCTGTGTTCTTCCTTGCCTGTATAGTTCCTTCCCACTTCAACTTTAGAACATAGCAGTGTGTTCATCTCTTTATCTTGAAGCTGAGATAAGGTGTGATTTAACACAGTGGTTCTTAACCTTTGTTACTCGGATGTTTTTGAACTGCAACTCCCAGAAACCCCAGCCAGCACAGTTGGTGGTGAAGGCTTCTGGGAGTTGCAGTCCAAAACTCCTGAGTAACCCAAGGTTAAGAACCAGTGATTTAACATCACTTCCTGGTATGATCTGGTACAAGGTCAGTTGCATTAGCAAAATAATTTTGGGGGATAGTTATTTTATAGGACAAGTTCCTTCACAGGTATGAGAACTAGACACTGTGAAGCAGTGAGTTTGAAATTAAACCAATTTTCATCTCCCTGGGTAGAAACAGTGTTTCTCCCAGTGGGTTCTTTTGGTGGTGGCGAGCTTTACAGGCTTCTTGGAGCTACGCAGTTGCTCTCTCTGATTGTGGTCTCTCTGGGTTGGTCTCCTAAGGACCCGGCAGCTTTGAGGGCCTGCTTCTTAGCAAGTGGCGGGGCTCATGGCAACTCCGATGGGCCTAGGGACGTCGCCTGGATGTGACTTCTGAGCAGTCAAGGGCTGAACGTCGGATCATTTCTGTCATAACTGATAAACAGATGCACTGTGCTGAAATGCTCACAAAGCAAGGCGAAACTGCATCAGATGGCAGACAAAAGGGAAAAGTCTAGACAAAAAAAAAAACCATCATGGGAAAATTCTGCTTATGTGATCGTAGAATAACCCAGTAACAGAAAATAAAAGCAACTCTTTTCCATTAGTGCTGTGTCTGCAGCTCCCGTGGCAAAGTTAACAAATACAGAAACAAACAGCAGGCGTTGAAGGCGGTGGGGTGGCGATGAAGGGGCGGCGGCGCCGGGGGGGGAAATCATCCGCTTGTGCTCTTCTCCAACATAGGAGGCCGGCACAGGCTGGGGACACGGCCTGTGTCTGAAAACAAAATGAAAGAGGCTAGTGCCATAATCACAGAAGCAAACCCAACACCCTTCTTGAAGAATAAAGTGCAAGTCCTCAGCAGTCCACACTCACCGTCCCCTGTGCACAGACCTCCTTCAACAATGTTTGGTTCATTTCCAGCCTCAGTTTCCTGCAAAGTGCTTCTGTTGTGAGAAGCAGGACAGGGCGAAGATAGGGAAATGAGCAGTTGTAGGCAACCAGCAGCTGGCTGCATCCTGAGTTGGGTATCTGATTAAGGAGCCAGAAGGTGGGAGTTCAATTCCCCACTGTGCCTCCTGGGGAGAAGGGGATGATAAATGATACTTAAAAAGCCATGAAAGGTTGTCATAAGTCAGAAATGACCTGACGAATTGAAATTACTATTATTAGGTGACCTCCTGGTCTTTGGAAGTCGGGGAGTGAAACACCTACTTCTTATGCTTCACTATGAAAAGGTGCCTGTTCAACAGTGGCTGAATCATTGTTGCTCAGTATAGTAAATCACAACTAAAATAAGCCTGTTGTATCTGGGTTTTTTTTTTTTTGGTACGTCAACTCCTCTGTTAACTTCCATTGATTTAAATAAATGGCTCTACTCTAGTGGTGACTTTCTTTAGCCTACTCGTAAGTCACCTCTAGAGTAGGCCCTGTTGAATCAGTGAAACTCATGGAGAAGTTGACTCCCTGAATCCCCACCGATTCGGTGGGCATACTCTAGCTGCAACTTGCTACTCTGAGCAACAGGTGTATTGTATTCTGTTTGGGAAAACATGGAAGAGACCTTTTTAGAAACACTTTTAACTTCTGTACCTCTGCTGAAATGCCTCTGCTCAGAAGCTTCTTTCTTTAACAATCCATGAAAAGTCACTAGCCAGAATTGTGTTGGTTACTTACACTGACATAACTGCAGTGATGCAAATGGCAGTAGCAGATTGCAGCTAATTAATAAGTTGTTCCTTGCATTCTTCCTGGTGTGCCAGTTGTATTTGTCAGAGTGGCGCAGTTTCATCAGTGTCTGTTGCAGAAGCACCTTTTTCTCGTCCCAGCAGTCAAATAAATCAGGCAGAGACAATAGACTTTAGCAACTAAGTCTATTTACATATATGCATGGCAGCAGCAGAATTACAGTCCACAACCGTATACAATAGCCAAGAGAAAGAAATTATTACACAGGATCTATATATACTTACACTGTCCAATTGGTTCTCAGAGACATGACATCATCTTTAAGATGGATATTCCAGTGTCCTTGTCAGGCACACCTGCTGACACTTTGTATGTAAACTTTGTGCTTATTGTTGTTCATGGTTGTAAAATTCGGGTTCTGTTTTATTTGGCTTATTTTATATAACCTGACAGTATTACTATGTGAAGAGATGTACAGTACAAGTAGCAACTCCTTAAGTAATAGCAATTTGCTACTCTGATTTATGTCATCACATGTATGCTGGTGTAACTAACCAACAGAATTGTACAAATGCAAAAATAGTGATACCTGTATAGACCCCTAAAAATTCATCATGCAGTTTATGAGCTTTCATGGATTAAAACACCATAGGATTATGCTATCAGTTTACTGCTTCCTTTTAACAGTCGACAAAGTCCTCTCGCTTAGCTATGTGGGTGTAACATGATGGGGTCTAGAGTAGCACCAAGGCAGAACTGCTATCCACAAAGCATCTCTGCCGGCACATTGCACAGCGGCCACCATGGGAACTGTGTGACTGATTGCACAGATTGTGCAATTCCATGTTGCTTGGTGTCATGCCCAGCACATTTATGCGGGCATGGCTTTGTGTTACACCTTCATGAACAACATTTTGCCCATTGATAATCTTTGTACTCAGGTCTTATTATACAGTATTCATTTTTTGTTCCATGGTGACATCTAGTGGACAATGTGTAGAATAGTTTCTTTTCCAAGTTAGTAAAAACTTTAAATTCACAAACTATGTCTCTCAGTGTTCTCCTTATTAATGTCTGTCATGATTTAAGGCAACTATTTTTTTAATGGTACATGGTTTAGGTGAAAGGCATTGCATACTTTAGCATGTTTCTGAAAATAGGCTCTAAAACTTTTCACCTGGTAAAGGTAAAGGTTCCCCTTGACATTTATTCCAGTCGTGTCCGACTCTACGGCGTGGTGCTCATCCCCATTTCCAAGCCGTAGAGTGAGCGTTTTGTCCATAGACAGTTTCCGTGGTCACGTGGCCAGCGCAACTAGACACGGAACGCCGTGACCTTCCCACCGAGGTGGTCCCTATTTATTTACATGCTTTCAAACTGTTAGGTTTAGTTAAACTTGAGATTACATTACCTCATGAAGTTGTCAGATTTTAGCCAAGACTTCATATTAATTGTGGAGTGTGATAGACTGGTTTCAGTCACCACCAATCTGTGACATAAAAAGATATCCTGTGTGCCAGGAAGATGTAAAATAGCAGGCAAGTGATACAGAATAATTTATGCAGTTTCTTTCAGACTGTGGCTGTGATGTGATTTCTTTCAGTCCACGTTATGTAGAAATTTTCTGTTGCTTCTGTGTCCTGGGACTACATAGATGTTTCTTTTTGAAAATATTTATAAATCTGAAAGTGCATGGCGATTTTTACTCGAAATAGCTGACAAATAGTTGGTCAAGCTTTTATTTTTAGGGTCCTCCAGTTTTTATTAGGAATGCTGACTTGAGGTGAAACAGGTACAACACCACCTCCAAGCTTCTTTTCATCCTTTCCAAGCTGTTTCCCTTCTTAGGCTAATCATTTGCAACCGCTGAATTAAAACGGCAGTTGTCATTTTTGGATCCCAGCATGGCACACCCAGTCCCCACAACACCTGTCACTATATTAGCAAAAAATGTCATCTTCAGTAGTACATTGACTAACAAAAGACGACTCGACACACAACATTAATAACAAATCTGCCAGCTTAAGGAAAATGGATATTCTTCGTGCTAAATGTGGGATCTGCTTTTTCTACACCCCTTTAATTATTTTAATAGTATGTACATTGAAAAATTCACACCTTAACCTGGGGACTGCAGAGATCACTTAACTGAACTTGGATTGGCCGGTCGGTTGAGCTTGCCACCATGAGGTCAGTCCACATATACTCTTGGAACTGCAGAGCTGGAAGAGGCCCTGTGGATCATCCAGTCCAGCCCCTGTCAAAGAAACACAGTGGGGGAATCGAACTCCCAACCTCTAGCTCTGCAGCCAGATGACTAAGCCACTGAGCTATCCAGCATGCTCATGGTGTGTGTCATCACTTTATCTAATTGGGCAGGTTATCTTTTAAGTAGTCAGGGACCAGAGTGAGAATAGGTAACTGGATGCTTACTCATCACAGCTGGAACTATGTCGTTAAGCAACATCATTGCTTTTCAGATGACAGCGAGGCAGCTATCCTAGACATGAATTTTATGGCTCTTTTTGGTTCCCCACTGGGTGAGGCATGTGAAGCTGCTGGCTAGTGAAGTCCCAGACCAAGAGAAGGTTAAAGCCGGAGGGAGCAGAAACTGTGAAGCTGACTGGCAGAAGCAGAGTGAAGTTCAAAGTCATAGCCCGCCAAATAGTCAAACAGCATCTAAGTAATCTGGAGTAAGGGACTCAGGCATGCTCGAACCAATGCAGAGGGTGTTAGACAAGTTGCTACTGGAGCCCTGCTCAGCACACAGGTGGCCAGTCTCATGAGGAGACTGTTTGCTCACGTGGAGACCTTCTCCAAATTATTACAGCGCACATCTGTAGCCTCATGGTGGCTGATACTGGAAACAGTTTGAGGAAGCTAGTTTTTTATCAAGGGCACTAAAGACAAAACCTAATGAATGATTTTTTTGTAGCAATATAATGGAAAATTCTTGCATTCTTGTCTGACTTTCTGAGGACGTCCCTGAAAACCATCGAGGATGACAGGTGGAGCCAAAATCTGATCATAGAACTGGAAGATCAGATGCCCAGTTACACCGAGGGGTCCCTTGAAAAGGTTTGTTCCCCAGTTTTTCATTAAAGCTACAGCCCTATTGCCTCCCATGAATGGGACTGATGTTTGTGCAGGTAGACTACAACAGCCATGTGGCTTTAGCAACCTTGGGAATGGCACCCCCACACCGGGTAACAATACCTTGACCACACTTTGTGATGTCACTTTGTCAACTTTATAAATATCTGGCTCAGCAGAGACTTTAGGGAGAGTCATCATGTTTTCAAGAGAGGAAAACAGCTTGCCATCAACACATAGGAAGACCTTTCTGAAGACCCAGGAAGACCTTCCAGAAAGACTCAGGAAGACCTTTCCTCAAACAAGACAACCAGGGCGAGGAAGTCAATTCTATGGCACTCTATATGTTGCAGTTGATTTTGTACTGCTCCACAGAAACCACCAGTTACAACGACTCTGAAGAAGACATGAAATTGGAGGCATGACACCGTCATCAGGTGAAGTATTCTAAGAGTTTGGGGACTGAAATAGGTGGCGGGGAAGGATCACCAGTGACCATAAGTTACAATGACTCTGAAGAAGATATGAAATTGGAGGCATGACACCATAATCAGAAATGGAAGATGAAAGGCAGCTTCATCCAGCATTTTGTCAGTGGCTTGTGCTTAGAAAGCCAGTCCAGCAGATTAGTGACCAACATCTGCCAGTCAGATAGACAGTGGTGCCTCGCATTACAACGTTAATTCGTTCCAGCGAAATCGCTGTAGAATGAAAATGTCGTAAAGCGAAAATAAAAAAGCCATTGAAACACATTAAAACCTGGTTAATGCGTTCCAGTCGGCTAAGAACTCACTGTCCAGCAAAGATCCTCCATAGGGGCGGCCATTTTCAGGTGCCTGTGCAGCGAAAAATGGCTCCTAAACAGTGGGGAGCCATTTTGAGCACCTGGCGGCCATTTTGAAAACCCAACAATCAGCTGTTTTGATCGTCAGGCAGCGAAAATAGGTTCCCGAAACAGGGAACCGATCATCACGCAGCGAAATTCCCCCATTCAAAACGTCATCCCCATTCAATGCGGATTCATCGTTAAACGGAGCGCCCATCCTGCAAGGCACCACTGTACCAGGGCAACAGTGGGAGCTTCTCCAGGCCACATGATGGTTGTCCAGCAACTTATCTGATGCTTTTTCATGAAACTCTGGGAATGGAAGGGGTTAGGGTAGGGAATGAATTTTGGTTCTCTTTAAACCTTCAGTATTTTGATTGTGATCCTCAGCCATAAGCATTTTAGTTGAAACGTCAAGTGTTTGGGGATTCGTTAATGGAGCACTCCAAGATGTATGGAACCATCACCAGAAATGGCCCATCTGTTTACCCTTCTTTTCCCACTATGAGCAACACTATAGGAAACTCAACAGCAGTTCAGTGCTGGGGAAGGATCCACCCCAGTAACCAAGACTTTGGTATGATACTGACAGCTGATCCCTACCTCCACACTATTAGGGAGCAGCCCGGGTAGGTGGGACTCGTTAGCCTTGGAAGGCAGCCCATCTAGGAGAAGGAAAACTCTGACTTCAAACCTCCACTGCCTTGTGGCTATATATCCACTGATGGAAAAGGCTTCAGGAGTTAACCTCAAGGCAAAATCAGGAGCCAGAGTCCCGGAGGCAGTTCATATCATTCTGGCAACTCCTGCAACGTCGCTGGAACCAGTTGTAATGGCTCTTGCCTTTCCATTGGACTATTTCAGTAATATGGAGAGGGGGGATTTGCTACTTGGGTAACAGCCTATCCTCCATATTATTTTACCCAGGCTTCATGCTCTGGAGAAGAAACTCCAGCTTCATATACAGCATTGAAATAACACGGGAAGTAGCAGTTCCCAGTTATAAGTCTTTGCTCAATTGGTGTAGAGCATGAGGCCAGGCGCTATTTCTGACGGTGGGAGATGTCTTTGCACCTTACTAGGTAGATACCGCCCGCCTTAAGCTGGGCAGCCCCCAGCCAGTAAGGTGCTACCTTGCCACTGTCTGTTAACCTCACGGGGTGCGTGGGGTTTAGGGTGACGTCTAACCAAAGCTGAATGATGTGGCGTCATGGACAGCGTGACTGACTGTGACTGAAGAGATCTGGATTCAAATTCCCACGTTAATTAGGGACACTCACTAGGGGGAAGCAGTGATAAAATAACTGCTTAAATATCTCACATACTTTACAAAAAATATTTATTAGGGTTGCTATATTTTAGGAGAGCCTTGATGGTACACAGGATTATTTAACATTATTTTAATTTACCTATTGGCAGCATTAAAAATTAAAATAAGGGGATGGGGAGAGAGGATTGGAAAAGTCAAAAGGTAGCACTGTAAAGACTAATTTCAGTGTTGTGAACATTCATATTTATTTGAGTGTTGTGAGCGTTCAGGGATCAAACTGCACTTCTTTAGGCATGATGCATGCAGCTTAGTATTGCATTATTATTAATTTTTGCTTCTTCTTCCCACTGGACTCATTTTGCTGGTGGTTTGTTAAGACCCCCTTAGAGCCTTTTCACACGTGTGATTTCCAAGCCAAACTTCGGCTGCCCTCTTTTTTGTGTGTGTGCTTTTGCCAGCTGTGATGTATAACTTTACATTTTTCTCTTTTGAAAATTGGTTTGTTTTGGCTCAGTTCTCACTGTTTATAAACAGTGATAAACAGTTCTCATGGGTTATTTCAGTTATTTCAAGGACTCCTGAATGTGTGTATGTGTGCAGGGCAGGCTCAGAAGAACTGACTGATTGACTGGGGAGAGGATGAGACAAAAACAGAAAAAGCAGGTGCTTCTGATCCATCAAGTTCAAGGTGCATTCATTAAATGTCTAATTGTGTGATTTCCTCTAAATACTCTTCCCCTTTAGAGAGTGTGACAAAAATACCTCTCCCTTTTGCAGAGTGAGGAATAACAGTTTTGTGGTTCCTTGTGCTGCCATTTGAGGACAAGCGAGGCAAATAAAATAATTCTGCTCTACTGTTTTCTGCCCTGGGAACCATATCATAAAGATGGATCATCATTTGCATCCTGAACATGTAAATCTGAGTCAGAATCCAAAAGAGATTAATTTCTTAAGAATTCCTATTTATTATAATTGGCCCCTAGAATTAGGGCTCCGGGTCTGACGGATCTTGGCTAATAGGAGAACTTCTCTTCTAGCTTAAGTGAGGTGCGACTGCTAGTTTTTTAATACATCTGTGATCATGGAACTGAAATCTCCATATTGGCTGTTCTATCTCAGATATATTTTCTTTCTTTGGCAGTTACGAACCTTGGGGCAATTAATCATAATCTGAACTACACTGTCAGGCTTTGATTTATGGCTTTAATAGTTTTGATTAATTATAAATGTAAATGAAGTGGAACACTTTACATTAGTCATTCACTGAATGACTGTCAATAGCTGTGGGAAGTTTAGAGGACACCATTTAAACACTGGGTAAATTAAAAGTCAGATTTTGTTAGGCTTATCTGAATTCGCCTCCCACCCCCAAGACTTATCTTATTTCCAGTATACAGCCTGGTGTACGTGAAGAATGAGATTCTTTTTTTAAAGTTTAAGAAACAATTTTGACACAGTGTCATGGCTGATGATAGATTCATAGAATAATTGAGTTGGAAGGGGGGGCTCTAATGCCATCAAGTCCAACCCCCTGCTCAGTGCAGGAATCCAAATCAAAGCAGATCTGACACGTGGTTATCCAATTTGCTCTTGAATGCCCCTAGCATTGGAGCACTCACTACCTCCTGAGGTCATTGGTTCCATTGTTGTACTGCTCTGGGAATTCAGAAGTTTTCCCCAATACTAAGACTAAATCTGGCTTCCTGTAGCTGGAATGCATTATTACATGCCCTGCACTCTGGGATGATTGAGAACAGATCCTGCCCCTCCTCCAGAGGACTATCTTTCAAGTACGTGAAAAGTACTCTCCTATCTCCCCCCAGTCTTTTCTCCAGGCAAATATGCCCAGTTCTTTCAGTCTTTCCTCCTAGGACTGATGACAGAATTCAGTTCAAAAGGGCTAGATCTCAAATGAGGGCATATCCTTGTCTAGAGTTGTGCAAAGCAGTCTCTGTAGCGGTGTGTGTGTGTGTGGGGGGGGCTTAACATATATGTTTTTGGGTTTGGCTAATCAATCAAAGTGATGTTCATTACCTCCTTGTCTGTATGCAAACCCTGATTAAATGGGATCATCTCGGGCTTGCAAGCCAGAGATCTCTGGAGCAACGGTGGAGCAGTTCCACTGTGCAGTTGCTGATCATATCCTGCCCGTAGTGCAAAAGACTAGAAGAGATAATCTACTTCAGCTGTGTACAAGGATGATGAGACAAATAGCTTTCTAGGTAGCCCCATCTAGTCATGTGCAACCCAGGTGATGGTGCCTCAAGAGGGATTTAGCTCCATGCCCCCATCATAAAGTTTCTGATTGGCTGTGATATATGGAGGGGTTTTCTTATCTGTGAGCACTCACCATGTAATTTGAAGTTCTGGAAAATCAGTGTCCCTAGAAGATTTATCATGGATTTTGAAAACCCTCACCTCTTCTCATAGTCATATCCCACCTACAGAGGGTGAGTAGGAATTGTGATAGCAGTAAGTGGTGCTAGACTGTTCCCTGTCTGGATTCTTAGTGATGGTTCAGCATTAGAGAGGCCTCATGTTGCATGTTTTCTTTTCTCCCACAGACACAGAGTTGTGGAAGCTTTCCTTTGTGAAATTGGAAACCCTGATGCCCGAGGGAGGCTGAAGAGCAATGCCTTAGTCCCTTGCTATTGAACTGCCCTGCCACCGGCAGCTGCCACCCTGCTTTGTCCATCAGTTTAAGGTCAAGCTGTGGAGACAGGACAACATATTGTTTTGGCAGACAGATTTTATTTTTGTTGGTCCCTTTAGTCCGATGGTAGATGGGTGCAAGAAACATTAATGTGACAATAAAGTGTGTTCTTAATATAGTAAGCCCTGTAAATTGCAGGAATTGCTCTCACCAAAACAAACATTACTTTGAAGTAGTGTGCTTCTCTAACTGAGAATGGATCACTCAGTGGCTTTACCCACCTGATGTCGAAGAGCAAGTGTGATTAGGAGTTCATGGCTCAGAGTCTAATCTATTTCCAAGAGCTATTCAGTTCTGTAATCTGGTTTTGAGAGTGTTTCTTTCCTACTCAAAATATATCAGGATGATCTAATCCTCTCTAATTGCCGACATGTTTCCTTGATAGCTGACCTCTCTCTCTCTCTCTCTCTCTCTCTCTCTCTCTCTCTCTCTCTCTCTCTCTCTGCTTTGATACAGAAACGCCTTGTAGGAAGAATTCTTAATCAAATTAAAAAGATCTGGCTCGCTCTCTCTCTGTCGTCTGTGTACCTTCATCTATCTGTGTGGGAAGCAGAAAGGTCACAGACAGGGGGTGCGAATTACCGATAGAGGAGTTGTATGTGTAAGGCATGCCAGAATTGCTTTAAGGAAAGGGTAGTAAAGGTGGCTGGCTGTACACGGACAAATAGGGGTGTGAGCAACTCATGCTTGCACCTGATGAAGCGTGCAATGCAAAACATAACAAAATATTTCAGTGTGGAGTTTTTAGACAAAACAACTGCATTGTGAGTGTGGGAGGGAAAGGGACTGCATTAGTTCTTGATGTTTCCCTGCTTGAGGCTGACAAAATTGATATGATGGTTAACTTGAAGAACTAAGTAATGGCTTTCTATTTAGTCAATAAAGTAGGAGGTTTTTCTTGAGTCACATATTTCAGGGGTAGGCGGAAGGGTAGTGCTGGATCTCCTGGTTTGTTCCAGTAATTTGCATGTGATTGACAAGGATTTCTGAGTCCTAGTTTTTTAGCAACTACAGCAATGAACTCCGATCGAGATAAAGCATATGTGTGGTAATCAAGAGTCCTCTCTATGAAATGAGTACACAGAATAAACATGATGTGGCTTGACTTTCTTGCAGTATTAGGCTTCAGTAAAGGTCCTGTGTGATCAGATGAATCATGGTCCACCATCATCAGTACAAATGGGGATGCAACTTTTCCATGGCTAAGACACAGTATTTGCCAATCGAAAAGAGAAAAGGCATGAACTAGTTTATTTTTAGGACTTAAACATCAACAGATTACATCCTGCAGTTTGACAGAATAGGCTGGCTGGATAGCTGATGGAGTTGGGTGCCTGATTACAGAGCCAAAGGTTGGCAGTTCAGTTTCCCTTTGTGCCTTGGGGAACAAGGGCCCAGCATCTTACCTTGAGCGAGCTGCACAGTGTCACTGTCAGGTGCTAGAATAAGAGACTAGGAAAAGACTTCTCAGTTCTCTATAGCTAGAAAACCCCGGAAAGGGTTGATTCTGACCCATTGGTTGATTCCGACCCATTGGTTGATTCTGACCCATTGGGGATTCTGACCCAAAGGGTTAATTCTGACCCATTGGTCAGAATCAGCTTAATATGATTTTTTTGTACCCTAAGATATTAATATTGGGGCTAAATACATTAATTGGTGTTCTTCTTTTCACAAATGCATTTTTCTATTAGGTTAGTGCAAAGTCCATTAGTTGGACTCTAGTATCTCATTTGATCAAGGAATATTAATAATTGTGTGCCATCAAATCAATTCTGACTTAGGGCAACCCTTTCTAGGGTTTCCCAGGTAGTGAATACTCAGATGCGGTTTACCTCCCCCTGGATTCTGCAGATTGCTGAAGGCTACATAGGCTGGCTCTTTTCCTAGGAATCACAACAAACTTCCAACCTCTAGCTCTACAGCCAGAGAACTAACTCACTGAGCTGTGTCTCTGTGTTTTGCATTTATGTTTTTAAATAGAATTTTTAGCCTCCTGCAGTCTCTCACTTCCTGCCTAAAGGATGCCCCTCTGTCTAGATAGCATTGCTTACCAGTTGCGTGCTTGCAACATGAAATGGGGACCTCATTTGGGTGACAGCCTTGTCTGCATAGAATTCATGTACGTACTTGTTTGAGTGAACAGAGGTATCTGAGACATTGGTTCTGCACTCTCCTGATAGTAATTCAGCTCTAAAGTCATGGTATTGTTGGAACTAGGGATCTGACATTCGTTTTCTTTGTTGGTTGGTGTTTGCCAAGAGTTCTCCAAGAGCTCTCTAAGAATTTCCCAGAAAGAATTCTGGCAGTTCCAGTCCACAGACCTGCACCTACAGACACCTACATTTTGCTTACCTGTAGAAGGGCCGATCTCCGAGGCTGCATGACTGTCTCAGGCATTTCCTATACAAAAAAAAGAGAGCTGCTGTGGTCCTTCCTGCGAGTTGTAGTTCCTTGGGCTACGCCCTCAATAAAGGCTAGAGGTCAGTGAGATATTTTAAGGCTTCCCATTTCAGAGGTCCCAGAGTATTGCAATAATTTGTACAGTTTGCTTAGACTAAAAGCAGTTATAAGCATCACTGATTTTTAAAGGGTTGTTAGTATCTACGACGTGCAAAGAAATATCTCCATCAAGCTAACTGTGCTCATAAACAACAATAAGAAAACAAACAGGCTCTTAATTGATCATGTTTTAATTTTTTCCCCAGAACAAGATCATTTTAGACCCCATGACATTCAGCGAAGCCCGATTTCGACCGTCTCTTGAAGAGAGGCTGGAGAGCATCATCAGCGGTGCAGCGCTCATGGCAGACTCCTCCTGCACACGTGATGACCGGCGGGAGAGGATTGTTGCGGAGTGCAATGCTGTACGCCAGGCCCTCCAAGACTTGCTGAGTGAATACATGAATAATGTAAGTGAATTTTTTTTCCTCTTGAGACTTTCCTCCTATGTGACTCAAATCACTGTACATGCATCGTTACAGCTGAATATATTTTGTTGAGCCCTGGCAGTTCTGACCCTATGAAAGTAAATATAAATAATGTAGAGCCTTTGACATTTCTTTCCTTTTGGGACTCGTGCTCCATGGAATGGTGCGAAGGCAGAAAAGTTTCATCTGTGGAACCTGGCTCTGTAAATTATGACCTGGGAACCAGGTGTGTAAGCTTCTTTGCTCCTTAGGGGGGGGGAAATGGTGCGTGGCCAATTTACTTTAGTGTCCTATTTGCTTCGTTATCTTTCATGATTCCCTAAAAGGGGGGCAGATATAGACAATACCTTTTTCCCATCAGCACCATTTAGGAAGAGGGGTGATTAGTGGTGCTAGAAGCTTTGTTTCTGAGCCTTTTGCACATTTTGTACGTCTGCCCTGAAAGCCCATATGTTGTTGGAGGAGAAGTTCTAATTGGGCATATTAAGAGAGAAGAGTGTGTGGGTTCCCTACAGCTGCTGAATAATTTCTATCTTTATAGCAGTGCAGAAGGTGAAATATTTGCAATATCCTGAACACATATTAGGAATTTATCATTTAGTCTGCTGCAGTTTCTTCTCTTGTTGACAAAGGCTGCATTTACCCTACTTGGAATACCATGACATTTTCTACTGGAAATTAATCGTAATTAATTACACAGTGGTTTTTCCTGAAAGGAATGTGTGTCTCCTTGGATTTTCTATATGTATTTTAGAAAAATGAACAGAAATGGCCATGCATCCAAAAAAAGTGGTTTCTCTTTCTGTGTTTTAGGTTTGTCTTGCTTAAAGGACACCGTAATTTGATTTTGCGCTGTCCGTCTTCACACACATCTCATTCAGGTGTTCAAAAACTGAATGGAAAAGAAATGAATGAAAAAGCATATTTTATTTAGCATGAAAGTAATGTGAACTATTAAAGGAAGGAAGGAAGGAAAGAAATGCGGGTGTCTTAATATTGCTGTTTTATGAGTTAAAGGCAACTGCATTTTAAGCTGCTTGCTTGCTTTTATCATTTGGTCAAATGTAGTTGACTTTGTCTTTCTTTCCCAGGTATAACACTAAGAGGCATAAATAGATGCTATGTTTCATCAGGTGACAGATAAGAGGCTTGAGTGTAAATGACAATAAAAGGTAGCTGTGGGTTTATTGTGAGGTGAGAGCCATAAAATTGCTGAGCTAAAGAACAGGCAGTGACGATAATGTGAAATATTCCATTTTGTCCATTCTGTTGAGGCAATCTTCTCTCATTGAATTATTGCTGGTGGAAACTCTAAAAGATCTTTGCCAAAGAGTGTTCATGGGCTGTCAGATGGTTGACTTCTGTTTCTTGCAATACCTGTGTTTATGTGCAAACTTGTATAATAGCAGAAGACTTTTACTCTATGTTGTAAGGTTTCGTTTAGCTTGTTTTCTTATGATACTTTAGGAGAAATCTCTGTCTTTCAAACTTTTGATGTATGAATGGTTGTGTATATTTTATAGTCAAACAAATGCTATATCTTTTGCATAACATGTACAGGGGAAGGGGATCAGATTTTGCCTCTCTGTTGCTCTTCTAAGTACCAGCCATATTGAGTCTGAATTTGCAGGATGATCAGAGATACACAATCCATCAGCTAGCTAGAGGACTCAGTTATCCCTTTTCAGCATACCATTCAGAATGCTTTTTTAAAAACGAGTACTAGTAAGTCATATGAAATAGTGAAAACATTGACCACCACGTGATTTCATGAAGTGCAGATCCTGCAGTGAGCCATGGTTATAACATTTTGAAAATCTAGTGTATTATAATCAAGAAGATTTTAGTACAGTTTGGCCATAGAATATGGATAAGACACCACAGTATTGATATTTAGTATGTCTCCCAATTGGTAAATACACATACGTACTTATGCTGAAAGAATCAAAGATATAGTCCTTTCAGTGCTTATGTGAGATAACCTGTCCTTATATTTAAACATTTAAAGAAAGCCATTTTTTACCATGGGCCAATAAGTAATTACATAGATAATTTTTGAAATATGTCTAATGGTGAAAGACAATTTTGGTACTCGTGACTGATCCTTAGCGTTTTAAGCCAAGCAGCTCTTTTTTATGCCTGCCATCAGAGTGGAATCCCTGTTTGCGAAAGCATTTGCTATATTTGTCTTGGTATACATTTTATCACCTGCTATTCTGACACTCATAGGGGTTCTGTCTTGAAGCATCATAAGATAATACATGACTGCTCTCGTTGATTATATTTTGCACTGGCTGCGGCTGTCTAATGAAGCCTCAGATGTATGTTCGCAACAGGATTCTGACAATTCTAGTGGAATTCTATCATGGAGATCTATCAAAATCAGAATACAACTGCTATATTATTCTTATTAGGGACGTGGTGGCGCTGTGGGCTAAACCGCAGAAGCCTGCTGCAGGGTCAGAAGACCAGCAGTCGTAAGATCGAATCCATGCAACGGAGTGAGCGCCCATCGCATGTCCCAGCTCCTGCCAACCTAGCAGTTCAAAAGCATGCAAAATGCAAGTAGATAAATAGGGACCACCTCGGTGGGAAAGTAACAGCGTTCCGTGTCTAAGTCGCACTGGCCATGTGACCACGGAAGATTGTCTTCGGACAAAACGCTGGCTCTTTGGCTTGGAAACAGGGATGAGCACTGCCCCCTAGAGTCAAACACGACTGGACAAAAATTGTCAAGGGGAACCTTTACTTTTTATTATTCCTATTATTTCTTTCCTGTTAAGGAATAGGACTCAAATAGCAACCTACAGGTATGAAAAATAAGTTAAATGTAAGTTGACAACCAACTGAATAATACAAACATTAAAGTATTATCATAAATCATGCTCAGTATGCGTAAAAAGTTTCAAAGACCTGTTTGAAGAGGTGTTTACTAAAAGCATGAGGATGGAAATGAATCATGATGATAACACAAATTCATTCCACAAGCCGGGGCAGCCCAGGAGAAGTCACTCGTCGATGTGCCCTGGGTATTTTTCTTCCCCAATTTCAGCACTCGGGCCCCAAAAAGGTTCGCCGTCACTGCTCTGGACCGTCTTCATGGGCGGCCCTGCTTCACAGTAGTCAAAATGCTATATAACGAAGGCCTATATGACTCAAGTCAGGAAAGGTTGTAACTGATCCACTAAGCAAAGTTTTGCCGAAGCGTTCCTCATCACTGCTGTTCAAAGCAAAATAAAATAAAATAAAATAAAGAATTTTTAAAAATCTATTTGCATTTATTTATTGCATTTATATGCTGCCCATCTAGACATAGTCTACTCTAAAATCTAAAATCAATTGTGATAGTGTTCACCAAACGATTGACAAGTCTTGGATATACAGTACTTGTTGCCACAGTTCTAATCCGTACTTAATGCAGTGAGAACTTGTAGAGAAAAATAAGGAAACAAAACATTGAAACTGAAGACTGAGAAAAGGGCAGTAGAAAGAGCAGGGTGGCTGGTTCTGTGCTTATATTCTAAAAGTCACACAATAAGAGACGTTAAAATAGGAAATCAAGTTGGATTAAGATGAAGCAGAGAATCATGAGACAGCAAGGTAGTAGACCTGTTTGATCCCAACAGAAAGATTTTACAACGGCAAAGAAATAATAAAGCCAGCTTTACTATATACTGCAAAAATAGTATGCTAAGCAGCTGTTAACATTAAGTGAAAAGTGAAATATTATGTTGAACACTGTATACCTATATACTCACAAGAAACTACCCTAGCTCATATTTAACTACTTTGTCTGAGCTTCATGCTTGAGAGGGGATCAATCTTGAGCGCCTTCAAATTGTGACTTAGAACTGCACAAGGTTAATCTGTAAGACAGTGTGAGCAGTAAATTACCTTCATATGACAGCAAAATATCCATCGCCAGCTCCTGCTCAGACGTCAGTGATTGGTGACAGTGGTGGATAGCTGAGTCATCAGGACTGTGTTAATTTAGTTATGGTAGCCTAGACTGTGCTATACTATATATCAAGAGATCACAGAACTGTATTTCTTGCTCTTTGAAGAATCCTTAGCAAATCAAGGCTATTAAAAGTACATGCTAGCATTTTGAAATTAATTAACAACTTTTGATAAACCCAAGGAGCTTATGTAACAGATCGAAGTACACAAATTCAAATTCCAAGTTACCATTTTTCATTATAATGGTGTTTGCTAACTGGAAGGAAAGGATTTGCTGATAATTTCCCCCTTCATTTTAGACGGGAATGCCAAATTAGTGGAAGAAGGATGTCAGACTATAATTTGTGTGAAGACACAATTGACTTTATTTTTCTGTGTATAAAACGACCTGATGTATATGACGACCTCCACTTTTCCAACCTCAAATAAGAAAATTTGATTGCTGCTTTCCCCATCCACTTCTTAAGCCCCATGAGTCTTAGGAAGTGGAGGGGTAAAGCAGCCATGAAAGGGCTGCAGGATCAAAGGGCTGCAATCCTTCAGCGCTTCGATCCCTTTCCCCCCTTACTTCCATTTAGAAGATGGCCCTCAATTTTTAGTCTAAAGATTTTAGATAAAAGTATTGTCTTATACATGGAAAAATATGGTAAATGTCAAAACGAGTTGCTTGAAAATTGTTGACCACACTTTATAGTACACCTTTGAGGTCCATATTTGAAGACTGCCCTTGTTTCAGAAAGAATTAATATATTCTTTCAATTGCTTTTCATCGGAGTTGTTATACCTGCTGTTGGAGATGACAAACTGTTATCGCTATGGAGATCGATAAATGGGTAGAGAGGAGCGTTCATGGGTGCATGAGTGCAAAAAGCATGCAATGACTGTGTGAAAATATTATGTTTTTTTTCAACAAACATTTGTGGAATTAATTTTCATCATGATTAGTTTGCCTCATATGTTGTTGTTATGTCCCATGAAGTCACCTCCAACTTATGGCAACCTCATGAATGAGCAGTCTCCAAAATTTCCTGTCCTCAGTTGCCCAAACTCAAATCTGTGGTTCCCTTTTAGAGGGTCACTCCAACTCATATTCGTTCTTCCTGTTTTCCTGGTGCCTTCCTCATAAACTTACCTTAATAATATTGAGGAAGTTAAATAAAACATGAATGTAGTACACAGTAAACTAATTAAAGCTGAGAAATGAATGATGTAATTATTGCTATGACAGATGAAATTAGAATTAAAGCAGGACAAATGAAAGTTTCAGTTCCACTGCTTTAAAATGGAACACCTTCCCACTATTTTTTTTAAAAAGTACAAACCCTAGCAATCATTGACAGCAGAGTTTAAAAAACAACAACTCATCCTGACAGACAGAGACTAGTAAAGGGTGTACCAAATGAGTTGTGACGCTCACTCAGTGAAGTATGAGAGCTTTGTAACATGGCAAAGTTTTTCCCCAGCTGTCCTCCTTGTTGAGGCACAGCCTGTCTTGGTCACAAATATGGGATGCTTCTGTTCACAGATTCAAAGAGCTTTTTGGTGACAGCAGGGACACTCCTTGTTGATCCTCTCCAGGGAAAGGAACCAGGGAGTTGCGCACGGAGAAGGCTGACCTTGGGCTGATGGGGTCAATGAGGCCCATTAGAGCAGAACTGATGCCTGTTGTTGAATTGCCTTCAATTTTAATAAAAACCCATTGTATTTTCTACGGTTGATCTTGTGTGTTTGGATTCCAGAATGGATGAGGGTCATCCTATTGATAATGGTGGGATTGGTGGCACTCGTAGTGAGAGAGAAGGAAAGAAATTATTCTCGACAATGGCACCAAGAGGATCTGCTTAGGGAGGGGGTCCTATGAGGAACATGCCCAAGAGTCTCTCCTTTGTTGACACCAACTTAATTTCTTGTAGAGATGGCACATATGTTGATCTGGAAAAAGCCAGGGAGATCTTAATAAGGTCCAGAGCATTTCTGGGTCACCAGTAGCTTCTGTTATTCCAAGGGAATCACTTGCTGCTGATCTATCTTAGTCTTGGCATTTCTTCATTTTTTTCAAATTCAAAATACTAGCAGTCAGTCGACCAGTAAGCCCAGTTCAAAACAACATAAGAACATGGAACACCCCAGGACTGCCAATACAGCATCAGAACAGTTGGTATCATTTTTTTTGTTTTTTTGCTTAGATGATCTCATTCCCTCTAGCATGCTGTTGAAATGCTGACCCAGATCTTCCATTCATGGAGGATATATGGATATTTTCTTTGCTTTAATATTTTATCTGGTAGCATTTTGTTTCCCATTTCCACCCCCCATTTTTTTTCCTTTTGATGTGGCAGCAGGGATAACATTTAATTGTGCTTGTCTTTCCCCCCCAGCTGTATAAAGAGGGATATTCTAATTCTAAAACTAGGGGGGACCCAGTTTCTTTATAATGAGCTGAAATAAGATTAAGGATCTCAATGAAAGAGATGCTGATTCCACACCTAGAAGCAGTACACCCTCAAGAGGAAAGGGCTGTGTAGCATGAGCTTGCTTTAGTCTATATTTGGCAAATTAGTTTGTTTTTGTGACTAGTCAGTTGGGAAACAGCATGACTTTGAGTAGGCATCCTTCAGTCTTGGGAGACTAGGGTAACGTGCTCCGAATAGAGGTCTTGGAACAGCATCTAGTGTTTCTGAGAAGGCCAATACGAGAGGGACCATCCCTTCCACACTGAAGACAAATCCAATCTGTCCCCTGTCCAGCTCCCTGATTTTGCTGCTTTCGTGACTGCCTCTTCGCCTCATCCTGCTGGACAAGGGTCTCTTCAAAATGGGAGAAGCCATGATGCACCGCCTGCCTCCAGGCTGAACGCTCAGATGTCAGGGTTTCCCATCTGTTGAGGTCCATTCCTAAGGCCTTCAGATCCCGCTTGCAGATACAGTGATGCCTCAACTTACAAACGACCCTACTTACAACCATTTCGAGTTACAACCAGCTCTGGCTGCAAAATTTTGCTTCTACTTGTGACCGGAGCTTCCACTTACAAACAGAAAAAGGCAGGGGAAAAAGGAGGGAAATTCAAATTTCTAACTGTAGGTGGCACCGAGGCTGCTTCTTTGTAGCTCTTTCGCCCCAGCAGTTAGAGTGTGTGTGTTGGAGGAGGCCTGGGACTGCCTTGCTTCTGCTTCTGCTTCTCTCTCTCTCTCTCTCTCTCTCCGTGTGTGTGTATGTGTGTGTGTGTTTGCAGGAAGGCCTCGGGCAGCCTGGTAAGATAAGGTGCTGTTTTCTGCTTTTAAAAAACTGTTCTGGATGGTTTTGCAGTGTGGTTTTGAGCTGGGGGTTTATTTTTCTGTGCTGTGATGGGTCTTGGGGGGGTTGTTTTTTGGTGTTTTTTCATTTCCAATGGGTCTTGGGGGGCTTGGTTGCTTTTTGAGTTTTTTTCCCCCATTTCCAATGGGTCCTGAATGCTTCCCTTGCTTTTTCCTTTGTTTTCTTTGCATTTCCGACCTGCCCCCTTTGTTCTCTGTGCATTTCCGATCGGCTCTGTTTGTTTTCTGTGCATTTCCAATGGATCTTGCACGCTTGATTGCTTCCCTCCCCCTTTGGTCGCAAGGGGTTAATCGTGTTTCCAATGAGTCTTGCAGTGATTTTTTGGGGGGTAATTTTTTTCTTCGGTGGAATGGGTTAGTTGCATTTCAATGCATTCCTATGGGAAATGGTGCTTCGACTTATACCATTTCGAGTTACGTCCATCTTCTGGAATGGATTATGGTCGTAAGTCAAGGCACCACTGTATCCTTGTATTGCAGCTGTAGTCTCCCTCAGGGGTGCTCTCCCTACACTAATGCTCCATGCAGGAGATCTTTTGGAATCTGACCGTCAGCCATTCTCACAATATGCCCAAGCCAACGTAGACGTCGCTGTTTCAGTAATGTATACATGCTAAAAATTCCAGCTCGTTCTAGGACTAATCTATTTAGAACTTTGTCCTGCCAGGTGATCCCAAAAATGTGTCAGAGACAACACATCTTGAACGTGTTCGCCTTCCTCTCCTGCCGTGCACAAAGGGTCCAGGACTCACTGCAGTACAGGAGTGTGCTCAGGACACAGGCTCTATAGACCTGGATCTTAGTATATGCCGTCAGCTTCTTATTAAGCCCTACTCTCTTTGTGAGTCTAGAGAAGATGGTAGCTGATTTGCCAATGTGTTTATCTAGCTTGACATCTAGAGAGAGAGTGTCAGAGATTGTTGAGCTAAGATATACAAAGTCATGCACAACCTCCAAGTTTTGCATGGAGATGGTAATAGAGGGAGGTGAGTCCACGCCCTGGCCCATGACTTGTGTTTTCTTCAGGCTGGTTGTTAATCCAAAACCTTCAGGCCTTACTAAAACTATTCATAAGTTGCTGGAGGTCTTCGGCAGAATGAGCCACAACAGCTGCATCATCAGCGAAGAGGAAATCCCACATGAATTTCAGTTGGACTTTGATCTTCACTCTCAATCTAAAGAGATTAAAGAACTCTTTGAGAGCTGTCACATATATGCAACCTTGGGATCTGACCCTAGGAAACCATCCTCAGCTGAGCATAACTTCAGCTCCAGTTAATTTGCAAGCAGCTCACGTATGTGTGTGAGTGTGTAGCGTGCATGCACACATATACACAATCACACACTGTACTGTATATACAAACACCATGACTGCTGAGAGAGAGAAATGGTTAGAACACAAAAGTCATGCAGTAGATTTAAGCACTGATTGGTATTGTAACCCCCATCTTGCACCTCTGTCATTGCCTGTCTCTCCCGCCCCCCCCCCCGATGCAACTCCTCAGGTACCTATTCCTGAGGTACAGTTTGTGCATTCATAATTTACAGATGTCCCATGCTGTCCTGCTTTGTTTTCCTCTCTATACTTCTTTCTCCAGGGACATACATCCTATTTCTAGAAGTACAACTAAAGTTTAATTCGTTTAACAACTTTTTCCTCCTCCTCCTCCTCTTCTGTGTTTGCAAAGTGAGTTGTAGTAAAGCTAGTAGAAATTATTACAACAACTCTTTAACCTATTTCGTTCGTTTCATCAGAACAAAATTTTGCTGTAAAGCTTACTTTCAAGGGAAATTCTGACACTTCAGTCTTACCTCCTTAAATTTGTTTCTGCATTTAATAAAGTCCAGTGATATTGAGTGGTATTCTTTAAAGAGTTGTATTTTATGATTATTGTTCTCAGCAGCTTTCTACCACAGGAAAGGTGAGGTTACCCCAGACAAGGTAAACTATAAATATTTCAAATGCATACCTAATAAATGTTTCAGGGTTGATATATTTTCCCAGCATCCTGCTGCAATACAGAAAATGAATGCTGTAGCATATTCCTCAATGTGCCCATGTAAAAACACCTGTAAATGCTTGTGGAAGAGCTATTGCATTAAAACAGTTGAAACCAACTGAAGGCCACTTCAGCGGACCTGGTTTTTCTGCAAATGCAGAACAGTTATGGCTTCCAGTTTCTGATGCCTGCATAACATGCCACTGCGATTTGTACGACATTTCATGGAATATGATTGACCTCCAGTTCCATCACCACCAATTAAGGTAACTGATGTTCTAGACATCTCCTGTGGTTTTCTGTTCTGCTCCTGACTTTCCCCCCCTTGGAAATAATGGGAATAATGGAATGCACACCTTATCAGTTGGTAGATGGTTAAACACATAGAACATGGCAACAAATGAATAAAGGAAGCAACATTTTTTTTCCATTCAACAATTTAAGGACTATCCAGAATTAGCAATGATATATCCAAATTAATGGATGGCACTTGTTAGTTTCAGTAGAGTGAAAACAAAGTAGATTTTGAGGATGCCTGAAAGGATGCGTTCAGATCAGGTGTATAGAAGCTGAAACAGAACTTGGAATTAATTATAACTCAGTGCAAGATGAAGCAACCCTGTCCAGCTTCACATACACGTCTGTGGCATCTAAACTAAACAGGAGGGAATTTGGGGCTTACGTTAGATGGCTGACAACGCCAACTCTGTAGCCATGTTCGTCATCCTTGTTTAATCGTGTCTGACTCTTTGTGACCCCATGGACCAGAGCACGCCAGGCCCCCCTATCCTCCACTGCCCCCCGGAGTTGTGTCAAACTCATGTCGGTCGCCTCATAGACACTGTCCAGCCATCTCATCCTCTGTCATCCCCTTCTCCTCTTGCCGTCACACTTTCCTAACATCAAGGTCTTTTCCAAGGAGTCTTTTCTTCTCATGAGATGGCCAAAGTACTGGAGCCTCAGCTTCAGGATCTGTCCTTCCAGTGAGCACCCAGGGTTGATTTCCTTTAGAACTGATAGGTTTGTTCTCCTTGCAGTCTCCTTGTAGCCATGTTCAGACATTAGAAATTCTGTAGAATAATCACGCAGTGGGAATACTCTGGATGTGCCTTCTCCCTCCCAGAAGGAGTTCTCCCTCATCTACTTGACTTTCCAGGATCTCCCTTCATGTGGAGAGTCCCCACAGACAGCAGAGGCTGAGCTTCTTCAGATGTATCGCCCTTCATGTATAGAAGGGAAACAGAAGTGTGACAGTGAGGATGGGACTAGAAATCCCCCGTCTTCGTATGTGTATTCCTCATGATTCCTTAACACTTAAACAGAGATCATGTTAGAGATTTTTGGGAAGTCAGTGGAAAATAACACTGCCAGCCTCATAAGGGTTTTAAATGAAATTTGCTTTTAAGAAATAGTTAAAGAAGAGGCTGACATCATGGAGGGTTATAATATTATAAGTGGACTATGAAGCACCATTGGTCATTATAGCCCAGTATTTGTTGACACTGACCAATGTGGAGAACCAACATCAGTATTTGTGTCAGAAGTTTTTATTTTCTGTTCTTTTTAAATTAACATATGGAGAATCATAATTTTGCTTGTTTCATATTTGGGTTTCTTTTACAACTGTAATTTATTCCTCACATTGTTGACCCAGTTCCATTTCTCATGAGGGTGCTACGAGGTGAATACACATGCATGCTTGATGTCTGCATGTGCTTGCTGCTGAAATCAATGTTCTGCCACTGGTGTCTCCTGCAGCAGATGTAATGTGAAGCACTTCCTTTGTGACACATTATTTTTTGAAACCCCTGAAAAATATACAATTAAGCTGTTTGCACTGTAAAACATTTCCTCCGACAGACAGTAGAGGGCATTACTTGCATACTACAATACCTTTCTGCATCATTTACATGTCTGCATTTTGCTCCTGTACGGCTATAATAAAAGTGAGATTCAATAATAATAAACAAAATGCTGAGCTTATTTTTATGATATTCAGAATCTTTAACAAGACACAAGTCTGATCTTTAATAAGGCAACAAGTCTGAAAGTTTCTCTAGCATAATTTGATGATGCACATGGTCCTACTAAAGGTTTAAGTGCCCTCCTTTTTAATATAAATATATGAAAACACTTTGGAGACCCTTTAGACTAGTCTTGCTGGTAGTTGTGACATGAGTTTTTGTTGACAGTAGCCTGCTATTTTGGGAAGGTTTACAGGCATATATGTACAAGAGCTAAGAAAATAAACCAGAAAATAAACTGAAGTTAACAAGATCATGCAAATTGTTTAGATTAAGCATCCTTCATAATGTGCTCTGTATGGAGGTCTTGGAACAGCATCTAGTGTGGCTGAGAAGGCTGATTCGAGAGTGATCATCCCTTCCACACTGAAGACAAATAGAATTTGTCCCCTGATGCAAGTTGTTATGTATGTGTGTTACACTGTATGTGGCAGCATCCCTAGTATGTTTTTCAAGGTCAGGGAGATATTTAAGGAGTAATTTTACCAGTATTACCTGTATACCCTTGAGTTTCTGTGGCTGCTCAAGTATGTAGAAGGAGGTATTCTGAGTCTTATGTATCCACTACACTAAACTGGGTAAGAATTACAAGCATACATAATAGTACTTTGCATAATTGTTGTAAACTGCCCAGAATAGTTCATTGCATTAATGGGGCAGTCAGTAAACAAACAAACAAAAATAAATAAACAAACAAACAAATAAATAAAAGGTTAATTGCTTAGCTGAAATATATGGTTTAATAGTGGGGACCGTAGTCTTCATTTATAGATTGCAATATTTAATTACATATTTAAATGAAGTCTGTCTGTATAGTTTTTGATCAAAGTTCAAAATCTAAGATTCAGGGGTGGGGGGGCACTCACATTCTGAAGGACAGTATTTCATATACAAAGTCTGAATGTCTTGAAAGTGCAGAGGGAACTCAGAAAGTACTATTTTAACATGTCGCGTGCTGTATGTATATCAAATATGGTAACTTTTCCTTATAGAAAATTAAACAACCCTCACAGGAGGAAGCCAAAGTGAACCGACAATGGTTGAAAGGCAGGCTAAAAATATTTTAAGTAAAGTAAGTAAGTAAGTAAGTAAGTAAGTAAGTAAGTAAGTAAGTAAGTAAGTAAGTAAGTAAGTAAGTATATAACATCATACATGTAAGATGTGACTTGTCATAGTAATTCCACTATAACCAGTGAATCATCAGATGAGCTGCTGGGTCAGTGAACAATCCCCTCCTTGAATACCTTAGAATGTTTGACAGTTGTGTCATTCTCCATGTAGACCTTCTCCCATTGTTGTTTAAAGACGTGCTTTTGTAAACCAGTTGACATTCCCGCTGCATTGAATTTTCCCTGTGAAGCAGGTGAGAGAGAATAAAAATGTTCAGATTTTGCTGTAGTTCTTCTCAGCTAAAAAAAAGTCCCAAGTGTCTCATGGATGGGTGCTAGCACCCTTTTCTAAATGCTTTGATGGGAAATGTTTAATGAAATTCATCATCATCTCAGAAAGATTGAGAGAGAGAGAGAGAGATCAAACTGTGCAGGAATGCTCCGCTCCACTCTGAATTCAGTCTGTTAACTGTAATAAGTGTACACAATGCTGTAGAATCAGTCTAATTTATGGACATGTTCGGTATTGCAGAGTTTATTTAGATATTTATCCAGCCACATCTTTTAGTGAGTAACAGCACAGTAGCATAGACACATAAAACAAGCGATTGAAATGAGTGCAATAATTCATGGCTGCTGGGAGACATCACTCTGAGATGGGGCATGAAGGGTCCTTGGCAGGTGACATCCAACTCTGCCTCTTCTTTTTAGGTGAGGTTGAGAAAAATCTGAATTACTGTTGGGACCCAGTATTAGAATAAATGAGGAGCAATAACTGATGGAGATGCACGTCAGATAAGACAAAGGTGAGGTTCCTAGGTGGTTTCTCTACAGACATGAATGGTTCAGCCAGTTTAGCAGGGAGCTGAGCTGTTGCTGGAGAATAAGGTTATAAGGGTAGGGAGGGTGCTGTTATTTCACTGGTGATGCAGGGGTATGGAAAGTATCGTCCATCAGCTTAAGCTGTAACAATCGGAACTGTGATCCTAATCAGACAGAAAGAGGTGTGACACAATTATAAACATTCTGGCGACCTCCCATTTGGATAACTGAAAATGTTAAACATGGGGCTGCTTCTCGAAAACAGTGGGCATCAGCTGGTCCAAACAGCATGGTGAAATGACTGGCTGTACTGATCACATCATGCCAGTACTTTTCCATTTGCCTAGGTTGCCACTCTTTTTCTGGATCTCATTATAACACTGGTCTTAATCTTTAAAGTCTTGAGCAGTTTGCATCCAGATTGCTTGAAGGATTACAGTACTTCTTCATGCAGCTACTTACATGGACTCTAAGGTCTTCTTTATATACCGGTCACAGGGTATTTCCATCAAGTGAGGTAACACAGATGCCTACCAAGAGAAGACCTTTTTTTTTGGCTGTATACTCTACCTGGAGAAGTTTGCCAGGTGCCTGCGTTATGCATTTTCAATGTCAGACAGAAATGTTTCTCATTTCCTGGCTGGTTTTAAGACCATTTAAAGAGTGTCAGTGATTTTATCTGTGCTCTGCTGGTGTAACAAATTGCTGCTTTGGCTTCTGTTCACCTACTCTACTTTCCAGCAGTTTCTATATCCTTTCCAATGGAAGGAGTGTATATTTTGCAAAACATCTGAAAGGTACTCCGTTTGGGCAGTGGTGAGTGGCTGCTGAGTACTGCCATTGTAGGTTGCCAGTAAAACTGCACTTCTGCATCTTTATTCTGCCAGTAAAATTGCACTTCTGCATCTATGCAGAAAGGTATCCTCAAGTGCTCCCTGTATAGGGCATGATGCAACACAGGAAAAGTCATGCATGCTAAATCCACATGCATGTTGCTCCGGGTTTTACATTTCTAGTGATTGCATGGTAACCACAGCAATGTGAAGAAGAGTTGGGGAAAGCAGCAGCTGTTGTGCTCCTGCCATAGAAACTGACACTTTAACTGGACACTTCAGAGAGACTGCATTGCGTGATATTGGAACAAAGAAGTTCATACATGTTTCTCATATGCAATAATGCAATGAATGCTTTAAGAATTGATGCTGTCCTAGAGGTACAGTATATGCCTACCATGGGAGATGATTATAAGGCAGTGGTCCCCAACCTTGGGCCTCCAGATGTTCTTGTACTACAACTCCCAGAAGCCTTCACCACCGCCTATGCTGGCCAGGATTTCTGGGATTTGAAGTCCAAGAACATCTGGATGCCCAAGGTTGGGGACCACTGCAGTATAAGGTATTTCTGATCATTGTATCTCTGCGGAGAACCCAAGCACAGTTAAGATGGAGAAAACTGAGAATATGCTGTATATTTAGCACACATTTTCACTGTGGTCAGCTGGTTATTCTACAATGTGAAATCACAGGTTTCTTTGTCGTTTAAAATGGAGAATAGCTGAGTATTTTAAACACAATCCAGAATACCTTAGGGCACCCTATATAGTAATGCAGTTACTGCAAGGCTGTCAGATTCATTGTCAAATAGTATTCTGAATCTAGGGATCAGATAAATTAGATTTTAATTGAGTTTTAAAGCTAAGCAGAATAAGTAGATAAAGTAGAATTAGCCAGAGAGACATTAATGCAATCTAGTCCCCAGCTCTTTTTGTCTATTGTATTAAAGACCATGCCGTATATCAATGACAGGGGATATCATGGTCGGGTTGATTGAGATTGGGCATGATAGGCGGAACAAACAGTGGTTGCAATGTAATCATGGTACACCAAACTCTAGAAATCCCGGGAACCAGGCAAGTCCATGTTACTTATTATATGGCATTTGAAAGACAAAACAAAATTGAGTTTCACAAAGCTGGTAGGGGACCATTCAAGCAGAGAATTCGTTTAAAAAATGCTAAGAAAAAAGGGAAAACAAATTACTGCTTACTCCGAGAGGATAGTAGCATTACCTTATTTATCTCACTTATTAACAAGCTTATGATGTTTTTTTAAGCAGTGCAGAATTTAATTTTTATTGCAGATGTGACCTTTTCCCCAATAACCTCATTTTGTCTTTTGTTCAGCTTTTACATAGACTCTTTCAAATGACTGAAATTTAAATAAGGTTGTAAACCTCTAAGCACTGAATTCATATTTCATTAGTCAAGCTAATAGTACTGCCGGGTCGTTCCTTTCCAGGTCTGTGGTTGCAAGATGATGATGATTATAAATGCATATCTGTTAAGTATTACAGCCCAGTGGTGCTTTGCATACCAAAGGCTTGTGTTGACCAACAATTGAATTGAAAAGCCATCTATTTAAATGGATTTTTGGCCAACCGTGTCCAGTACACATTTGCTGTGTCTGCTTAGAAAAAGGTAAATCTTTTATAACCAAGGAGTTACTGGTGGTTTCGCCATCATAGTCCAGTCATCAGAGAAATATCCAGAGAGTGGTGCATGGGCAAATAGATTGCGGATAGGGTGTTTCTCCCTCTCCCCATCTCCCATCATGGAGCATGGGCTATGTGCTTCATGGTTCATCATGAGGAATATATTTTCCTATTAGTAACCAGCTTGAATAGCAGGAGAAACCATTTTGAAAGGTCAGAATCCAGACTCTTCACTTCATAGACCATCTGGGCTGACTGTGCCAAAGATCTCTGTATGCGCTTGCAAATACTGGAACTCGTGTGAAATAATATGCTTGTAGTCCTCTAAGGATCAATAATATCACTCGTTAAAATCTTTGCAGTGCTCTGATATAGCTAGTATCTCAGATTACGGAGAACACTGTTTGGGCTGCAGCCATCCATTCTTCATCTTGTAATGTTGATACTTTAAACAGGCAACTGCTGTGCTCATTCATGCCCTAATCCAGTCCTTCCTATCTAGTGCCCATCCAGATGTTCTAGACATTAACTCCCATCAATCCAAAAAGTTGTAACCTAACAGTCTGGATATAGTTGTATATCATATTTGTAAAGTGAGGCTGCATTTGAAAAGTGGTGAGAAAGTTCAGATAGTCAAGCCAGCAGCAGGTAGTACCTGTCAGCTGAGAGGCATTCAAGTTGTGTTGCTCCAGCTGCTGGATAGCTCAGTGGTTTAGGCATATGACTGTGGAGCCAGAGGTAGGATTCCCCACTGTGCCTCCTTGATGGGCTGGATTCGATGATTCATATGATTCCTTCTATGCAGTTCTAACATAGTGGTGGTGATTATGATTATATTCCAGTTTCACTGAGAGTTGTGTAACATCCTCCCTAGAGAAACCAGTTTCTCCACTTCTTTGTGGACATTTCAATCAACATCTACATTGGCATTTTTAAAATAAGATCTGAGGTCTGGATGAACATACATTCTGATAAATTGGATGTTGAATTTGTTTTGCTGATTTATTTATTATCACTGCATGAGAGTACAGTGATTTTACTGTGTTGGCAGAACAAATCAGCATTCTATAAGGTAATTCTAAAGATTGGGGCAGCCCAAACAAGAAATTATAAGTTTGAAACTGGACTATGGATCACCATCAGATTTGGCTCATATGTAGCAGAGAGTCTGCTCCTTCTCTGTGTCAAATTTGGGGACATATGGGCAAACGGGTTTTGAATTTGTTTTTTAAGTAAAACTCTTCTCCCCTTGCATAAAGAAGTGATCTTAAACACTCCCTGAATTTAAAACAAATCAAATAAATGGAAATCTTGCTTATCTTGAAAGAGAATGATTGGTCCCACCCACTTTTTTATTGGGAAGGAATCCAGGCTGCAGGGGCTGAAACACTGATCCTCAAAAAACAAAGACCTTTCAAAAGAATAAAACAGTAACCTTTTTTATAAACTGAGCATGTATGGAACAGGCTTAGCCTCAAGAACACTCCAAAATAATCAAAATCATCTACAAGATACCCTCTTGTGCTCACTGCCATTTTCACTAGTTGAAAAACAAATCTTGACAGTTGCTTTGCGTTTGGCTGTGAAGTGAATAACAAAAAAAGAGAGGAGTTTTTCCCCTTGTTCGGTGTCACTTTGTGAATGGTAGTGAGCACAAGAGATATTCTGTAGACCATCTGTACTGTTGCCATTGGTGTTACCAACCTCCAGACTGCCCTTTGCTGTGTAAAGCTTGGCATCCTTTTTTCTTCTGGCAACGTGGGCACAATATTGCCATTTCCTGGCATTTTGAACTCTGGATATAGAAGCACAATATCCCACATTCATAAACTGGAAGTTTTAAAAAAGAATTGAATTTATTTATACACACACCATGTTTTTTTCTTGAAGAGGACTCAGTTGTATTATGCTTAAATGGCTTTTACTGATATCTGATTTTTGCATTCTATTTTTAGGGCAGTTGGCATGGATAGTAAGGGAATCTTGAAAAGAGTGTATTTCAGAGGTATTTTATTTTAGAACAGATTAATTAATTCAATCTGTCCATAAGATACAAGTTAATGAAGAACAACTGATACTAGTTTCCTCAAGAGTAGGAAGGCTTATCAAGAGTACTTCAACAACAGCAAGCCTTGATATTTTTTCTAAAAGCTTACAGCTGGTTAGGGGTAAGGCTCTGGAGGACCGGGCTATTCAAACCATCACTCCTGGCCTTTCTGTGGCTGGAAAAATGTGGGGCCTTTTCCTATATATCTCACCTGCCTAATGAACCTGACATAAATATATGCATGTGCGAGACAGATAAAAAGAATATATAACAATTTCTGTTGCTTAACAATAGGTGATGAGGAAAGGGGAAGGCTGAATGGGTCCCCTTGGGTATTGGTGTTAGAAAGAAAGAAAGAGAAGAGAACAAAATGGAATGTTAGCTTGGTAGATTTTTCTAGTCCTGCCATCTGGTGCACCTTTATGCAATTGGTTGCCCCAAATTCCAACCTTTTTTCCTTCTCAAACTTTTTTTGAGGGGATAGTTAAATAAAATCCAGGACTGTATTTTTTTAAAAAATATTGAATTTCTGTGTTCTCGTCTTTTTTAATTGGAGGCAAGGTTTTGTGTGTTAAGAGAGGAGAGGGGACACAAAATAGTAACCCAGAGATGGGAAAAATTTGTGGCTGAGCGATATCCTGCTCCAAAAGCATTTACTTTTCGGATGACAACTCAGGATGCGTTCTCGCAATTCCGGATATGCCCAAGACGTCTAGAAAGGTAGAGCCTCCCACTCATTTGTGGCTCCATTTAGGGAGTCTGCCTGCTTCCCAGCCCTTAGATTTAGATCCTTCCCTAAATGACATAACGCTGGGTTGTACTTCTCAGACCTAACTGTCCTCTCAATTACTCCTTGCCTGACTCTAATGATTCTAATTCTAATGAACATGCTCAGTGCTACTGACTCACCTTTTGTTCCATCTTGCCTTCATTTCTATTATACATTAACTGTCTGAATTTTTTGTTATGTGAAATGTACATTATTGAGATCAGACTCATTTTTGTGTGACACTGAAAGTAATTATAGATACTGCATACAGTATTTCTTTAGAAAATACTGCAGTTATTTACATTTTTTTAAAAAATAGCAAAACGAAGACTAAAACTAAACTCATGCTTTGTACTGCTTGCTGGTGTGTTCACTGTCATGTCCTGAATATATCTACTCCATCTCTTCATTCTTTGTCTCTGAGGTTCCCCAAGTACATAAAATATCAATGACAACTCTGTAGCTATACAAGGGAGTATATGAGCAATAATATGCATCCTTGTCATAACCTGAAAAGCATTTTTTTTCTTTGAAGGAAAGCTCAAGATAGACCCTTTCCTTTAAACCTTGAACAGTTATGCAAATAGAATTTATGCAAAGGAAAATGTTAATGACTATACTAAACAGTTTGTAGCAAAGTCCAAATTAAGCCCCTCCCATCACCCATGTCCCAGTAAAGTATGTATCCCAAGACTTTATTGGAGTAATCACATGCATTCATTGTAGACAATAAAACTTGAAGGCTCATTATCTTGGAATGACCCAGCTGTGTTTTATTCACAGGGGTCATTCCTTTATTAATGAGCCACTGAGCCAGACACTAACCCCACAGTAGACTAAGTGCATTAGTGTGATTTAGGTGTTTGCGCAAATTACATTTGGGGAAGGGGAGAGAGGGCTGGTGACAGTGATGAGTTGGCTTCTATTACAGGTGAACTTCCCTGTTTCCTCCAAAATAAGACCTCACCTGAAAATAAAACCTAGTATGATAACACCCTATCTTATTTTCGGGGAAACATGGTAATAAGTTACACAGCTTTTAAAAGATTCATGCGTCCATAACCAGGATTGCCTTTATCTCTTTTCTCTACCTCCTCTACTTACTTAAATGCACAGGAGATAAAGAGAAGTGGGGGTCAGTGGACCACCAACCACTGGGCGACATTTTTAGAGTAGATGCCTTGAATGATAAATAAGAATGAAGCCTACCCTACACATTATAAATGACCGTATCTCTTGAAGCCTGTGTGATCTGCTTCTGGAAGCTGAATAGGTTATAAGGGTAGTTAGCACTTGGAAGGGTAATCACCAGGGGATATCAGAAACACAGTATCTAAGTAATATTGGGATTACGAAGTAATCATACCTGAAGCCCTAGAGTTCAAGTTTTTTCCAGTCAACATGGACAAGACTCAGCTAAATGAAACAATGGCCTGACTCAGTTGTAAGATCTGTTCTTCCCATACTGTTTGTAATGTTTCACATACTAATTAGTGGATAATAACAATAACAATAACAATAACAATAAAAACAATAAAAATAACGACAACGACAGCGACAACGATGACAACGACGACGACGACGACGACGACGACGACGACGACGACGACGACGACGACGACGACGACGACGACAACAACAACAACAACAACAACAACAACAACAACAACAACAACAACAACAACAACAATAATAATAATAATAATAATAATAATAATAATAATAATAATAATAATAATAATAATAATAATAATAATAATAATAATAATAATAATAATAATAATAATGTGCTAGTATGGGTCCACTACAGATCTTTTCTGGATAATATAGAATAAGATGTTTTCTTCCTCAAAGATGGGCAAGAAAGGTTTGAATTGGAAATACTTTCTTAACTTTTACGGTTGTTAGTCTATTAGTTATTCATAAAAGACTACTGTATTATGAATGGGTTATACACAATCCATTTTACTTAAATCTATCCCATTACTCAGTCAGTTTTTGAAATAATGCTTGTTTTCCTTGACTCCCAAAACCTTTTTTTGCACATTTAGGTGATTTTTTTGTGTTGCCATACAAATCAAGTAGGGACATCTTCAGATTTAATTGCAAAAAAATTTTGTTTTGTTTTTTGGTCTGGAAAGTTCTTTGGTATGCTTCCGACATGTAAAAAGCGAAGAATGTGCAACAAGGACATTATTTCCTTTAGAAGAATATAATATTGGTTTTGATTTTGTAATAGTCAGCAATTCTAATCATAGGACTGCATAATTGGAAGAGAGATCAAGGGTCGTATGCTCCAGTCCCCGGTCAATGCAGGGGATCCTAAAGTGTCCTTGATAGGTTACAAATGTCCTATAAAGGACATTCCACCATCTTCCCCAATAGTCTGCTCCACAGCCAAAAACAGTGCGTACTCTCAAGGAGATCTCTCTCATGTTTAGTCAAAATCTCTCTTGTGATTTGAAGCCATAGCGACAAATCTTTCCCATTGGGGCTGCAGAAATCAAGCTGGCTCCATCGTTCATGTGACAGTCTTTCAACCAATGCAAAACAGCTATCATATAACCTTTCAGTCTTATCTTTTGCAGGCAAAATGATATGTATGTATGTATGTATGTATGTATGTATGTATGTATGTATGTATGTATGTATGTATGTATGTATGTATGTATGTATGTATGTATGTATGTATGTATGTATGTATGTATGTATGTATGTATGTGTACTCTCCCATAGTGCATAACACTCTCTGGATGTTTTACAACAGTAAATTCAGTCAAATAATACTCAGTACAATTCGTTTCGTTTAGTCGTTTAGTCGTGTCCGACTCTTCGTGATCCCATGGACCAGAGCATGCCAGGCCCTCCTGTCTTCCACTGCTTCCCGTAGTTGTGTCAATTCCATGTTGGTTGCTTCCGGGAGTTGGGCCAAATTCTTGTTGGTTGCTTCGATGACACTGTCCAGCCATCTCGTCCTCTGTCGTCCCCTTCTCCTCTTGCCCTCACACTTTTCTAACATCAGGGTCTTTTCCAGGGAATCTTCTCTTCTCATGAGATGGCCAAAGGATTGGAGCCTCAGCTTCAGGATCTGTACTTCCAGTAGTGAGCACTCAGGGTTGATTTCCTTTAGAATTGATAGGTTTGTTCTCCTTGCAATCCAGGGGACTCTCAAGAGCCTCCTCCAGCACCACAATTCAAAGGCATCAATTCTTCGGTACAAAGTACAATACAAACATACAATTTATATCAATAAATATTTAGTCCCCTGCCACAAGTAAACCTGGCTTTAAATAAAAACAAACAGTTAAATAAAAAAATCCCAGACCAACATTAAAAAGTTTAGTTTTCACCCATTTCTTTAAAACTTGGAGGGAAGGAGCTATTGAACCTCTATTGGAAGTTTATTTCAGGGGGTGCCTCTTCTGTTTTGGTAATTTTTTAATGCACTGGCCCTCTCATGTTACTCTTTATTATGTTCTATGAGTTTTCCGAAAAGCTGTTCGGAATGGCTTACAGTATTCCTATTTCAGAAGGCTTCATGCTCTCTTTTCCGTTGTAGGAGGGGAATTTGGAAACTCTCAAAACAGCCCTTTTGTTTTGGATTCCCAGTAGGATGTGGTTATAATAAAATATATAATGATTAAAGTGGCCGAGAAAGCAGAAGTATATCAATATTGTGACAAGAGGTTTCTACGTCTTCCTTCTTGAGTAGCTGTCTGAATAAAAGTGTGCTGTCTCCTGGAGGACAGCTTATGGAAGGTGTGGATAGAGTATTCCCAACTGCATAGACTTTCTCAAGTGATCTTCTGGACTGGGGACATGATTGTTAGGATGTAAAGTCTACAAATGTAGCAATCCCCCCCTTGTCTCGAGTGTGATGCAGTGGTACTTGAACACCATGTTATTGGCTGGGTGGGGTAAAGGATTTTCCTGCCAGAAACTTATTGAAACTTATCATACACGACAAAAAAAGTTGTGGGATGGGAGAGGAAAGATTAAAAACAAAGATTCATGGGGTCTAAAGGAAAAATAACTTTTGGTCTCTGTTCAGCCTACGGTCTATATATTTAGATTGGAACAAATGACGACTGGATCAGGTACACTAAAGCAGAGCTGGATTACTGAGTTTATTTGAAGTACTGTGCTACAACCTTAGAGAATTCTTCCATTTTACTGGGATGGGACTCTTACCTCGGGATTCAAAGCCCTTTCCAGCATAGTTTAGGCTGCTGAGTTTATTCAAGTCTTGGATCACAGCCCTGGGGAAGAAAGGATGAGTAAATCTGCAAAGGTCATTAATACTCTTTCATTCAGGAAGAATAATAGTAACAACACTTTATCTCCATGATATTCATTAGCAAGGGAGAAGGGTTAGCTTGGTGATGAATCATCTGTCCTTTTTCCTATTGTAAAATCTGCAGCAGTTTGTCAGGATAGAAGTTAAAATAGTATTTCATGAGAGATTCTGTGTGGGTGGGAGAGAGCTAAAATATATTTCCACTCCATCAAACAGAGAAGAGATGGCTAAGGCATAAAGTGATTGGAAGACAGACACTCGAAGGACAACAGCTGTAGTTTTCCTATTGTAACTTCATACCTACTGGGGATCTTCCAGTGCTCATCTAGATTCTGTAGGGCATTATCAGATGAGCTGGCATTTTTGCACTGACATGAAAGAGACATAGACAGTGCTTTTCAGGGCTAAGGGAATTTAAGGATAAAATTGTACTTTACTGAAGCAGCAGTTTTTCTAAGCAGCTGGCCACTGTTATCGGTTATTCCGAACTAAGCTGGGGAACCCAAGGTAGGGTCAGGGGAAAAGAAGGGATGGAACCAGTTAACAGTGTGGGAAGTCTCACAAAGGTAGACATGCAAGTCCCTGAGGGGGATGTGTAAGCCAAAAAGAGGAGAAAGGAACCAGAGTTGTACTTACAGTATTGTCTGATGGAGAGAGCCAGTTGGGTACGAACCAGAAAAATGAACCGCGAACTATCATGCCCATCTCTAGCCCTCATCTTGGATCTCCCTGGCCCAGATCAATCATTCAATGTATCTTGCAAAAAAAAAAAAATGACTCAGTACAAAGATTGGTTTTAGGTTTAACTTTTTGATGTTCAGATGGTTTCATATTAACCTCGTTACTACAATTTCACCCCTGAAAATAAGTTAGGGTCTTATATTAATTTTTGCCCCCAAAATGCATTAGGGCTTATATTCAGGGGACATTTTAATTTTTTTTCATGTACAACAATCAACATTTCTTAAGATACAGTCATGTCATGTTCTTCTGGTTGCTGCACAAGGGCAGAGGGCGGGGTTTCACTTAACTGGGGCTTATTTTTTGGGTAGGGCTTATATTACGGCAGGGGTGGGCAATTAATTTCTATGGGGGGGCACATAAAAAATCTGAACTGTGTTCGGGGGCCGAACCAACTTTACTTAAAAATAAAATGAAACTGTGATGTTATGATTGTTTTTATTTTAATATCTTCACAAATACTAAAGTGGTTTTTTGCGGTGTGTTAAAGATAAGCAACTGATCAACTTTAGACTAAAAGCTATAAATGGTTTTGATGTTCAAAACTGATCAGGGACTGGACAGGACTGGTTCGCGGGTTGTATGTGGCCCTTGGGCCGCACTTTGCCCAGGTCTGTATTACGGGCATCCTGAAAAATCATTTTAGGGCTTATTTTCATGTTAGGTCTTATTTTCGGGAAAACAGGGTACTTAAGATAAACTGAGTGTAGAATTTAAAATACATTGTTCACATATTTGTTTTGCTTTTAGAGAGTAAAAGCAAAACAAATAAAAGCATTTTCCCCCAATCAACACAAGGCAGGCTGAACTTGGATGCAAACGTGCTGTGTTTTAGGAGCCTTTCGTTTCTTAAGGTTTGCTTTTTTTCTTTCTAATTTGTATCTTCCCGCTGATGAAAAAAAAAGCCTTCCCATTTTATCCCCCCTTTTTTCTACTTGAAGTGCCTCAGGATAAATCTCTGAATTGAAATAAAACACGCTGGTCTTTGATCCTACCATTTACTCTGCCCCAATGAGATTTACTCTTCCCATTTGTTGTATGAACTGGCATAGAAAATGGGTAATTGACATAGGATAAGCAGAAGATAGGCAAAACATGCACAGATTACTGAAAATGTCAGCCAGACGTCTGCTTGTTGAGGCTTATATGCACTTATGTGGTTTTTTTTAGTGGTTGAGCAGTATTACTACTCAGCTACACTTTATTTCCTTTGGGGTTTCACAATCACTTAACTTGAATGGACCTTCACTCTGCACTGAAATTTGGCAGAAGATGTTAATGAGGTAACAAGGAATTGGGTGTCTTAATATTTATGCCTAAATGTGCCTGTTTTTTAGAGCTCTCAGCAGAGTAAACTATTTTTTTCCCTGCATTATGCTATGCTGATATTTTCCTAGGCGTATCCTAGAGATTCTAGTTATTCTGCACTAGGCTTTAACTTGATAGCAAGCTCTGGGGCTGATATGCCTCATTTACTAACCAAGCAAGATTCAGAGTGGTATTCCTGCCATTTAACACTGTCAGGAACGATCTATTCCCTTGCGTCTCCAGGACTTCAAAATAGCTCAGGCTGCAGATATTGTGTATGGCAGGCATGTAGGGACAAGTGTCATGAGAGGGGTGGCAGGGATGGTATATCTAAGGGCAGAAAAGAGGGGAAGACACTTGGTTAATTTGTAGGAAAATGTTGCTAGGGAATCAGTGAAGTCTGTGCTTGGTTTGTGGAAGGGGCATGTAGAGAGGGAGAAATACAGACATCGTATGAGAGCCATCCAAAGCGATGCATATGGAAACCAACAGAAAGGGATGTTTCGTAGAGGCTGGAGGATTCAGAGTGCACAGTGGGATTTTCGTACTTCATGGATTTTACAAACTAGCTTGGTTCCTTTTATAATTGGTCTTCAGGACTGAAACCTGGGGCTCCTTTTTAATCACAGATGTCTTTGGAGTTCTGATTTCTTCCCCTCTTTCATGCCCTTCCCATTCCCTGATTCAGGGAGTGTCATGATGGAACAGCATCATTTGTACAATGCAAATGTTTATCAGTTACAACAGTGTGTGCTGTTGTATTCCTGGTTGTCATTGGGACTGGCAGCTCTTTTCCAGCATCCCCTCTTAATAAGGGCATTGTGCCAGATTCAGAACTTGTGTTCTAAAATAACGACTTTGGATGGCTTGGCTGCAAGTCTAAGGACCAGATGGAACCGGTTATAAGGATGGTACTCTAAGGATGATCAAATCCATCCCTTTTGGTTTTGCTGAGTGAAAGCAACACCAAAGTTGTTCCCACTGTACCTCATATTTTTGCTCAAAATCCCAGAGGATCCCATTTTGACACATTTCAGTAAATCAGATCGGTTATATAGGTACATGTTTTATATACTGTACTGAAGATTATTGTAGCACTTACAGATTTGCCCCTGTATGCCATCAAAAATACTTTGTGAAATACAGACTGAACATGCTGCAGGACCTCTTTCACTGTGATTTGATGTGTTATTAGGTTATGGCGACATTCACAATACATTAAATCACTGTGAGAAGGTGTTTATCTTGCAATCTTTTTGGTTTGTTTGTTTCTCCCTTCAAACAATCCTGAGTTCTGAAACTTCAGTCTATAAAACCTGTCACCTTATCTTCAGCTGTGGTGAAATACCTCCCACTCTCTCACACTTCCCTTTTTTCTTGATATTTAACTTTTTTCTTTTGCCATCTGGTTTTTTAATTTGGCATTTGCAGTGTGGCATTTGCAATCAAGCGGAGGTGAAAATTATCCATCTTTTTTTTACTGAGTTTTGTTTTCTTCTTGCAGGGAAATGGTTTGAAGTTTGAGATAGGCTTAACTCTGTCTGGCATGCATGTCTCTTAATATTCTTGCCATTTATCCATCACATTTTGCTCTTGCATTAGATAAACACTACATGTTATCTCTGTAATGCAGGATACAATTCTTTCTTTCTTTCTTTCTTTCTTTCTTTCTTTCTTTCTTTCTTTCTTTCTTTTCTTTCTTTCTTTCTTTCTTTCTTTCTTTCTTTCTTTCTTTCTTTCTTTCTTTCTTTCTTTCTTTCTTTCTTTCTTTCTTTCTTTCTTTCTTTCTTGTTCTTCTTTGCAGAAAGACTAGTTTACACTGTATTACTTAGAAAAATGTTAACTTTGCTACATTCTTAAGTGCTTCTCTCTTCCCTGAATTCCGAGCTTTGAAACTGGAATCTCTCATCTTATCTTAAACTGTGATGCATTTGGTTGGGAGGCAGGACAAAACTCTTTCGGGAATGGCAAACAGATTGAGGTGCCCCTCCTGAGGATGTCTGAACTGATTGCTTTGCTTTATATTCTCAGGTGAATGGCAAAGGTTTTCTCTCCCCACCAGATATTTAAACTGTTGTGATTATTACCAGACATAGGAGTGCCATAGATTCTGCCATATTACATTTTCAAGAACTGTCTCAGTATTTCTTAATGACTTCTGCATATATTTTTATATATTACATGGTAACTTGTGGGGGCCTAGTGAGCAATAAGAAGTTTGGGAGGGAGGGAACAAATGAACGAACAAATGTTGAAGTGATAACATCTTGAAATGACTTAATTCCCAGCAAATAGTGAGAGCTATCACTGGAAAGCCCTACCAGCTTCTTTTCTCCGGTGATTATTATCAGATGTAGTTGGTGGTCCAGACATCTGGAATGCCAGTCAGACTGCTACAGGAGCTAAAACCTGTCAGCCTTGAATAAGGCAAGAAGCCTGTACATCACTCTGTGACCATGTAAACCTGCCAGCAGCCTGTCGCATTTAGCTGCATTCGTCACCTGTACTGGCTGATTTGTATGTGGACTTAGAACCCCATTGTGTACTGTTTGCACTGCAATTTACCACTGGCATTCTAATAGGCCGACAGGTGCTAATTTCAATGCATTTAAATATTGGGAGGTGGATGCAAAATGCTTATATGAGTAACTTCTTTCTGTCATCAACAATGTCAGGCTTGTCTTGCAAATGACCATGTGCCCCAGGAGCCCACTTTACTACTGTGTTAGCTGTTTCTTTACTTTGTAAGCTGTGAAATATGAAGCACAACATACCCTTCTAGGTAAATTGGGTTCAGCATGGAATGTCTATTATATTCCTGTATTTTTCTTAAGCCTATAGTTTGCCTTTTCTGTATCAGTTTAGCACAATCTATGATAATTCTGTCTTTTCCCTTGCCCATATACTGAAGTACTTTATTTTTAATTCTATTTTAATAATACAATGAGTTTAATTCTATTTCCCTCTGCATAATTCAGTTCAAATGAAGTTGCACTGCAGCCTTACCATGTCCCTCCCATCTGGAGTCTGAATTAAGAGTGGTTTATGATGATACTAATACAGAAGATGAGCAGCCAGTACTTGACACCCAAGATGTGTAAGATAGCCCAGATCCTGGTTACAGAGACACCTTATTTCTCCATTTCAACTTTGCTCTGTGAGATGAGGGTAATAATCCAAGTTCATTTCTGTGATTATTTGGAAGAAACATTGACTGCATTGTAAACCACACTGGGCAAACCAAGGCTCAGAGAGATGCTTTCAGTGGCTCTCTAGGGCCATTTCCCCCTTCCACAACCACAAATAAATATTTGTCACATTTCTGGTGCCAAATGGTGAAATTTAAGCATACTGTTAGGCATTCATGAAAGCCATTTACCTTATTTCTTCTTTCTACCTAGGGATTTGCATAATTAATTTTGAGAATCTTGATGCTTAGCAAAGTGTAGTGATTGGTCTTGAACAGAAAGAGGATTTCAGATCCATAAATACAAGTCAGCCCTCCTTCCTTTTCACTCTGCAGTTCGGTTCAATAGATAAGAACTTGGAAATGGATCATTCTGAATTATGATTCATTTCCCCACTTCCAATAATTTTCCTTTGTGAGATTGCAGAAGAAGCAATATACCCAAGGTAGTTTATCTTACATATTCATCTTTCTGAAACATTTGTTAAAAGGGATGACATGTGTAAGTCAAATATATCTTTTGTAGTTTATCATTTTAGCAATAAGCTGTCTTTATAATAACTACTTGTTCTGCTTTTACAGGTTCATAACAGATATACTTCTTTGTTAGTAATCACACGGCTCATGGTTTGCCCAGTGGTTGAAATCTTAATGATGGACAGACTGAATGTGTTCATGTGTTTGTGTGTACATGTATACATAATGAGAGAAGGAAAAGAACAATGGATATATTCAATGAAACCAACAATGAAAAAAGAGAAGCACGTTCTTCATCCCCATTAAGATTTTCCAGGTGATTAACCTGTTATGAAACCAGGGGTGACTTGGTGAGTCTATACCTATGTAAATTCCACTGATTCAATGGGCCTATTCTAGTTGTATTGGATTTTAGCCAGCAATTGTTAATTAGAAGATGATCCAAAGTGCAGAGGACTCTCCGTGTTACAAATTAATGAGTGGTAGGTTTACCCTTGAAATTAGTTTAGCACGTCTGAGAGTTCGCCAGCCTTTAGGAGGCTTTGAGGAGAGACGTACATGCCAGTCCAGGCAGACAACCTGTCAAGTGGCCTCCGACTTATGGCAACCCTTTGAAGGAGCCCTCTCCAAAATGTCCTCTCCTCAACTGCCCTGCTCAGCTCTTGTAAACTCAAGGCGGTGTCTTCCTTTAGCCTTGTTAGACTGTCATTAATATCAGCAACTCAGTTTTTAAACCAATGAGAAAGAGACAAAATGGAGGCATCAGCACAAAATGGAAGTGGTCTGACAACATAGTCTAGCTGGAGATGTGCAAATGGAGTGATGGCTTTTCGAAACCATTTCTGACTGATAACAGAGACCGATGTAAACACCATAGAGCAGTTATTTACTCTAGAGAGCAACAGCAAAGATTTCAGTCCAAAGGGATGCTACATTTTCCAAAATTGAACTCACAAGGGGCATTGTTCTACGATTATGCAACTATAGTCAAAACCGATGTGTAAAATTATCGGTCCTCATATGAAAAGTGTCTTTATCGTATCTGCTACATTTAGACCTATAATGGCAAAACAATTAAAACAAACATTACTGACATGGTAGTGTTCCTGTATCTCTCTTTCTGTTGTCTGATTTTCAACATTCAATATTGGTAATGATCAGTATTGATCTTTTGTGGATCACTTGTGTACACTCGGAAATATATAGTGTGAATAATTTAAATTAGGAAAAAAACACTCTCCAATCTCATTGCTATTCTTCCAAGGTGTGAATACCCTCTCTTGTTACCATGATACTGATAGTTTTCTGAATTATTGGGGGGTGGTAGGAAACTTCTTTTCTTACACACCTACCACCCTATACCAGCTGAAGTAAGCAATGAGATGGAGAAGTAGAGAAGCATAGGTTAAGGTTTTAAAAACAGAGGTTTAATCTAAAAATGACTAGTTCTTGCTGTCGGTTGTATCTGTTGAACGAGTCCCAGAATAACCTCACAGATCTACTTATGAGGTTGCAGGTGATGTGTGAGAGGTCCTGTGAGTGTTCCTTTAATCGTCTAGAACTGTAATATGTTACTCTTTGGGCTGGCCTGAAACGTGGTTGTCTTCTGCAAAAACCCCACCAAATAAATAAATAAATAAATAAATAAATAAATAAATAAATAAATAAATAAATAAATAAATAAATAAATAAATAAATAAAAACTAGAAGAAAAGATCATCCTTCTGCCTTTCTCTTTTTTCCTGGCACATATAGTAAAGAGAAGGCTAGTGGTGGCGTCAAAGAAAGGCTGGTTAGCAAGTCAGGTCAAAATTTGTGGATCCTTCATTAAAATGAATGTAAAAACAAACTTTCCGCTACAAACTTAGACAGCTTTGACATGTGGATGTTTTACTTTAAATGAATGTCACAGCTAAATTTTCCTTGTTTCTTTTGTTCTATAAATGGCTTTGTATTCAATCTCTGTGGCACTGGCAGGTATTGATGTACTTTGTCAAGTAAGAAATATCTTCTGCAACTAGGACTGAAAATTCAATGATTTTCAGCAGTCTTTCTGAAGATAATAAAGCAATTTATCTTCACATGGAGATTATAGCCAAACCTTGAAGGTGGGGGGAAGAAAAATAGCTTCCAATTAAAGCAAATGGTTTTTAAAAAGGTACTATTTATATGATTTACCAACACGAATCTGACCCAACTCCGGGAGGCAGTGGAAGACAGGAGTGCCTGGCGTGCTCTGGTCCATGGGGTCACGAAGAGTCGGACATGACTTAACAACTGAACAACAACAACATATGATTTGCATTTTCTAGGAGGCCTTCCTACACATTATTTAAAAAAATATTCTGATATTTTAATTGAAGCTGGCTGGATAACTCCATGAATTAGGTTGGGAGCCAGAGGCTAGGAGTTCAGTTCTGTACTGTGTATCCCAGAAGAGCTAGCCTGGGTGGCCTTGGGCAACCTGCACCATCCCAGAGCACCCCCAGCAGCAATTTAAAAGCCCACCTTTATCACGGTTTTCTGTGGGTGACATCAGGTCTGGGTGTCTCCAGGTGGCACAAACCCACAGCTAGGCTTGTTGCCCCTGTCATCCAAACACATAGAAATTGTCATCACCCTAAATTGAGAGAGAAAAATAAGAATTACCTGTGTCTCCTTTGCTTGCTGGACAACACGTTTTAAAGAGCTGTGGCCGTGTTGCAAAGGAATGTGCTGTACTATTGGAGTTAAGCTTTCTCCACTCATTGCAGAGACAATATTATCTTAAAAAAAAACAACAACACCTCAAAGCCCTTGACCTGATTGTTTCATAAAACCAACAAATTTACTTTCTTTATGCTTCCTTGGCTTGTTGCTGTTATGTGCCATCAAGTCATCTCCAACTTATTCCAACCCTTCAAATGAATGATCTTCCAAATGTCCTGTCCTCAACAGCCCTGCTCAGCTCCGGCAGACTCAAGCCTGTGGTATCCGTTAGGGAGTCAAGTCCACCTCACATTGGGTCTTCCTCTTTTCCTGCTGCCCTCTCCCTTTCCCACCATTATTGTCTTTTCCAGATAATCCTGCCTTTTCATGATGTGCCCAAAGTAGGGCCTGCATGCTGCATTTCTTTTAGCTCAGATGAAGCCATGTGAGGGAATCTGAAGAAGCAGTGCATGCTGTATGATTGTGAACCCATTTAAGATGACATTTGCTCAAATAGGACTTCGAGGATGTAGGGTCCAAAGCTGGCAAGGAAATGGATGTCTTTTGATTTCTAGTTACATTGTAACTAGTCTAGCAGGTTGGGGCTAGTTCTGCAGAGAGAAATATTCTGCTATATTTGAACATGGTAATGCCGCAGTAGCAATTTACCTGGATGTAATATATTCCTGGATAGAAAAACATACATTCCAAGCAACCTTGGCTTCATTCCTCTGTGTGTATTTGCCAATTTGTTAATTCATGGGAAAATTTAGCTGTTTCCAATGTACAGTTTGATTAGTTTGGGAGTATTCATTAGCTAATTCATTAGTTAGTGAGTGCAGCCTTTTTTCACTCATCAATTGCATTATTTCATGATAAGGCTGTGAAAAGTCTTCAAAACACCAAGGAATGAGTAGCGGGAAACCTTTGAATACAGGTGACACCCTGGTTCCACAGAAGCAATAGGAAAGCAGGCAGCCTTTGACTGGGGACGGTACTTTGGATAAGACACTCCCCACTCCTCGCCCCGATAATTTTTCCTCATTCAAATCAAGGAAACTTACATTATAACAGTTCACAGCAGGATCTTCTTCTGTGTATTAATCCATCATTGTACAGTACTCTACCATGTGGGCAGAAGTACCTCTTTACCAAGTTTCATTTGAATCCTTTTACCAACCCCACAGACCTTAGATAAGGATAATATGAACCGAATATTTTTCAGACATAGGTAATAAAAACTCATCCAATTTGTGCCTTTTAATCTGTGCAACCCCATCATTGCATTTAGACTTTTTAGTGAGCAAAATTAGCAATTTATTTTGCATTTTGCTGAAATATAGCAAGCCCTGGGTGTTTAATTTAAGTTGCCACCATATTGAAATAGATCATTTATTCGTGCAGGCCTGTTGAAAGAGTTTTAATATATTTCCCCATTCAGAAGAGCAGGAAATAGTCTTCTCTAGCCAAATCTGTGTCATGTAAACACAATTACCCTGTCTATATGATCCCTGATAAGCAGGAATTCTTTTGGACAAAATAAAAAATACTTTAAAAAAACACAAATGATTGTAGAGCAGAAGAAGAAATGCTGTAGAAAGATAGGCAAATAACAGATTAAAAAACAGGAGCTGAGAAGGGGCCTTCTGGATCAGACTGGATGCCAGAAATCTGTAGGATGCATACCAGGAGACATGAGTTTAACTCTACCTTCTGCAGTGCAGAAGGCATTATTGATACTAATGGTGTCACATAGACTTCTTGCTTGATAGCTACTAATGCACCTATCTTCACAATCTTTTGTCATTTTGAAACTATCCAGGTTAGCAGCCATCACTGCATCTTCTGGCAAACAGTTCCACAAATTTTAATTAAACGTTCTTCTACTGTGCGAAGTTGCTATTGTGCCTGGATCTAAAGAGTTTAAATTAATATTAGATCCTGGCTGTGTGGTGCCTCTACAGCAATCACAATGGGAGGATGAGTGACCAACAGTTTATTCTATGACTCTATTCTATGAGTCATGAAGTTGGAAGGGGCCTAGAAGACCATTGAGTCCCACCCCCTGCTCAGTGGAGGAATACAAGTCAAAAGATAGCTGCCAGGTTGTTGTCTACATTCCTCTTGAATTCCTCCAGTGTTAGAACACTCACCACCTCTTGAGGTAATTGGTTTGATTGCCATGCTGCTCTAATAGTTACAAAGTTTTTCCTGGTATTCAACCAAAATCAGGTTGCTTGTAACTTTGAGCCCATTGTTGCATGTCCTACGGTCTGGGATGATTGAGAACAGATCCTGCCCCTCTTCTGTATGACAGCCTTTCAAGTATTTGAAAAGTGCTATCATATCTCTACTCCGTCTTCTCCAGTTGAATTTCATTACTAGCTGGAATGCTACTAGAAGGAAACGTTAAGGTGAGGGCTGGGGACATAGGGATTTGTTGTGCAAAGACCTGTCTGATATAAAATTACTTCCTTGTGCTCAGTCATGACATTTTTATGGAACACGGCACATGAGTTTGAAGAAACTAACCAGCTATGCTAGTCTGGAATAACTCTGGAAAACCTACAGTGCAACACTGAAGATGTGTTGGCTGCTAGTGCCAAGGTGTGAGGGGAAGGAAAACATGTAATGTTAGGTAAAAGAAGATTAGACACCTTTGAGAAACTATATGGGCCTTGAAAAGTGTACATGTGGTTCAGCAGCTCTCTTGGGAAGGGAATGTATAGCTAATGAGTTCTTGGCAAAGCCGTGAGTTAACAGGTCAGAAAAGAACTTACAACATCCATCTCCAAAACGGAAGTAGGTTATTGTGAATGCCTAGAAACTGATTAGGCAATCATTTGGGACCCTCTGAAATTCTTGAAGGAAAGATCATATACAAATGTATAAAACCAAAAAGAAATTGGCATACCTATATTGATATTGTGAACAACCGGACTACCATAGTGATGGCCAGTATTTTCAGTAAATGTGCCAGAAGTCTATTTCACAATGTGAGTGCTACTTGAGTACATACGCTATCCATCTTTACCATCTTCCTATATAGTGCCTATTTTAACAATCAGTATTGTTATGTGTGTATATGCTTTGCTTCTCAAAAGGAAAGGACATAGTTTTTGCACAGTGTGTGGAGACTTTGATGCGGAAAAGGAAAAAAAAATAGCACACTTTATCTCCCTGTTGCCTGGAAGACAGGAAAATTCCTCATGGAGAAGACATGTAGCAATGAGAGTGAAGAATTTAGTAAGCATCCTTTACATTATTATTTCCTCTAAGCAGTGTTTTTTCCAGAAGTCTTCGTTCACAGAGAGATGCATGATGAGTGGCAAAAGCACCAAGTATAAAATGATCAACAGCTAGTCTCCCTGTGTGGTGGTGACGATGAAAAACTAGGAAGTCAAGCCCTCAGTTAAAAGCTGGATGATCACCTTCATCTGGGTGAGCTAACTAAGGTCTTTTGTGAGCACTGAACCTTTAGTGAGAGATGATTGTGCTTACAGTGGTGGAAAGAGTTCTTGCAGTTCTTTTGTCTGATTACATCATTTGCCACATTAAGCTCATTAGGAATATTAAGTAGTGAATAAAGGCCAAGGGAAATGAACCATTTAAAAAATGAGTGATGAATGATGCTGAGGCCATTTATTGAGCTAGGATGAATAATTTAATAAAACCATGAATTAGTTTTTTTGACATCCTATTAAAAATGTGTGGCTATGAGTGTTTTCACTCAAGTGCATGGCTACACAAAGGAAGAATCATGCTGTAAGATGTATGCGGCTAAAACACATTTACAGTCTTCTCTCTTTTTTCCTGTACTTTCCCATTTTCTTTCAGTGGTTCAGATCTTCGGGATGAGATCTCCTTTTAACAAAGCATCCTCATATGTAGGAGATGTTGGCCAAAATCCTATTGCTTGGCATAAGAGATCACACCATTTAGAGATGGGCACCAACCACTGGTTTGGCAGCTGAGCTGCAGTTTGGTGCCCCACTCCCTCCACTTGGTGCCCACTCAGCAGCAGTGTCCCCCTCCCCGCCTCCTCCAGGTGCTGCTGCCGCCAAGTGGGTTGGGTTGCCCTCTAGAAGGCACCGGGAAATGGCTTAGTCGGGAAATGAACTGCACTGAGCCACCGAAACAGCAGTTCGTGCCTGTCACGATCCCCACGTCGCCCCTGCTTGTTTCGCCAAACTAAGAGCTCATGCTACGTGCCCCTCAGCTGCCACCAGTTGATTACATCAACATTACCTTTTATTAATAATCGAAGTCTAGGCCCTATGTCATTTTAAAAGAATCAAATAGAAATTATTTATTGTTACATATGTTGACGGGACAAGCCTTGTTGTTAACTCTTAAACAAACATCCTCCTTTATCCACTCTCAGCCACCACTCTCCCGCCCAGTCTCCCAAAACTCTCCAAACTCTCAGTCTCTTCAACTCTCTATCTAACACTCTAACTAAACTTCCTGTCTTCCTGCTGAGTCTCGTCTGTCTCGTGACTCCGCCCCTTCAGCATTCCCATTGGTCTATGCAGATAGCATATGAATATTCATGATGTGGGCAGATGTCACATTCCTCCCTCCTTAATAAGTTTGTTTTAGGAGGGGAAACTTAACGGTTTGCCCTCATAAACAAACAAAGGTTTATGGAAAGACACAAATACTAACCTTTTACATAATTTGCATCACTAAAGATACATTACATTACTCTTGCATCAAGAAAGACCTATTAATCTCTTGCATTACTTATATGAATACAAATTACATTACATTACTTTTACCTTAATAAGGATACTCACCATTATTTTTACCATCACTATACACACCTCTCAGTTCATCAACATCCAAGCAAACTCTGCATTTTAATCATATTCCATAACTATTATGCAAACAAAACAATTAATACAATATTACAAACTTTTATACACCTGTTAGTCATTTGGCCTTCAAGACAAAACATCAGCAATGACATTCTGGGTCCCTTTTACACTGTGGATCTCAAAGTCAAAGTCTTGCAGAATCAGCGTCCCATCTTGCCTATATCAAAATGCCAAAGCCAAATCACAAACCATAATCCGAGGTCAGAGTCCAAAGCCAAATCACACAACATAGTCTGGGGTCAGAGTCCAAAGCTAAGGGTCCAGAGAACAAGGTTCAAGGTAGTCAGGAGCGTGGATGCAAGCCAGAGATTTGACTTGTTGCTTCCACAAGCTTGCCAGTGTCTGGGTGCAGATTTTATAGCAACAGCAGCCATCTAAACACCTCATCCTGCTAATACTCAGGGCTGGTCGACCTGAATTTCCTATGGGAAGCATTCATGCAGGCTTCGGATCTCCGTGTCATGAGTCCTTGCTGAAGCTTGTCTCTTACTCTGGCTACTGGGGGAGGAGAATCTGGTGGTGATTCAGCTGCCTGTGATTCTGATTGCCTAGCATTCTCCTCAGCTGTAATTAACTCCTCAGATTCCAGATCTTCTTTGGCAGAACTCATGACACTACTCTAACTGTGATTTACTGTGTTATGTTAAGTCCCAGTTAGAGTAACTCTTTTGAATCCATATAATTTATGGAGAAGCTGTCTCACTAAATGGCCATCGATTCAACAGTGCTCCTGTAGTACAGTTTTACTACGTTAAGCAACAGGATTTTGGCCACCATTTTGCAGATTGGTTTTTAAAACAGGTGCTTCACAAAAAATCATTGCTTTGCCTGGCAGTCATTTTTCTCTAGTAATTAACATATATATTACTAAAAGGCATGGGGGATTTTTTACACTCACTTCAGAGGGTTAGTAACTGGGGATGCTGGCCGCAGACTATTAGAAAGAAAAGCAGAAAGCCCAGAATCTAAAGAAAAAACTGAGTGATAGCTTTCGTAGACCACTGAAATTTCAGAAGGAAAGGTGACTTTTTGACTCAGTAGGAATCTTGAATACGCAAGGGATTTTTGGATTTTAAATCTTATTAATCTCCATTCTGGAATTGCCGCCTGACAGACCCATATCCACAAACACCTATGTGCTCCTCTGGAGAAAATTTTATTTATTTATTTTATATCCCACCTATCTGGTCTTACAACCACTCTAGGCTGCTAGAAAAGACCTTTTTGGGCAGCATCTGTGGCCTCGCTCTGTCCTTGCTTCCTCCTGCTCACAAAGATTCCACCTCTGGGTTAGAATGTCCATCCCAAGAAAGAACAAACAATTTGGATACACCCTGACAAGTGAAATCTGAAGTCTTATCACCTATTAGGTTTTTTTTTTTTTTAAGTCCTTGTTTTGGAACTTACTTTAAAGAAGGAAATCTGGCCCTCATATCTGTCCATTGATTCCAGAACTTTTGTGTTTCTTGTGCACCATCCAGAAGCTCTTTAATTCTCATCCTGTTGAAGACTCCTGGTGACCAGCTTCTGCATGTGGCATTTTAATGGTCAGATAAAAGTGCCGTCCATCTTGGCCTTCAGATTGCTTACAAGGACCATGCAGCTTTTCCCTTTCTCTCTTTCATAAGGACAGTGTTATTTGCTCCAACTTTTTGATTTTTTTTCTAGATTTAACCCTTGCATGTGTGTGTAAATGTCCTGCTTATTCAGACTACGCTCCCTTTATTTGATGAAGTAAGCTGCATTCTATAAAAATCTGGGCCTAACAGAAAATTTCTAGTCTTTAAGATGTTACAAGAAGAGATGGGCACGGACCATTGGAGGTTTGTTCCAGTTCATATTTGTATCTCCTCTTTCCTTCCCCCACCTCCCTGGCCAATGATCCACCATGCACCAGTTAGAGCATGCTCTCCTCCCCCTCCTCTTTGACTGTTCGACCAGTCTCTGGCAGGAAAACAGGCTTTCCTGTCCTGCCTCCTTCTTTGAATGGGCAATCAGCCAAGGAGGCGGGGCAGGGAAGCCCGTTTTCCTGCCAGAGACTGGTCGAATAGTCAAAGAGGAGGGGGAGGAGAAGAACACACTCCAAAAATGCATTAAGGCTTATTTTCAGGGGATGTTTTATTTTTTTCCCAGCTACAACAATCTACTGTACATTTATTCAAACATGGTCATGTCCTCTTTTTCTGGTTGCTGCACAAGAGTGGAGGGCGTGGTTTCACTTAACTGTATCTTATTTTTGGGGTAGGGCTTATAGTACGAGCATCCTGAAAAACCATAAGTAAAGGGGTAAAGGTTCCCCTTAATACTGAGTCAGACTCTAGGGTGCGGTGCTTATCCCCGTTTCCAAGCTGTAGAGCCAGTGTTTGTCCGTATACAGTTTCCGTGGTCACATGGCCAGCGCAACTAGACATGGAACGCCATGACCTTCTGAGATGGTACCTATTTATCTACTCACATTTTTGCATTTTGCATGCTTTCAAACTGTTAGGTTGGCAGGAGCTGGGACAAGCGACGGAGGCTCACTCTGTCACGTGGATTCGATCTTACGACTGCTGATCTTCTGACCTTGCAGCACAGAGGCTTCTGTGGTTTAACCCGCAGCACCAGCACGTCCCTAAAAAGCCATACTAGGGCTTATTTTCAGTTTAGGTCTTATTTCCGGGAAAACAGGGTAGTTACAAGAGTATATATTTCCTGATCTTTACCGTGCTACAGGAGCCTTTGTTTTTGCTGTAGCAGACCAACCCAGCTACAATTTTGGAATTGGTCCAGTGCATCTGAAGTACATAAGAACCATGGAGCTGCGGACCAAAGGCTAGACTGATGCTGTTTCTTACAGTGGCAGTCTATATGGCTATGGGAAACCAATAGGAAGGAAATAAGAGCAATAATTCTCATCAGCTGCTGATTCCCTTCAGCTGAGATTCAGAGGCATGCTGGTTCTAAGGCCACTGCCAATCAGACAGGAAGTGCTTAGTAATAATGATAGAGAAATGGCACAAAATGATTCCCTTGTGTTCTAGTTGTGTAGCCTGAGTGCTGAAGATGAACTGTAGCATTTCCTTGATAGCTGCTAATACATCAGACTGCATTACATAAATTAGACTGTAGAATGTATCTTTAATGACATCAACCTGAAAGATGGGTTCACATGAAATTGATATACAGTGGTGCCTCGCTTAACGAGTGCACCGTATAGCGATGTTTCCGTATAGCGATCCCTTTTTCGGGATCGCTATACGGAAACATCCACGATCATCGCAATGGGGAAAACCCGCATTGCGAAGATCGGGTATTGCGGCGGCCATTTTGGAGCCGCCGAACAGCTGATCGGCAGTTCCAAAATGGCCGCCGGAAGCCCGGAAATGGCTGCCGGCAGCCGTTTTCGCGCCCTGCCCTCGCTTAGCGAAGGCGTGAAAATGGCTGCCGGCACTTGGAATCCTCGCTGAACGGGTAAGTAACAAAGGTATTGGAACGCATTAAACGAAGTTTAATGCGTTTCAATACATTTCCCCTACCCGTTTAGCGACGATTTCGCATAGCGAGGGTTAATCCGGAACGGATTAACCTCGCTATGCGGGGCACCACTGTAGTTTGAATGTAGGTGGGGGAAAGAAGAAAAAAAGCAAGCCGTTCTAACTTTTCAGAACGCTAGGGTTATTGGAAAGCAGTTCCTTGGAATACAGTAGGGTTTTTTTTTTTTTTGCTTGTTTGCCCTTTAGAGTGAATATTGTGTTTACTTATTTCTGACCTGTTTTACCTGCGTATTTGCAAACAAACCACATTACAGAAGTATCTGTTCTGCCCTAGCCCAGAGGAGATTGAACCAGAATAAGAGTGAGTCTTCAGCAGAGTTTCCAGGGATGACAGGTTACAAGTTGCTATTCCGAGTTCAGGACCCAGTCAAGCAGAGATGAGGCTTTGTTGAGCAAGCTTGGGTGAAACAGAGGTGACGTTCCATCAAACAGAGCAAAAGGTAGGTCTGGATCTAAGCAAGAGGCCACATCAGAATTAGACAGACAGGCAAAGCAGTTGGAAGTCTGAACAAGCCAAAATTTGTTTTACCTATCCAAACTGATCCTAAAGTATGACTGTCGGTTCTCTTGTACGTGGTACAGCTAGTTTCACTTCTGATGAATGAAGTTTCTTATCTTAAAGGAACCCAGCTTGTGTGTGTAAGTTTTGAGCTATTGATTTCGGCAACAAAAAGAATGCAAATTTTTGCTGTGGCCTCCAAAAAGGAGTTTTCTGAAAGTAAAGCAAAGCAAAGCGTGCGGCTTATATACTGCCCCATAGTGCTTCAAGCACTCTCTGGGCAGTTTACAAGTTAATTATGCAGGCTACACATTGCGCCCACCCACCCCCACCAGCAAGCTAGGTACTCATTTTACCAACCTCGGAGGGATAGAAGGCTGAGTCAACCTTGAGCTGGCTACCTGGGATTGAACCCCAGGTCGTGAGCACAGTTTTGGCTGCAGTACAGCGGTTTAACCACTGCGCCATGAGGCTCTTTAAAACAACTTTTTTCAGGCTGGTCAGGTGCTGATATGGTGGGCTTCACTTCTCGGTCTCCATGTGTCCTGCCCCTTCCCCTGGTTTCTTTCATAAGAAATTGACTTTATAATTCTATCCTGGAACTGTTCTTGGCTAAGTGAAGATATCGGTGACAAACCTGGCTTTCCAAAATAGCTTAGTTGTCTGTGCATTTGTATCAGGAGAATGGGCTTGGCGTGCACTATAATAGCTTTATAAATTAATCCTAATAAACTTGCTTAGGCAGATTCTTTGGTAGTCCTATAGTGTATATCCAGGTTCGCTGCATACCTTAACATATACGGAGATCTATATGTAAAGCATACAATAAATCTCACTGTTAATAACACCATTCATCTGCCCTTAATTTAAAGTGCTTTATTGTAGAGCTGATAGTTCATTTTGAGAATTTAAATTTATATGTGTTCATTGGTTTTTTAAATAACACTTTCAGCAATGCTCTCTTTTGAATGGTGTGCGTGTGTGTGTCTCTCTGTGTGTGTGTGTGTGTGTGTGTGTGTGTGTGAGAGAGAGAGAGAGAGAGAGAGAGAGAGAGAGAGAGAGAGAGAAGATGTGATGTTAGGGGTGGGGTAATGCATGTAACCTCTTTATATTTGAATGTGTTTAACCTACTCCAGGCTAGATCGCAGGCCACAACTGGGAAATCTTTCTATGTCCTAGTAGGGACAAGACATCAAGCCAGAGAAGGTAAGATAAGATAAAATACAGAATACTGTGTAGTCTATAGGTCTGAGCCAGATCATCCATCAGGCAAATTTGAGGCACAAATTTAGTAAAGTGAAGCAGGGTAGAAACATGGACAATGCCAGCCTGAGAAGCTTGTGGCTGAAAACCAAGGGGGGGGGGGAAACAGGAGGAAGATATAGAACAGGTAGGTGAAATGAGAAACTAGAAATGTTTGAATCTATCTTGTTAGTAGCCTTGGAAGCCATCACCACCGGAGGTGTGGGTGGTTGATGAGTAGTTCCACACTCACTGTAGTTCCAAGCTTATGAACGTTTGTTATGATTACTTTGTGGGAGGCAAAAAGGCACTCTGCAGATGGTCATCATAACAAGTCTGTGCTTTGTTTTAATGTAGCTGAAGATCAAAACTGGGAGATCAGCTTTTTGAACCTCCCAATTTCTTCTTGAAAAAAGTGGCCAAGGAATATTGTTACCCACAAAGAATGGGAAAACACAGGCATCGTATTGTGTCTGCCTCTCCCCCTTCATTGCTAATAGTCTGGGAGGAAGATTTGGATTGTGACTGGGGTGAGCAGTTTCACAGCTACAGTCCAAGATGCTCCTTTCTCTTTAGTGGATTTCTAAAGAAAATTATGGTGGGAGAGTCATATAACTTCCAGTTTCACCCTTTTATTCAGTCCATATATCTCTTTCTAGCATAAACCATGGTAATTGAGTATTCAAATTTATTTATTTTTATTCAAGTTGTTAACATTCCATAATTCATTTTGACAGGAACATTTAGTTGTAAGGTAATGGATCTGCTTTTATGATCTGATATCACAAAGTTGTTTCACTTCTCCTGATATATTTCTAAATACTAGTGTCTGACTGTGAATGTCATGGACTGGATTGGTTTTAATGCATATAAAAGCACACATACACTGATAGGATTGCTTTCTGCATTAAAGACAATGCTGAGCTGCTGTCCTGCTCTGAATACGGTTTTTGCTTGTTGGTTTAATTTCTGCTTTGTTTTGCTTTTTAAAACATGACAGATTATAGCTTTTTCACAAACTGTTTTATGAATGGCTATATCATTAAGCAGGACCATAAAGAAAGCTGACTGCCGAAGAATTGATGCTTTTGAATTTTGGTGCTGGAGGAGACTCTTGAGAGTCCCCTGGACTGCAAGGAGAACAAATCTATCCCTTCTGAAGGAAATCAACCCTGAGTGCTCCCTGGAAGGACAGATCCTGAAACTGAGGCTCCAGTACTTTGGCCATCTCATGAGAAGAGAAGACTCCCTGGGAAAGACCCTGATGTTGGGAAAGTGTGAAGGCAAGAGGAGAAGGGGACGACAGAGGACGAGATGGCTGGACAGGGTCACTGAAGCGACCAACATGAATTTGACCGAACTCTGAGAGGCAGTGGAAGACAGGAGGACCTGGCGTGCTCTGCTCCATGGGGTTATGAAGAGTCGGACACAACTAAACGACTAAACAACAAACAACAATATCACTTGGACAGCTGTTGTCTTTATTTTCATTAAGAAAGTTTAACATTGCCTTTCAGGAAATTGCACAGAGAATTCCATGAAATAGAGGTGGGCAGCTGGAGTCAGTCTGGGGGGGAAACACTTCAGTTGCCCACAAGTCTGCTTTTAGGGTGCAACCAGCAGGGCGCCGCCACAATTTGACGAGGTTACCTCTGATGTTCTACAAGTGAGTAGCTGAGCTAAAACAAAGCACACAAAGTGTGCCCACATTTCTTTATTTTTATTTATTTATTTTTGCATAAAGTGACCTGAGCCTACTGTCTGTGCACCACCACTCAGAGGTACTTACAGCCATTCAAAGTGAGGGTGGAATGTAAAATGATACATTTGATTCAACTGATGCACTAAAAGAGAAAGCTGGTAGACATTCCAAAGCATAGACAAAAACAACCCTTTAAACAAACCAGTCAGCAGGCACCATCTTTACCAACTGACCTGGAAGGGAGGCCATCTGTAGTTTCTGGATCAAGTTTATACACCGTGTCAGTGTGCCCACTGGTATAAAAAACATCTCCATATACAATATATCTTAATAATTTAGCATCAGTGTAACCAAAGTACAGGTCATTAAAGCAAGATCCACCTCGTCATACAAACCACGGATGGTGAAAAATAATCCAAGCTACAGATAACACCCACATCTCTGTTTATACTACTGAATCTAGAAGAACCCCAAGACTTCCTGCCTTTCATGGAAAGCAAAGAGTCAGTTACACATTTTTCCAGGACCATCTGTACATCTCTATCCAGACCAGCCCTCAGAACATCTACTCTCACTGTGTTTTGTTTTGTTTAATTTAGTTTTGCCATTATCCATCCCAGAATGGCCTCCATATGCCTGTTGAGAGCATCCACCACCTCTTTCCATAGAGGATGGAATGGAGATGTAGAGCTATGTTGTATCTTCATCATGATGATACCACAAGTAAAATGTGGATGAGTTTGAGGATAATCTGTGGATTATTTCTTCTCCTGCTTTCACACAGGGTAATAGAAAGGTGAGACACCACAAAAGAAGAGGTGGAACATACATTCTCCAGCACCACCTTCTAGACCTCTCACTCCTCAAAAGACCGAAATCCTGACATGGGATGCCAATCCAGAAGTCACTGTAATCGATGATATTAAAAGCTGTTGAGCAATCCAGGAGAACCAATCCAGAAAGAAGGAAGGGAGGGAGGGAGGGAAGGTGGGGGGGAGCAGGAGGGGGAAGTAAGAAAGGCAGGAAAAGAGAGAAAGGGGGAAGGGAAGTAGGTAGGTAAGTAGACAGACAGACAGACAGACCTCCCACCACCTCAATTAGATCTAAATTGGAGATCAGTCCAATTGTTGCTGTTGGCAAAAAGGTGCTGACTCTTTTCACCAAGTGGGGGAAATTATTGCTTGTTTCTTCTGCAGTTCTAAGGAAGAGGCAGTGAATGCTCCGGAGGCTTTGTCCTCAGTGGCGGGCAACTGCCTATTTCTCGTCTCTTTCCAGCCCAAGAGTGTTATTATTTTGGAGCATGCCATACCAACACTAGTTTCTTGATTGCATTACTTAGATAAAATGTGGGGAGTGCTTTGAACACTTAATGTCATAGTAAAATCTAAGTTGCTCTTAATCTTGTGACAGTGAAATGCAGGAAGGAGGGCCCTAAGTACTTGCTGAAAATGAAAAGCTGGGCATGTAATGGATCTCTTCTTCAGCTGTGGTTGAAAATCTGCAGCCAATTGAATACTTAATTGCATGGAACCTCCTCATGCAGCACTTGTTGCCTCTCTGATAAAGAAGAGGAGAAAATAAAATGAGAGATCTACCTTTCTGCTCCCGGGAACCTGTCATAGTTTACAAAGCGGATCCAGCATTGACAAGGGATTTGATTTTCTGCTGTGCCTTGAACATGAAGGGAAAAGAGAGGGAAAGCAGAATTATGAAATCCAAATATAAGGAACCACCTGGAAACAAAAGGGAAGAGTAGGAGATGAGGTCCTTAATGCTAGACACGTTGGAAGTTCAGAAATAGACATTTTGACTGAGGGTCACAGTTGCTTAAGGTAGAACTTGCTTACTGGGCTTCTCTTATTTCCTTGGGTCAGGATACCATTGACGAAAGGTCTGCCCTAGGGCTATCTGGATCTCAGAGCTCAGCGTACTGACCTTTGGAGGCCCTGTGATATAGTTAATAACCTGCCAAGCACTTTAAAGTGCATCTAGCACCCTTTCCCATATCGAGTGTTGGGACCTCAGTGTTTTATGGGTGAGAAGAATGATTGATAAGTACACCAACACCCTCAGATGGGGTCAGCAGATTATTACTATCAAACATGATAGACCACCACAAAGGGAAGGCTCTCTTGGCTTTGCGGTAATCTTTTTCAGAACAGTAGTAGTTCCAGAGTAGTCAGTTGACTAGATGGGCAGGGTATAAATAAAATAAATAAATAAATAAATAAATAAATAAATAAAATAAAAATAAAAAGAAGCAATACCGTTGAAACCATATTAGAAATATTGCGTATGAGGATAATGTCAGCACAAGTATAAAATCTAAGTTGCTAATCCAGAGAAGCCACAATGATTCAGCTGCTCGGTAACAGTTGACTGTCTTTCCTTGAAGCCAGAATGCTTCGCCAGGTGGATTCATGTTCACTCCAAGCAGGACCCTTAATACATTGTTTGGCTGCTCACACAAACAGGTGTGTTGTTGTTGTCAGCTTGGTATCATTTGAGCAAGCTCTCTCTTTCTGCTTTGGTCTCCTGGTCAATTCATATGAATCTGTCTTGATCACTGCACTGGTTAATAGGACCGAAGAAGTGCTTGATCGGATCCAGTTAAATTTAGCATAGGGTGTCATTTTGTAGCCTCTAAGTGTTTGTCAGCTACATTGATTTTGCTTGAAATGTGCGCCTGCTTATGTATTACAGAGTGTCACCAAAGACCGCAAATGGGCAGTTGCGATTGTGCTATGGCTGAGGTTTACAATGGTTTGCCATTAGGAAAGAAGTCGATGGTATTTTGTGGCAGCTTAATTGGATTATTCAGAATAAACGTCATCTGTTTCCTCTTTCCCCTTCAATGTGTTACATTTGGACTGTCAGGCCTTTGAGGCCCATTGAACTGGCAATTGGAACTATTAAAGCATCAAACAACTAAAGAAGTGCATTAGACAGAAATTAATTGTTCCACGTTCCTCCCAAAGCCTCGTGGCAGCCGTGGGCCGCTCAAGGTCCACAGTTTGCTCACACTGGTTCTACTTAACTCCAAAAAGGAGCTGAGGAGTTTATGAAGAAGAGGAGGAGGAGGGGATATGTTGGACAACACAGCACAGGGGAGATGAAAAAAGGAAGCTGTTGTGAACCTAGATTTGCACAATCCCTGGGGTTTTGTGAGAAGAGGACACCTCCCCAGAAGGGGATGGAACAACATGTTGCAAAAGGAGGAATGACTCCATGTGTTGATAGTAGCAGAGCCTTATGGGGAGGATGCAACTTATTTTCATCCGCTACATTTTGGCTGGATTGTGTTGGTCGTCATAAATCAGTTGCCCTCTCACTAGCCTGTAAATAACTACTACCTCCTGCAAGTTTCGGGAGATCCAATTGGCCCTTTGTGGATCACACTTTTTTCTCTGGTGTTCGAGGGGGCTGTGGAGGTTATACTAGTGATCTTGGGAAGGCTACAGACACCCCATGAGCCAAACAATTGCTACCCTACTTAAAAGCTTCCTTTTAGCCAGCAAACTGTACGCTTGTACTTTCTGTTACTCTGAAGTCTTCTGTGTCTACTTATGCAACTTTCTAGTTAACAATTTGCACAAGAAGGATGAAGGGGCAGGAAACCACATGGTATGTTATATATTGAGAGAAACAGGTATGCTGTTGATGCAAGTAAAATGTTCCCCTTGACATTTAGTCCAGTTGTGTCCGACTCTAGGGCATGGTGCTCATCCCCGTTTCCAAGCCATAGAGACAGCATTTTTTCCGTAGATAGTTTCCGTGGTCATGTGGCCAGTGTGACTAGACACGGAACGCCGTGACCTTCCCACCATGGTGGTACCTATTTACCTACTCACATTTTTACATGCTTTCGAACTGCTAGGTTGGCAGGAGGTGGGACAAGTGACAGGAGCTCACTCCGTCGCGTGGATCCAATCTTACGACAGCATGTCTTCTGATCTTGCAGCACAGAGGCTTCTGCAGTTTAACCTGCAGCGTCACCACGTCCGTTGTTCATGCAGGGTAGTATGCTAAATACTGGATAACAGTATTGAAGCAAATACTACAATTGATTGCTACAATTAAAATAATGTAATTCCTTCAATTTGGATCACTTTCTTTAATGCGATTAAAATCACGTTGGCATGCATTCAGGACTTTCTACACTCCAATGAAATACAATATGGCATGAAAATTTGGTGGCAGATTGACGAATCCAGTGTTGCATGCAGGAACAAAAAGACTAGGACAATTAAGCTGTTCATAAGCTTGCTGCAAGTAATGTATTTCAACAAATTTCACCTTTTCACTTTTGTCTAGGTTTTCTTCTTTTGTTTTAAAAATTGGTGCTTAAGCTTTTTGGAAGAGCATTTGCTTTTTCTAAGGGTGTATTATTTCATTCTCCTTTAAGAATTGTGTGCACATAATTTTTTTAAGAGTCTAGTGAACATTTTCTGTTTGCTTGCTGACAGTCTTTCATCCAATTTCTCTTTGGAAAACCGAAAACGTAGAGTACCTTTCCCAGTTGCCCACATGATTGCCTAGTTTACTATGTCCCTAAAAGCCAGAAGTATTTATTTTATCACTAAGGACAAGCATTGGCTGAAACCCTGTTTAGCATCATAAATTGCACTGGAGCAGGCCCATTGAATCAGTGGGAATTTGTGAGTCAGCTCCTCTGTAAGTTCTATTGATTTGAATGGACCCACTCTAGTTGTGATTTGCAGTGCTAAAATGAGCACTGTTAGCAAACAAATACATTGGCTGGATTTCAAATCTTGAGGCTATAAGCTGCTCTAACACCAGGCCATTTGGGGACAAAATAACAATTCTGTTATGCTAAATAGCATATAATCTCTCATATTCAGCTTTGCTGTTTTATTTTCCTTCTCTGAATGATGCAATGTCATTATTAAAAGCTGTCAAGAAAAGAAGTATAATTAAACACATGAAAATGCTAAGGCATTCCATTATCACCTCTAATTCTGTAGCACCACCACTTTTTTTTCTCTCCTTGGCATTTCAACATGTTTGCATTTGTGGAGAGAGACTCCATGGGCTCAAGCTTAACTATTCTTAAAAACTGTGAGCCTGTTTCCAAAAAACTAGTTGAACTTGTTTCTGCACATCAGTTTCAACATCTGCACAACAATTCTACACCAATTCCTCTGAAAATTTCCGCATACTAATCTTATACTAAATTTTATACTAATTTTATAAAACACATAGTCAAAGCTATGGTTTTTCCTGTAGTGATGTATGGAAGTGAGAGCTGGACCATAAAGAAAGCAGACCACCGAAGAATTGATGCTTTTGAATTGTGGTGCTGGAGGAGACTCTTGAGAGTCCCCTGGACTCCAAGGAGAACAAATCTATCCATTTTGAAAGAAATCAACCCTGAGTGCTCACTGGAAGGACAGATTCTAAAGCTGAGGCTTCAGTACTTTGGCCATCTCATGAGAAGAGAAGACTCCTTGGAAAAGACCCTGATGTTGGGAAAGTGTGAAGGCAAGAGGAGAAGGAAACAACAGAGCATGAGATGGTTGGATAGTGTCACCGAAGCGACCAACATGAGTTTGACCCAACTCCAGGAGGCCGTGGAAGACAGCAGGGCCTGGCATGCTGTGGTCCATGGGGTCACGAAGAGTCGGACTTGACTTAATGACTGAACAACAACAACAAATTTTCTACCAATTTCTCTGGAACTTTCTCAGTTTCCAGAGGATTTCTGTGACTCCTAATACTTTAGCCAGCCTGGCTCAGCAGTGCTTTCAGGGAGTTTCAAAAAGTTATCAAACCCTCAAGCCAAGCCTGCAAGGTAGAACTTCCACCACACCCACCAGAATTACCAACTCCCAGTACGTGGTGAAGACAAGACTTGCATTTATGTACCACAAGCCCCAGACAATTAAATGGAGATACGTTTATATTTTCTTAAATACAGTGAAAAAGACAAAATGTTCAAAATGTTTAAAAAAGGCATCAGAACTATTTTGAAGCAAACAAAGTCTAAAGCTGGAGCAATACAGAGCACATGCACCAGAAAATAAGAAAGTTAGTTAAATTATATAAGCTACTTAGTACATATATACTAGTCATCAGCATAGTCTCTGTGTACTCTGAGCCTAACAGGGCAGCAACTAAGCATAGTGTTTCCCAAGAGATAACTAAGCCAACTAAAGTCACTTCATAAATACTTGTTATACCTTGTTCATCACCTTCTAGCTCTTTTGAGATGCTATGTGAATCAGGCTTCAAGCTCCCTCAAATGCTCACGAAGACAAGAGCAGTTTCTGCCTTCCTCTCTTCATATACAACTGAAGTCAATTCCAACTTAGCATAGTACCAGGGAACAAGGTGACTCAGCCTTGAAGTCTGAACTCAAAATATAAACCACAAGTGGTACTTCCATTCTTTTGAAAAAAAAAAAAATAGACATACCACTTAGGAAAAAGCTGTCCCACCTTTCCCCTGGCCAACCATTCCCAGGCACCGAAAAAGTGTGAATTTTCCAGAAAGGTCCCAGAATCTCTGTTTTCCCAACTTCTCAGTTTCTTCACAATAGTTATAAAGGTTACTTTTTGATTTAACACTTGGAATTCTGTTTGTGCTTGTTTCAGCATTTATGTCACTCAGTATAACTTGCTGCAACTAAATTATGAAGTCCTAGGATGCACCGTGCTTGCACAGGCAGGCATGTGGCCATGCAGGTGACTAAGACGCACCTTGGCACCTCATCACTTTGCCCCACCTAGTTTCATAAACCTGATGTAAACACTAAGTTGATTCTGCAGGGAAAAATGTTTACTTATGTTTTTAATTAATTTCAAAAGTTGCTTCTGACAAGGACATTTTATATAGAACTTGGAATGTTACACCTAAAAGGAGTTTGTCATGCTACTCACTGCATGCAAATGCTTTGTTACACTAAACATCAGTAGCAAATTATGTTGTCATGGCCATGACACTTGAAAAATACATAGAACCACTGCATAGTTTTCTTTAGTGTCCAAATCTGAATAGCGCGAACACTTAGAAAAATGCTAAAGAGAACATACTGAGAACAGGAATAATAACAATGACAGCCTGGTTTTCCAAAAGCAGTGAGCAGCATGACAAGCTCCTTTTAGGTATAATATTCCATGTTCTATGTCCTTGTTTTAGAATTATATATTTGGGAACTGGAAGAAAGGTTTTTAAGCATATAAGCAGCTACATTCCAGATCCTGAAGTCATTTATCCCTTTTCAGTTCTTCAACTTTTTTCTTTGGAAAACCTATATCAATATCTGGAGGCTCTTGTTTGAAATTGCTGTCTTGTGCTCTGTAATCAAGACCTTGTCTGTCATACTTGCTCACTATGAAGTTTTATTAACTCTGGAGTGAATTTAGTGTTCAGCTCTGACGGTGGGCTACCTGACACACTATATATAACAAAAATGAAAACCACTTGATATATGGTTAGAGGGTAATAGACTTCTCTCACCCAGACTGATAAGTCATTACTAGCACTTGCATTCAATAAATCAGAATTTGTTCTTGGACTGTAGTCTTGGGTGGGTGGTAGAAGAAGAGTTCTTGTTTCTCTTAACATTTGTCACTCTTGTATTATGATAGGCAAGAGATGGAGGGAGCTTTAAGAATTATAATGTACTTGGTAGCAAAGTCAAGAATGGGAACCAGAAATGTTGACTTTGTATTCAAGTGTTTCATAATGTCCATAGTCTCACATTTCCTCCTCATGCTTACATTGCCCCTGTTTTTATTCTGAATAAATTATTTATTTATTTATTTATTTATTTATTTATTGGACTTATATACCGCCCCATAGCGCTACAAGCACTCTCCGGGCGGTTTACAATTTTAATTATAAAGGCTACACATTGCCCCCCCAGCAAGCTGGGTACTCATTTTACCGACCTCGGAAGGATGGAAGGCTGAGTCAACCTTGAGCCGGCTACCTGGGATTTGAACCCCAGGTCGTGAGCACAGTTTTAGCTGCAGTACAGCGTTTTAACCACTGCGCCACGAGTTACTACTGTTTAATTACTACTGTTTAATCTGGAGAAATTATATTCTTTGAGCACAATCCTGTTTGTGCAGATGTAATGTAAAGAGGATATAAATGGATCATAGTGGAGTCCAACTTTGTCTGAAACTATTATGTTGCAGATGAGGTTGAAACCTGTGTAACTACTTGGTAGTATGCTGTCACATCACAGTTGCGGTCTGTATGCCACATTGGTGCACAGGCCTCCCCAACTAGTTTCATAGAAGAGGCTGTTGTGATAAAATACTGTCTTCTAAGGATCTTAGTCATATTTTTTTCTAAATGAAGACTGGTGGGTAACTCTTGGATATGGGTGAGGTTTGATTAAGCACTAAAGGGAGGAGTTAAATCCAGACCTTTGTTGAACAGTCAATGGCCTTTCTTCCCAAAAGCAGCCCCACATTCTACATACCACCTGCATTTGATACTTTTAGCCAATTGCTTCCTTGTTACTCCTGCCTCCCTAGTAGTCCTGTTGGTTCATTTGCCTTAGTATAGACATGGACTCTCACAGAGAAAACTCTTCCAGACTCTTTTTGTGGCTGGTTGAGTAGGGCCACCATTTCAAGCATGAGTAGTGAATATTTTTCATTAGCCTCCCACAGAGGTTTCCTAAGTCTAGGTATAACACTTGCATTATGCAGTTCTGTGCATCCATTCTCTCTTGTTGTTGTTGTTTAGTCGTTTAGTCGTGTCCGACTCTTCGTGACCCCATGGAGCAGAGCACGCCAGTTACTGTCAGCTAACTTGAAGACTTATGTCAGGCAGAAAAGTGTTGAATACTTTTTTGAAATACTTAGCAATAGTCTTCTTACTGTCTAAATACATGTTTACAGCCAACAACTATGGAGTGGTGGAACTTCAGAGAACTCTGTTAAAAAAATGAATTTATAAAGTTAGCCTGTCAAGCTTCTTTAGTTTTATTATTTCAAGCAAGAGAATGACAATTGTTCTGTTATCTTTGCAGAATGGAGAAGAGCAAGGTCAATATCAAATCTATACCAAGTTGGTTCTTGGCCAGTTGTTTCTGCAAAGTTTTGTTCAAATTGATTCTGCTGTTCATAATAAAATAGTGTTCCACAAATGGGCAGAAAGAGCCGTGTGTAAGTATTCAGCTGGGTTAAATGCAGCAGTAGAGATATTATATGGCAAGTTAATGCTGATGCCACACAGAGTGTAATGTATGAGTGACCTTTAGATGACAGTTAGCTACAGTTGAATGGTATTGACAAATCAGGGTGGATCAACTTAATTTGTTTTGAATACATTTCCCTAATTGTTTTTCAAATTAGATTCTAAGAGATTTGAGCTATAAGCACTTTGAAACATACATCAGTGATGGAACAAAAAAAAGGCAATTGTACGTAAGTGAAATGTCTCAAATATTCGGCATTTCTGCAGAGTAAAAGGTGGTAGAGAAGTAAAATGAAATAAAATAAAAGAGTGCCTTTGAAAGGCTGCTTGAACAATAAACACTGATATTTAAGTGCTTTCAATGAGGCTCACTCCGGTTTAATGCACACGGTGACATACATGAGATGTGATTTATAGTCTGGGTCCCTACCTCCCAGAGATGGTTCATAGTGCCTTTCCATATTCTTCCTTCAGATATAGAAAACTGATGATGAACACCTTTGTCTTCAACTTATTCTTCCTCATCTACTCTGTTACTGTCTCCAGGCACTTGTTTAGCACCAAAACATTTTCTTGAATCTCTATATAAAGTGGATCCATTCCAGTCGGGCTTCAGGCCGCGCCACGGAACAGAAACGGCATTGGTCGCCCTGTGTGATGACCTATTGAGGGAGGCCGACAGGGGCAAAATGTCTCTGCTGGTCCTCCTCGATATCTCAGCGGCCTTTGATACCATTGACCACGGTATCCTCCTGGGGAGGCTCACCGAGTTGGGAATAGGTGGCCAGGCTTTCGCCTGGCTCCGTTCCTTCTTGGAGGACCGCCCCCAGAGAGTACAGCTTGGGGAGAATGTCTCGGCCCGTGGAGCCTCAATTGTGGGGTCCCACAGGGGTCGATCATCTCCCCAATGCTGTTTAACATCTATATGAGGCCGCTGGGGCGGGTCATCAGGGGGTGTGGAGCGATGTGCCATCAATATGCGGATGACACGCAGCTCTACATCTCCTTTTTTCCAACTGCAGGAGATGCCGTTCTGTCCCTTCAGCGTTGCCTGGGGACCGTATTGGAATGGATGCAGGAGAACGGGCTGAGGCTGAACCCGGACAAGACGGAGGTACTAAGGGTGGGCGCTCCCACAGTTGGGGACTTGGGAAACTCCCTCACTTTTGGGGGTGTGACTCTGCCCGCCAGGGATGGGGTCCGCAGCTTGGGGATCCATCTGGACCCGGCGCTCACTATGGAATCTCAGGTGGCGTCTGTGGTCCGTACCGCTTTTTTCCATCTTAGGCGGATAGCCCAGCTGCGACCCTACCTTGATGTGGGGGCGCTTACTACCTTGGTGCATGCGCTCGTAATCTCAAGATTAGACCACTGTAATGCGCTCTACGTGGGGCTACCTTTGAGGTTGCTGCGGAAACTACAGGTGGTACAGAATGCTGCGGCCAGATTACTTAGTGGAGTGAGAAGATTCCAACATATCTCGCCCACTCTGGCCGCACTGCATTGGCTGCCCATCCGATTCCGCATCGACTTCAAAGTGTTGATGCTTACCTATAAAGCCCTAAACGGTTTAGGACCTCGATACTTGGTGGAACGCCTTCTCCCACCAAGATCTACCCGTGTCACTCGTGCGAGCCAGGAGGTGAGGCTGAGGAGCCTAACGCCGAGAGAGGCCCGGAAGGAGAAGACCAGAAATCGGGCCTTCTCGGCGGTGGCTCCTCGTCTCTGGAACAACTTACCTCCTGAGATTCGCGTGGCTCCCTCGCTGGACATTTTTAAGAAACAACTAAAAACATTGATGTATAGGCAGGCTTTCCCAACAGAAAACTCCTGACGATTTTTCTTTTCTTATATCTTTCTTTGATTTCTATCTTAGTCTAGGTGCAATGTTTTAAAATTATATTGTTTCTTTTATTGTAAGCCGCCTAGAGTGGGCTAATATGTCCAGATAGGCGGGATAGAAATAAAATAAATAAAAAAAATAAATAAAAAAAATATGAATTAGAGTTGGATGCCACCAGGAGATTGGCCTTCTGAGGAGAACTGGAGTCTCAGTAAATAAGCGCCGTTGACTTCCATTCCAAAGAGACTATCCAAAAGAATAGCATGGTGTTGAAAGGTGCTGGAACGTCCAGCAGAACCAACAAAAACACATTTCCCTCTCCTGTTTCCGACAAAGGTCATCCAATAAGGGGACCAAAGCTGCTTCTGTCCTGCATGTGTTTCTGTCCTGTACGCAGACCTGAAACCAGATTGAAATGGAGATATCTAGCTAATTCGTTTGTGGTGCTGGGAGGCCACCATATGCTCAAGTGTCTTGCCTAATAATGAGCCATTGGAGAACGGCTAGTATTTCGCCAGCATGGTGGAGTTCAAGGTTGGCTTTTTAACAGTTCTCTTACAACTGCCACTTTTAGGCAAATTGGAATCCCGTTTTATCGACGAGAGGAATTCACCACTCCTTTTACCAACTCCGTGAGATCTCCCAGGCTGTCTTCTGAGCCAGGTTGGACAAGGTCCAGCGTGCAAGTGGTGGGCTTCACACATCACCTGGAGCTGTCTCAGTTACAGCCTCCAAGCTGGAATGGATACAAGCATTTCCCCCTTTTTTCTTTTTTCTTCTCCCTCACCTTTGTCATTGACATATTTTCCTTTCTGTTTCTACCTGCCATTTCTCCTCATTGCCCAACTGTAGAGCGTGAGCTTACTGGGATGGTTCTCTCTTTCGTGGTCCCTCTCTCTGTTTTGCTTATATTATTCTGCAATGAGTCATGCATACTAACAATGCATCAGCAACAACTGAATAAAATTATCTGTTAGGGAGATAGGAAGCAAGCTGTCATTTAATGATATATTGACTACGTACTTTTTTATTTTTGTAAATAGTTGTGAATCCAGTTCAACTATTTTTTTAAAAAAGTCAAATGATAAAATAACTTACAGATTTATCAGCCCAGAGCAAAGGAGATTATACAGCAATAAGCTTAAATGGATATCTTGATAGTATCAGCAGTATGTTTCAATGAATCGGAGTATCTGAGAAAAGTGGTAGCACTAGTGAAAGTGAGAAGGAAAAACATACAAAACAGAGTAGAGACAAAGTGACATATTTGTATTGAGCTGCAATTTAAACGGAAGCCCAATCATTTTGGCTTGTGACATTTTTAACAGAGGTAATAGCTAAATGCACACCTGCATTAATGCATTAACGCACGCACGCACGCACGCACGCACGCACGCACGCACGCACGCACATACATACATACATACATACATACATACATACATACATACATACATACATACATACATATTGAACAATAACCAATTTGTCCATTACCTAATTGAGCCAATTCTCTCTTGTGTATTCCACAAAGGTATTGATTATGAGGAAATCCAGGACATAGTAGCTACAAGATTAAAGCATGGCCATACCTTAAGCACAAAGAGCTTACATAGGTTGCTGGTTAGTGTTGGCATTCTTGGAAAATTTGGCATGCTGCTTCTCATGCAGCCGTTGAAGCTGTAAATGGCAGGAGAGCATGAGATGGTCAATGGGTCAAATTATCCTGAATGCCCTCTCTAACATAAGACTGTAAGACCTGCAGAGGATACTCTTGTTCCCTTGCTGTATGATTTAGAGTGAGAACAAGAACGAGGCTTCCTTTCATGTTCTCGGCCCAAGAAGGTCTGGCTAGTCCTTCCATAGTTTTCTTAATGTTCATAAATATCCTAAAACCCACTGTTTTAGGACAGTGAGTTTTCTTCTGTCTGCTTGTTGGAAACCCTGTTTTGTGCTGAATGCATTATTTCTCATCTTACTGTGCTACAATCTTCTTGCCAGAGTGAAACCATAGAATAAACACAATCAAGTGAGCCAAGACAAAATCTGTTAGGGGACGGAATTGATGTGTATCAAATTTGTTGGAGTAAATACTTCACAGGTGTTTCGGTGTGCCAAAAGACACATATCTTTCAAATCAAGCCTGAACTCTTCCAAGAAGCTGTAATGCCTAAACTGAGGTTATCATAGTTTGGGCAAATCATGATAAAGTAAGGCTTACTGGAAACAAAGGTAATTTAATAAACATTGGAGGTAGTAGAAAAAGAGGAAGATCTAACATGAGACAGATGGATTCAGTGAAGAAAGGCGTGGCCTTTAATTTAAAAATAAAAAAAAAAACCTGGGCTGTTAGTGACAGGACTTTTGAAGACCATTAATTTCTTGGATCACTCCAAATCAGAAATATTAAAGAGATCATTTTGGTTCCAAATAAAAGTGAACGCCCACATTTGTTTTGATGTCTGTGGGCCCTGCTGTTCTGAGGACAGGAGGTCCCTAGTTTAACAACTGGTTACTTTTCTTCCCAAAGTGAAGGATCTCAGATAGCAGAGTTGGAGAAATTTTCAGCATAAAGACTTTTGAGAGTCCCAAACAATCTGGGCAGACCCTGCTGGGCTAAACAAGCCAACTTGGGATAGGACAACTTTTGCCTGAAGGACACTACTCATTACAAGAAGGCGCAAGATCCTGGTTGAGAAGATTAAATACAGTTTAGTAGCCCATTGTGATGCCATTAAGGATCACTGCATTGTTTTTTTTAAAAAAACTCAAAAGACATCATCTGTTTTTGCCTGTTTGGCTGTTGGAAGTCTATTCCTTTTTTCCTCAAAAACTTTGAATATTGCCCCACTTCTTGACTGTAGTCCTCCTTTTGCGGGCACATGTTACCATGCTCAGTGTTGATGCAACTGATACCAGAAAGGTGGACAGAAATTTCTTCTAGATAGATGACACAGCTGGTCAGTTATCTCCACAGAAGTTCAGATATATTTCCTCACAGTCCCTTGAGGGGGGGAAAGCTGGGTGGAGACCAAAAGATTTGCAATACACACTCTGTCTGTAGTTGCCATGTGGCTTTTCTAATAACTGGACTGGGCTTCTTCTTACCTCCCTGTTGTTAAGTGGACATCAGTTCTATTTATTACTTGTAAACTTTTAAAAAATTCAGTAGTGTTTAATATTATAATCTCTTCAAGTGTATTTTAGTGTCACAAGTTTATTCTGTTGTTTTTGATTTTGTGGTAACCTTGTCTTGAACTCTCGTTAGATATGAAATCGCTGGGGTGGGTGTAAAAATGCTGTCTTGATATTCTCATCTCTACTGTTATAATCAGCTTTTCTTTGCTGCAGTGTGAGATTTTTCAGTGTTCAGGGATTTTAATTGTACTTCATGCACAAATTGCTTTACATGCTGTCTGTCATCCATATTTCAAAATTATTTCAAGTGACATTACGATGAGGAAATTTGGTGTCCCCCCCCCCCCCCCAACATGTGGCTTTGTTAATCAAAGGCCTAGATTATTCTGGAGAGCATTTAGCCAAGCCTTCTCCATTTAGGAGTGTGCGGTGACTGGATTCACTTTGTAGTTGCCTTTGCTGTGAGTTATCAAGGAGTCATATCCACCTATCATAGTCCTACTAGACCAGTTTTATGCCCTTCCCAGACTTCTTTGGTTGCAGGACTGGGATCTTTTACTGGGAAGGTTTCACATCTTAATCTGGGATGCTGTTTTTTTGAAAATGAATGTTTTTAGTGCAGCATGAATAGTCCTTTCCCACTCGCTTAGCAGCATCCCCCTTTGATAATTTCTATTTTTATTTTATTTGTTAAATTTATATCCCATCCATTTAGGTCTACTCTGAGCGGCTAACAATAAAAAAAACCTAAAAACAATCTAACGTATCAAACAACAATTTAACAACAAATACAATATCATTCAGGATGGGAAAATAGAAATCAAGCGGTGACAGGAGGGAAGGCCTGCCTAAATAGCCAGCTCTTGAGTCGGATCTTAAAAACACCAGCATCCACTGTGGTTGGAAAAAAGGAGATGTAGAGCTAAGTGTCAACAGCATACTGATAACATAAAGCCCCACACCTCCTGATGACCCCACCCAGCGGCCTCATATAGATGTTGAACACCATTAGGGAGATACCCGAACCCTGCGGAACCCCACAATTGAGACTCCACAGGGCCGACACCCTCTCCCCAAGCTGTACTCTCTGGGGACAATCCCCCAAGCACCAGACAACCGATTCCCAACTTGGAGAGCCTCCGCGGGAGGATACCGTGGTCAACGGTATCAAAGGTGGCTAAGATATCGAGGAGGACCAACAAAGACATTTTGCCCCTGTCAGCCTCCCTGAACAGATCATCCAACAGGGCAACCAATGTCATTTCTGTACCATGGCGCGGGCTGAAGCCCAACTGGTACGGATCCAGGGTGTTTGTTTCATCCAAGAGAGCTTGAACCTGGTCGGCCGCCACTCTCTCCACCACTTTACTAAGGAAAGAAACATTGGCGACGGGCCTGTAATTGCCAATATCATCCGCCGCCAAATTTGGTTTCTTCCTAATTGGCCTAATGAGTGTCTCCTTGAGACATATGATAAGGCTAACTTACTGTTTTATTATCACTTTGCAAGTGTCCCTCCTTGCATGCCATTGTCTTCCATCTAACAGCAACAAGGCTGGGACGTCACTTTGGTACAAAAGAGGCCTCCGATTTTCCTTGTCTATGACCTTTTCCCTGGCAGGTATTGTGATTTGTCTGGGTGTCTGTATGCAGTAAAGCTACAGTTGATAGGAAGCAAAAAGGATGTCTCCTAATCTAATGCAATTTAAAGGCAAATGCACTGTTAGAACTAACTTCAAAGATATGATTAAATATGTTTATAACAATTAGTTTCAAAGGATTCTCATTTTTCAGCAGTGTTTGAAGAATGCAGCCTTTAACACAGTAAAATAAATTATGGGCCAGTTCTTCCTCGTGGCCTCTGAATCACTCTATGGGTAATCTGCGCCTGCATGGAGCCTCATCGGAATATTCTAGAGCTTCTGCGGTAGTAAAGTAAAATGCTTTAGCATAGACCCCTCCCCCCTGGTATATGTACCTTGGCTCCAAGGCTCTCCCTTCAGTTTATTTCAACCGCTGCATTGAGAGCCTCGATCGTTGTTTCTGTAAGAAATCTGAAAACAAAAGTAGGAAAGTTATTGAACAATTATTTATGGAATTTGTTTCCCTAAGAGTCTGCTGCACATAATGCATATTATAGTTGTATTGATTCTGTTTATTCTTATGCAGTTGTTCTGTGTTATTCGCATTTGATCTGTTGATCGTAATTAAAGTAAATAAGAATTATCCCTATTATTTTCAAAACAAGATACACTCCGGCCTTAGGGCTGAAGTGTCCCCCCCCACACCTTTCCATTGTTTTCCTTTCAAAACCAGTTTTTGGTTCATGGCTTTTCAAGCTGCATAGCCTGCTATAACAAGATCCCATTCTCTGATGGCCTCCTAATGCCTTTTTTGCCTCGTTGAGGCCATCAAACGTCCTCGTCCCCTCACTGCAAACACTTTAAACTCAGAGGTCTCCACATTTGCCTCTCTAGACTCAAGCTTCGGCTTTGGGAGCGAGCAATCCCTAAAGCCATGGGTGAAGCTGTTTCTGAAGCGACAAAACACCACCCATCAGCTACTCCATCTTATTCCAATCGATAACCTACTCTGCCCTGGATATTGATGGTCACGTGAGTGCACAAAGCCAAACATTCGACGTCGAAACCCTCGACATCAAAAATGGCCTCTAAGACCTTTGGGTAGAGTGGGCGGCATATAAGATAGATAGATAGATAGATAGATAGATAGATAGATAGATAGATAGATAGATAGATAGATAGATAGATAGATAGATAGATAGATAGATAGATAGATAAATAAATAAATAAATAAATAAATAAATAAATAAATAAATACATACATACGAAAAAACCATCCATGGACACTTCCTCAGCACCGGAACCGTCACCTCCAAAGAAGGCCATGTCTTTGAAATTGAAACCTTCCAAAACCATTTCCCAGACTCCACAACCACCGGAGTCCAGAAACCTCATCTATGTCGGTTCGCTTTCAGATGAGGAGGCACTTCCACCTCATCAACCTCACCATCACAGTCTCCCAAATGGGAACAGCATGTTGATTGATTCACGGCTTCCCCTGATATCCCACAACAATCCTTGGGCTTGGGCTCTCCGAGTGAGTCGTCACAAATTGCCGCACCAGACATCCATGGCACTGAAACACAACCAGAAACGATGCCTTACTCTGCCCCTGTAGGCCTACCACCTCGGCCTCTGGCACATCAGCAAAGGCACCAAGCCTATATGAGCATCCCCTTGCCTTCTCGCATGGAAAGAGTTCATGCTCAGCACCACCATCGGTGTCTAACAGAGAAGCCCACCAAACACTATCGGCCCGTCGCTCTTCCTGGTCCGGTGGCGCTGCCCCTGCAGGATGTCTCTGCTAGTGAGCCTTCGGTGTCAAAGCGATCTTATTACCATGATCGCCCAGGACTACCTGGCACCTCTTATCTGCCAGCACCTAAGAGCCCCAACCAAGCCAATCAATACTCCTCGGCTCCAGGCACGTTGCAACACCAGGTCTTTCTCTCTCGTCCCACAAGGTCTACCTTTCTGCAGTTGTGGCTTATCAACCACCAACCTCTCAGGCAACTAAGTTTTTCAGATACCCTACTCTGAAACGTTTCCTCAAGGGGCTTTCACACCTCTACCACATATGTCCACCTTCCACCACCTCAGTGGTCACTGATATTGGTCCTTCAACAGCTTACAAGGGCCCCATTTGAGCCCCTGGCATCAACTGACTTCAAGTTACTTACCTTCAAAATGATATTTCTTGTGGCCATCATGTCAGCTCGATGTCCCAGTGAACCTGCGGCCTGACTACCCTTATCTCCAGTTTTACCCAGATAAGGTTAAACTTTTTGTAGATTTTTTTTCGTACCCAAGGATATCTCCCAGTTCCACCTATTCCAACCTTTAGTTCTTCCTTCTTTTTTTCCTTCTCCTTCTACTTGTCAAAAAAGGAATCTCCATGCTCTGGATGTAAGACAGGCTCTGGCTTTTTACATAGCCCGCACTCAATCCTTCAGATGCTCAGCTAGACTTTTTGTCAGCTATCAACTTCCTGCCAAGGGCCTTCAAGTTGCCTCGCTGAGAATATCTAACTGGGTTGCATCTACCATCCAGCTTCCTTATCAGCCTGCTCGCGTTCCAGCGCCACAGAGTATCCGCCCTCATTCTAGGGCGTTGGCGACATCTACGGCATTTCTTCGGGGTGTCCCCATACCAGACATCTGCACCTCTGCCACATGTTCACAACCTTCCACGTTTATCCATCACTACACATTGGATGTTCGGCAGTAATCTGATGCTGCTTTTGGGCATGCTTGTGTTATCATCTACCTTGGCATGACACCCTCCTCCGGGTACGGTAGCTATTTAGTCACCCATAGTGTGATTCACAGAGGCCACAAAGAAGAACGACAGGTTACCCACCTGTAACTGTAGTTCTTCAAGTGGACCTCTGTGATTCACACATCGCGACCCGGCCTCACCTCTGTCACACCTTTTTTTTTATGCGGCGGTTGACCTAACTGAAGGGAGAGCCTTGGTACATATACCGGGGGAAGGGGTCTATGCTAATGTATTTTCCTTTGCTACTGCAGAAGCGCTAAAATATTCCAACGAATATTCCGCACATGCGCAGATTACCCATAGTGTGAATCACAGAGGTCCACTCTAAGAACTACAATTACAGGTAAGTAACCTGTCATTTCCTTTCAACAAATGATCACTTTTCTTCTCTATCATTTCTCTTCAGCTCCACTCAACGTAACATCTCAGCATTTCTTTAAATATATGTAGGTGTTCACTACCAAGCCTACTTTTCATCTTCATTTCTCACGTAGCAGCACAATGAAACTGATTGTACCACTTCCATTAGATTATGCTGCAGAAAAAAGAAGAATGTGTGTCCTTTAATTAGATTCTAATCAAGTAAAGAAGTGGAATAAAGAAACCAAAGTAGAATCAGAGCCTTTACTGCCATTCCAATTAATTTTTTTAAGGGAGAAAAAAAGGTAATACTCTTTTGGCAAATTATGCTATTATAAACTGATGGATAGATACCAGTGAGCGAAAATGAGTATATAGAAATGAAAGGAAAGAAAAATCTCTTCATTCTGAAGTAGCTGAGCTGTATTGGGGATACATAATATAGAGAAGTACAGACAGTTTGATGGCTGCCTGTCAAGAACTCCAGACCAGGCATGTAAATATTTACTGACTCCATTCTTGTGAATGAGACCAAAAAAGAGTTTCAGATTTTTGGGGGGATTTCTTTTTCATTTTGAAACTTTTTTTGCAAAGGGAAAAAAAATGAAAAATTGGGAAAGGCTCCTGTATTTTTTTTTTCTTCACAGAAGCTTGCATATTTCACAAAAAAAAACTTGTGTGGAAAATATTACTTTTTAAAAACTTTTTTTCAAGCTAAACATTTAGAGAATGCTAAGAAAAAAAGACAAACAAAAAAGCGTTCTCTCTCTTCCTTTGTTAATGAGCCATTGTCACTTTGTCTATTATCTGTATCCTCCCATCCTTCAGTCTTGAGAGATTATGGTAACATGCTCTGGTTATAGGACTATGTATATATCTGTGTGACAGGGTCGCCTCCGGTAGTCCTGGTGGGCCATCTGGCCTCACCCCACAAGCCCTGGGAGCCTCCTAGACCTCCGGCAGACCGGGAGGCACTGCTACAACTGGAGGAAGGGCAACAGCCTGATTTGGGACAGCGGAACAGGGAAAGAATGGTAGGGATAAAGGGCCTAAAGCTAGAGGACATGGGACTGTCGTCGTCATCAGAGGAGGAGGAGACATGAGGAGAGGTGGCCAAAGAGTAGGACCTCATCTTATGTGCCTCTGTGGAGATACAAGGTGGAATAAAGGACATTTGGGGCCACCATCTACCACTCGGCCCATTTGGCAATGGAAGGGGCTGAGGATTTAGGGGCCCCTACATCGCAGCCTGCTGCAGGTCATATGCTGCCTCCGCCTTGTCGTCCTTGCCACCAGAGGGGAACCGCAGTGCCCACTCCAACTCTTATGTCAAGATTTTTATGCAAAATTGCTTTGTGGACGCCTGTGGAGATGACTTTTCCATTTAATAAGGAAAGCAAAGCACATACACATAGCAAGCACAGAAGGAGCAGCTGATTGTGAAAAAGATATGCATCATTCATCTGATATCACATCTGGAAAAAAAATCAAACAAAGAAGCAACTATTAGGGTTTTCTACAACTTGTACAAACAACACGGTGTGCTTTGGGATAAAATTGATAAACACTAGAAAATACCTTGAACAAGGGTTTTGATCTATTGTTTCAGCTCAATAGCAGGCACCACTTAGATTTCTTCCAAGTTTCATGTCGGTTTGCTTCATCAAGGTTATTTTTCAGAAAGGAAAAGTATGAACTGGCCCAGAGGGCCAATTTTGATTAGGTGGAGATACTAAAAGGGATGCCAATTAAAGCTTTAATTGGACAATCAGTATAATTAAAATTTGCTGCTCCAGGTTAAAATATGTGTCCAGATCTTGCAACTCTTAACTGAGTTTGATATTTTAATTTTAGATGTTTTGGTTTGTATCATGTTCTCTGCCTTTATGTATTAAATCCCATTCTCTAACACCTTCAATGTAATGTACAGTTTGTCTCGCTTGTCTGAACCATTTTGTAAGCCAGATGTTGTTCAGGAAAATCATAAAGTAACTCTGATATATGATTCCTTAAATCATCTCGCTTGCTCATCATTTGGTGGATTCAATAAATGACAGGTTGCTAGTGGAGTAAGAGGTATCATTTTTTGATTGGGTTATATATCTACTCCACTAATACCTAGTTGGATCATGGGTGTAGGTGTGGGTGTGGGTAAAACTCTTCCAACTCCGATTGGATTGACAGACATCTCAATGAGGAATGTGTGGCCCAAACAAGGTTTCATGGCCTGAAACAAAAGTGTGCCTAGGAGCACTGTTTTCTCTGGTTGGTTCTCCATACTATAAGCAAACGGGCTGGCCAGGAATCATGTCCTTTCCCTTGAGCAAGATTCCACACAGGCACAGCCGCTATAAGACAATGGCTGATTTCTCCAGGAGACCCTGAAACCCCAATGGTCCTGATCCTTAGAAGTCCATGCAACAAAGTAGCAAATATTTTCATTTTGGTGAACTTCAGTTATTGGCCTCAAAGGATGATTTGTGCTAAAGTGATATTTTGCCAAATGTTGTTTAAATGCACGCACACACACACAGAAAAACACACACATACATACACACACACACACACACACACACACACACACACACACACACACACACACACACACACACACACAATCATTCTCATTTGTATTGCATATTAAGAGGGCAACAGAACATCTCACTTTCTTATAAGATAGGAAGGGAGTAATGCAATTCCTTATCCTCACCTGCAAGGATGAGACAAGTGGGAGCATTACTACAGTGTTCTGTAGTAGGGCATCACCAGCATTGATTTGATCTGGTATCTGATTTGTTTGGTGCCAGTTTCTCAGTTCTAAAGCAGATTTGAATTTCTGTCGATTAGCTGTCTCTTTAGTATTAGGGTGGAGAGGTGGTGGTTGGCGTTCCAGTGGTTTGTTACAGTCTCGTCACTTTGAACCTTCCCTGCACTGTTGCAATTTGTTGTGTGCGTATCTGAAGGTGGGGATGTGGGACAGAATGTGGCTACCATAGATGTTGTGTACCCTATTGGCCCGAAGTTGTGCAAGAGTCTGTCTTCCTGCACTAGTTGCAATTGTCTCGGGATGGTGTTATAACTCCTCTCCGATTGTTTCATTGGGTAGTGTCAACACCCATTCTCTAGCTTTTCTGTGGGGGGTGGTGGCGGCTGAGGACTTACTGGCCTCTACAGTAGTTGCCCCTGTCCATTCTTAGACACACACTCTTCAAATGTTTCTTTCTTTGGGGGGAAATTATTGGGTTCTAAGTATGGAAGAATTGTAGACTTCTGTTGTTTTAGGCTTACTGTGATAGCTGTTTTCTGTCATTCACTCATGAAGAATATTTATACCCGATCATGGTTCATTTGCCTTGAATGCCAGGTTTTTGTACATTGCATTTGCCTGGGGAAATATAATTTACATAACTGTGTTACACTGCATAAGGCAGTTTGCTGAGATGCTGTAATAATATTCATAATGACAAAAACATCGAGAAATGCATTTAGACATGATAATTTTGAGAAACATTGCGACTTATTTATCACTTCAAAATAGGTTCTGCATTCACTTGGGGAACCCTTAGAGTCATTTTTTAAACAAATTTCCTCATTAATTTTCAATTTGTAATGTACATTGTGAAGAAGCATATTAAGTCATCTGGGAATAGTTCATAATGGATTTATCTCTTGTGCCTTAATATTTTTTCATTCTAATAAAATGAATAGGCAAAATGTGTTTTTTTAAAACACTGCACATAAACAAGTTCCTAATTACAAGACTTTTAAAGTTAATGGCTTTAATTATTTAAAAGGAGAGACAAAGAGAATGCATTATAATATATGGGGATATAATAGGAAGCAACCTAGTTTGTGAAATGGGGTGGAGGTAATGTATCTGTTGTATTTTGTGTTAAAATACTTTTGCCTATTCAGAAGTTTATTTGTTGGAGGAAAATATCCACACAGCTAATTCCAGAATGACTTTCATTGTAGCGCCATTTAAACTGACTGCTATTAGAATGAAAAAGAAAACAACAGCCGGGGGAAGAATGCCACTGGAGAGGTTAAATTCAGGAGTATTCTTTCCTGGTGTAGACCCAGTGAGGTCACTGAGACCTAGGTTAGTTGTGACTAACAAGTTTCATGCAATTTAAGGGCTCTAAGGTTCAGCCATATGCAATCAGGAAGGTAAAATCTTGCATATGATAATCAGACACCACAAAATTCTCCAAGCATGCAAGACAGAAATATATTACAGTTGTGCCTCGCATTATGACGTTAATTCATTCCAGTGAAATCGCTGTAGAACGAAAACGTCGTAATGCGAAATTAAAAAGCCCATAGAAACGCATTAAAACCCGATTAATGCGTTCCTATGGGCTTGAAACCCACCATCCAGTGAAGATCCTCCATAGCGCGGCCATTTTCGCTGCCCGTGCAGCGAGGAATCCGTCCCAGAAAAGAGCGGGGAGCCATTTTTTTTAACCCGGCGGCCATTTTGAAACCGCCGATCAGCTGGCCGAAAATCGTCGTTTTCATCGCAAAGTGAAATTCCCCCATAGGAAACATCGTTTTGCGATCGCAAAAAGTTTATCGTAATGCAATGTTGTCGTTAAACGGGGCACTCGTAATGCGAGGCACCACTATATCTGTTCGTCTCATTGAGTGACCTTGTATTTGCTCAAAGGATCTTGCACAAATTGTTTAATTGTCCAGTTGCATACATTGATGGCACGTATGCATCCTAACTAATATAATCTTGTGTACAAAAAAATCCAACCAACTTTTTAAAAGAAATGGTTCTAAAGGATATCCAGTTGAGGTTGCTGAGATGTTCATGAAGACTGATGATAGTCTGATACCTCCACTTTGTTCTCTTGTTATATTTGCTGGCCCAAATATCAATAAATTTAAGGGGTGGGGAAGTGACTGTACACGTGAAAAATATTGGTTGAAATCTTGTTGTGTAACTCATACTGACACAAGCAAGACACAACTCATACTGTCACTGGAAGAGGATCGTTTTTTTGATTAAACATTTTTAATTAATCAACTTGGACTGATGACATCATCACCTTCCACAGGTGTAAGGCATGTAGCAGGATTTCAGTCATTCATTGGATCTTCTGTAATTGCTCTCTTGCGTTTCTTGCTGTTCATATAGTGTGGAAACAAACAGAATCTCTGATGTTTATTTTCTTATTTCCTAGAATTATATGCGCTTGGTAAGGGTGCTACGAGAAAATCAGCCCCAATAAGTATGTATTCTCTCAACTCCATGGCCAGAATATACTGTGACATTGCTAACAAAGGAGGACATGGTGTCTTTCCCCCAACAGGTCATTAAGATGACTCTGGAAAATATCAGTGGCTCTTGGAGAAATTGGTTTTGTTTCTCTAATAAGACTCAGTCCTTGCTTTCATTTAAAAAAAAACACCTCCCAGCTTTTCATGGCACTTCATAATCTTCGGATGAAAATTGTGTAAAAAGCATGGAAATGTTTGGGAACAATAGCTTGTAAATGATTTGGGAGTACTAACTGTGAGAGCAGTCCTTGGCCAAGTTACATGTGGTGAAGTGTACTGACTTCAGTGGGACCACATGTGATCATCTAGTACGGGATTACTGACTGCATTTATTACTTACATAAGAGGGGACAATTTTTCCACTACAGTAGTTCTTAATGACTTTTTCCATGGGCCATAAGAACCGACGAATTTTTCACATTTAACCGCTTATGCTAAACAAGGTTAAAACGGCTAAAAGACTGACTATATTTTAATATGCGGTGAAGAAATTAAAGCCTTAAGCAGTCCATAAAATACCGTGCCTTTCGTTTTCAATGCAGGGCCCATTAACACTGAAGGTTTTATTTAATCACGAAGCAATAGCTAAATACGTGTCCTTGTAATTGCTCACAGTAGAAATTTCATAGGGGTTGTAACTATTTGTAATTCTGCAGCTGCGTCTATCTTTACCAAAGAGACAAAGTTTCTTCAGGCTTTTGAATAGTTTTTATAATCTGCTCCATTATTATCACTTCATTTATTTAACTGGCTGCTAAATATACTGATTAGATTTGAGAGTGGTGCCTGGTGTGCTGTCTGCAGTAAAAAAAGAAAAAGAAAAGCATGTTTTAATATTTGCAAATAATTAGCACAATATGCTTGTTGTAGGTTTTTTGTGCTGTTTGGCCGTCTTCTGGAGGTTTCTTAGCACTATAGTTTGTTGGGTTTTTATATCCCTTGCTCCTGTGTAAAGTTCAGTTAACCTAACTGATAGTCAGAATTTTGCTGACACGGAATAAATGTGTTTACATTTTTTTGCTGAAGTGTTTTCATAAACTAGTTTCTCTGATTTCCCTAAACTCAGATTAATCATATACGGAATAATCTCAAAATGCCCATATAAATCCTTGGTCGATGCTTACTAAGCCTTGGGCATTTCCATGTCCATTGATATTATAAAAATAAGACGTTGGGGGATCAGAGAGAATAGAAAGATGGTAAACATATGCAAGTGTTGTCCAGAAACTCAACTGCTGTCTCGTTTCTCTGGTCAACAAATATTCTAAAATCTTTATTTTGTCCAGTAAGGATGGTTGAAAATTGAAGAACGGTGAAGGCAACATAGTTATTGTTTACAATTTCTTACCTTTAAATTAATTAAATAATAATCTTAGATAATCTTAGAACTATAGAGCTGGAAGAGATTCATGGATTATTTGAGTTCAGCCTCTGTCAAGGAGACAGTGTGGAATCGAACTCCCAACTTTTGGCTCTGCATCCAGAGACCTAAACCCACATCCAGCACTGTGCAGAAAAATGGGGAATCTGCACATATATCTCAAATTGCTAAAATACTGCCCTATTCAAGTTGCTAAAGAAAGATTCTAAACTGACCAACTAAGTGGGACAAAAACAGTTCTGACACTCCACAGTGTCTGACAAGTCCTTCAGAAGTTGCCAGCAATTTTTATACATAGAAACCTCTTATAGTAGTAGGCATCTTTCAGTCTCGAAAGACTATGGTAGCGTGCTCTGTATGGAGGACTTGGAACAGCGTCTAGTGTGGCTGAGGAGGCCAATTCGAGAGTTACAATCTCTTCCACACTGAAGACAAATCCAATCTGTCCCCTGTCCAGCTCCCTGGTTTTGCTTCCTTTGTGACTTCCTCTTTGCCTCGGCCTGCTGGACAAGGGTCTCTTCAAATTGGAAGAGGCCGTGATGTACCGCCTGCCTCTTATAATGTTTCAAGATTATTAATGCATATCCTGTCCAGATCCATGCTGATGTCTAGACATAATGTGAGATACATTTGTCTAAGAGTTTTCATTGCAGGTAGAGAAAAGCGATTTTGTAGGCTTCCCTTGGTCTTCTACATGCAACTGACTCTTCACAATTCTCTCAAAGCTCCATTCCTAAGCAAATCGGACTCGCAAATGAGCCCTTTGTTTACCTCCCAATGAGCAATCATAAACAAAACCAAGGCAGTTTGGAACATCAGTTTGTTTTAAGCAAGCTTGAGATGGAATAAACAGATGCCTTTTAGTTCTAAACAGAGCTCTCTTTTTAAGGACCGGCTAAGTATATGATGTAGCCTGGGCCTTCAATGATTCTTATTTTGCTCTTTCTTAGTCAAGCCTTCTAAGAAATGCAAAGTTATGATCTCTCTTTGCTTTCCAGCAGAAACTCTTACAAAGTGCAATATTTACAGTGACCTGGACATCTAAGGGCCTCTCTAGATCCCATTTTCAAAGTTTATAACTACATAAGCACTCTGAGCCTTGAACCAGAAATCGAGACTTTCAGCATGCTAATCCCCTCCTTCATTCACAATTCTTGAAAACCAGACAGATAGTGTTCAGTTTGAGTCTTGCCCTAATAAGGAACAGCGGGAAAGTTTTCAGAGTGGTACTTTGAAAGCTCTCTGATGACCTATCTGAATCTAATCACACCTTTGTTGTTGACTCTTTGAAGAATCAGCAATTCTTGTTGAATGCCAAAAAACCCATTTCCAAGAAAGTTTTGTTCATAATTGGCTGCTTCTCATAACCGTGGATGTCAAGAATCACATATAAGAGGGCAAGACCACGCTGTTTTGTGCCACAGGTAAGTTTGAATCCAATTGTGGAACTGTCCGTCTTAATGACACCTTGTCTTGTTATGGCCACTGGAGAATGTGAACAAGCAATGACTTAGTACATTTTTCTCTGGAAAACCAAGGGATTTGTGACAGGAAGAAAACACATAATTGCAGGTGTGAGCCAAAAGAAATTGAACTGCCTGCTGTAGTGCCAGTGAAGATGATGGACTTGGGCCGGCTATTGACTTCAGAATAAATGAACTTCTGCAACGTCTTCTGTTTTGCATCCTTCACTTCCACATATCGCAGAATGTCCACCTTAGTTCAGTGAAATATTTACTAGAAGTACCCTTTCCTTTAAAATGATGCTTAAGAAGGTTTTGCACAGTCTCCACTCCTTTGTGTATATACCTTTATTTGGAGAATAGCTGCAGAATTGCAGAAGCTGACATGTGGCTAAAATTGGCAAGAGTGAAATGCACGTGGAGAAAATGCAAACTAGAAAGTCAGAATTACCACAGGGTTTCTCCCTTCCACCAGCACACAGCAGTTGTAACAAAGGTATAGCATAAGTAGATGAAACTACAGTTGAATAATACCTTTTAAGATGAGGTCCAAAGCAAGAACTGGTAACAAGCTGCAGAATAAAATTATCAGCCTTCTAAAAAAGTATGCCAATCAGTTGCTTTAGGAAAACAAATAGAAAGTTATGTTCTTGCATTCCTTTCTACCTCATTCTGCGTCTTTTGAATAATATTTCACACATTTTAAGACAGCTTAAAAATTAAGAGACTTTGGAATTGTGGTTTCCTGACAGCAGTACACAAACCCTTGTTCATCATTCTTATAACTCTAGAAGACTAAAATGAAATCTTTTACATTACTATGGGGAAGAAATCAGAGGAGGACAATTTCTGAAATGTACAGAAGAATGAGGACGTGTTGCTTGTAATAAGGTAATTCATAGATGTTGGGGTAGCTTTGTGATGAGTATGAAAAGATAGAACGACGGCACTTATGAGGGCACTGAGCTGGGAGGTAGCAGGGAACATTGTTCTACACTGGAGTGTGGGAAACAGGAAAAACTATTCATTTCAAATAACTGAGTCCTATGCCCAGGATAACATCCATCACCATACCCACTATAATATGGTTCTACCTTTCCTCAAATTACATTCCGATATTTAGCCCCACCTGAGAGTTTTCCAGGCGGGCAGTGTCCATCATTGCTGGTCCAGTTTCCATTCTAGCCTCTGGCAGATATTTGTGGGATTGGTTTGTCTTCTTGTCTATTTCCATATTTTTATTTTTCGTTCACCCACATCCGGCCGACAGGTGTCAAGGATCAAAGACACAGTGACAGCAACCGGGGAATCAACCTGGCAAAAGAACAGCAAACCAAGCAAGTTGGAATTTTACACTGATGGAATAAGTGATTTGTTAAAGAAGGTAGCAAAGGTTGTATGCGAAAAACACTTTGTTGGGGCCAGAACCCAATTGGTTCAATTTAGCATACACAAGAGAATAAAAGTTTGATGAAGCCGCACACGTGTGTATGGAGAGGAAGGGGGAGAAGAATCACCCTCAAGTCTGACCAAAATAGCAAGATGGACATGTGTTTATTTCCATTGCTGTGCTACCTTTCTCCCAAAAAATTGAAGTTAAAGAGGTTCACAATTTTAAACAAAGTACAGCCATGCCCCGCTTTCTGATTACCCCATTTAACTATGAATCCGCTTAACGTTGATGTTTTTGCAATCACAAAACGATGGTTTAAATGGGTTTTTTTGCTGTGCAATGATCGGTTCCCTGCTGTGGGAACCGATTTTTGCTTTATGACGATCAGCAAACAGCTGATTGTCAAGTTTCAAAATGGCCACCAGCTGAAGAAAATGGTCCCCCACTGTTTTTAGGACTGATTTTTCGCAATACAGGCACTGGAAAATGGCCACCCTATGGAGGATCTTCGCTGGACGAGCAGGTATTCAGCCCATTGGAACGCATTGAACAGTTTTCCATGGGTTTCAATGGGTTTTTTATTTCGTTTGATGACGTTTTCACTTTAAAGCAATTTCGCTGGAATGAATTAATGTCGTCAAGCGAGGGACCACTGTATAATACTGTTAGAACATTTAAAACACCTCAAGAACACATTAAAACATACGTAAAACAATATCTAAAATAACCATCCCTCATTGGCCAATTGGTTGTTCAAAGTCTCTCTGAAAAGGATGGTCTTTGGCCATTGCTGAAAGGATGAGAGAGAAAGAGAGAGAGAGAGAGAGACAGCATTCCACAACCGTTGAGAAAGCCCTCGTTTTGGTTCTCTCCAGGTGTTATTTGTGAGTAGTAGTAGGACTGAGAAGGGCCTCCCCAGAAGATCATAAGAGCCAAGAAGGCTCATGGACAGATTCAGTCCTTCTTATACAGGGCTTTCTAGCTCATAACAAGCACTTTGAATTGGGCCCAGAAATGAACCAGCTGCCAGTGAAGTTGTTGTAACGGGGGAGTTCTATGCTTCTGTAGCTGAGAAGCTGCCGCACGCTGCAACCACCTTGCCCAAAAATTGGACATTGGAGACTGAGTAGTAATTGTCAAGTATAGTGAGATTCAAATAATGTGTTGAGGTAGACATTAGCCTGGAAATATGTTGGGCATTGCTGTTGTTTAGTCATTTAGTCATGTACAACTCTTTGTGACCCCATGGACCAGAGCACGCCAGGCCCTCCTGTCTTCCACTGCCTCCCGGAGTTGGGTCAAATTCATGTTGGTCACTTCGATGACACTGTCCAACCATCTTGTCCTCTGTTGTCCCCTACTATTGCCTTCACACTTTCCCAACATCAGGGTCTTTTCCAGGGAGTCTTCTCTTCTCATGAGATGGCCAAAGGATTGGAGCCTCAGCTTCAGGATCTGTCCTTCCAGTGAGCACTCAGAGTTGATTTCCTTCAGAATGGATAGGTTTGTTCTTGCAGTCCAGGGTTCTCTCAAGAGTCTCCTCCAGCACAACAATTCAAAAGCATCAATTCTTCAGCGGTCAGCCTTCTTTATGGGCCAGCTCTCACTTCCGTACATCGCTACTGGAAAAACCATAGCTTTGACTATGTGGACTTTTGTCGGCAAGGTGATGTCTCTGCTTTTTAGGTTTCTCATCGCTTTCCTCCCAAGAAGCAGGCGTCTTTTAATTTTGTGGCTGCTGTCACCATCTGCAGTGATCATGGAGCCCAAGAAAGTAAAATCTGTCACTGTTGGGCATTAAGGAGGCAGAAGAGGGTATATAGGGAGAGCAAGAGAGAGAAAGAGAGTAGGATGTCTTATCTATTCCAGTGTGTATCTGCATGAAGAGGACTCTCCATCGGAGATTTGCTCTAATATGAGTTTGTTTTGGGGACCAGTATGCTGGTGCTGTGAAGCTTCTTCCTTTTGAATTAGTTTAACTGGGAAATACTCTTGTTCATATTACACTCTCCCGAAAGTTCCATCTAGGGCCATGAAGAGAACTGAGGAATCCAAACAGAATCCAAACTCTCTTCTCTCTCCTCTACCCACCATGGAAGCCAATTTCAATAATAATCATACAATCGTAGAACTGCAGAGCTGAAAGGGACACCAGGGATCCCCAAGTCCAGCTCCATACCAGAGTGGGGTTGTAGAGATAAGAACAAAATGGATAACAGCGATCAAGAACTCTTAACTGGAAAACATTCATTCGTATGACTTGTTTCGGCAAATTCTCCATATCTTAATATGAAAATGCAGATGTATATCTACAGTGCTTGTTGGACCCAGGTTTCCTTGACATACTGTGACTATAGGTTCCCTCATGAATTGCAGGAAATCCTCATGGCTCTCATGGTGCAGTGGGACACTTTTCAAGTTGCATGGGGAAAGCATGGAGGTGATGAGGCGATTTTACCTTCTGCTGGGTTGGAGAGCTCCTACTCCTGAAGTGGAGGAGGATTCCTGCCAAAAGATGACACTGGGAGCCATTGAATTCTTAAACTTCCATCCCTAATACTAACAGTTCACCTTGAGCCAGTAACAATACTTAAAGGTTCTATACATTAAAGCAAATATAGCAGGTAGAATGTTCACACAACTGCTTACGTTTTGCTTTACCTCTTCTTCTTTACAAACAGACTTAATTCAGGCTTGTAATTTTTATTGTAACAGACCAGGACAAAAGGAGGAGGGGCATGGACATGGCATCAGATGGCATGCATTCCACTAATTGATATCCCTCTCAGTGGTTAGGGAAATAGTTCATAATACCAATACACCAATATTGTATGGTAAGTCTTGATGTGAGTACACGTGTGTTCTTTTATTCAGTCCAGTGGATTGCATGAGTTCATTCTTGCCTCTTGCACCAGGCACCACCTCTTCTGCTCTTATTTAAGACTCTGATTTAAGACTCTTGCAAACATTTTTGAAGCTAACCGATTGAGCATTGGCTTGAGAAATAATTGCATGGAATGGTTGGAACCAAGTGATAAAAAATGGGATTTGAAACTCACATTAACTACTGCTTATTTAATTACCACTGTCGTCATCTTTTTGAGTGTGGTGTTTGCAGATTCAGCTCCTCTACCTGCCTTCCTGATTAAACCCATCAGCATCAATAAAATGGAGATGTGACCGTACGTCCAGAACATTTGTAGAAGTTATTTCTATTAATTTTCTAGTCATATTGAAAATGTTTTCCTCTTAAAGAAAGGAAATTTAAAATAGGAGTCTTCAAATTCCAAATCATCCCTGTATTCCTATGTGTCATTATCTTAATAGTAGATTACAGTTTTAGTAGAAGGCATGTAATTGCTTCCGTTTTTATAATTCAGATAGGAATATATAGATAAAATAGTAGTTATGCTTTATTGATTGAGCATTTCACTGAATCAGAGCGGCTTACAAAGTACATACAATTGTAATTGGTTTTTATAATCCAATACACTGTGAATGGTAGCAAAATCTTTAAAGCAAGATTTGCCCTAAATTAATATATACGCAGGAAATGGTGGGTATGGAAGGTATTTATAGCAGCAGATAGGATACATGTGTGTGTAAGGGATGTCTGGGTACTTGGACAAGCTTCCAATTCAGAGAAACACTAAGATTATCTCATGCTTGGAACTAATGATGGGAGTTTCATGATTTAATGAAAGGAGAAAAAAGTGATTTTTTTTAGTGTCCTGAAATAGAACTTCTTAAACATGAATGTTTTGTATTATTGAAAGAGAGGGACACAGAAGTTTCAGAGGGTTTTCAGGTTTCCCTCTTTAATTAAACCTTTACTCTTAGTCTGTCAAATTGCCCGGGAAATATTTCATCCAATACTGTTGTGGTGGCTGGTATCAGGAGTCAGTCAGAATTTTCAGGAGGTGAGGAGTGGGTATTTTGAAGTGGTAAAACTGACTGGATTGGTTAGAATTTATTTATTTATTTTATTAGATTTATACCCCGTCCATCTGGCCTATAAGACCACTCTAGGCGGTGGGAGTGCTGCAGCATCCCACGCAGTTTAGACTCCTCCTGACCCCTTAACCTCACTGCAGAGCATTTTATCCCTTTGGCTGAAATTTTCATGTTGTGAAAACTTGAGAGCTTTCTCTCTCTCTGTACATTCATGTATGTAGTGAGATATTGGAAAGAGAAAAGAAAGGGGGGTTCAGATTGAGATAAGGATGAACAAAGAACCCTCATCTTTCCCATTTCATTGTTAAATTGAATGTTTTGAGATTAAGACATTTTATTTTAGGCTGCAAGGATAGATGGGTGAATACAGGTATTGCTACACACATTTGTAATGCTACAAGATACTGCAGCAACACAGACATTGCAAAAGCATGGAAAAGAGCCTGCAGTTATCTACGTCATCCACTCAGGTGAGAGGGAGCCTTTCTTTCTATATAGATACTAATTTCTTGTGTTAGCCGGAGAGGATTTGTACCATTGCCCAATGGCTGCCCTAAGCTCGTCAAGGTATCAAAGAAGAGTTAAGAGGGCCAAAGAGGCACTGCTCCTTTTCAGCAAGAAAGCAGACAATAAAACTCTTGTGAAAGTTAAAATGTTTTCATTGACTGCTGTTACTATGAAAACCTTGCGTTGACAGGTTGTACATAAATATTGAAAATAAACAAGTTCGTTCAGTTTGAAAACTTCCTCAGCTAGGCAACACAGATCTGGCTTCGGATGATAGCAGGGTACTGAGCTTCATAAGAAAAGCTTTTTTAGTTCCGTTCTACGAAATGTCACTTTGCATTTTGACCCTATTTGCTGCTATATTCCCAATCCCCCTCCATGTTCTGTCAAATTAATTAGCGACACAAATGAATAGGCACTGCATAGATTCATTTGTTACTCATTAATTTGGCAGAACAGTCCTGGTGGTGTTCGAAATATGGAATACCAGTTAAACTAGGCAGCTTCTAAAACCATAATTAATTTCCCCCCTGGAAATAACTATATATCTGACATGTTGCTCTTCAGGCCATTCAAATTAGTATATTAACATTTTTCAGTGTCTTATTGTTGTCTTAAAATGCAAAAATCTAAGGACTGAGTGGGCACACTTTCAAGTATTTGCAAGTATTCAGCAAAGTTATTGCAAGTAATGTTTTTAATTAATTTAATTTAGAATTTCCAATATATATGAGCTGAGTTAAATTTAATCATTCTAACTGGTTTTGCAACACATTTAGCTGTTCAAAAAACCTGTATTGGGATACACCATTTACAATAAAATATTATGGGTGTTTTGATATGTTTGCTAAATGTCAGTCCAGTAAATAAAACATTGTTGTATATTTGAAGCTTTCTTAAAAAGGTGCACTTTCTTTCCAGACGATTTTCCAGATTTGTTTGATTGTGTGCTGACGGGGAAAAAAACCCAACATAGAAAATGCTGATGAAGCAACCCTTTTTCTCATACGTTCATACCTCATATGAAAGGAACATTTCAAATTAGGAGAACATTGACCTAGCCTGCCCCACTTTCTAGAAACCCTCATTTTACTAATTTCTTTATTTAAAATATTTTACCCCACCTTTCTCCTTAAACAGAGGCCAAGATAATTTACATCATTAAAAGGCAATATTTAAAGCTGAAAACAGTATCCACACACTGTACTAAAAAGGTTATCAAACAAATAACCACACTGCAAATGTTAAAGAAAAGCAACACTAAAAACACATTCAAAACAGGAAGGCACAACAATCCATTAAAAAAAAAAATCCACTCAGGCTGCCAGTCAATGAGGGAAAGCTTGCCTGAAGAGAAAGGTCTTTGACTGCTTGGGGAAGGATAGCCAAGATGGGGCCAAGCTGGCCTTCAGTGGGAAAGAGTTCCAAAGTCTGGGAGCAGCAACACGGAAGGCCCCTCCTCTGTGTCCCCATAAGACACACCTGTGAAGGTGTTTGGGACGAAGAGAAGGGCCCCTCCTGATGATCTTAACATCCAAGGAGACTCGGGAATAGAAATGTCGTCCCTGAGACAGCTTAGACCCGATCCGTTTTGGGCTTTGTAGGTTAGAACCAGTGCTTTGAATTGCTCTGAAAACAGATTGGCAGCCAGTGGAGCGGCTGTAACTATACTAAGGAAAACAGAACTGTCAGATTCTTCCAGGAGCAGAAAGAAGGCAGAAGAGGACACACACCATGATTTAAAGATTGTATTGTATTTTTACTTACTTACTTGTTTGTTTGTTTATTTATTTATTTATTTGTTTGTTTTTTTTTTTGTAAAACATCCCAGTTGCTATCATGCTATTTTAGCTGTGGACAACTGATGTGCCTGGGTGAGGGGGAATGGCCAGGGGAGGTCTTGCCCCCCCTCTCCCCGCCTCTCAGCTGATCGGCACTGGGTCTAAGAGGCTTTCCGAGGCTTGCCTAGCACGGAAAAAGCCTCTTAGACCCAGCGCCGATCAGCTGAGAGGCGGGGAGAGGGGGGGAAGAGCTGAGACGACCACAAAATGGCTGCCAGCTCCCTGCTGTTTGCCGAATCTCCGCTGTTTGGCGGTCTTTTTCCGGCTGTTCCAGGGCTACCAAGGCACTGTGAGGAGCGGGGCTCAGTCTACTATACCTGGTAAGTGACTTTTACTGACTTTTTTTTTTTTTTTGGCTTCTGAGTTTTCCCGCCCATAGGAACACATTAATTAAATTTCGGTGCATTCCTATGGGAAAACGCGCTTTGCAAGAGGAAATTTTCACTAGAAAGCATTAACCACAGAACTGATTCATTTCGTCTTGCGAGGCACCACTTGTAGTTAGGGTTTTTTTCTGATTTAAACTGTGCGGTCAGCAATCCATATGCCCTATCTAGATGCCAATATGGACAGGCCCATAGTTGCATATGCCATTATCCTTTCTCTGCTTTTTATGTGAATTTTGAATGCTTCCAAGAGGGATGATGAAGATAAAGCCAGTTTTCCTACTGATAGACAGTGAGCATCTTACCTGTTAAGAGAATTTCCAGTGGCATTTTTGTTTTAAGTCAGCTTTTTCTGCCTCCCAGAAGGAGACTTCTCAGGCAGCTATTAATGGCTTGATTGTTGTTAACTATTTAACTATTTTATGTCCTTCCTCAGGGGCAATAAAATAACAGTGCCTATAAAGGATTTCTAAGAGTCTGGTATCTCCGCTGCATAGACCGATGCAACGCTAGTATCAATTTGCGATGTATGTATGTGTGCATGAACAAGCTGTAGATCTGTATCAGAAGACATTATAGATTTTTGGGGCAGTAACTGACACTGTGTATGTTTTGTTAATTGATACTGTTCAGAGTCTTCTTGAGAAATAAAAAAGCAAATATTTATTTAGATGGAAAACCCAGGAGAGGGAAGGACATGTCCATTCAAGACTGAGAACAAGGATTTAAAGAAAGTCTGGGGAAATGTTATACTTTGGACTACAACTCCCAGAATCCCTTAATTAGGAGCAAAAAAGAAAAAGAAAAAGAAAAAAGAGGGAAAGAAAAGAAAAGAAAGAGAGAGATGTTTCTGCCTCTAGACTTGAAGGGAGGGCCCTCAAAGCCAGGCACAGTCCTGAACAGTTTTCTTGGGAGCTGTGATTAATGTGCATATTTTTCGGTACACACCTTATAGAGGGGAACATCCCCTGATTTTTTTCAGATGTTCTCTATAATGTTTTCTTGTGTTTTCTAAGCTAGTGAGGCTGGCCAGAAGAACAAAAGAAATAATCAAGCCCACACCTGAAGAAAAAAACGAAAACCACTATTTTTATTTTCTGCTCTCCTTCCGTTTTATTTTTGTAATCACCAAGGCAGCACAGTACTGAGTAACAATGCTTATTGATTTGTTTTAAGTTTATCTTTTCACCATTTCTCCGAAATCGTACGTGTTTTGCCTTTGTGTGCCAGAGGATGAAAAAGCATGCTCTTTGCATTTCTCCCTTGAGGGGTAACAAGGTAAGACTAATCTAAGAAGAATAATGTGCTGTCTAAGATGGTACCTTTAGGAAGCCTTGAATCCTTACAGAAAACTGCTGTCCCACTGCCTTTGGAGAGGAGAGGCACCAAACTTAGATCCAACTGGCTAAGAACCTGCCATGATGTGCTTCGACATGGACGTGAGCAGAAATGGAGAGGAGAGGCCAGGTCCCGTCCTTCTTTCGTCAAAATCGTGAAGGAAAGCTCTTGGTACAAAACAACCGTTAAATGTTCCGCAAGGAGTCTTGGGAGGGATATTGGTTAGATTAGTCTTACCTTGTTACACCTCAAGGTAAGGAAAAGGTAAAGGTTCCCCTTGACATTTAGTCCAGTCATGTCCGACTCTAGGCCACGGTGCTCATCTCCGTCTCCAAGCCATACAGCCAGTGTTTGTCCGTAGACAATGTCCATGGTCACGTGGCCAGCGTGACTAGACACAGAATGCCGTGACCTTCCCACCGAGGTGGTCCCTATTTATCTACTCGCATTTTAACATGCTTTCGAACCGCTAGGTTGGCGGGAGCTGGGACAAGCGACGGGAGCTCACTCCGTCGCGTGGATTCGACCTCAAGACAGCTGGTCTTCTGACCTTGCAGCACAGAGGCTTCTGCGGTTTAACCCCTTAACGCCAACATGTCCCCTACACCTCAAGGGACACATGCAAAGAGAATGCTTTTTCTCTTTGAAAAATGGAAGCAACTTGGGACAGAATTGGTTACTGGTACACAAAGATCATTCTGTTGCCCAGTGTCTCTGTTGGAAGCATTCATGTGAAGGCAGGGGAAAAAAAAATAAGGGAACCTTCTGCTCTGTCTTCATTGCCAGGAACACTGTTGAGAGTTCACTTTATGATTTTTAGTGCCAGCCTCTGTGGTCTTTTCCCCCAAAGATGTTTTGTTTCGTAAGCCAAATGTATGCAAATAAACTTTTCTGTGTGGCTTGCATAGATTATTATTATTTTTTGGATCACCCTTTGCCTTCCATAATACCTTTCTGACACCAGCAGTGGTTGCTTCGTCTGCAAGAGGCTTTTATTTCATACGGGGTTCCTTGAATTGAATCAGAATGGATTGATTCGAAATCCGTATTTGAAAACAAAAAGATGGAATTTCGTTTGGGGTAAAGCAGATTCACACAACTCCCCCACTCTTTTGATATAGTGCAGCTGCTTTATGTTCAAGAGAGGAAAGTTAGAAATACATAATTCAAAACTGATTTTTTTTCCAGTGGAAACTAACTAGCAGGGGGGAAATGACTGGTGCAGTTTTTCAAACATGGACACGTATATGCCCCCCACACCACTATGATAATCATCAGCTGCAGCAGCAGCAGCAAAAATGAGAATATATTAGGACTGAACAAGTGTAGCAATTCTGCAGGGGAATAAAGTCTTTGGTGTGTGGGTGTGTGTGTGCAGATGAAGCTAGGTGGCATCTATAGTGTAGCACGACCAGCTGCTGTGATAATATAGTGTGCAGTTGTGGGGTCCATGAAATGCCGAGATGTTTGATGAATTTGCCCAGACATCCATCCTGTTGCCAGCCAGAAGAGAGGTTGAAAAATAACCCCTGTGTACCATAGAACCCAACATGAATTTGACCAAATATAAGGACAGATCCTGAAGCTGAGGCTCCAGTACTTTGGCCATCTCATGAGAAGAGAAGAAACCCTGGAAAAGACCCTGGTGTTGGGAAAGTGTGAGGGCAAGAGGAGAAGGGGACGACAGAGGACGAAATGGTTGGACAGTGTCATCGAAGCTACCAACATGAATTTGACCCAACTCCGGAGGCAGTGGAAGACAGGAAGGCCCGGCGTGCTCTGGTCCATGGGGTCACGAAGAGTCGGACATGACTAAACGACTAAACAACAAACAACCAGATAACACAAGGGATTGAAGCAGAAAGCATGCTGTACAGTGGAAGCATGAGCTACCACCATGCCAGGTAATTTGTAAAAAAAAAAAAAAAAAACTATGCTTCTCCTGAGGCCTTTGCCATTTAGAACATTTTACTTTGGAAGCACTCTTGCCCTGCGTTTGGCTAATGAGTCTCCTAATGGTCTTTAAAGAAGCTTCCAGTCTTGGCTCTTTTGCGAACAAGGTATAAGCCCAAACAGGTCTTGGAGAACCTCCTGCCTGTCATAACAACTGCCTTACTCCCCTCAAGGGCGCAGCATCAGAAACCACATCTTTTCGTGGGTCTCTCTGCAATAGCGAAACTAACTACAAACAAGCCTTCACAAATATATTTAACTACAAGCACCCTGTCTGCTATGGCCGTGTGCCCAGTTCATATAACAGAGGCAGAAGTGAAAGGGCATTTGTGGAGCGTGGCCACAAAGGGGAAGGTCTTCCTTCCCAGAAGCTTCATCAGTAAATATAATAGGAGAGGGTATGGCAATCTCCCCACCCCACCTGCACCCGATTCCAAAACTGTTGAATGGCCCTCACTAAATGAACTAATGTTCAACCAACTAGGCTTCTAATGGATTATCATTGCCAGAGGCTACACAGCTATTGATTATTTCTGCCCTTCACTTAATATGTGCAGATGAAGTTAGGTGGCCTCTATGGTGTAGCATTGCCAGCCCCTGCGATCCTTTGCTGGGAGTTCAAAAGAATTCCACTCACATTGCAGACAGTCTATTTTTGGATGAAATTTCCAGAGCATCTAGGCATCGCTGCTGAATTTAATTAGCAATAGCAGGATTTGTGATGTCAGCAGGTTCGGCTATCTTTCAAGTCAGTGTATATTCTGTCAGTGTCTCCTTGTTCATTATAAATGGGTCACCCGTCCTTTTACAAAGCATACATGATCTTCGTTTTAATTCTTTTAAACAGTTTGGAGTTTGTGAAGATTGAAGAGATGTGAAAAGGGGACAGTATTTTTCTGGGAGTGACAAGCCTCCACCAAACTTTTCAGACCCTCCTCTTTCTCCACTAGCTTCATTTTTTTTGCCTGATGCACGCTGATAATTGTAGCAGTCAGTTTGAGTTGCTTCTTAACCACATTGTGAGATGGGAGAATTGCTGAAGTTTAATTCCTGATTCTCTGCTTCTGTTGTAACACCTGGAGTGGGACTGTGCAGATCTCATAAGGATGTGAGATCCGTTCTGCTTTCTCCAGCAAAAATGGTGGTAACAGATTTCACGGCTTTTACTGGGAAGATAGCTTCCATGTGCCTCTGGGGCCACCCCCTTTGTGCACACACGGGCCAGGGGTACAAGACAGCAGTTGGTCAACTTTCACTAGTAGAACTTTAAGATACTTGCAAGTCCACTGTCTGCCTGAGAATGGCTTTTTTGAGACTCAGCACAATAATATATTGACACCATCTTTCTTCCATATGATATCAGACATCAGAAAAAGACCGGAAATGTATTTTCCCCCCTCCAAATAAATTTACTTCTGTCCGAAATTGCTACATGAATAACTTGAATCACTTGTGGCATTGTTACTTCCTCCTTTTGGCAATGAACTCCGGAACGGTTTGCATATTGTTTATGGAGCTCAGCTCCTGTTTGCAAATGCTGACAGAAACAAAAACCTGACACATTTCAGCTGCAATGGTTTCCTTTCCGTAGGGAAAGATGTGCATTTAAAAAACTCCTTTCCTGGCTGTTGGAGAGCCGGTGAAAGGATGCTTGGTCCTTCCTTAAGGGTACCAAATAGGGAAAAGGAGGCTCTTTCATCTGTAGTCAGTCCTCAAAGGAGTCAGGGTGTAACCTCAGAGCAAGCGAGTGTGATTCGTGCCTCACTGGCTCAGGACCCATCTAGATGCCCTGTTTGCTCCTGTTGAAGTGGTGGTTCAGTCACTTATTGATTCAAAGAGATTTAGCAGACTACGTAGCTTTACTAGATCAAAGTGTACTGCTTATATATTGGGACTTGGTGGCACTGCAGGTTAAACCGCAGAAGCCTCTGTGCTGCAAGGTCAGAAGACCTGCAGTTATAAGATCGAATCCACGCGATGGAGTGAGCTCCCGTTGCTTTGTCTCAGCTCCTGCCAATCTAGCCGTTCAAAAGCATGTAAAAATGTGAGTCGATAAATAGGTACCACCATGGTGAGAAGGTCACAGCATTCCGTGTCTAGTTGCGCTGGCCACGTGACCACGGAAACTGTCTTTTGACAAATTCTAGCTCTATGGCTTGGAAACGGAGATGAGCACCACCCCCTAGAGTCAGACACGAATGAACAGATTGTCAAGGGGAACCTTTACCTTTATGTAGCTTTACTAAATCAAAGTGTACTGCTTATATACTGCCCCATGGTGCTTAAAGCTATCACTGGACAGTTTACAATTTAATTATTCAGGCTATACATTTCTGTCCCCCCCTCCAGTAGGCTTGGGACTTAGTTTTACCAATCCTGGAAGGATGGAAGGCTGAGTCAGCTACCTGATTTAACTCAGGATGTGAGCAGAGTCTTGGCTGCAGTACTGCGGTTTGACCACTGGGGCATGAGACTCCTTGAATCATTCCCTCCTTTTCCAGTTCCATTTTCCATTTCTCCTCCCCTGGGAAGGTTTTTGTTTTTGTTTGTTTGTTGGTTTTTGCAACTGAGGTCCTTCCAGATCTCTTATTCCAGTTTGCTCCTTTGTCTCAAACAAACTTGCATATTTCCTTTCCTAAAAACATGTCTACATTTTCTCCCCAGATATTCCAAGTCATCTTCTCATTCCCTCTCAGAGCCTGCCTACATTTCTCAAAACAACAACCACAACAACAACAAAACAACCCACATTATGTAGTGTTTTCATTTTAACCAACTCAAGTCATGTGGTTTTCTGAGTCGTTTCCTGCATTCCTACTGAGCAACTGAAAAACCCTTGGCTCTACAGTTCACCATGGGCTTAAGCAGGTTAAGAAGACAGTGTGCTAAAATAAACAACCCTCTGGTGGCCGTTTATTTTAACTCACTTCCTGAGAAAATAATGCAAGCCAGAGGAAAATAAATACATACTTTTGAATTCATTGTGTGACCGAGAAAATCTGCATGGTTTTTAATACAGGTCAAATCCCAGTTTTGTTTGGCTGTGTGACCATGTCCTTACTATAGAATAAATATATTTTTCAGCAGGACATAGACAAAGATTTTTCAAGCCCCTCTGGATGGATCCTGGGGATTTTATGCTAATTAATCTATTTTTCCCGGAAGTTGGCCTTATTTTGATTCCTGAGGGTCAAAACTCAGCTGTGACAGCAGAAACATTGACAATGTTTTGAGCTCAGAGCTGGGTTAACTCTCTCATACATCCCTCTCTGGATACTCTATGCTGAGATGAGCAGGATCTACATTGACTTTGTTTTTAACTAGATGTCTTGCAAAGAGGGCAAAATCTACGCACAGGAACAACTGCTAGATATCTCAGTGGTTTAGGTCTCTTGCTGTGGAGCCTGTTGTGTCTCCTTGATCCAGAGGGGTCCCTTCCAACTCTGCAGTTCTACCTGTTGATTCCAAATTATTGGAATAGCTTTATTGTTTTTAAAAATTAACACTGAACACCCGTTGAAGAGAGATACCTAGCAGGGACAGATTGCCATGATAGTTATTTCAAGAAGCTACTCACCAAAACAGACAAACAAACAAACTTCAACACAAACAGCACCATAAGCGTCTACCTGCTGTGATAGCTCCAACAGTGCCATCAGCATCACAGGGATGTCAACACTGACATGGCAAGCTTCTCTATCTGACCTGTGGTTGAAAACTTCTCAGTGACCCTACTCCAAATCAAGAGTCATCTCCAAAGATCTGAGGCTACCTCAACAAAGCTTTGGATGCGGTGTAAGTCCCAAGTGAAAGCTACACTCTTGATCTCTTTCAGTGTCTTAGGGAATTGGGATGAAAGGTTCTGGTCAAGCTGGACCTTCACATTAGACAACCTTTTCTGTTCCACAGGCCCTGCACACTCAAGGGTCTGTGGGGTTCTGTTCACAGAAGAGAAAGGTCAAGCGTGACACTAAATTAAGATGAAATTAAATACGGTGCTTTAATTTCCCGAAAACTGATTTCAGATCTTGTAACTCTTTCCACTGACTTATAAATGTGTGGACATGCATGGATATTAATATTGCAACGGAGGGGGAGAATTCTGTTGAAAAGAAAGATGGGCTCAACTTTTAATGCATTTCTACGTCCCTAGGAAGATTGATAGTATGATGTGTCTCTTCGGAGAAAAATGCCAGAAAATGTGTCTCATTTATTACACGAACGCAGCAACTATGAAAATAAAATAAATACAACACTGAAAAATTGTCCTCGTTTGAGATAGGACTGACCAAACAATAATCTACTGTGTTTCGGACTCATTTAATAACCATCGGTTTTGTCACTGTTCAGAAACCCAGACTAGAAATCAGCCTTCCTGTCTACATGTGCATATTGTATATAAGAGACTGATTGTGAGACAATACTTTCTTTTTCGTACTTAATTTAGAAATCCCATTCGTCTCTCTTATCCAACCAATAAAGGCAATTGTGCCCCATCTTCAAAGCTGAGAACTTTGCAGATCCTCTGTGTGAAGAGTAAATACAGGCTAGTTGGTGTAGGTTAGTTTTATTCCTTCTTGATTAAGGAAAACGAATCCCCTAAATGATTAACTATGTGAATTTTTCCTTTCCTGCCATCCTTCCTCATTTCCTTTCCATGTCCCGTCGTTCCTGATTGATATTTCTATGGGTTTCATTTGACGTACAAAAAGCGTTGTGATGCAAGTCAAGGTTTGTGTGTCAAATATTGTCCTTCTAGTAACAGAATGGACAGCACTAGTGGGTACTATTCGGCCTCTCCTTTGTAGTCCAGCTGTGCCCCGAGATCATATTTAGGGGGGACGGGGACACACCACTGTTGAATTTAGCCCTGCATGTTCCAATTTTGTGTTGCAGTTTGAACATGAACATTCAACAGGAACGACACACTGTGTGAGATTCATTTCTGTGCTAGCTTCTTTTACTCTGTGACTGAACCCTCAGGATACTTCTTAATTTTCAAACATTTCCCCTCTTTGTCAATATCTTCTATGGAGACCCTTCTGAAGAATAGCGCATGACATATATAAATCAAATACCTAACTACCTACAACTAATACTACTAGACTAGAAGGATAAATCTGTAAGTCTTCAAGGTGCCCCTGTGAGTGACTGAGTGAGTTTATGCCTGTAGCAAACTAACAGGGCAGTCCTGTGGAAACTTAGCAATGGTTGAGAGTTCAATTCCCCACTCTGCCTCCTAGACAGGAGCTGAACCCGATGATGCATAGGGTTCGTTCCAGCTCTTTTGCTTTCAGATGATGATGATACTCACTGTTTCTACAAGTATGGGATTGATTTCTTTCTTTGTAGAAGCGGGTCATATCTTTGATTGGGTATTGCTAGTCTTTTAAGGGTGGGTTGGGACCACGTGAACACATCTTCCCTTTTTTTTCAGCATGGGGCACTAGCGGCTGATCTTCACATCAGAGCTAGTTTCTGTATAGATCAAGCTTGTATATCCTGTCATGTTTCTGGCACCTCCCTGCCCTTTTCAGCAATATTTTTCTTTTGCAAATAGTTTGCTCTAGTGTCCTTTCTCTGGCCTCCGACGCAGTAGTCTGTGACATCAAAATATCAATTTTTCTACCCCTCAGCCCTTGAGCATCTCTTCAACACAACTGTCAAAAACAACTATTTCTTTTATTTTATCTTTTGTGTGTGTGTGTGTGTGTGTGTGTGTGTGTGTGTGTGTGTGTGTGTGTGTGTGTGTGTGTGTGTGTGTGTGTGTGTGTGTGTGTGTGTGTGTGTGTGTGTGTGTGTGTGTGTGTGTGTGTGTGTGTGTGTGTGTGTGTGTGTGTGTGTGTGTGTGTGTGTGTGTGTTTTGCAACATGAAGCTGGATCTCTTCTATCTGGGTGCTGAAACATTGCTCCCTGCCCTGCCCAGCTTGTTAGCTTGTGGGAGGCATTTCTTGAGGATGATTCAGGCAGACATTTGCTGGCCAGAAGGAAATCAAAGGACTGGTCCAAGCAGTAGGCTAGTGGGTGTGAGAATTTTCCAGGCTACCTTGAGCCTGTGGGGCAAGGTGCTGAATAAACATAAAACACCGAACCCAGTCAAAATGGCCTTATTTATTTTGGCATTCTATCAACACCTTTTCCATAGAACAAAAATGTCTTTCTTTTCTTCTTCTTTTTATGAACTTAACTCAGGGGACATCTTCTGGTTAGAGCTGGGTAATACGCTGTAGACTGGTTAGTCTCTGCTATATTGGTGTAAGTCATCTTTGTCATAAACGTGCAATCAATATCCATGGGTAATCGGAAATATAGCACGTCCTCACTCCCGGTAGTTAATGTTTTCAGTCAGAAGACTAATGGCTTTTCTTTTTATTAGACAAGGCATGTCCTATCAAATAATTAGGTTTCTGTAATACAGATGCGCAGTGGTGATGACTCTTTAGTGCATTACTGTTATTTTTAACTCCCTTTCTACAAAGGAGTCTACAAAGATTGTTTGAGGAAGAGGAAGAAGAATTAGTTAGATATCGCTTTCATTTCCAATTGGAGAAACACGAAACAATAGTTGGTTCTGCTGCCAGAGGAATAATGAAACTGCTGGCTTGACAGCAAAACCAAATCAGTTTGCCTTCACGGACAAGCATGACTGACAGCCGCCATCATATCAATCAGCCTTTAAGCTGTCCAAAAAGGTGGAGGGGGAAACACAGAATTCCTTTTAAAGGTGGTGTTCATCCGTTGTGCTGACATGGTCAAGAGCAGTTGCCAAATGTTCGGGGTGTGTGTGTGTGTGTGTGTGTGTGTGTGTGTGTGTGTGTGTGTGTGTGTGTGTGTGTGTGTGTGTGTGTGTGTGTGTGTGTGTGTGTGTGTGTGTGTGTGTGTGTGTGTGTGTGTGTGAAGTCTCTGAATGTCAAGCAGACTTGAAGAAGAATGGATGGGTTTGCATGGATGTCTGTGTTTGTGTGAACACGACTTCCATCCGCCCACACCGAAATGGATGGCATCAGATGTTCTTTCCAGCTCAATAATGTGTATTTAGCATGTCTTTAACAGTTTGGTGTGAAGCAGCTTGTCAATAGGAGGTCACAACAGACCAGCAGATAGTTTAGTCCTCCCCCTCTCTTGGTAGGTAGGGCAAGCAGGGTGACGGTTTGCAATTCCACTATAAAATGCTTGCCTGAGATTGCACAGTGAAGCTGCATTTATCAAGCGGGGACTTCCTTTGGCGTTAATGCTGTCCTCTGCTCAAAGGATACTTCAAGAGAGCAGGCTATTAGCAAGACCCCACACAAAGGCTCTGCGAACTGCCCCATCTTGTTTTCTTTTTAACAATTCCCATCCCTGCTACTAGACAGGAGAGGTGGTGAGAAAATACAGAAAAAGGCATGATCTGGATTAACAATATGTGTTTAAGGCAGGAAGATTGACAGCTAAGGAGCAGCTCTGGAAGAAATGTTTTCAGGAAATGCAGTGTCTTCAGTATTTTGTGTATGCTGATGAAACTAGTTCATCAATGCGCTGTTCTTTTGATCTGAATGGGAATTCGTTTGTAAGAGCTTTTTTTTTGAGAGAGAGAGAGAGAGAGAGAGAGAGATCTACTTGTATTTCTAAAAATACCAAGGGGGGAGGCCTGGTGCACTTCCAGTGGCAGAGCGTTCCATAGTAATGGGGCCACCACCAAGAAAGCCCAGTTTCTAGCTGACATTCTTTTGACCTTTCTCAGTGTGGCCACTCTAAGAAGCAAGGACTGGGCGGACCAGATAGTTGTTCTTCGGGAGAGATGCTCCAACAGCCACTCAGATGAGCTTTGAGATTAGATTCACTGTACCCCTCCACCATGATTTCGAGAGCTTTGAATGAGTGGTAGTATCGGTGTAAGTAGATGGCGTAGTCAGTTTGCCAGTCCTTGGTCAAGGGCACCATGGGACAGTCTTGGATAACAAGTCAGAACTTTGCAGAATTAATTGCTTTAATGTCTGTGGCTGCTTAACATTGGGAATCAATTGTTAATCTCATGAAATCGATCTCATTAGCTGATTGATCAAATGATTGCAGCTGGAAGTCCTTACATAGATTTTTGAAGTTTATAGCAGAATGAATAAATGAATGGAATGGGATTAAAAACCTAGTAGGGGACTCTACGTTTTGTATATTTCATTAGATTTCAGTTCAATTTAGTTCAAAGCAGTTTATTTTTTTCTTTTCTTTTTTTGGTGGCTAGTTATAAGCAAACCTATTTCAACTGAGAACAGCAGCCACTGTCTTGAAGGAAGAAACCCACAATGCACAGAGACACAGCGCCAACAGACTGTTTTGTTTGCTTGTTGGGTTGACGTCTGTGGAGGGCAAAGGCACCCTCCAAACGGGCATATCGCTCAGACCGTACCTGAATACTGCAAGTGTTCACAGAGACCTCTGATATTTAAAAAACATAGGATCCATAAACATTATTATTGTCACACTTACCAGCCAGTGGTAAGACGCAGCTTCTTGAACCAAAGAGAGGCTGTAAGGACAAGCGAACACAAAAGAATATTGATTCCTAGGTCCATCTCTCCTAAGGAAGAAAGCAAAACAATGCATGCTGTCGGAGGAGGTAGTGTTGTCTTAGTCATTCGTATCGTCTGATCACTTGCAGATTGTAAGGAAGAGGGTACAGGAGGCAACTGTGTGTGGGGGTTGCTTGGAAGTGGCCAGTATGTTTTACTATCGGTATGCCAGTACTGAATTTTCAGGTAGCATCTTAAACTGTGAGAAAAATGCCACTTCAGAAGCAGACAACGAAAGAACTGATTTTTTTTCCCCAACATTCGTACTAACAAAGCCATGCCCTTTGCTCCCATGATTTTATCCATGACGTCCTTTGTTCCTAAGACGGCCATCTGTAAGCTCCAGAAGGAAGTGGCCGAATGGCAGCCCCAGATGCTGTTTTTTTCCATCCCAGCACAAACGCACAACATCTGAAGTCCTGCTGACAAACCAGAAGTTGGCTTCAGATTCTACGGTTATAAAAGGAACAAATAAATAAAGAGGGAATTACGTTTTCCTAGTCAACACTCTTCTGGGAGAGGTTGTATCTCCCTGACCCCGCATACTTATACCTGCTTTCAATGTTACAATGTATTTTTTTTAAAAAAATCTCAAAATAAAACGTAATTGAGATGAAACTAGATAGCGTAGTGACTTGGAGCACCTGGTTATGGAGTTCAGTTCCGCCTTCTGCCTTGTAGGGGAAGAGCCAGCCTGGGTGGCCTTGGGTGACCTGCACAGTCCCGAGGCATCCCCAGGAGAATGGAAGTCCTCTTCTAAGGACTCTCTACCAAACCCTGGAATGGTTTGCCATACGTGGGGATCATCCTGACAGCACACAATTAATACTGAACATAATGTACTTAGGCTTTTTTTTCTGCAACCATACTAATGTCCATATTTTGATTTGTAGCCCGTAGTACAAAGAGATACATAACACAGAATTTTCAACTGCCATCAGCACCAGTTTCAGGCCAATAAAACAGCTGGGCCATCATATGATTTTTCTTCCCTTCGGTGGGAGTTTATGTGGGCTTTGAAGAAGACATCTGCCTTCTTCTTTCATTTGTGACCCAAGAGTCACGTCAGTGTGTCTTGCATGCTGTCAGAATTAGCAGCTCCCCAAATCTGTCATTTGCGGTTGATTCCTCAAGGAATCCTAAAACAAAAAACTATGTAGCCCACTAGAAAGGAAGTGTTTGTCATACGTGGTGCACAAATTAAAAGGTGCTTCGGCAGAAGTTAAGGTTGTCCTGTTTCTCAGTTTATGTGCCTGTAATACTGTATTTACTCACACTCCATGGGGAAGACCAGGTTTGCTTTGAATCAAATGTTGTCACCTTTTCTGGCAGATCGTTTTCAAAAACTGGCATAAAATTGGGGGTCATAATGCTCTCACTGAGAAGCATTTTTAATGAGAATCTCCAGTGCAATGACTGGACAGATGGAGAAAGTCACGCATCTGTATGAAAGAAACTGTATGAAAAGGTGACAATTGTAACAAATTTATTCATTCTGTCTTCTCAGGTGCCGTATCCCCAATATAACTTTGCCTTGGGGAGAAGGGGTGTGTGCCTCTCTCTCTCTCTCTCTCTCTCTCTCTCTCTCTCTCTCTGTGTGTGTGTGTACAGTCATGCATGTACACACCCACCCACCCCACACCTCTGCTTTGTTTGCAGTACCTTTTTTAAAGTCAGTAACTCTAGGACAACCTAAGTTATGTTAATTTTTATGGCATAAGTAAAAGGAACATATTCTTAGTGCTATGTTCCCTATAAATGTCATTCAGCATCAATCAGCGCCAGTGGTGCCATTAATAGATCACTGCGTTATTGTGGTTTGTTTTAAAGATGAACTGTGTTACTCTTGTTATTTATTACAATCTTTTGCCAATGCGGGAATATCACTGTGGCCAGCTTAACTCATTCAGAATATTAGTTTTCCACCCTTTCAGAAATAAAAAGAACTGCCATGTACGGGATCTGATCTAGCGACTCTGTAAACCAACGCCCCCCTAGCTGGCCAGATGAATGCTCTGGCCTAAACATATTGTAGTTTCATCTGGACTAACAAGTATATGGCCTGGTGTGTGTTTGCACCTAGTTGTTATTAAGGCAACATAATTTTCCTGGGTTTTACATTCTTGCAAACAAAGACACCCCCCAACCAACCCCCCGTGTTTGATAAAAAGGAACAGTGGGATCTGCCTCAATATTTTCCCCCAAAGTGTTTGTTTAGATCCTGCCAAGTGAAGCCTGACACCTCTTTCATATCTGTTAGCTGAGGATTTTTCAGCCTGTCCTCAGTCCCATTCTGCAGCAGGGGGTGTACAGTTGGGCTCCCTGATGCTTTTATAGAAGACTGAGGATTTGTTCTGATTTTGCTGTCACATGCGAAGCACGTCTTTTGTGCGTGAGGACTTATAAGACCTACTAGGTCCAATGAATCCGCAATATTGTTGCCAGAGAAGCTGACACAGGGTATGACTACACTGCAGTTTATCCCATTGCTTAGGCACACTAAAGTTCAATGCAGTGATTTAATTCCTGCAGTTTGTGCTAGAGATGGCAAGGTTAAACTCAGTGCAGAGGTATGCCAGCACAGTGGGAACATCCTCCTAATGTGAGTGCCTCTTGTCTCTTTTAATTTTCAAAATTTATTTTCCAGTATAGTGCTATGTCAGATGAGCACTGCAGTTTCACAAGTTGCTATATCAGTTCAGCGCTATGTGACTTGCCAATTTTTAAAGAGTTAAGGAAAAGAAGAGTGCAGTATTAGTGACAGAGGAGAAATGGCAACCTGTGATCCCATTGAGAATTGTGGGAATTTAAAATGTAGTATGGACGCTTCTGGTAACTGCGGATAGTTAAACAATCTGTGTGAATGATAACAGTGATTTAATTGCTGTATAAAACTTGGAATTCATCTAGACCAACCTAAGACAGCCTCCCTGTTTAGTTGCACCCACACTTTCAAGATCCCTCAGCAAGGACCATTTGTGTGATGGTCTCTGGGAAGGAACATGATGTATTGTTGGCCTGAAGACAAATGGATGCCTTTGGTCTTAGAGACTTTACTGTGAAACTGTCTGGGGAGTGTTAGATGATCCTCTTTGACAGGCTCTGCTTATTGTCTTTTTGACTGATGAAGCAGAGAAAATAACTTATGAAAATTCAGCTGACTACGTAACAATTTAGATTCAATTTACAGGTGCAGTTACGGGGCACAATAGCAACCCTCATTAGCAATAATAATAATTGCAGAAGCCATTGCAGCCTAACAATTATGTCATTGTCAACAGCGACAACATTTTTCTCATTGCTGGAGATCTGTCTGTGTGAGTGTTCATCCGTCCGTCCGTCCGTCCGTCCGTCCGTCCGTCCGTCCGTCCGTCCGTCCCTCCCTCTCTCTCTCTCTCTCTCTCTCTCTCTCTCTCTCTCTCTCTCTCTCTCTCTATCTCTCTATCTCTCTATCTCTCTATCTATCTATCTATCTATCTATCTATCTATCTATCTATCTATCTATCTATCTATCTATCTATCTATCTATCTAACATCTGTCTGTCTGTCTATGCATGTCATGTGACTGATGAATAATAGGAAGTTATATTCTAGGGAGAATTGCATTCTTGATAGTTCAAATACTTGCAGACTATTTATCTGAACACTACTTTTGCATCAGGCTGGTGTCCTCTATGAACTTAAATTGCAAAATGTTCTGATGTTTAATGTTAATTTATTTGGATAGCGGCTTGCTGACTCAATGAAAGAAGCCTCCAGTGGAACAGGTGCCAGGAGTGCTGCCAGACATGGTTTGCTTGCAGACTGAAATATGTGGTTGTTGCCCTGCAGAGTAAACCTCTTTTTCTTGCCCGGCTACTCTGTGAGCTTACCATGCTGGTTTCTATCTAGCATCCCGACTTAGTGCTGCAGATGCAGCAGCCTTGAATTTTGTTTCTTCCTCATAGATGTCCTGTTTGCTCTGTTGAAAACAAATGGACAAAGCTGTTGTGACGTAGGTGATTCCAGAGGGTGGTCCTTGATGCCCAGGTCACACAAGAAACTTACTGGCTGAAAAGAGTTTTGAATATGAATCTCAAACATTCAACACAATGTATAAGCCACACTGTATCACTTCCTAGCAATTTTCACATCCTTCCCCCCCCCCTGATAAACTCTTTCCTATGATTTCAAGATTCAGACACTCGAGAACAAAAAAAAAAGCTTTATTTTTTATCTTTTTGTCTGGGCGCTGCTTGTTTGCACAAACAGATGGTTGCATGGATCTTGAGGGTGTGGCGTCTTGCGGGCAATGATGTGTGCATGCCCTTCCATTTTCAGTTGGAACTCTGAATTCACCCTTTCCCAAAGAAACCACTATTGACAAAAAATGCAAAGACGAAAAGCAACCATTTCATGAATGACCCTTGTATGAACAGAAGCCATAGAGGGAGTGGTAGAAACCACTTCTTTCATTCCTACCAGTGAGGGCTCCTCGTGTTACATAACCTGTGACCGTAGCCTGACAGTTAGAAAATCCAGTCGTCTTTTGAAATGGTTTAACAAAGGGACGTGGTGGCTGTGTGGGTTAAACTGCAGAAGCCTCTGTGCTGCAAGGTCAGAAGACCAGCCGTCGTAAGATCGAATCCACGCGACGGAGTGAGCTCCCGTCGCTTGTCCCAGCTCTTGCCAACCTAGCGGTTCAAAAGCATGTAAAAATGTGAGTAGATAAATAGGGACCACCTCGGTGGGAAGGTCATAGCATTCTGTGTCTAGTCGCACTGGCCACGTGATCATGGAAACTGTATTCGGACAAAACGCTGGCTCTACGGCTTGGAGATGGGGATGAGCACCGCACCCTAGAGTTGGACACGGCTGGACTAAATGTCAAGGAAACTTTACCTTTACTTTTACCTAACAAAGACTCCCATTCTTAATAGGATTAGACCCCAATTCCCCTACTCCTTCCATTTCGCTTCCAAAGAAATACTTGAGTTAGTCTGTCTCAGCATGTAGGCAAAACTTCTCTTTCTCCTCTCCCTCCACCTTCTTCCACACGGATCATCCAACACCTCTCCTTCCTTTCCTGTGGTCCTTTTGTCCTTTCTCAACTTGGCATCCTGCCTTTGTGGGTTTGTCTCATTAGCTGGATAATTTAACTCTGGAATCACTCACTGCTGACTTCTCTAGCCCTGAGGGAGTCCTAGGAAACGGTGGCATCTCGATCTAGGAATTGAAAGCAGCAGCTAGCGTGATTTTTATTACACAATCCAGCAGCACAGATCTACTATACTTTTTAAAAAAACTATATGACCCCCCCCCCCTTGTAAGCGAGATAAAGACATGAAGTAAAGTATGGGAGACCTTGTCACATGTACACACCTGAGATGTACCCCACCACCTTGGCAATTTAGCTACAGTTTTCCATGGTGAGTGACATACGAATAGGATTCTAGGAAATGTGTACCTTTTAAACATGTGGCATGTCTGTGCTGAATACAGCTCCCAAGATCTCAGCAGTGGGTGCTGAAAGACAAATGATCCTCCGCACCCAAAGGTTCTGGCCAACCCAGTAGGGAGAGTCTGGTTTGGAAAGAAGGGCATCTCTTGAGCATCCTTTCTGTATCAGATATGCTTCTTTTGGGGGAGGGGAGGGTGTTCTGTTAAAAAAGAAAAAGGCATTTTTTTTAAAGAAGGAAAAATCATTCAGGTTTTCCTTCCATGAATGTGCTCCAGAAGGAAATGACTGGAAGGGTCCTTTCTTCTAAGAGTCAGAGAAGGGTTGGCGGTGAATCTGTCTCAGCCGTGCTTGTTCCAGATGGCAAAATGTGAGACAAATGGATCTTAATCATGGCTAGCAAACTTTTGGGAGGCCCTCCCCTCTTGCCCGCTTCTTAGCTGTGCTATAATACATGGATTCTATGCAATTGCACAGCTTGGCTGTTGGACATCCCCATCTTATTCAGTAAGCGTGACAAGGGGGAGCTTTCTCTTGCAGCGTCTCCTGAGTTATTTTTATAGGGTCAGCTTCAAGCGCTAAAACGTTTTGGCTGGAAGAGTGTAGTCAATGTTTAAAACAAATCAAAACCTGCTAAGGCATTGCCACCTGGTGCTTTCACACCGATGTGAAAGTGGTATGATTTCTCTAGCCTTTATGAGGAGTCTGCATTCCCCTCCACACACACACACACACATAGCAATAAAGTTTGCAGAAACCACTGAGGGGCAAAAAAAGGATGAGTCCTGAAATTATGTGTGAAAACAGAGAAGAGGAAACAGCTGCCTATGGTGGCTGAAACACAGTGGTCTTGTGGTAATAATAGGTCATAAAGCAAAAATGTAGGGCTAGGCGCCATCGTGTGGGGTTGAGTCCAAACTGCAAGTTAGAAAATTACTGATGAAAATGAGCCAGAAACAGTTTCCTTCCCTCTCTTCCAGTTACTCCAGCTGCTGTGAGAAAGGGCTGGGTTCTGTTTGCAGTCTGTCCCATAATAATTCTCCTTGTGGAGCGAACAGATACCCCACATCCCTGCTGAGAAAGAAAAAGCATGTTGCATCTTGTTGGAAGCTTCCACAGAACGTGTTTTCTCTGAAGACCCTCAGATTAACCTGCTTCACTATATGTGAAGTCTTGTTCTGTAACATGATTAATTTTTAGTATGGAGACTTCATTTGCATCAGGTATACGGGTAGGGTAGGGAGACGGGGAACATAATTTATACATTGCTTTGTTGCATGCATGTTGATCTGGCCTAATTAGGAGGAAAAAATGGAAGCATGTAGTGAGAGCGGAAGGTACCTCCTATCTGATTTTCCAAGCTTGTTCTGTTTCAGCTGCAATGCCCCTCACTGGAGCTTAGAATCATTAAATTCTACATCCTTTTTTATTCCATGGGCGTTCCGCACTTCCAAAGCCAGGGCTTCTGACCTTCATCTGCCTTCCAGCGGGACCACCTCTGTGGGAAGAGACGTCCCTCGCAACTGGAATGTGCAGTTTGAAACCAAGAGGGGCTGGCATGAGTAATTGCCTTCTAATGAAGAAGGAAAGTTTAATTCCGTACTTGTAGTAGAGCTGAATAATTAACTGTATGAATGTTAACAATTATTATAAACAAGGAAAACTGTCTATAGGATTTCAGCTCCCTAGAGAGAGACCGCATAGTGATATGTTAACATAGTCCTTGTGTGTGGCATGCATCTCTGACCCAAATCCTTATTGGTGTTTAGGTTTTGCCTTACTTGCCGTTGCTAATTACAGCGAATTGACAATGTGTTGAGGTGTGCCTCAGTTGCATGCCTGGCCGTGCACCCAATTGCACAAATGGGATGTGTTCCTTCCCCTTGTCGATTAGCCACAGCAAGTTGCACAAATCTTATACGAACATCCATTGGCTTCTGGACAGTGTCTTTCTGTGTATATTCAAAGAATAAATAAATTAGGGATTAACTCCCACAGGCCGCATCAAGCGAATTTTACTGAACTGTCCCTCTGGAAAGAGAAACATCCATGCATCAGGTTCTGGACAGATTTACTAAAAAGTTACTTTTGCAACATGCAAGCGTGTAGGAAGGGACGTGCTCCCAAAGATGGCACAGTGTTGCACAGAATTTTGAGTGCTGACTGGTACTAATCGTTTTCCACTTGGTGAAGTCTTTTTGCCTACAAACAGTGCTTGGTCTCTCCTGGCTGTGCTTTGTGTGGAAGTGTGTGTCGGGAGAAATGAACCTGGGAGCTATGAAAAACTATGGATGCTAATACTAGTACAACCCAAATTACACCATCTTGACACTCCCTGTCAAGCCATTTTGGTTTAAGATATCTCTAGTTCATGTCTCTTCTTCTAAATGGAAATAAAGAAAGAGATATTAACAGAATGGTGCTGCTCGTTTTATGGCACATTTTTCAATTTATTTATGATTTTTGCACCATAAAATAAATGTTTCCAGGCCACTTAAGAGAAATAAGTCTTTAGTTAATTTTTTAAAAAAATAAGGCATAAAACAATAGCATCAAACCTAACATAACTATAGAAGCTAGAAACAAAACAAAACTCACAACCCCACAATTAAAATGCAATTTTAAAGGAGGGCAATGGTTTTACATTAAGGAATACTGACACCAGAAATGGTGGAAGTGGGAGCTGTACTGTAGTCAAACATCTAAGTACAGCATAATAATCTTGTAGCCATTTATAGCTTAACTTGTTGCAGTTTCCAATTTTTTTAAAAAAGAGACAGCGCTGTGTAAAGCTTTGTGTTAATCTTAATGGGGGTTTCTAGACTTTGGGTAAAAATAGCCAAGCTATCTCCATCCAGGTAAGGTTGCCACCAAGGCACTTCAAACCATAGAGGTAATTTGAGTTTCTAATGAGAATGCTGAATTAAAAAAGGATTCCCTGACTGTAGCGTAAGGGTCATGTGCAATCCTATTTAGAACGGCTTGACCACAATGCATCTAGGTGGAAAAACCACCCTCAAACATCACCTCTGTCTTGTCTTATCATCTCTGGAGTCTGAACCACTTCTAGATCCAGGCATTCCCTCAGCTTAGGCACAGCACACGAAGCAAGAAGATAACAAAGCTGAGTGCCATTTGTATATATTGGACACTTCTGACTGAATCTTCTGATAGCCCCTTCCCATGGTTTCATGTAGATACTGAACACTGTGAAACTCAAAAGAGAAGAATCTCTAGATTCATTGCTGCCAGCAAAAGTCAGTCTTCTTGGGAATGTCTATCCAAAAAGGTGCAGAAGTATTGCCAGGTTGTGCTTCCTACCTCTGATGTGGACAACTTATCCAGAGTCGTGGATGAAAGGGGTCACAGAACAACCAGCACAATGTATGTCCAGTTGGCAGTATTGGCGAATGGAGTCAACACCACTACCCAAATCAGGTCAGACGGGCTCTCTACTAGCTACACTTTGTATGGCTAAGCATTCAAGGACAGATAGTAGAATGTCTGTTTGACAAAGCTCTAGGATCCGTAATCAGAGGTCATAGAGAGGACAACTGCCAGAGCATCTATAACCAAGAACACAGAACACCCTTGCTTGTTTGATGCTTCCTAATGCAGAATAAGAGAGAGTTCCTAAGGAGGTTGGAGGGAGGGGAAAGTTAGGTTACCCCAAACTACTCCCATTAAAGTTCCTTCCACTATGGGGGAAAAATTAGTAATCGAATGTTTTTGTATCTGTTGTCTCTTATGACTGATCTTCTGACCACAGATGCTAGTTGGCAGCTGTACTCAGGGGACTTACTAAATTCTCGAAAGCTTTCACAGCCAGGATCGAATGGTAGTTGTAGGTTGTTGGGGCACTTTGGCCATGTTCTGGAGGTTTTTCTTCCTAACGTTTCACCAGTCTTTGTGGCCGGCATCTTCAGAGGATCCCACACACTGCACCAGAACACAGACAGAATTTTGACTCCTCCATACCTTACATTATTGATGTTTCTTCCACCAATTTTTACTCCTTCTTCATCTGAATCTAGTCTGGCTTTCCATGATACATTCTGTGTACAGATTGAACAGTAAAGGGAATAAAATCCACCCTTGTCTGACATTTTGCCTATAGGAAACCATTCATTTGATCCATATTCTGTGCTAATGGTAACTCCTGTTCTGTATTCTCGTTACATGGCCATGGTAGGATAGCATCAATTTACTCATTTTTGCTCTAGTGAGAGTTCACACTTAACTTGATTGGGCACCCACTTATTTACCGCTAGATACAAAATATGAGTACAGATTCTATTCTTGGCTGAAACTTGGTCCACCATCCCTGACCTGGAGCACTTAGGGTTCCCATCCCAGTAAAATACCTATCCATGAAATGGATTCCATGTATCTGGGCTCCTTCCACCTTGATTTGTTTCTCTTTTCCCTCCTGGATTTATCCACCAGACACTTTCTTCTCTGTCCTCCTTCCCTGTGCCCCAGGCGTGGACTCAGGATGTGGAAGAAACAGAATTCTGTGGCCTGAAAAGGAGAGCGTGGAGAATATGGTTAACAGATGAGAGAATGTATATGAGACCAGATTTTAAAAAAGAAAGAAAGAAAGCTTGCTCAACATAATTCCTGAGTCCTTAGATTTTGGGGGCTCTCTGTTGTTACACCCCCAGTGATCAAAGATGAATTTAACCTATAGCATAATACGCTGATGTCTTTTTACTCCCTCCTTTTTCATGTTCCATCTCCAGGGGACAGGAGGATTTAACTCACTGTGAATATTTATAAGACTAGCTGCAATAGCTGAGTGTTTTGTCTTGTACAACCAGATCTAAAAGCCTTGTTTTGAGAAGAATACTCTGGACAATAGAAGTCAGGCAGTACACAATCTGATGCCTGGAGTTAAAATAAAATTAAAGACCTTGTTACTCTATGAAAGACTTTCAAAAATTAATCTGCAACAACCCACATATCACCAAGGGTTTAAATACTTTATTGACCAAATGAGCTTCACAATTTCTCTTGCTGGATTGAGGAGGGCCCGGCAGCCATTTATCTTCCCCTTTGCAGTTTTCTTGTAATCATAAATCTTTTGGCTGACTCTCTGAACATTAAAAATAGACTGGCGTGGTCTGCTTTTTTCTTGTGTTCTCTACAATCCAAATCAAAGGTTGCAGTATCTTGGGGTGGGGAGAGAGGGATCATATACAGTCAGAAATGTAATCACTGCAAGTCTGTGCATGTAGATATGTCTCGTGTGGCTGGCATATAATAGCCTGTATGGGAAAATGGGGGGTGATTCAGGGGAAAATTTGAGCCAGACATGGCAGCATGATATTTGGAAGCTTGCCTGATAAATACAAGGGGTTGGCTTCACCTCCACCTCAAACTGTGACTTCGCTCATTATCCAGTAAGGTTGAGGGGGAACATCCTGGCCCAGTGGTTAAACTGCTGGACTGCAGCCAAAACTCTGCTCAGAAACTGGGTTCAATCCCAGGTAGCCGGCTCGAGGTTCACTCAGCCTTCCATCCTTCCAAGGTCGGTAAATTGAGTACCCAGCTTGCTGAGGGTAGGGGGAAGACAATATGTAGCCTGCATGATTAAATTTTAAATTGCCCAGAAAGAGATTTAAGAGTATACAGTATAAGCAGCACACTTGTGTTTTGTTTTGTTTTGTTTTGTTTTGTTTTGCTTTTGATCTTTATAATATGTTCTATGATAACATCACTAGATGGGGCAGGACAGCAAGTGAATGGGACAGTCAAAGCATATGATTTTCTGACTGGGAATAAATATAAGGGGACAGGGGTGACTGAAGACCTATAAATCTTAGTTTGAGAGATGTGCATTAGATCTTTGCCAGAGAGGGGATAGAGGGAAAGAAATGCCGTATGAAACGTCAGAAAGAACCTTTGCTTTTTGAAACATATGTGTCCATATATTAGGAATGCATGCCCTCGAGCCTGCCTCTCCTTGTTGTTCATTTATAAAGTGTTTCCATTTATCTTAGTGTCATGCAGAGGTAGTGTTTTTTGTTTCCTTCCCTGAAGCTTATCATTTGGAGAGATACAACACAAAAGAAATAAGAATAGGGAGGGAAGAGGAAAATGGGCTGACGCATGCACTACCTCTTTGATGTTTCTCTCTAAACAAGTAGAACTGAAAGGAGGTTTTGCTGGAAGGTTGGAAAATGTGACTGTTTTGTGTGTGTGTGATGCTGATCATTAAATAAATGCAGTCGGAAATGTACATATAGGAGATTGCAAATAATTTTATGGTGTAGTATCGTTATTTTGGAGTACCTATTTTGCAAGAAGATATCACAGTATGTTTTCTGTTCTTCTGCCGGTACGTATTCATCATTATAGCTTTTGTTTGCTTGTTTGTGGGCTGAAATTTTTATGCGTCCATGAGAAACTGAAGCGGTCAGCATAGCCATTAGATTTTTGGGGGGTGGGGGAAGATGTGTCTGCATTTTGGCGCGAGAGAATGAATGATTGTAAAAAAATGGAAGGGAGATCCGGATGAAGCCCTATACCTTGGTTCTTCCCTCCAGTAATTCTGCAATCATAATAATGCATTTATTGGACTATTTCTTTTTTTCATGTTTGTTTGGCATGTGCTATTCTTCAAAGAAGAAACTTCAAAGCATCTCTGCAATATAATCATGTCAGTGTGTGTGTGTGTGGCACGCATAAATACATGTGTGTGTGCGCGCATGTGTACACAGTGGTGTATGCACTTCAGCATAAGTGCACGCATGCATATACTTACACACACACAAACACACACAAAAATGCCACCATCAGCCTCCTTAAAAAGGCCTGAGAATATAAAATACTCTTCATCTGATACTGAAAACCTGTTAAGAGTGGGACAAGCCATCAGAGTAAGCCACCACCACTAACTCTTGAGGAGAAGACTTCTTGGAATACAAGTGATGATACTGATCAGCTTCAGGTTTCATTATTTCTATCCAAATCATTGATTTTCCCCTCTTCCTTCTTCCATCCCATATGTTTCGAGAGAATTAGAAGTCACATAACATTCCAGTTCTCCTTTTTACACCATTAAAACCGTCTGGCCAATTATTTAGTTTAACTAAAAATAGGACCTCCTTGAAGCTAAATGAATCACATTGATTGTAATTGGATTCCATCCCAAACCAGACGTGAGACAAAATTATTACTGAGGGGGCTAACGTGTCAACGGATGTCTCTGAATTTAGTATTTATTTATCAAGCCACATGTTCCATAGGCATAACCCCCAGATCCATTTGGAGGCAAGCCAAGATTCCAACACCCCCCACCAGGAATCAGGATATTTCGAAAGAGATCTGTTGGCTAGAGATGTCAACCTTGATTTGATTTCCCCTTTGTATGGTTAAAATACATCTGCGTCTAGAAAAAGACAGAGATGTTGAGGAGGCTTTATGCATAATTTATTTTTTTGTGTACTTTCATAAACATGCAACATTTAAAACAGAAGTAACTGTTTTCCTCTAGGAAGGACTAGTAAAAGTGGTAGTGTTAGTGGATTATTTCCATCTTTGGGGTTGGCCTGCATTTTGTGATCTCTCTCTCTCTCTCTCTCTCTCTCTCTGTATGTCTGTCATTAGCTGTACAAGGTGAAATTTATTTATTGATTGATTTGATTTGATTTGATTTGTACCCCGCCCATCTGGTCTATCGCAAGAATAGGGCTGCTTCTTTATAGTGTCCAGAAAGATGATGGGGTGCAGTTTGTGTAATCTGTGCAAAGAGCCAAGGTGTTTCCATGTTTGTGTATGAGGATGATACAAGGAGTCCTTCTTTCTTGTTTAACGTACAGAGAGGAAGGAATGGTGTTGATTTCTGAAACATTTCTCTGTAGTATACCATCTTCTTTAACAAAAAAAATGAAGAAAGCATTTTCAGTACATATCTGATCCGGGTAGTCCAGATGCTCCCATTTATTTTGCTGATCGTGACAAGGGATTATGCTATATGGATTTTTTTTTGGGGGGGGGATTACAACTCCTAGAAATCTCCATTCCAGAAGTTAGACTTAGTCCAGTTGTGTCCAACTCTAGGGGGCAGTGCTCATCCCCATTTCCAAGCCGTAGAGCAAGCATTTTGTCCGAGGACAGTTTCCGTGGTCACGTGGCCAGTGCGACTAGACACAGAACGCCGTTACCTTCCCACCATGGTGGTACCTATTTATCTACTCACATTTTTACATGCTTCCAAACTGCTAGGTTGGCAGGAACTGGGACAAGCGACAGGAGCTCACTTCGTTGCGTGCATTCGATCTTACGGTGCCTGGTCTTCTGACCTTGCAGCACAGAGGCTTCTGCCGTTTTACCTGCAGCGCCACCACATCCCCACCTACAGACCCCTAATTGTAAGGAGAAGGAGTATCTGGACATCCTCATGGCCTAGCTTCATAGCCCACCCTTCTGGTTCAAAAAGGAAGCTCCCTGGAAAGAGGGCAAAGACTGGGGCAGTTATTGTTGTTTTTTTAACAGGAAGCTACCCCCCTGAAGCCTTCCAGCTGAATTGTCCATCCCTAAATGTGACCCTGTGTCCCTCGACACCTGAGCAAATTCGGATGGCAGGAACTGAGTGGAATGGCTTGCCAAGGCAAACCTCAGACAGGGCCATCTCTTTCCCTCCTGGTACCACTTTCCACTCCTACAGTCTAGATGTGACAAGCCTGCACATACCATCGCTGCTCTCACCTGGCCAGAAAGAAATGCATTTGCTAATAAGTACATTTTGTCTTGCATGTAGAGTGGCTTAAAGCCAGTTGACTCTTCGAGTGAGATTTAGAAGACTCCCTTTTCCCAGTCTCTCTGTTGAAGAGAATGGGTCCCGCTACGCTATCCTTCTCATTGTACCTGGAACACATAAAACAGAAAAACAGCTCTCATCCCCCTCGCTCCCTCCCCACCGGAATAAGAGCGGAAGAACAGCAGATCACAAGAGCGGAAGCGGCTTAGAACAACCTGACAGGTAGAACATACGGCGGACGTATTGCCACGGATCTGTTGATATCCATAGAGAAAGCAGGATTACATCTTTTCCTAACTCTGCACCGACTGAAAACAAAGAGTAACATTTGAAAGTGAGCGAAAGGTTTTCCCACGCTGCTTGAGCTTTGGAAAATATACCTCACATAAACTGGTATCCTGTTGTGAATGCATTAACATAGGGAATTGTTTTCCGATTGGTTCTCTCTTCTTCCCCCGGTTCTGCTTTGTTAGTCTTAGTGGACACGTTTTGTGAGAAAATGCTTGCTTTAATTTCACTGTGTAATAGCATTTAATTGTCCCCACTTACCATATTCATACTTTCATTAGTTATTACACCAGTGTATATGAAGACAGCAACATGAATTTGACCAAACTACCGATATGAATTTGACCCAACTCCGGCAGGCAGTGGAAGACAGGAGGGCCTGGCGTGCTCTGGTCCATGGGATCAGGAAGAATGGTTCTTAACCTTTGTTACTCAGGTGTTTTTGAACTGCAACTCCCAGAAACCTCAGCCAGCAGAGCTGATGGTGAAGGCTTCTGGGAGTTGCAGTCCAAAAACATCTGAGTAACAAAGGTTAAGAACCAGTGAATGACTAAAATGCATGTTGGTAGCTTCGATGACACTGTCCATCCAGATGACACTGTCCATCCAGCTCGTTCTCTGACGTCCCCTTCTCCTCTTGCCTTCATATTTTCCCAACATCAGGGTCTTTTCCAGGGAGCCTTCTCTTCTCATGGCCAAAGCATTGGAGCCTCAACTTCAGGATCTGTCCTTCCAGTGAGCACTCAGGGTTGATTTCCTTCAGACTGGATAGGTTTGATCTCCTTGCAGTCCAGGGGACTCTCAAGAGTCTCCTCCAGCACCACAATTCAAAGGTATCAATTCTTTGGTGGTCAGCCCTCTTTCTGTGTGATTTCCCTGACACAAGGGTAAATTGGCAATAGGATTTTGACCAAAAAAAGTTATAATTAGCAGAAGCAGCTGTGGGCTGCAGTTCACTTCTTCACATGCAAAATAGGGAAAAGCCCATCTGTGGGAGTGGGCTGCAGTATCTGAAGAAGGGGATGTATCCATGAATGCTTGAATTGGAGGCTTGGACGGACTGACATAGCTTCTTTGAAAACTACAAGTATCATCACTAGTGAATTCTGTGGCGCAGAGAAGGTTTGAACTGGGATCTCCTGCATCTTAACCAAACACCCTCAACATCATGCAAAATGCAGTCAAAGGTGGCTCATGGCAAAGTCGAATACAATACTGCCAAATGAAAAGAAATTTGCATTCTAGCATGCTGTGATATTAAAATTCAATCTAAAACACATCAATTATGTTAATAATAATAATATTAACTACTACTACTACTACTACTACTACTACTACTACTACTACTACTAATAATAATAATACTAATACTAATACTAATAATGATAATAATAACAACAACAACAATAACAATAACAATAACAATAATAACAATAACAATAACAATAACAATTATTATTATTATTATTATTATTATTATTATTATTATTATTATTATTATTATTATTATTATTATTATTATTATTATTATTATTATTATTATTATTATTATTAAATACCATCCCTCTGGAAGGTCCTTCCTCTCTGCTACTAAATCATTTGCAAGCTGCTTGTTCTTAAGTGCAAAGCTCACGTCCCACTTGCCCCTCTTCTCTCGCTGTTGTGTCCCAACCTCTGTAATGTTTGCTGGTTCATCTCAACCACAGCCGACACATTAAGAGTTTTCGGCCCTTGGGAATCGCTCTACAGTTTCTCTCTTGTTGCACAATGGCATGACCTTAAAATTCCACTATCCTTATTCTCAGAATTGTTTTGCAGAAACTCTTCTCCTGTCCATCACTGTTACTTTCTCTGAGCTACTCTTCAAAACTCTCCAACCCCAAGCATCTGCAACAGCGCCTCTAACCCCAGTGTGAAAGCAAGATCCTGGTATTAGCTAATTACTTACAGTATTCTTATGCCGTTTAATCCCGACTCCTTTTGTGCTCCCATTTGTTATTTTCTTATGTTTGTTATTAAATTGCAAGTCCCTAGCAGCAGGACCTTAACAGACCAGTTATTTATAAAGTGCTACTTACGTAGATGATGCTTTATAAATGAAAATCACCACCACTCTATCTCTAATGGATCTTTCTCTCTCTCTCTCTCTCTCTCTCCTGTTAAATAGAGAAGCCAGAATCCCGTTGGGTATTTGCACTGAAATAAGTACAGAGTGATGCAAATTGTAGCAGTGAATGTGCTTGTTAACCAGCCCTTCTTTGTATACTTCATTGTTGCTTTGTAATCTCTACCAACCCACTGGAATGTGAGGAGCGATGAAAGAGGTGACTTGTGAACTACTGCCAGTTTGCCAGTGCCATTTGCCTCACTGAATTTAACACCCACACAAATAACCAACAGGATTCTGGCCTGAGACGCTGGCTGCTGCACTTCTGCCTCTTCTGCCTTCCCTTATTATAGCAATTTAATGATAAACTTACTTGTAGTATTAAGAAGGAGATAACTGATGACGATGGGTTTATACTAGAGGTGGGCATGAACCACCAGTTTGGCCAATGGCCGTACAGCTATTCCACAGTTGGGCGCTCTGTCCCCTCTGGCGGGTGCCCGCTCAGAGGCAGCACCTGGGGATCCAGAATGTTCCTTAGTCCACCTCCTCTGAGGGGGTGCCCCCCCAGAGGGGGTGGGGCAACAAACCGTGGAGCAGCAGTGCAGCCGTTGCCTGAACTAGTGATCCGTAGCCATCTCTAGTTTACAGGAATTGAAGGAGAATAGACTGCTTTTGTTGTGTTGGAGAGGAAAGGACAAAATGTTATATATGAATCTATAGAAATTTGGAAGGGAAAAGATGTCCAGAACGTAAATGGTTCAACCGCTTACGACGTAACAATTGAGGTGGCTAGATGCACAAGATTGGTAGTTCTTGGTTTGCATTAAGTGTGTTTAAATTGGTTTATTAAATGTTTTCATGTTGATTATTTTTATAAAATTAAAAAGACATGAAAGACACACCGGGATATGTTAAACTAGACCACACACTCTTTCATTGCTTAAAAAAACCCCCCAAAACCGAGAACTCTGTATAAGCAAAAATGCAAGACTTCCACTTTGTATGGAATGCGTCCATGAATCAATGAGATTGTTCTCTTGTCTATGTATTGAGGGTACAGTGGACCCTCGACTTACAGACGGCTCGACTTACAGACTTTTCGAGTTACAGACTTCTCTGGCTGCAAAATTTAGATTCAACTTGCAGCCAGAGAATCGACTTACAGACCACAAAAAAATCAAAATGGAATAAAAATAGAATAAAAACCACTGGTTATGGGATTCATCGGTTTTCAGTGCATTGTAGGTCCATGGAGATTCGACTTACAGACTTTTTGACTTGCAGCCACCATTCCAATACGGATTAATTCCTTAAGTAGAGGGTCCACTGTAACAGATTTCTGTAAGGGGGAAGAGAGGCTAGCACACTCCCCATCTTGTGGGTTTACCTGATACATATTTCTAGTGCTAGAATCCTGGGGCCCCTCCAGGATTAGGGGCTCCGGAGCTTAAGCTTCATCAGTTTCATAGTAGATCTGCCCCCGCTCCCACCCTTGTCTTCTTCAGAGGTAAAGGTAAAGGTAAAGGTAAAGGTTCCCCTTGACAATTTACTAAGTCCTCTGGGTCTGGCACATGTGTAAAGCAAGCAGAATGGCAGCTGAGAATAATTCCTGTGCAAGGAATTTGAGTGAGAATGGAAAAATGGCTGAGGATGATATTTCTTCCCCAAGCACAAGTCTCTGGCCAAGCAATGTTCTAGGGAGGGAGATGGCCAGGAACCACAGTGTAGTAAAGGCAAACAGGCTGGTTTTCCTTCCTTTTGAGGGAAATAGGCAAGACAGAGGCTTTCAAAATAAATAGATAAATAAATAATAAACGTTGGTTTCATGCCCGGATGCACCAGTCCTCTAGTGGCTAATGCTCTTGATGTTGACGTGAGCTTTGCAATCCATCCTGGCGTGGCAGTACGGTTGTAAATATTCCTCAGCTGGTGTTTATTGCCATTTATGACTGGATTTTTAAGATCTGGTTTAAGTGTGCATTTATATTGCATTGATTAGGGCCGTGTCTGTTTGAAGGTCACTGCCGAGATAGAGGTTGGGTTCACCATCAGGTTACAGAATCGAATCTGACTAGGAGTGTGATTAGGGATGGTGAAAAATGAAGCCATTGTATCCTGAATTTGTTTTGTACGAAATAGTGATTAGATCATAATTAGCATCTCCCTTACTCTTCAGTCTTTTAAAGGCATTTTTCCAATAACAAAATTATGTATTGACCAAATGGCACATGGGAATTTTTACCCTGTCTATGCCTCTTCTTTTGTAGTTTAATGACATGCCATCAGCCTTTCAAAAGGCATTTCCCCCTTTCTTTGAGGTGCAATGTGAGATCTGCTTGTGTTATCAAGTTTTAGTTACAACCATTCTAGAAATCCATTAACAATCCAAGAAATCCATATTTCTTGCATCTGAGGTTCCAGGCTGGCCGTTTATGCTGCAGTGCATCCATTTATTGCAAAGGTGCCACATGGCTAACTGGTCTACTCTTGTGAAAAAGCAAGACAAGTTGGTTTGCCTTCCTGACCTTCCTAGGACTGCATTCGTAGAGACTAAAGCACTGTCTGCAGAAACTAACCCACAGTAGAAAACTCAAGATCAGTGTTTATGTTTGTCGATTAACAAAGTATGGCAAATGGATATTAGTGCTATGGGAGGGAGTGTCATTCAGCCCCTGTATTTCAGAAACATAGGTTTAAGCTGTTCTTGTTGCAAATATTCCATGTTCCAGAGGGCTTGTGAAAGAGCAGGCTGCTGAACACTTCAAGGACAGGCATGGTTGAGCATGTCCTGTTGAGGGACAGCTCAACGGGCATAGCAGTGAGATGACAGGATACTGTTGTGCTGATGTCTTAAAAGCAGCACACTTTACATGGGATTCTTCTACCCTCCGCTGTCTGCTTACGGAAGAAGCAGGACTGCTGCTAGTCAAGTACCAGATTCTCTCAGCAGGCAGCAATGCAGGGTTATAGATGTGAAGCATGAATTCAGGAGAAGAGAACGCAGATTCACAGCCCAGGTCTAAATGGCAGAATATAACAGACCCAACGCCAGAGGCATTCAAGAGAAAAACTGGACAACCATCTATCCAGATCTGCTTTGGTTTGGATCCCTGCATTTAACAGGGGTTGGACTTGATGGCCTTAGAGGCCCTTTCCAACTCCATGGTTGTACGATTCTGTGATCTTTAGTATGGTTGAAATAGCAATACCTGGTTGGTTGCTCCATTTTTTAAGCTCTATGTGTTTACATCTAATGTCTTGAAATATTTAATTCCGTATTGGGTGAAGTAGTTCTGTTCTAATTTTGACAAGCATTTTCAAGTTGTCTGTATTGGCATCCTATGTCTGCTGCAGCCGTTTTTTTGGCATTAGCCTCCTGTTGACAATTAATGTCTCCCAGGCGATTCCAAACTCTGATTGAATCTCCACCCCAAGCCCAGACCTTTGAAAGTCCTGTCAGTCACTCTCACCTTGTCCAAATCTTCATCTGACAGTTTTCTTTTTCTTTTTCTCTCCCCACAAAGAACAAAAGATTGGGGAGACATCAAAAAGAGAGACAACCAAGGAGAAAAGAAAACCGAGGAAGGTGTTGAGATGTCAGACGCCTGCCTTTGTTCCAAATGGATTTTTCTTCTGTGTTTATTTAGACTGCTTGAGAGAAGGTTCTTACTCCTGCTATTGAAAAAAGAATGATAGATGACTGAGATAATTCTAGTTTATTGTCGCTCCAGCTGCCATTGAAAAGAAGGTGAGCGTGGGGAGAGGCAGAGCCTGAAGCTGCTGCTCAGATGTAACAATTAATTATTATGTTGAACAATATGACGAGAGGGGGCATGTCCCTTTTTTAAAATAAATGTGAGTTACCTAATGAGCTTGAAGAACAATTTCCCTTCGGGAACAAAGGAGTTTGAAGTATTTTAATGTGAAACTCCAGCTGAAATTATTCAGCCTAAGAACCTTCTCTCAAAAAGTGCAATTATTATTTGAATGTTCTGTTTCCATCCATACAGCCTTCGACAACGCATTGATACATTTTGCCTTCAAGGATGAATGTTGTCAGTAGATGAGGGAGGAGCCCACTTCTAAAAAACTGAGCACGCTGTCCCGTCTTTACCGATGTTGTCCTTTGTTTAAGCAAACCAAGTTCTTTGGATGATGTTTTTTCTTAGCATGGCGGAACTACATCATTGTGGACTGGAGGTGCCACGCTTCAACCAGGGATGTTCCTCATGTTTCATGTTCTTGACCCTCTGTACTCTCAAAATTCATTGGAAAAATTAGGTGTGATGCCAATACAATCCTTCTTTGGCCCCTCCTTTTGTTTTCTTGTCCCAATACTTTGGCCATCTCATGAGAAGAGGAGACTCCCTGGAAAAGACCCTGATGTTGGGAAAGTGTGAAGGCAAGAGGAGAAGGGGATGACAGAGGCCGAGATGGTTGGACAGGGTCATCGAAGTGACCAACATGACTTTGACCCAACTCCGGGAGGAAATGGAAAACAGGATGGCCTGGCGTGCTCTGGTCCATGGTGTCATGAAGAGTCGGACATGACTTAATGACTAAACAACAACAAGTGCTGAGCTACCTTTTTTCCTTCTTGAGATTTTCTGGACACCTTTCACCTCCATGTGTGCCAGGGAGCCAATTTCCAAGTTGTTTCAGCCCCCTTGTTGGAAGACCAAGAGGTGCAAAGGCATGTGCCCTTCCTGACCTGGTACACAGAGCAAGACTCAGCTAAAACATGATGGGTGTATGATGGCTGAACCGTTCATTATTTTCCCCCTGCTAGAAACAATCTGAAATGGGTTTTGCCTGATCTTTTATATGCAGAACCTAATTGCTAGTCCCGACTAAATTAGACCCATCATGTTGCAATGGAATTTACATTAAGTACTGACATCAATTGATTTTTCATGTCTACTCTAGTTGGTAGGTGCAGTTGGATTTAGACCATGGTTGAAGATGAAGTATTCATATTTTCCTCCCCGGAGAAACAAATATGAATGCTGCCATCACAGGGGGTCAGGCCCTTTCGACCTTCTCTCCAGAACCAGCTAAGCCACTCACCAGGCTTCGTGTGGTGCATGTAGCCATTGTTGGTAACATTGCACCAATTGAGGAAGTAGCCCAGCCAGTGCTCCCCCACCTCCCTGTGCTGCCGACCACTTAGCAGCTGAGTGGAGAGACTCATCATCCCACCTCCTCACAAGAGTGGTCAGCAGTGCAGGGAGGCAGAGAAGCGCCGGACGAACTAAGTCCACGATTTGTGTGATGATGCTGTCACATTTCAGGCCAAAAAGCCTTGCCAAAGCAAGGCAAAAATTAAAATACATGAAGCAATGTCACAGAGTTGGACAGAATTTCTGGATTTTTGAGACAGATCACACATAGAGAGAGAGAGAGAGACACACACACACACATATTTTGTAAATATGTGAAATGTCTAACCTTGATAACTACTGCATTATTGCATGAACTATCAAAATTTAGGAGTATGAATTCAATTCCTTGCATCTTTCTGAGCAAGAGTGCAGTTTGTACTCAATGTGCCGGAGTGTGCATTTTCACAAAAGAAAAAAAAATACCTTGGAGACATTTTGTGCAAATTTTTGTGCTGGAGATGAGATTTCTTGCAGGGGGCTTAAAGAATCCTTGTCTCAGCTATAAATGAGACTTTGATGGAATTTCTGCATACCAGTATGGAATACAAACCCACACAGCGGTCTTGTGTATTGGCTGGGAGTTATTGTGAGTTACATTCATGGAAGATTTTGGATTAATCAAATCAATTACAGTTTTGGCTGAGTTACAAGAAAGCTGTGAGCTGATCAAGCTTCTCAGTGTGTGCTTCCCAAAATGAATCAGCTTCCTTTTCTGATTGATTTGAAGTCTCAACCCTTGAGAAAAGAGATTAAGTGCTAGAAGGCCTCCTTTGTGGTCTACTATCCTTTCCCCATCACCAAGAGGAAAGAACCTCTGCATAATAATAGGATAGCATGTGGTAAAGTTGGTTATCTTGAGGATGGGAAGGCCTACTAGGTCCACTCTCCTTCCTGTCTGGCTGTTTTTCAGAAGGTCGTTGCCAGTATCAGGGCAGCAAGATCTCTCTTCTTAAGACCCCCAGGAATCATGGAGATTTGAACTGTAACTTCCATGATCTCTGGCAACTCTTTGAACAGCTCCAGACAAATTTTCTCTCCCTCTCTCTTTCTCTCCATGTGTGTGCATGCACGTATTGTGCCATCAAACCACAATGAATTTATTGCTACCCTAATAGGGCTTTCAAGGTAAATGAGATATTCAACGAGTGGTTTCACCAACCCTCCACCATCATCTAAGTTTCCATGGCTGAGACTCAAACCCAGGTCTTCTGAGTTGTAGTCCATCACTGTAACCCACTGTACCTGGTAACCTCCAAAGATATTACACATGTTTTAAACTTAAATATAAAGCAGTATATCACTGGCACCAAAGAGCTCTTGATTTTATATTAATTAATCCCTCTGTGGGCCTACACCATAGAAAGAGTTTTGGAAAACAAAGGAAAACAAACCACACCAACAATATATCAGGAATGTTGGCAAGGCTTTGGGTCCAAGACCCAAGTCCGGCTCTGAGTCTTTGATCCCAAGTCCCAAGTCTGAGTCTTTGATCCCAAGTCCCAAGTCTGAGTCTTTGATACCAAATCCAAGTCTGAGTCTGATACCAAGTCCGAGTCTTTGATCCCAAGTCCCAAGTCTGAGTCTTTGGTCTCAAGTCCCAAATCTGAGTCTTTGGTCCCAAGTCTCAAGTTTGAGTCTTTGCTCCCAAGTCCCAAGTCTGAGTCTTTGATACCAAGTCCAAGTCTGAGTCTTTGATACCAAGTCCGAGTCTTTGATACCAAGTCCCAAGTCCGAGTCTTTGGTCTCAAGTCCCAAATCTGAGTCTTTGGTCCCAAGTCTCAAGTCTGAGTCTTTGCTCCCAAGTCCCAAGTCTGAGTCTTTGATACCAAGTCCAAGTCTGAGTCTTTGATACCAAGTCCGAGTTTTTGATCCGAAGTCCCAAGTCCAAGTCTTTGGTCCCAAGTCCCAAGTCTGAGTCTTTGGTCTCAAGTCCCAAATCTGAGTCTTTGGTCCCAAGTCCCAAGTCTGAGTCTTTGGTCTCAAGTCCCAAATCTGAGTCTTTGGTCCCAAGTCTCAAGTCTGAGTCTTTGCTCCCAAGTCCCAAGTCTGAGTCTTTGATACCAAGTCCAAGTCTGAGTCTTTGATACCAAGTCCGAGTCTTTGATCCCAAGTCCCAAGTCTGAGTCTTTGGTCTCAAGTCCCAAATCTGAGTCTTTGGTCCCAAGTCTCAAGTCTGAGTCTTTAATCCCAAGTCCCAAGTCTTTGGTACCAAGTCCCAAGCCCTAAGTCCAAGTCCCTATTTAAAACAAGCTCTTTTCCTGAGAAAAAAAGGGAGGGTGGGTGGCTTCCGAGTCGCATGTTGACTCTGAGACATTGAAAAAAAAAATACTTGATTTGAGTCTGAGTCAAGTCATTAATGTGACTTATGTCTGACTTGACTGTGAGTCCTGTGGCTTGAGTCTGCATTCCTGCAATACGTCATACCTTCTCAAAGTATGGGCCATGGTACACTGGTGTCTAAGTGCTCTCATATGATGAACAGTCAAAAGGAAAAATGTGCAAGTAACACAGATGTCGGAGGCCCATTGAACTTAAAATGTGACCCGTATCTGCCAAAACCAGAAATTTATTTCTCTTAACCCTGCAGACGTGTCACAAGGATTTGCCATTTTTTAAATTAAAAAAAATCTATATAAAAGAGGGGAGCGTCATTAGCGTTATTTCCGAGCAGGAAAGTGTTTTTGCTGATGTTGAACTACTTAATTGATGCAGTGACATGCACAGTCTTTATATCGAGGCACAGTTAACAAATTCTCTGAAGAGAAGAGAATGGAAGGTACAACTCAGGGCTAGCCATAAATATTGTATTTATTTCATATTAATGCAATACAGGCTTGTTCAGTATTGCTCTGTCTGGGGAGCTTTCTTTTACATGAGATTAGCATCAAACTGATTTAAATAGAGCCTTGTTGGCTTTATAAAAGCACAAAACTACATTGATTTTAGTGGAGGTTCATTGTCTCGCCTGTCTCCAAGGTTCTGACCTTCCATGCCTAACTTCATTTATACCCGTTTGGCGTTAATTCAGTGGCGGTGCTATTGATAGGTTTGCTAGATATCACCTCTTAAGGATTTCCGAAATTGCATTTTCATCCTCAGGAGCTGTCTTGCATTTTATAGATGTTCTAAATTTGATGATCATCAAGGGTTGTTAAACAATATATAGTGTTAAAAATAGTTCCCTTTGCTGACGTTAGATTTTTTTTTTTTTGGTAAATGTCTCTATAAATCTCATGAACAAAAGCTCTACAAGTCTTTAAGATTCATGCCTCTGAGACATTCATATTAGTGCCTGTCCTTAAACTCGAGGGAACAGGACTTAATGATGCAAGAACTCTGCTGGACTGGAACACCAGTTTGACTGTTTCTCTCAGGGGCAAGACACCCAGATCCTGGACCTAACCCTCGTTGAATAGGGAAGAACTAGTCAATAGTGGGACCCTTGAGTGAAACTGACCACAATGTCTTGAGATTTGTTATATTTGGGAGGGGGAAAGCCAAGGTTAATATAATGTTCACTCTTTATTGTTTGTTGTTGTTTAGTTGTTAAGTCATGTCCGACTCTTCGTGACCCCATGCACCAGAGCACGACAGGCCTTCCTGTCTTCCACTGCCTCCCGGAGTTGGGTCAAATTCATGTTGGTCACTTCGATGACCCTGTCCAACCATCACGTCCTCTGTTGTCCCCTTCTCCTCTTGCCTTCACTCCCAACATCAGGGTCTTTTCCAGGGAGTCTTCTCTTCTCATGAGATGGCCAAAGTATTGGAGCCTCAGCTTCAGGATTTGTCCTTCCAGTGAGCACTCAGAGTTGATTTATTTCAGAATGGATAGGTGTGATCTCCTTGCAGTCCAGGGGACTCTCAAGAGTCTCCTCCAGCACCACAATTGAAAAGCATCAATTCTTCGGTGGTCAGCCTTCTTTCTGGTCCAGCTCTCACTTCCATACATCACTACTGGAAAAAAAAATAGCTTTGACTATGCAGACCTTTGTTGGCAAGGTGATGCTCACTCTAGCGTAACCTTATTTCAGTAAGATTGATTGATTGATTGGTCGATCGATCAATTGCATTTCTATGCTGCTTTTGTCTCTATTTGAAGAAAACAGGTTATCTCCCTCAGTTAGAAAGGTTGAAACAGAAAGGAGTTAATGGTGGATGAAGCTTTCCTAAACCTCAAATGTTGGTTGCACATCCATGAAATGTAAGAAGCATCCAGAAAAGCTTGGAAGGTGGCACAAGGCATTCTCAGATGAGCTGAGATTTTAAAAGTACCATACACAGGAAGTGCAAGGGGCAGATAACCAAGGAAGAGTACAAGCAAGGAACCAGGTGGTTAACGCTCAGCATGAATGCAGATTTGGAAGAGATTATAAAAATAATAAAAATTCCTTTCTAGTTTATTTATTTATTTATTTATTTATTTATTTATTTATTTAATTTATACCCCGCCTATCTGGCCCACCGGACCACTCTAGGCTGCTTCCAAATATAAAATCAAATAATAAAACATAGACAAATACATAATAAACAAACAGGAACAGCAGTAAAAATAAAAAGGAAAAGTAAGAAAAAATCAAGAGTTGGCTGGAGGGAAGGCCTCATTGTGAGAGCAGGAGGAATGAGAGCAGGAGGAATGAACAGATTGACCTTCTTCTGCTCTGTGGAGAGGGTGGAAGCATGCTAATTTGTGAAAGAGACAAGGTAGAGCTGCCACTTCTACTTCATCTCCGTCCTCTTCCAAGATGAAATCACAGCTCAGGAATGAAAAAGGTGAAGAGGGCTGCTGTCCATGATGGGTAAAGAGGTGGTACAGAAGCACATAGCAACAAGTTGGAGAACCATGCTCAAACGAAATGAGTGTCAGCAGAGGGAGGAATTAAATCCTGGCGCACAAAGAGAGGATGCCTTAGCAGTAGCACCTGTGAGAACGATCTAGGGCTCCTCATAGACCAAAAGACAGACCTGAGTCACCGGTGTGGTGAAGTCTGGGTAGCTCAGTGGTTTAGGCATCTGGCTGTGGAGCCAGAGGTTGGGAGTTTGATTCCCCGCTAGGCCTCTTTGACAAGAGGCAGGACTTGATGATCCATAGGGTCCCTTCCAGCTCTACAGTTCTAAGAAGACAATGGTAATGATGACCCCCCCCCCCCTTAAGCTAATGTTTTTCTAGTCATCAGCAGATATATAGACATACAGTTAGTGCTCCGATCAAGGGGAGTGTCCTCAAGGACCACACCCAGCAGGAGTCACAAGCTGGGATGCCCAGCATGTGTGTGTGAGAGAGCATGTTTTCTTTTGCTACACCATGTCTTCCTGAATCCCTTTCAACTAGCTCCATAGCAAACCTTCTTAGTATGCCAATGGCTTTCCGGCTTTATCAGGGCTTGGGAAATGCCTGCTCTTTTGAGCTCTGGCTGGTCCAAACCCTCCAATTAGCCCATCCAATATCGAACGACATGAGCTTCTGGATGTCAGCTGCTAGGGAAGGTCAGTGGGGTATGCCATGCTGTTTCAAGCCTTTTCATCCACATATCTGTTTTACCATTTGTGGAAGTTGAATGCGGGATAAGATAGGAAGTGTGGTCTAGTTCCCCAGAGTTTTCAGTTATGATCCTACTGCTTCATTTCCTGTTCGGTTGGTGTTGTACTGGATGCACAATGTCTCATTTCATGCAAAAGCCAACTTTGGGAAATGCAAGGTTTTGTGCTCTCTCACTCACTCACTCACTCACTCGGAGAAACAGACACGTACACAAATGATGAGGTACACAGGCAAACGGCTAGCAAAATCAAGACATTTTTGCACATATCTTAAGTAGGAGGTGATGTATGATTACACAAGTTAAGTAGACTTGCATTGGAGGAATCCATCTGCCAGTGACAGAAACATGCCAGAACTAGTACACCAAGTGTCAGAATCATGGAAAAGAGAAGAGGGAAAGCTCTCTCTCTCTCTCTCTCTCTCTCTCTCTCTCTCTCTCTCTCCCCCCTTCAGGTGGTGGGGGTTTAGGTTAATTTGAGCAGGAGTTACTTTGCTCAGATCAATTACCATGATCAGACAGTTCAAGGAGACAGATAAGAATATGTACTTTGGAGGACGCTGCACCTTTTTAGTTCTAAGAAGGTAAAAGCCAATCCTCCAAAGGTTTGGGTGAGAGATACTATGGTTTTAAGAAAGGACAGCATCCAGGGTGCGTGTCGGGGATTAATAATTGTGGCAAGAAAGGTCACCCAGAAGAACAATGGCCTGATTATGCAGCTAATGAAACAAATCACTAGGGTATTTATTTCTAGCGGCTTTATCTGCCATTTTTTTTCTCCCAAGCCCCTCCAGGAGAATGTGGCTTTGGTTCTTGAGAACCTGATAATAATGTGAAGGTGTGAATGGTGTCCTCTCTTATCTCGGAATTCTTCTGCGCTTATCAGGTTAAAGGACAGTTAGTTCCCACATGTCTGCACTTCACCTGGATGAGAGCTGTGAGTTCGAAGAAGCAAGGAGTTGTTTGTGCTAATGCACAAAGGAGTAGCTGCTAGCAAAGATCCCAAATGTAGGTGACCACATTCGGGACAAATTTGTGCAGAGGAGTTGCTTGTGTTGTTTGCTTTGCAGTGAAAGCTAAGAGTGTCCAGATTCCACCAAACAAATATCCAGCAACCTTGAAAGGTATTAAGACAAGAAACAGAAACAAAACAAACACACACAAAAAGACATTGTGGCAACTTAAAGACTAGCTGCTATCCTGTATTTTAATGTTAGCTTTTGTGTAACATTGTCCACTTCTTCAGATGTATGCGTTAGAATACAGAGACGGCGTGGCATTAGTTCTTGAAGATGTCTGCGGTAACAACCATTCGCAATAACTGGCCAATACATTCTCATATTGACATCCAGACAATTCTGTGACATGGGTTTCACGTTATTAAGAAGACAGAAGTGGGGAAAAGATGCAGGTATTTCCAGCTTAAATTCCCAAAAGAGTTGTAACAAGGATCGAGTTGTATATCTGCATGGAACTTGGTAACAAATTATTTGTGATCAGCAAGAGACAAGAGATGCCTCCCATAAAGTACATCATTTATTACAGGTTCAGATAGATTTTCCTCTCTCCTCCCCTTACACTTTCCCTCTTTCTTTCTACTTCACCGCAAACTACTCAGGCATCTACTTTGACATTTTGGGAGATGCACACCTTGTATCATCCTTTGATAATTTATCTGTGACATGTTGTTCCAGGAGAGATCCCATGTGCAGTTATAAAATGGTGGTGTTTTCAGTAGAAATTAACATAATCCACTTCAAAGTTTGTGGGCTGTCAAGCAGTAGAGAAGGTACATTTTAAATACTAGCTTATAGCTGGTTGTTGCTGCTTGCAGGGGGATGGCAAGAACTACGACTAGCACAACTCCTAGAAGGACGAAACACACTCAAATGAAATCTAAGTCATTAATTTTCATGTACAAGGTGATCATGAGGAAGCAAGCAAATCTGTGATGGCCCATCCTTATTAGAGAATCTGTTTATCCCAATGAACAGTAATTGACAACGCATATAGCTTAGATTTTAAAAGTGAGAGAGGGACAAGCCCCATGCCCATATTGGTGGGTGGCTTTGTCCATAAGCTCTTCTGGAGTGGGAAGATATAAAAATAGCTATGGTGAGAGAGGAGATTCTAAAATAATGAAACAGCACGTCAGTTGAGTCTCTTCTGGATCCCAGAAGGATGCTCTTAATCACTTCAAATATATATTTAGTAGAGTAACTAACAAACCGGGGGGAAAAAGTTATGGCAAGATGTTCTAGCTTTCATCTTCCTTGGTTGCTCTGAATAAAATCTTACCGTTACCAAGGAGACTGTTACACAACCCAAGGGACAGAGTCTTCCAGGGTTTACGGATGATGTCAAGTGTTATACTCTAAGTTCAGGCTGCAAAGCGCGGTAGAGTGTGAAGTGTATAAATCAGAAGTTTTCCTTACTTTCTAATGTACTTGGATCTGATCAGGGAGGTGGGTCTTGTGCCTTTTTACTCTTTCCATGAGGAAAGGGTTGGGGGGGGGGAAATAACTCCCTTCTCCTTTTGCTCCAAGGTTTCCCTTTGCAAGATTTTTTAGGGGGTGAAATATCACAGCAAATCATGTGAGTTTACTTTCCAAGCTAAAAAGGTAAAGGTTCCCCTTGACAATTTTGTCCAGTCGTGTCCGACTCTAGGCGGTGGTGCTCATCTCCCTTTCCAACCCATAGAGCTAGGGTTTGTCCACAGACAATCCTCCATGGTCACACAGGCCAGTGCGACTTAGACATGGAATGCCGTTTATCTTCCCACCGTGGTGGTACCTATTTATCTACTCGCATTTTTGTATTTTGCATGCTTTTGAACCGTTAGGTTGGCTGGAGCTGGGACAATCGACAGGAGCTCACTCTGTCGCGCGGATTCGATCTTACAACTGCAGGTCTTCTGACTTGGCAGCACAGAGGCTTCAGCGGTTTATCCCTTGGCGCCACCAGGTCCCTTACTTTCCAAGCTAAACTCCTTTTTATTGTTCTTTCCTTCAGGAGATCAGCAGTTTATTGAGAGCTTTCCATTTCAGACTATTTATAGTAGAAAAAGCACTCTACTTTGAACTTCCTTTGGAAATCAACTGTCTTTCACACCTCCTCTTTTAAAAACATTCGGGGCATCCTGTCATCTTTCTTCCCCCCCCCTTTCTTTCCTGGGCTTGTTTTGTAATGCTTCAGGGGTTGGGGTGGGGGAGATGAGTGTTGTGATTGTGAATGTCTCATATCAGTCCTTGACAAAGGAGAATCACTCTACTTTTAATCTGCTTTGGAAATCAGCAGTCTTACATGTCAACTATTTTAAGCTGGGGATACCCTCTAAAAATAAGTTATTAGCTTGATTTTTGTCTTTGTTTGCTTGTGGATTAATTTTAACAACCAAAGCTTCCCACCCGAGGAGAAGTTGTTTTCTGTTGAGTTTATCCCTTTCCAGGTCAGAACAAACTCTTTCAAACAAACCAAAGGAAAATCGCTCTGATTGTTCTCAGGGGTTACAAATCCAATGAGTACCGGGAAGCTTTTGATGGAACCTCTCAGCATGGTGAAATGATAAAAATCACTTATTTTTACTTATACGATTCACTAACAGAAATAAGAACAGATACAATATAAGGAAACAAGTGGAGTAGCCCTGGGTTCAGTCCTGGGACCGATGGTCTTCAACATTTTTATTAAGGACTTGGATGAGGCAATGAAGGGAATACTTATCAGATTGGCAAATGACACAAAGCTTGGTGGAATAGCTGAGACCTTGGAAGACAGGAACAACATTCAAAGAGATCTCAATAGGCTTGAGCACTGGGCTGAAAACAACAGAATGAAATGTAACAGGGATAAATGCAAAGTTCTACACCTAAGAGGGGACAAACCAAATGCACAGTTACAAGATGGGGGATACTTGGCTCTGTAAAAGTGTAAGTGAGAAAGATCTTGGAATTGTAGTAGATCACAAACTGAATACAGTGGTGCCCCGCATAGCGACGTTAATCCGTTCCGGATTAATCATTGCTATGCAGAAACATTGCTAAACGGAACGGAAAAAGCCATAGGAACGCATTAAACTTCGTTTAATGCATTCCTATGGCTCCCAAACTCACTGTTCAGCGAAGTTCCTCCATAGCGCCACCATTTTCACGCCCTCGGTAAGCAAGGGCAGGGCGCAAAAACACTTGCAGCGGCCATTTTGGGCACCCGGTGGCCATTTTGGAACCGCCGATCAGCTGTTTAAAAAAACATCGCAATGCGAAGATCGGTAAGCAAAACGCTTACCGATCATCGCAATGCGATGTTTTGCCTATTGAGAACATCGCAATGTGATCGCATTAGCAATCTAAAAAAATAGATTGCTATGCGGATTCATCATTAAACGGTGTGCTCGTTAAGCGAGGCACCACTGTATCAGCCAACAGTGCAATGTGGCTCCAAAAAATCAAGTCCAATGCTATTGTAGAATGAATTAACAGAAGTTTAGTCTCCAAATACCATGAGCTACTAGAGTCCCTCTTTTCAGCACTTAACTGTTAGAGCAGTACAGCGATAGAATGACTACAGAACGAATTACCTCGGGAGGAGATGAGCGCTCCAAATCAGATCAGGGAATCCATTATGGAGCGGAATCAGTATGTAGTCAGAATACACCCTACCTATATGTATTAATATCTAACTAGATGAGTGTACTTCCACCCACCTCACACCAAATGGGCAGTCATGGAGAGGTGGTAGTATGTTCCATTCCAGAGAAAAGAAGCATGCCAGCAGGCAACATTAACAAAGGAGGGGGAGAGAAGGAAGAGTATGATATTATGAGATTTTTTTTAAAAATTGAAACGTTATTGTTGCAAAGGAGGCCTATATCAGGAAAGAACAGGAGAGCCCCCTCTGGAGTGGGTTGCAAGGGGAGAGCCTGAGTCATAAAACAGTTTAACAAAATAAGGGGAACTGAGAGAAGGAAACAAGGCCGGGATGACAAGTGGAGATGGGCATGAACTGAACCATGAACTAGAAAAACCAACAAATCGAATTGGTTTGTGGTTCAGTTTATGACCCAGTTCAGGAATCCTGTTTTGCCAAAGAAAAAGGAAGCACTGATTATTTGTTCCCCTCAGTCCTTCGTTTTGCTTTGGCAAAATGGAAGCCCGCCTGCTCTCTTCCCACTGCTCCTGTTGCCTCCTTATCTGATCTTGCTGATGCCACTGATAAGACAGGCCCATGTGCAGAGACAGCAGACCAGCTTCCCTGGAAGCGATGCTGGTCCATTATCTCTGGCAGTGGTGGCAGTGGTGGGCCAGGTAAGGAAGTGATGGGGGGGAGTGGGAACAGGGTGGATGGGTGGGCAGTCCTGCCCCCAACATGAACCAGATAAACTGAGAACTGGTCTGTTTTCCTGGGAATTTGTAGTGGTTTGTGGCTCATAGGTCACCACGAACCACAAACTATCATGAACCACCAGTTTTTGGTTCGTGCCCATCTCTAATGATAAGGAGGATAAAACCGCAAATGCCTAGCCCTAAAGATTGGGCTGGAGCAGCAGATAGGCTGGCTCTGATGGCAGATGTCTGGCAATCTCACTCAAGAGTTTTACTCCGGAGTTTAAAGAAGCTATTGAAGTACTAAACATGTTTTGGAAAGACAGGGCCTTGCACTGTGGATGGCTTCTGTAAAGTTCAGGCTTCGATCTGGAGTGGATTGGTAGCACCACCTCTCCTAGGCAGGAGGGGAGAGATGATATGCCACGATGCCATACCATGTTGTGGTACCTACCCACTCCCGAGCCTTGATTGTGCACCCTTTCTCTAGCGCAATCTCCACAGTACTTAACCTCCAGAATTCTCCTACTTCAGAGTTTGTCCTTCTCTCCCATTGTTCAGCCCAGACAGTATGTAGGGGATCTTCTGATCGCTCCGTTCATACGTTGACTTCCAAGTTTCGAATAACTTTCTCCCCCTGCCCCCCAAAAAAGACCTGTGAGAGAAACAGAAGGGCTTTTCTTCCATCAAGATATTCATTAATGTTTTAGTATTGCCATAATAAAGCGAATAAAAGGAGTTCTTTCCATGGCAGATCAAGATAGTTCTCTAAGAATTCTAAATTATACACTGCCTGGAGATACGGAAGGCCTATCTGTTGGCCTTTTAGAGCAGTCTGTTTTCAAAGGACTGAAATAAAATTCACATAGTGCTGGTTAATATTCCCATGGCAGAACATCTGATAAACAGAACAATATCACACAGAACCTGCCTTCCTTTTATAATCTTAGGCACGGCTACGTCCCTCTCTGTAAAGTAGCGAGTTAATTAGTAAATCCAAATGTGTTCTCCAGTATACAGATTTTTGCTGTTTCTTTCTTTTTCTTTCTTTCTTTCCTTGGAAGAAAATGCATAAAATTGCATGGGTATGGGTTTGCAACCAAGTACCGCAGTCTAAGGTCTGAATCTATTTGGTAATCCCAAATGAGTAGACTCACTGGACCAGTGAGATTTACATAAGCATCTTCACCATTTCATAGCTGATCTGATGAGCGTACTCTGGCTAGAACTAGCAAATTAGATTTAGGCCAGAGTCCTCGGAGCACAATAGTGACATTGCTTTGTTAACAAGGATGCAGTATCTTCTGTTCACATGTTGCAGCCTTACCTACCAGAAGTTTTATTTGTCTTTTCCTTTAACCTCTGCTACTCCATTCTTTCCGGGTATCTCAGAGCAGCTTTGGCGACACTCCCAAATAAGTAGCCTGTCCAGGCCCTAGTGGGCTTGATATCTCTTTGCTGATTGGTTAGTTTAACCGATGGAGTCGGAACCCCATATTCACGGGAGATCAGTTCTAAGGCTCCCCCTCTGCAGATGCTGAAAACGTGGATTATAGCAAATGCTAGTAGAAGAGCAAACACTATACAAACCATAGTATCTGTCTCCCTCTAGTATCCACTTCCAGTAATTTCATTGTTAGAAATATATATATTTATGGGATTTTTTAAAAAAATCTTAATATTTTCAGACTATGAATAAGCAAATCAGTGGAAGCTGATCCCACAGATAAGGGGGTCCTACTGTACCACAAATGTTCATGCATTCCATGCCAAGGTAAAGGTTCTCCTTGACATTTAGTCAAGTCGTGTCCGACTCTAGGGCGCGGTGCTCATCCCTGACTCCAAGCCATAGAGCCAGCATTTGTCCGTAGACAGTTTCCGTGGTCACGTGGCCAGCGCGACTAGACACGGAATGCTGTTACCTTCCCACCAAGGTGGTCCCTATTTATCTACTCGCATTTTTACATGCTTTCAAACTGCTAGGTTGGCAGGAACTGGGACAAGCGACGGGAGCTCACTCCATTGCGTGGATTTGATCTTACGACTGCTGGTCTTCTGATCTTGCAGCACAGAGGCTTCTGTGGTTTAACCCACAATGCCACCGTGTCCCTATCTGACAGACAGATAGATTCCATGCCAAGTAGCTCTTAAGTCAAGAGGTAGAGGACTCTAGCTGCTAGTTGAAATCTGTGTGCCTCTCCCCTCTCTTCTGTCTCTCTCTGTCTCTCTTTCTCTCTTTCTGTATTGCAGCCGAAGATCTGAATCGATTTGTTAGTCTCAACTAGAGTAAACCCACCAGATCACTGAGATTTAAATAAGTACTCCGCAGCTGACCTGATGAATGTCTAGAAATAGCAATTAGATTTAGGCCTTAGTTCCAGAGGCATCATGGGCAGCTCGCTATGTGACACACTTATAATAGATGTGCAATATTTTATATTCACAGGTTTCAGCCAGTTCGTATTTTGCACGCTCAAGGCGATCACATTTTAAAATGCATGCCTTGTTTTCTGTATACTTCATGTCTCCAAAATGCCCCGTAACCTCCACAGATGTGTGGACACTCAAGGAAAGGATGTATCTTCCTAAAACATGTCTTGCAAAGTGCCAGGAGGATAATTTTGTCAAAACTGTTGCATTGAATGAGGTTATTTCCATTTTTTGGTGGGAGGGGGCAAGAGTTTTCACAGTGAAAATGCCTACCGATGCAAATTTAAAACCACCGTTCCTCTAAAATAAAAGTTTTACCTCCACTATTAATATTATGATTTTACAGAACACCGTCACAATTATTCCTTTGTCAAAGGAAGGAAGGAAAACATTATACATAATTTTACATACCATTCCAGTGTAGATGAAATTAAAAATGCATTGGAAAGTTGGAAGGAAGTGTGAATATTTAATGTAAGGTTTTATGAGAAATTTAAAAATCTTTTTCTTTATTTTTTTATATGACTCAGCAGAAAACTTTATTGTGTGTCTGTATTTTCAGCCTTCTTATATAACACTGTGTAGAACAGATGATTGTGCTGATAGTGTTGTCTAGTCAGCATTAGTAATCATTAACAGGACTCCCTCACCCACCTCTCTCTCTCTCTCTCTGTCTCTGTCTCTGTCTCTCTCTCTCTCTCTCTGTGTGTGTGTGTGTGTGTGTGTGTGGGCGCACAACTTTTTAAAAAATTATGTGCTCTGCAGACTCTCCCTTCCCTCCCTCAATTCCTTGAAGAATCCAAGGAGGAAATAATTACAGTGTTCATTACGCTGAGTAAGCATTATTAGCCAGGGTGACAATATAGGTACAGCAGGACAGAACTGATAACAGCAGAGAATTTGGAGCAGGGATAATGCGCAAGATTAATGGTGCTGGAACAGGAGCTACAGAAACACTGGCAGGCCACCGAGAACCTGAAACTGCCCAGCAGTTTCAGCTGACCTTGTCCAGAACATTTATACAGTAGAGCAATGTTGACTAGCAAGAGCTGAGCAGAATGTTCTAGTGTTTTAAGAGGGAGGGGTGTGTGTTGTTGTGTGAGAGAGAAAGAGAGAGGGAGGGAGAGGGAGATACCGTATTTTTCTGTGTATAAGACACCCCCATGTATAAAACGCCACCCACTTTTATAACCCAAAATTAAGAAATCTAAGTGGGGCTTAGCAAGTGGAGGGGAAAGCAGGGATCAAAGCCCTGCAGGATCGCTTCGATCCCTGCTTTCCCCTCCACTTGTTTTTTTCTCTCCTCAGCTTACTTCCGTGTATAAGACGACCCTCAATTTTTAGTCTAAAGATTTTAGACAAAAGAATAGTCCTTATACACGGGGAAATATGGTACCTTGAAATCCCTAGAAGCCATTTCCAATGAGAGCACATAACAACAACTGTAATAATAGCAGTACTTCCAAGTGTTGAACATCGACATATATGAGACATACAACTGAAGAGGTGAATCTATTGTGTCCAAGTGTTAGGTTTTAGGTATTTAAAGAGAGAGAGAGCAAGAGAGAGAGAGAGAGAGATGCAGACCATGAAAGACATTCCAAAATCTGTGTATTGGATTTTGAACCAACAAAGCCCCAAAAGTGAGCAAGGAGGGGAAAAGAGAGAGACCTGATCTTTAGATCTGGACATCTGCATAATACCTTTAAAGGTAATGTAGGAGAAAAACTGTCCAGACTTCCAGATGGATTCCATCAGGTGACACATTGCATTGCATTAACCCGCAGTAGTCTGTGGATTTGCTTGGAAGTGGGAAGTTAGAAATGTTTGACCCTGTATCTTAGAAACACAACTTCAGAGCTGTCTCCAACATGTCTGACCTTGCAGGTTTTAAGTGGATTCTATTTTCCTCTCCCATGCCACTGCAGGCATGCTCTGTTCATAATTGTTCCCATATGAACAGATGCACCAATCCACAGATGGCGTGCCATTTTTGTCTCTTGTTTACCTTTCGGCTACTTCATGAACTTTTCCCTCAGTTCACCCAAACCTTCTAATTTTTTTTCTCTTTTTCTCTTGTCCTGAAAATGGGCTCTGTCTGTGGCTTGCATCCTGCGCTGCTTTTTGTACCCAGTTCTATCCTATCCTTAGGTGTGGTTCAGACTTCTGAACTGGCCCTTTGCCTGTCTTAAGTAGAAGAAACAAGGTATCTGTTTTCCAGAACCTGAGACGAATCCTGCTCCCCCATTCAGGCAAATATTTGTGTGCTTCGGCTGTGGCAGGGAGGGATGCAAGCAAGCCTTAGTTCTGGTTCTCTCCTCAAATGTGTTGGTTCCACTTCCAACCTCTTTGTCCACTGCCCTGTCCTCTGAAGGAGGCATCTGTCCATGTTCAGCTAAGTGCATCTGGAAGCACTCATAAGGCCAGGGGCCGAACTGAATGTCCTTGAAGACCACCTTCAGACGTCTGTTCTGGAATGGAAAACCTCAGAAGGGGAATTGCCTGTGGGCCCGTTTTGCATGTTTCTCCACTCTCTGCTTTAAACACATGCATGTTCCCCCAAGCACATGATTAGGCCTGTCTGTAAACTCTCCTTACTTGATTGATATATGGTTTTAACTGAGAAGCCAGTGACACACTGGCTTTCCCATGTGCCTTTTGTTGGCATCGCCTGTGAATCTTGTTTAGCACATTTTATTCATCTGGAAAGGTTTGAAGGGAAATCATCCTTATACTAATGTGCAAGCAAAGAGGTATTGAAAATTTATCTCAGCATTTACTTTTGTCATACCGTCGTAGCACCATTGAGAGTGTCCTAACCTATGGCATTCTGGCATGGTTTGGGAGTAGCTCTGTAGCGGACAAAAAAGCTCTACAGAGAACCATTAAAATTGCCCAGAATATCATCGGGCTCCAGCTACCAGCCCTGGATGACATCTTCACATCCCGCTGTCTAAGGAAGTCACACAGCATCCTGAGAGACACTTCCCATCCTGCTTATAACTTTTTTGAACTGTTGCTGTCTGGCAGAAGATATAGAACAATTAAGACTCGGACCACACGTTTTATGAATAGTTTTTATCCCAGCGCTATAATTGCACTTAATAATGAGCTTAAAGACCACCAGTAGTGAATAGTGAGTTGGACTGTGTTACTTGGCCTGCGGTGTAGATGTTTGTATTTTTAGTGGGGACTTTTAGTGGGTGGGGAGTGTTGGGGGATTTTTTAGCGGGTGGGGAGTGTTTGGGAAATTTTATGTGTGTGCGTGTGTCTGGTCTCTGGGTGTCTGTGAATTTCATTGTATGGGTATACTGTCTATATACTTACAATGACAATCAATCAATCAATCAATCAATCAATCAATCAATCAATCAATCAATGAATAAAAGCCACAACCTGTTGTGTCCTCGGCTGCACTGATGTTAGCATGAGTCGTCTTTACATGAGTAGACAAACAAGAAGGACTCCAACTAAATAAAACCGACTTTCCTGGCTTCCAGGTGTTCGCTCTCATCAAGAAACTCCCAGGGCTGTGGCTCCCAACCTTGGGGCCCCAGAGGTTCTTGGACTACAACTCCCAGAAATTGTGGCCAGCACAGTGAAGGCTCCTGGGAGTTTTAGTCCAAGAACATTTGGCTAAATGAAACCCCTGGGAGGGCATGTGGTCCAATTCTGAAGTTTTTGAATTATACGATCTGAAGAGAAACCAGAGTATAGAATCTGTTTCTTCTCAGCTCAGGACACCTTATTCCAAGCGCTGCTTGCTGACAGTCTGTTTCCAAAAGGTTTGGCCCTATTTCTTAAGAAAATTAAGACCCTGGGGCTGTCACCAGATTTTCTGGGCTCAATACCCCCCTCTAGGGTGTTCCAAACAATCAAAAAAGGGTTCTGGATATAAAGGGCAAACTTTGCATAGGGCTGCCCAAAGAGTTTGTTCACTGCTTTATTTTCAGCTGCCCCTCACCAATGGCAGTAGACCGATCTATCTTTATCTTTTAGAACAGCCACAAGATCGATGGGCATTTACCCGTGCCAGGTGCAATATAGTACCATCGAGCTTAGCGCAGGGCTGGTATATGGGTTTACCTACAGCAGTGGTCCCCAACCTTGGGCCTCCAGATGTTCCTGGACTTCAACTCCCAGAAATCCTGGCCAGCAGAGGTTGTGGTGAAGGCTTCTGGGAGTTGTAGTCCAATAACATCTGGAGGCTCAAGGTTTGGGATCACTGACCTACAGAACTGAGAGTCTGCCCATGTGGTCAGGGAGAGGTTGAATCCCTACAGCATATGTTATTCTATTGTATTCTGTACAAGGATATCCGCCTGCCTCATTTGAGCACTTTTCTCTCCTCCAGTTCCGGATGGGACGATTTGAGGAAAATGCAACATCTTTTAAGTGGCAGTATTAAGGAACTTAGCTTGTCAACTGCTAGATACGTCTATGTCATTATGCAGAGACGTCATAGCGTGCTCTAGCAGAATGAGGAGCCCTAAATATGCATTTGGCCGGTCCCTGCCACCTGTTACCCGTTGAACATTTTAGCTGTATTTTATTGTGTTTTATTTATGCAGTATGCCAATGAAGGTTCCTGTCTGTCTGTCTGTCAATTCTGAAGTGATCTAGAATAACAGAATCATAGAATCATTGAGTTGGAAGGGGCCTGTATAAGGCCATAGAATTCAACCTCCTGCTCAATAGATCAATAAGTTAAAGCACCACCACCCTATCTCTTGAGATTTCTTTGTTTTGGGAAGATCTGCTTGTTCGCCCCATGGATAGCTCCAAAGATAATGCATAATGTGCTTATCTGTACCCCATCTCTGCAAAATATCCCAATTTATCTCTTGAGAACACATGGGAGGTCACATGTATGTAGAAATCAGGAACACATTGATTGAACCTGTTGTTTAGCATAATCAGCTGCAGTTAGAGCAAGCCCGTTGAATCGACGGGTATTGTAAAGCAGTGGTCCCCAGTGGTTTTGACACCAGGGACCAGTTTAGCTGAAACCATTCTCCCAAGGACCGGGGCGGGGTGTACTTGTTATGCAGTAGGTTGTTGGAGGATAGCTTTGAATCACGCTCATAAAGGAAATGGTAAGCAGGAGCAGGAGGTGAGCTGCAATTGAAGCTCCGCCTCTTGTCAGATCAGCAGCAGCTCAGAACCTAACAAGAGTGCGTTGACAAGAGGCGGAGCTTCGCTAACGGCTCACCTCCTGCTCACCGCTAATCTTTCCCAGTGGTCCAGTCCTTCCAAGACCATGGATCGGAACCAGTCTGCAGCCTGGGGGTTGGAGACCCCTGTTGTAAAGGATATGACTCACCAAGTCCTCACTGATTCAATGGTCCTACTCTAGTTATGATTGACTACACTAAGCCTGTGGTTCTCAACCTTGGGTTTCCTAGGTGTTCTTGGACTACTGCTCCCAGAAACCCTGGCCAGCATAACAGGTGGTGAAAGGGTTCAGGGAGTTGCAGTCCAAGAACATCTGGGTTACGTAAGGTTGAGAACCACTGCACTAAGCAACAGGATTTCAGTCAAGGTATCATTGGCAATTCAGAGCCATGTTTTTAATATAGCTCTTTCTCAGTGACTTTCAGTAGAAATGTTTCATATAGTCTTTGGTTTTCAAAATTAGTTTTTATAGTCTGTTTTTCCACGTTCCTTTAAATCTGTATTTAAAGACTTTTTTGTTGTTGCTGTTACACATTGCTTTGGAGACATTGAAGGGCTGAAAAGGGATTTCTAATTGCTATAATTAATTAATTGTGTCTCTCTCCTCTCTGGACTGCTATGCACTTAATCTGTAGTAACAAATTATTTCACAGAGGTGTATCAGTGATGCTGCGCTTTACACATGAGAAATGCGTTGTTTTAATTCCCGGAGGGCTTTCGAAAACATCAAATCCGTTGACAGATGTGAGCGAGGACCTGTTTTCCTGATGCCTTAACTAAAATAGCGTCAGTCTCCTTTTGCTATTTAAGGATACTGAAGGAGAGGGTTACTGCAAAATGGGATACAAACGATAATTGCATTTCCTAGCTTATCTATTTCAGTAAATGAGATCAATCTGTTCTTGAGGCTCAAGCACAAACAGCGCTAGGTTTGATCATTCATCAGCAAGCAGCTATCTAGTCTTCTTTGCCTGCTTCCCTGCCCAACAATATATGGAGCCTCAGGAAAGCCAGGGTTTCTGGTGAAACAGAGGCAATCATCCTTCTGCAGGTCCACAGTCCATTACAGTCCTCCTTCCCACCCACACTTGTTGTAAAGCAAAACAAAGCAGATGGTGTGGTGAAGGACTGCCATTCCAGTTTATATGTTTAATCCTATAAAACTCTAGGGTTAGGTTTGATTCTTACACTGGAGAGTTAGCACTGGCATTATCCTTTTCAATGACTGAGCCTCCTCTGTCTGTCTGCCTGTCTGCCTGTCTGCTTGTTTGGCTGTTTAGTCCTTGTTCTGCCACAAATTGAAAAATCCAGTTTTTTGGCCGCCGAGCAGTTTGTGAATTCAAGCACTGGAAGCAATATACCGTATTTTTCTGTGTATAAGACACCTCCATGTATAAGACGCCCCCCACTTTTCTAACACAAAATTAAGAAATCTAAGTAGGGTTTAGCAAATGTAGGGGGAAAGGGATCAAAGCACTGCAGGATTGCTTTGGTCCCTGCTTTCCTCTCCACTTGTTTCCTTTCCTCAGTTTACTTCCATGTATAAGACGACCCTCAATTTTTAGTCCAAAGATTTTAGACAACAATATAGTCTTATACATGGGAAAATACGACAGCGGCGATGACTATGACGACGACGACGATGACGATGACAATAATAATAATAATAATAATAATAATAATAATAATAATAATAATAATAATAATAATAATAATAATAATAATAATAATAATAATAATAATAATACAGGCATCAATTTTGTCCTCAGTATTTCCATGCAGTTTGAACTCTGGCAAAAAGTCTTTTGTTGTTGGTAGCTAGTAGATGATCTGACATGTGTCAGTGTGAAAAGACAGGCCAGCTAACCATTCCACTTTTACTGTGGCAGGGATTTTCTTTTTTAATTCATGGTCTGCTGAGCTGCATCGTGCCCCTGCATAATTTAAGAAGATTTTCTCCACCATGGTGTCCCTCGAAAATTTGGAGACACACCACTTTTTTGTTGGAGGCACGCTTTGTTCTGGTGGCATTTTGCTTGTGCTAATTCTCGTGCGCTGTGATTCCCTGCTGGAGGCCAGAGGCCAGAACAACCAACCCACCAGCTGCTGAGAGAGTGCAAAGAGCCCGTAGTCCATGGTCAGACTAATTAATACTCTTGTTTCCTGGGAAGAATTCCAGCCCAACCTTGAACATTTTGCAAACCCTGTTGCTAAGCTCTTACTCATGAAGTGTGAGAGATATGTAAAAGGGAGGGACAGAATGGGGAGATCTGCTGAAACGCATTTGGAAAAGAATGCTAGGGAGAAGAACAGAAGGTCATGGTGAAAGGAAAGGCAGAAGGACACAAAGGAAGAAGAACTGGCAGCCAGGATGGGTTGAGACTTCATTTAGGGTGACGTCTCAAAGATATTCCCAGTAGACTTTTCTGGAGCAGTTGACTGCTCTGGGCACAGAAGTGGCTACCAAAGCAGATACAGGGAAGACATCACAAAACCAAGGATGGTTCAGCCTCTGGAAGCTTCTATGAGCTGCTTAATGTAGTACAATTTATTACATGCAGCTAAAGACCCATCTCGTCAGGCAGGCTTTTAACAATTATAACCGAATCCCTGAATCCCATTTTAGCAGATAATTTAAATTTTTTTTATGTTTTCACGTTTTTATCTTTTAATTGTATTTTAAATCATATATTGTTTAATTTATCTTTTAATATTTAACCTATTGTGTTTTTAAGTTGTGTGAATTTTAACGTTATGAGCCACTCTGGGTCCCTTGTTGGGAGAAATGCAGCATATAAATAAAAGTACTACTAGGTAAAGGTTCCCCTTGACATTTAGTCCAATCGTGTCCGACTCTAGGGCGCGGTGCTCATCCCCGTTTCCAAGCCATAGAGCCAGCGTTTTGTCCGAAGACAGCTTCCATGGTCACATGGCCAGCGCGACTAGACACAGAATGCTGTTACCTTCCCACCGAGGTGGTACCTATTTATCTACATGCATTTTTACATGCTTTCAAAGGGCTAGGTTGGCAGGAAAACTACTACTACTACTACTACTACTACTACTACTACTACTACTACTACTACTACTACTACTACTACTACTAATAATAATAATAATAATAATAATAATAATAATAATAATAATAATAATGTGGTGGTGATGATGATGATGATGATGATGATGATGATGATGATGATGTATCGATTGCTTCACACAGCCAGGGGAGTTCTCAAAACACTTTGCAAGGCATAAAATACATACTTTCTCATGAGACATTTAAGAGAAAGTTAGACAACCATTTGTCAGATATCCTTTGATTTGGATCCCTGTATTGATCGTGTGTGTGTGCGTGTGTGTGTGTGTGTGGACTTGATAGCCTTAGAGGCCCCGTCCAACTCCATGATTCTATGATTCTATGCAATATCACAGTCATTAGGAACACAGAAAATTTCCATCCAAAAGATAATTTAAATCATGCACAAATTGTCCACACCCATGTTTGCTGATTGCTCTCTATTAATCCTTGGTCTCTTAAGTAGGAAAATGCAGCTTTCTACCCTTCCAAACTGGGGCTATCTAAGCCTCAGGATTTCTGTTGCTAGGGCCCATGAGCAGGTGGATGGTCTTACACTCATATGCCAACCCATAGGACTAAATCAAACTGGTAATCCCAACAACAGATGGAAAAATTGCTGCCCAAATTCCTTGTTTTTGCCCATGTAGGCAGTCTTGGCATGGTAAGAGGGCCTGATGGGAACCTTTCAAGCCCCAAACGGTTCTTCACCTCCAAAGACAAGAGAAAAAGCTCTTACCTCTTTACTCCCATTCCACCTTCCCCAGGTCTCTGTAACTTGCCCAGAATATAAATCCAGTGACCATTCCCTTTGAAACACCAAGCTCAAACACAGAGTAAGAAGTGTGGGGTGAGAGTAGGGGGGAACCCCTTTCCAGTGCCTCAGATTCTCAAACCAAGCAGCCATCTTCCTAGTTTTCGACAATATCTGCAATTCATGCAGTCGCACAAATAGCCCAGTTTTGCACAGAGAACATTGCAGGATGGTGGCTGAAAAGTATGGAAGGGGGAAAGGGCGAATGTGATATGGATTGACTCCATAAAGGAAGCCACAGCCTTGGGTTTGCAAGGCCTGAGCAGGGGTGCAAATGACAGGACCATCTGGAGGTTATTGATTCATAAGATTCCATAAGTTGAAAGTGATTAGTATTCATCTCCAGTCCTGATATTAGAGACTAGTCAGCTACTTGAACTATGGATGCCTGCATTCATATATAGAAGTAGAATAGTGCCATCTTTTTCTCTACAGCTCTCTTGCATTGTCTGTTTTCCATATGTAGTGGAATCCTAAAGGTAAAGGTAAAGGTTCCCCTTGACAATTTTGGTCCAGTCGTGTTCGACTCTAGGGGGCGGTGCTTATCCCTGTTTCCAAGCCATAGAGCCAGCGTTTTGTCCGAAGACAATCTTCCGTGGTCACATGGCCAGTGCGACTTAGACACGGAATGCTGTTGCCTTCCCACCGAGGTGGTCCCTATTTATCTACTTGCATTTGCATGCTTTCGAACCGCTAGGTTGGTGGGAGCTGGGACAAGCAACGGGTGCTCACTCCGTCACGTTGATTCGATCTTACGACTGCTTGGTCTTCTGACCCTGCAGCATAGGCTTCTGCAGTTTAGCCCGCAGCGCCAGCACGTCCTACACTGGAATCCTACACTGAGCTAAACCTGTAGGACATAGTTGAACACTTTCTCACTGTTTTACAGAATTCATAGTAGGATCCAAGTATGTGTGAATCATTTGTTCCAGATATCAAAGTTATCAGATATGGGTATCTGCAGAGCAGAACGCTGGATAAGGTCTGTTTTTTGAACTACCCCCCATAATGCTGGCTGGGAGACTTTGGGAGTTGTCCAAAAATTAACTTTTCCAAGATGTTAGTTTTGTAATTATGGTATGTGTTCTGCATATAGGGAAAAAAATAGGATATTTTTATATCCTATTTTTAATAGGATATATTTTCTGTCTTCTGTTAATTTTATGAAAGACCTTAGCAATCTCTGGATCAAGGAACAGCTGAGCTTCCTAGCAGAGATTTATTCACATGCAAGAAATATCAGCAAAGTGTAGGCTGTTTATATGCGCCTCCTTCCATCTGGCAATGCCAGGATGTTAAATGTTTGAGATTTTAAGAGGAGAGCGTCTTCCATTGTCATCCCCTGCATGTCTACAGCTGCTCAATTATTATTTCACTTAATTAAAGAGCTTTTTTATGATTTAATTCTACTGAAGGGGAAATAACCAGCCATTAAAATTATTAAAAATATTATTGAGGTAGATAAGAGGAAAAGTTCTTTGAAATGAGATTGTGGAGGGAGTTCTTGTGCTTTCTATGTTCTCGGTAATGAAAAGGGAGTTGTTGCTGTTATTTATTAATGCATGATTAATTGACCTGTAGCTTGACACTTAATTTATGGCAGTAATGGCTCCCCCTGAAATCAATTAATAGGCTATATCGTGGAATAAACAGAGCACCAAAGGACTACATCCCGTAAGAAAGGGCAAGGGGTGAGGAGCGGGGAAAAAATGCAAAAGCAAGCAATTCCTCTGCTACACATTTAATAAACTCCTTGTTGGTCTTATTTTTTATCCTTGAATTGTCCCCTGCTTTGGTAAAATGCAACACATTGAGTTGATGACGACAATGATGATAAGCTTCCTGAAATTGGAAAATTTGTGATTTTGCAAACATGTCTCCTCGCCTGTCAATTTTTAGGACTGAACACTTAATTCAGTGGAATTAAATAGTTTTGCAGTCCTCTGTGTTATACGGGCAAAGTAAGCCTGCTAGCAGTTAGTTGGAAAAAGGGCATGATTGTCTTTATACGTTTGCAAGTTACATCCTGTATCTTTCTCTAGAAGAGGACTGAAGGCAGGTTTCCTTTTCAGATTTTTCCCCCTTCCGATCAACTAGCATTGGAGGGAATCAAAGATGGCAGCCGTAGGCAGCAGCCGCCGCCTCCTACCAGTTGTGGGTTGTTGTTTTTTTCTCTTGTGGAGCAGTGGTGTTGTGGATGAGGTGCCTCCATAACCACCAACCATGTGATCCAGCAATCAAACTTCTTTCAGCGAGCAAACTGATCTTCAGCAACAAATGATTTCAGGAAGAAAACAATCCAGGGTGAGAGCAGTGGGCAATGGGTGCCCTGAGTTTTTAATAAGATTAAAAACAAAAAACAAAAAAGGGCACAGCCACATGAAAAAAGAGAGAGTTCATTCTGAGTTGGTCTCAGTAGGACAGTTTTCTCAGCAGAGATCAAGAAAGGGTTGGTCTTCTTCTAGAACAAGATGGACAACCGCCAGGGGTCCTGTTCCACAATTTGGATCTTTTGGGGGAGGGAGGGGCAAAAGTGTGTGTGTGTGTGTGTGTGTGTGTGTGTGTGTGTGTGTGTGTGTGTGTGTGTGTGTTAACCAGAAAAGCATCCTTGCAACCTGTGTAGTAAATAGTCCAAAGATATAAAATATTATAATGCCGAGCTGGCTTCTGGGGACCCTCAAAATATGGCACAGCTGCTAAAGTGCACATGGGGACCTCTGAAGCCAATCAAAAGTCATTCTCTATTTTGGGGGTACTGGTAGAGGCCCTTTAGTGGGAGGACCTGCCTCAGGGCCTCTGGAGGGGCCACATGCTGCCCACTCCTCCTGCAGAATTATATGTGAAGGATGGAAGACCTTGACCCACTGCAGACTATCATGGAACTGCTGTAATGGATGTGTGTGTGTGTGTGTGTGTGTGTGTGTGTGTGTGTGTGTGTGTGTGTGTGTGTGTGTGTGTGTGTGTGTGTGTGTGTGTGAGAGAGAGAGAGAGAGAGAGAGAGAGAGAGAGAGAGAAACAGAGTGGTATCCCTGCATCCAGATCCAGTTAGCAATTTGGCTGCTCTGTTTCAAACCTGCTAAAGTTTCCTGACACTTTCCGTAGACACCTCTGCTTACAGTGCATTTACAGTAATCCAGCTGGGATGTCACTAAGGCATGTGTCACTTTGGCCAAATCAGACCTCTCCAGGAATGGGCGCAGCTGGCGCTCTCGTTTTAACTGTGCAAACACATTCCTGGCAGCAACCGAAACCTGGGCATCCAGGCTCAGAGACAAATCCAGGAGTACATGCCCTCCGGTTTCCAGGGGAGTGTCCCCCCCCCCGTCCAACACACTTTGCATCCCTGTTCTATGATCTGCCTTTCAACTGACCTTCTCTTGTCTGGATTATGTTTCCGTTTATTCACATTCATCCAGTTCATTACGAGCACTAGACACTGATCTAGACCCAAAACAGCTCCAAAATCTCTGCAGAAGCAGTCTACCAACCACTGACACAAGCAGATTGTATCAGAGTTTCACCAACACATCTTGTTTTCGAGGGGTGGCCCTTGCATATGTCTAGAATTTCATAACTTTGCTTTTTAGGACTGATACAGGCATATACATGTGTCATACATTGTGTTAACCTTTAAAGGTTCCATCAGCTTTACAAGGAACAGTGACACCCTGGCATAAGTTCAGGGTGCTGGTGCTCACATTTTAATCTTTAATATGCATTGATAATTATGGCTTGATAACTTGTGCATGATAGCAATTCTGGAATAAGAGATGTCACTTTCTGTGGTCTAATGCACACACACCCATCAATTTGGGGACGCTTACTGTGAGACTTCAGACTGAATGGAATGTGTGGCATTTCCAGCTGTCTAAAAAATCCTTGTCGGTTTTACCTTTAATGGTATCCTGTAATTTTCTACCGATAACATATATTTAGTGTAGTTTCTAGAGATAACATTTGTCTCTTCCCTCCAACACCCATTTTTTCTTCTTCTTTTCCTCTTCTCCGTTTTCTGCAGACACTCGCCACTAGAGGGAGAGTAGCTACATATTTGGGGAACGCACAGCATATTTTTTTCCAGGATTTTTTTATTTCTCCACAGTAACATTTTTCTTAGTCGGTGAACCATTGCAATCAAACAGTTAGTCCTTAGTCTCCCCCTCCTGCCGCTTCCCCCCTTTTGCAATCAGCAAAATAAAATATGCCATTGGAAGAGATGTAGTATTTATTGACGGGGTGATGTCAGCCCAGCCTGTTGTGTCATTTATACAGTGTCCGGTCTTCCGTATTGATAAGTGGCCTTCAAGTTGTGAGAAAAGGAGTCCATCTCCAGCTTGCACCCTTATCTAAGGTTGTATCCTTCCAATCACTGGGGAAACTGTGATCAGGTGAGATTTTTCCTAGTCTGCTCCATCTCAGTTCGTGCTAGGTCCTGATGGTCTTGTCTCTTCTCATGTTTTTTTGCTCTTCAAGGCTTAGACAGAAAGTGGATATTCTCAAAGAGAGGATTGCCCTTGGCCACGTAGGACACCTGACCACCCTTCCCAGCCTCCCAAGTAACGGGTACAAACTCTGTTTATTTTGTTTTATTTTATTTGATGTGAACCATATTGTCATGGCCTTCAATGAAACGTGAGATGCTGGATCTTTCCTTTGCAAAAGTATCTATTGGATGTCTAAGTCGTGGTCGTCGTCTTCCATACAAAGAGAACATAGTTGATCCTTCTAAGTACATGGAAAGTGTGAAATTATCACCAGCTGTCCCAGTTTTTTTTGTTCCACAAGCTAAACACAGCCCCCACCCCCTAAGTCTGTTATAAAACCTGTTATCTCTCAGCAGGATCGTAAAGGTGCTTACTGAGAAGGCTTATGGACTTCTACAAACTTGCCTTTCTTATTAAAATAACAGCATCACACAATATCTGCCACGTGCTCCTCCTTCACAATTGACAGGTAAATTCATTTTGCATTTCCTCTCATGAGGAATACACTTAGAGCTGTTGGGAAAGGGTAAAGAGGTCTGGAATAGAAAAAAAAAGATACTGTGTCCAACATACAGCTGTTTTCTGTACAAAATACACTACAGCAGGGACAGTAATTGTGTTGTGGATTTACCCTCCAGCTGCTAAAACACTGCCAAGAAACCTAATGGTGAAGAATAAGTGTGTGGCATGTGTGATAGATGGGCAGATTGAGAATGCTTGTGTTCTGCCAGAGGTACAGGTATCTAGAACAGGTGTGTGTGTGTGTGTGTGGGGGAAATAATACAAGTATCAGTCAGTTATAAGATGATGTAAGAGGAAGGAAATCAGAAAAATTAAAATGAATAATTATTTAGTTTTTTGTAAGCTTTTTTTGTCATATTGGGCAGGGTGATTGTTAAATGCTTTTTTAAAAAATCAAAAACAACTTGGAGATTTACTCCCCAATATATTTTCATCATGGCAACAGGAAAATGATCCTGTAGTTCAAAATTTATTTTATTTTTATTTATTTATTTATTTATTAGATTTTTCCCCCGCCCCTCTAGACAATGTCTACTCGGGGCAGCTTACATAGATAAAAACATATCAATATAAACATGTATAAAATCATTAAAAGAATACAATTACAATTATAACAATAGGTAAAGATAAAGGTTTCCCTTGACATTTAGTCCAGTCGTGCCTGACTCTAGGGCGCGGTGCTCATCTCTGTTTCCAAGCCATAGAGCCAGCGTTTGTCAGCTTTCTGTGGTCACAAGGCCAGTGCAACTAGACACGAAACGCTGTTACCTTCCCACCATGGTGGTACCTATTTACATGCTTTTGAATGGCTAGGTTGGCAGGAGCTGGGACAAAGCGACGGGATCTCACTCCCTCGCATGGATTCGATCTTATGACTGCTGGTCTTCTGACCCTGCAGCACAGAGGCTTCTGCGGTTTATCGCGCAGCCCCACCATGTCCCCTTTTATGGAGCCCAGAAAAGCTGAATATGAGAACTGAGAACTGTTAGAGTGCATGATGCCTTTTATTGGACCACTAAAAAAAAAACACCAAGCAAACTAATTGCAAGCTTTCATGGAGAAGATTCCACTTCATCAGGCTGATCACTGCGTTTCCATGGACAGTGCAGAAAAATTGCAGTCCGGAGTCCAAACAAATGTATTTCTGCTTGATTTTTCACTGGTCTGGTAAAAGATATGAACTACGCTTAAGGTAAAGGTTCCCCTTGACATGTAGTCCAGTCGTGTCTGACCCTAGGGCATGGTGCTCATCCCCGTTTCCAAGCCGTAGAGCCAGCATTTGTCCGAAGACAATCGACCGTGGTCACATGGCTGGTGTGACTAGACACAGAATGGCATTACCTTCCCACCGAGGTGGTACCTATTTATCTACTCGAATTTTTTTTTACATGCTTCTGAACGGCTAGGTTGGCGAGGAGCTGGGACAAGTGATGGGGGCTCACTCCGACGTGTGGATTTGATCTTACGACGGCTGGTCTTCTGACCTTGCAGCACAGAGGCATCTGTGATTTAACCCGCAGCGCCACCACATCCCTAATTGAAAATATACTCATAGACAAATGTGCTATTGACTTGTAAAGGGGAGGGAAATCCCCTTTCTTTATTGCAGAATGATAAAACGGGGGAAATTATTTTATGAAATTTCTGACTTTGTTTCTCCTGGTCATCTGGTTGTACTGCCACAATATGTTTGTTTTTCATGTTGCACAAGCAGTAGTCCTTCTGCATCTTAGCTACATAAGATCTTCCTACCAAAGGTACTGGAAGATCTTTTACTGTCTGTAAGGACTGCAAGATGCCACTTGGGCAAGGAACCACCATTGATGGAGGTGGTAGTGGCTTTATTATTATTATTATTATTATTATTATTATTATTATTATTATTATTATTATTATTATTATTATTATTATTATTATTATTATTATTATTATTATTATTATTATTATTACTATTGATAGAGAGGATTGCCTACAGTGGTACTGCGACACAGAAACAGAACTATAAACTAATTGAGATGGAAGGGGCCATTGAGTCCAACCCCCTGGTACAGTGCAGGATATCTGCCAGGTGGTCGTCTAAATTTATTTTGAAATCCTCCAGCGTTGGAGTGCGCACCACCTCCTGAGGTCATTGCTTCTGTTGTTATATTGCTGTAACAGTTAGGAAGTTTTTCCTCTTATTCAGCCTAAATCTGGCTTCCTATAGCTTGAGCCCATTGTTACATGTCTTGGAGTCTGGGATGATTGAGAACTGATAACAGATCCTATTGCTCCTCTAAATGACTACCTGCCGAGTCTTTGAAAAGTGCTAGCTGATCTCCCCTCCATCTTCTTTTCTCAAAGCTAAACATGCCCAGTTCTTTCTGTCTTTCCCCTCAGGGCTTGGTTTCCAGCCCCCTGATCATCCTTGTTGCCCTCCTCTGAACTTGTTCCAACATGGTTTGCATTTCTTAAATTTTTGTTAATTGTGTTAATTAACATTGCATATGTAGTAGGGTGTGCGCGCACATGTTCACAAATGAGCTTTGGTCACGGTTGACAGAGGATAAAAGACTAGTATTGTATGAGCTCTAGAGTCAACTCTAGACAAAATTCTCGCAGACACATTTTCTTCCTGTAGGAGTTTCTGGAAGATCTCCCAACACAGACCCAAGTTGGTGGTCATGTTGAAAGAGTACCAAGGCATGCAACAAATAAGGAGTGTGACCAAGATCTTATCTCTAGAGCAGGAACACCAGCTTAAGAGGGGTGGGGTGGGGTGGGGGTGGGGAGCCATTCTTGGAGGTTGAGGAGCAATCCTGGATCCAACAGCATACCCCATCTGCAAGCCTGTTTCTTGGGTCTCGGTGAGAGCTGATACTGTCCAGAATAGGCCTGGTCTTTCATTCGTAGCAATTTTGCGCTGTGCGGATTGAATGTTGGTTTATTCAGCCACATTACTGAATAAATGAGATGGAATACATGACACATAACCTGTCTTTCGCAAAAAACAGTGTCACCAACAGATATGAAAAGAAAGCAGAAATAAAGCTAGCTGCCGGAGACGTATCAATGACACCACACTTCAGTCTCCAGAAATCCTCACCCAGTGGTTCCATACAGATATTTAAATATTTTGGAATCAAGGGGAAATTATAGAAAAGAACATTACTTAAATGTAATGTTTTTTTTTTTTTAAAAAAAAAACACATTTATTTGTTAACATTCAAGAAAGTAACTCCTTGATCTTTCAGCATCACAGCTTGAAACCATCCTTAGAAAACTAGGCCACCAGCACTGCAAAGCATGATGTCGTGGTCCTAATCTACATGAGAACTACACAAGACAGCTATTATGAAGGTCATCCACATACATTAAAAGATCTGTAAAATGTCACGTGTACCAGAACCACCACCCCATATTTCTACCACTGTAGATTCTAGGGGGAACAAGTTGGTTTACATTCAGAATGTCAAATGTTTTAATCTGAAAGCACCCAAAATTCATATTTCACTCCCCACTTTAACCATACTGGTTACAGAGAGTCAAGGAAATATCCTAGTTTCATTTCTGGCAAAACAACAACTTTTTTTCTCTCTTCATCTGAAACATTGAGAAATTTGTAGGTTTTAGTAAATTTTGTAGAAATAAGCTGAAATGAAGTTCTTCCCCATCTACATTGGCCAAAGTCAGTAAACCTAGGTCCTCTAAGATCGCACTGTATCTGTCTGCCATCTCCATGTTAAAGAAGGGGAAAGGGAGAAAGGAGAGTGGCCCTAATTCAGCACTAACATGGAAGAATAAAAAATTCAAAGCTAGACTTACACACTGAGTTACACACAGTCAAAACCCTTGCCCTGGATGGACAAATTTGTCAAATTTTTATTTCTTATACACTTCTTATTGTCTAAAGTTCCTTCTAGCCTACATATGAAAGAATTTGCTAATTTGGAAATAAACTTAATAAAAATACACTGAACTGGAATTTTTGCCTAGTCCCAGCTACAATGGAAAAGTTGGCCGAAACGTTGTTGTTGTTGTTGTTGTTGTTGTTGTTGTTGTTGTTGTTGTTGTTGTTGTTGTTGTTGTTGTTGTTGTTGTTGAGACTTATATACCGCCCCATAGTGTCAGAGCACTCTCTGGGTAGTTTACAGTTATGCAAACAACACTTTGCTCCCAATCCCCAATGTGGCTGGATGGAAGACTGATTTGACCTCGAGCTGGCTACCTGATCCAGTTGGGATTGAACTCAGGTGATGAGCAGAGACTTGACTGCAGTTTAACCACCGTACGATCAGGCTAGCTCCATGTGTGCAATGATGATGGTATTATCATCTCAAGGAGCAGCCGCAGCAGCAAATCACTGCTGATTACAGGTTTCTTTTGGCAGTTTCAGGGTTCGTGTGGTTTTGTTGCTTTGGGCACAAGTTGCATGCACCCTGAAATCACCTTTAATCAGCATCAGTTTGCATTTCCTAGGTTATTTGCTGCTGGCGATGACATCATCAACCTTGTGCACATGGATCTGCAGGACAGGAAATCTGCCATTTTGTTTCTCTGGGTTTCGTATTTCCTAAGACAGGGGAATAGCTGGAAAACTGCATTAGCAGTGGCCTTATTATAGCTTCCTTAAGAGCAGATGGCATTCCTTCTTCCTGCAATGATGTGTTAATGATTACTAGGACTGAATTCATCCGCCTCCCTCCACAAGCCCCTCGGCAGCCAAGATGGAAAAGGATCAAGCAGGCTTGTAGTTGAATAAGGAACCTGTGCCAAGCACTTTGTCTATATCCTTGAAGTTAGCAACTGAAGCTCATCCCATAAAAGGGGAATTTGTGCTGCTAAAGACTTTGTCCTGAATGTTGGTTCAACTGGAAAGGAACTTGAATGCTTTTATAAGTAGATTTTCCAATTCCTGCTTTGCTGTGATCCTATCTTCCATCCCACTCAATCTGAATTGGCGTTTAAGCAGGGGAACTAGTAAAACTGTAGCATGTGTCGTTTGCTGCAATTTTCAATTCCCTTGGTTCATTTCTGTCTTCTCTGCACTTTCATCACAAGGAATGCATGCATGCATTAATCAAACGCCGTAAAAAAGCAATCGTGGAAAAGTCACTCCTGACTGAATGTATTCTTTGGTGGGCCAAGCTGCATTCGTACGTATGCAATGCTTCCAAATGTTGCTAAAACACGATGCCAAAAGAATTTTAATAAAAATACAGAAAGGATACCATGAATATTTTTTTCACATCAAATGCATGAGATGTTTTATTAGTGGACACATAGAAGGGGAACCTATAAAATGAACTGGAGAAATCTTTGAAAGTATTTGGTGAAAGCCATGTATTGTGGCCATCATGGCCATCCTGAGTAGACGTTGTCTAGAGGGGTGGGGTAAAAATTTAATAAATAAATAAATAAATAAATCCCCTCATTGTTTCCAGCAGACATTTAGTTAATGAGTTGGGACACCTAGGAAACAGCTCATCAACAACTGGACTAAATGTTCCAGAAGTTCTCAATGCTGATAAACATGCAGCTGCCAACATCTGCTACTTGTTTCTGTAGGATAAACAATAAATAGACGAGGCTGTACATTTATTGAATCCAGAAGATTTGGTATAAAATTGAGAGGTTCACCAGCCGGATGGTACGTGTAAATAAGCTGTTCCATGAAGTGAAGCATTATTTCACAAGTTCATTATTATGTGTTTTAATATAGAAAGCAGATCTTCATTATGTTACCATCTCTGTTACTAATAATGCATTACTGGTTTGTGTGTGTGTGTGTGTGTGTGTGTTTCTGAAATGGCATGTGGCTGCTTCTCCTAAAGAGTCCCCTTTCTCTGAGTCTTTGGAATTTGCAAAAGCTTCCATTTGCCTAATTCAGCAGTGGTTGACTTGCCGAAAGGGTAAGCTAAAAATTCAAGTTACCAAATTAAAGCAGCCCAATGCTGCCCCTATTTATTACTGCCCCTTTCTTGTTTCTTTGTAAAAGGCATGGGAGACTTTCCGGAGAAAAGAGATAACAAACTTGCAACTGGTGGACGAAACCTAGCGATTGAACTAGTTACTAGACCTTCGGCAGCTGTCCACCCAATAAGAATCCTAGAAGCTTTCTTTTCGGCATGAAACCGTGGACCTAAATGCAGTTGCTAATCAAAGCATGATTAAACTCATTGAATTAATTGTTGAATGGTAAAGCACCCCTTAGTCAACGCTGCTGATTCAGTGACACCGCTCTAGCTAGAAACTGGCAGTTGGATTTTTCCTGTCCTATTCTTTTCCCCAGTCATGTTTCAATCAGGGACTGTCGCTAGCAAGGGAAGAGCAAAACTGAGCATTATGATGTCAGGGCATGGAAAACTGCAAACTACAGACAGCAGCGGGAAGGCAGGCTTGTGCCTGCCATTTTTGGCAGAAGACCCTTATTCAGCATAACTGGCTCCAGCACTTCTGAATTGCTAGCTGAAGTGGCCTTTCGTTAATTGGATTATCCCTATTTGTTAATGAGTCCACTGTGGACGAGTCGCTCTGCATTTGAGCTGGTGAAATTAGTCATTCAGTTATCAGCATTGATTTGGGGGAGGGGGCATGCCTCCCCATTACAGCTGAAGACCTTGAGTGGAAGCAGCTGAGGTGGCTAGATCAAAGCAAATGGCACCCAATACAATTACGATATTTGCATGCAAATTGAAGTAAGCTTTTGACATCCAGTGTCCCCTTTAGCGCAAAGATTGAAGCCACTTTGGCAGGCGCCACAAATTTATGTTTGCCGTTGGAAATTGTTTTGTGAAACGGTCTGGATCAGAGAAGTCAATTCCTCATCATGATATTTTAGTATTGAGCCAGGATTAATTATTATTTTAATTCCCAAGTGTTAAAAAAAACACCTTGGGGTTATAAATGGTCTTTAGTAAAGTCTCTCTTACCAAATCCGAGTGATACTAATATAGTGCATCACATTTGGGTTTTCCTCCAAAGAGGACAATTTAGCTCTCCTTCTTGTTGTTTGCAAATGCCCATCGCAGATGGCATTTGCTGAAATGATTTCTTTTAATAGCCATTGTACCCTCGCAGGACACTTTTGTGTGATTCCATATTCAGATCTTTACTCAAGCTAAATCTCTGCATAAGGCTCCGTGTAAAACATTACATGTTATCCTCTGTGGGCTGGCAAATAATTGGGTTCAAATTCCTGGTTATCTATAACATTGGTGGTGTGATCTTGAACTGGATCAGTCCATCTTCCAAGAAGTAACTCTTCCACAGCTTTCTTTTTCCTGGCCGCACAAACAGCTCCTCACTCTGTTGGGTTGCTTTCAAAAATGCATCACCACTGTGTGTGTCAAGGTTGTGTTGTGTTAGCATGATTGGTAGATCTCAAAGGTCACTTCTACATGAACTTTTTATAATACTGTATTTCCTAGAATCATGGAATAATGGAGTTGGAAGGGGCCTAGCAGGCCATCTTGTCCAATCCGCTATTCAGTGCAGAAATCCAAATCAAAGCACGTCTGACTGATGATTGGCTAGTTGAATGCCTCATGAATGGTAATCATTTTGTGGAAACAAGTTATGTGGATGATGGTGTGCAAAAGTAACTTGCTTCATGTATCCTGATAGATAGATAGATAGATAGATAGATAGATAGATAGATAGATAGATAGATAGATAGATAGATAGATAGATAGATAGATAGATAGATAGATAGATAGATAGATAGATAGATAGATAGATAGATAGATAGATAGATAGATAGATATTTTATTTCTATCCCGCCTATCTGATCATACTAGACCACTCTAGGCGGCTTACAATAAAAAAGCAACAATATAAATTTTAAAACGTTACAGCTTAACAGAGATAGAAATCAAAGAAAGATATATAGAGAAAAATCGTCAGGAGTTTTCTGTTGGGAAGGCCTGCTTATACATCAGCGTTTTTAGTTGTTTCTTAAACATGCCCAGCGAGGGAGCCATGCGAATCTCAGGAGGTAAGTTGTTCCAGAGGCGAGGAGCCACCGCCGAGAAGGCCCGATTTCTTGTCTTCTCCTTCCGGGCCTCCCTCGGCGTTAGGCTCCTCAGCCTCACCTCCTGGCTCGCGCGAGTGACACGGGTAGTTCTTGGCAGGAGAAGGCGTTCCGCCAAATATCGAGGTCCTAAACTGTTTAGGGCTTTGTAAGTAAGCATCAACACTTTGAAGTCGATGTGGAGTCGGATGAGCAGCCAATGCAATGCGGCCAGAGTGGGTGAGATATGTTGGTATCTTCTCACTCCACTAAGTAATCTGGCCGCAGCATTCTGCACCACCTGTAGCTTCCGCAGCAGCCTCAAAGGTAGCCCCACGTAGGTAGGTAGGTAGGTAGGTAGGTAGGTAGGTAGGTAGGTAGGTAGGTAGGTAGGTAGGTAGGTAGGTAGGTAGGTAGGTAGGTAGATAGATAGATAGATAGATAGATAGATAGATAGATAGATAGATAGATAGATAGATAGATAGATAGATAGATAGATAGATAGATAGATAGATAGATAGATAGATAGATAGATAGATAGATAGATGTTGGAGGATACCCACATACATGGATTTCAATATGTGTATGTATGCATGCATTTTGTAAGCCTACATCATGTCCCCCTCCTTTGCAGTAAAACCCTTGTAAGTGTCTGCTGAAATGTAAATCTCCACTGACCAATTGGGATTTAGCGTGAACATGACAGACTGTTCCATCCCCGCCACTCCCGAGCCCAATAAGGGAAGTCTTCAGCAAACCCTTGTTCCTCAACCTAACCCCCCCCCCCCGAATTGTTCTGAGGATAAACCTGGTGATTTTATAGGGCCCCTTTCAATCTCTCAGAAGGAAGTACAGGATACAGCCGTGAGAGATTAAGAATAACCAAACCGAACAAAACAAGGCACCTTATTCTTGCCTATGTAATTGTACGTTCTTTTCATACAGATTATTCTAACTCAAGCATTTAAATAATGTTACTGTATTCTGTCACTGTGTCTCACAGAATTGATTCTTTTCTTAATTGCATTCATCCAGATCGATGTCAGGTCTCTATTTTATTTAAGAGAAACAGACAATTTGCAGGCCTTCCCAGATGATTGTCATGGGCATATGTCACTTAAAACTTTGTATTTCTAGCTCCTGTTCTCCTGACCACAGATTTCCAATAGAAAATTATAATATGTCAAATATTTGAAGGGCTAATTTGAAGATTGGGTGGGCCTATTATTAAAATAGATCTGGTTTAACGCCATTTTTTTCTTTTTGCTTCTCCAAATCCTTTTGAAAATGTGCCCCAGTGACAATTCTATATCAATTAAGCACCCTCCTTGTCTCCTCCCCATTGCTGTCTGAACATAAGGAGAGCAGAATTGTTCCAGTGAAGCTGATGTGAAAAGCTTAATTGGATAAGCCCTTTCTTTACCAGTTTGATACACAGGCATATTTCTTGTCAGGGACTTTATTGAGAAAACAATTTGAGGTCGTCTGTTGTTAAACTCTGCAGCTACACAGCTTGCCTGCTTGAGATTTGTGGGGGTTTTTTGTGGGTCTTTTTTTTTCTCCCGGTGGGTTGAGGGAGAGAAAGAACAGAACAGCATGTCTTGAAAATGAGCACAGAGGGGTAGCATATGTAAACGAGGGAGGTTGTGTGCTTAGTCACTAATGACATCAGTCAAGCATAATTTAATGGCATGCCATGTTCATTAAGGTGGAGAAAGGCAGCTTAGATAAAACACCAAGCTGGTGACTCGTCTGCTGGGTCTCTTTTCTTGGAATTTCTGGTTATATCATAAAAGGAGATTGCTAGTCTGCCTTCAGTGAATGGAACCTGCGGGTTAGTGGCATCACAAGAATCTTTCCGTATATTGTTTTTAATACTTTATTCCCTCCGGACAACCTGGGAGTGTCAATGATATAAAATTGTGCTTAAAAAAAGAAAGTAGGAAGGGATTCAGAGAGTGGCTCTTCCCAGCACTTTTTATCAATTGGAACGTGCAAAGCAATTTCAGAAATGAAACAAACTTTGAACCTTGGTTGACCTCTGATTCATACATCTTTAGAAGATCAGATTCCTCTCGTAGGTCTACCACTGCATACTTGCATACAGCATCAGTGCTGGTCCACCACCACATCCTCAGGCTTATGCGGAGTTGAATATTGGATATGGGCTGATCATTGAAACAAGCAGCAGTGTTTACAGGACTTAGAGCTTAATACAGTGGTGCCTCACTTAACGACGTTAATTCTTTCCAGCGAAATCGTTGTAGAGCGAAAATGTAAAGCGAAAATTAAAAACCCATTGAAACGCATTAAAACCCAGTTAATGCATTCCAATGGGCTAAAAAACTCACCGTCCAGCGAAGATCCTCCATACGGCGGCCATTTTCGGTGCCTGTATAGCAAGGAATCCGTCCCTCAGCACAGCGGGGAGCCATTTTGAGCACCTGGTGGCCATTTTGAAAACCCAACGATCAGATGTTCTGATTGTCGTAGTGCGAAGAATCAGTTCCCAAAACAGTGAACCGATCTTCGCAAAGCGAAAAAACCCCATTTAAAACATCGTTTTGCGATCGCAAAAAGATAGTCGTAAAGCAGATTCGTCATAATGCAGGGCAATCGTTAAGTGGGGCACGACTGTAATGCCCGACAAATGGCAACACAAATACTAGAAACCTGTAAAGGCTTCTCTAATTTGGCGTAAGGTCAAGGGCAGAGAAAATGACAGGTTACCCATCACTCGGAAGGGCCGTGTCTGGAAAAACTAGTGTCAGAAGCAAAAGCTTGTGTACCACCAGAGGTCCTTAACATCCATGAGTTTCCAATAAAGACTGCTATAAAAGGATGAATCCAGGGGAAGAACTTAGCTGAGCTGTTTCCTGATCTGGAATGTTTCACTAATAGGTGGTCCTTTGCTTCAACTTGATGAGAGATAATTCCAGTTTTGATTTCAAATGTTTTCCTTTGGAATTTTTTTGGGTAAGAGTCGGATAGTTAATTGCATGGCAGTTATCATGTACAAAGTGCCTTATACTTTTATATAAATACAAAAGAACACAATTGAGATTACTGAAAAAGTAACTTACCAACTGAGCTAATTCTTTCCACAATAATTTTATAAGATACTCTACAGTTCATACTGATTTCCAAAATTGCAATAGATTGGATCCTTTCCCCCCCTCCTGTATAGCTAATAACTTTGTCTTAACTTCAAGACATTGAATTAAAAAAATATATCCAGACGAGGAGATTCCTGTTAGATTAGAAAGACACATGGGGTGGAAGAATGGAAAGAGACACTTACTTTAAGAGGATCACCACTCCTATAGCATACCATTCACAAAATGAATCTTTAAGGCAATACCTCCAGCACACCATGCGTCTGTCCTTTGTAAACAAAGCTCCCTCCCCTTCAGAGGTTTATTTGAAAGTTCATAATGATATGACAATTTCATTAAAACATGAATGTTTATTCAGGCAAGATGTGTGATAGCACTTGTCCTGGATGATAGGACAGCATGATTGTCTCTCTCCCAACTGATCAAGGGTAGATTGAATGCTGGTCAAGGGTGACCATTATCTGGGGAGTAGGGAGATAAAGCTGCAAAGTGGTTTATGATTTAAGCCATAGTTGCTGAATTCTTCAATTGTTATGCAGATGGTATAACTCTTAGATGTTAATTGCTTCAAGTTCAGAAATGTTCATAACCATTATCTGTTACATACTGAGTCACAAAACGTTCTTAACTTATGGCAATTCATCTCTTATATTTTCGTTGTTGGGCCTGTCTGTTTACTTTCAAATAATAAATACATTTAGGAATCTAGAGGGGGCAAATGGTTCCTTTGCCCTTCCTCTGTGGGTGACCATGAGGCTGAACCAGAGAGACAGGGAGAAAAGCTTGCAATGCCTTTGGCCGGGGAATGTGTTCATAAGCAAGGTGAAATTTGTAGTAAAGATTTCTCAGATCCCAAACTTATCAGCTGAACGAGGGCTGGACTGAATTAATATGCAAACATATTTTAGAGAGGAAAGAAATGATTTGGGGAGATGCAAATTGTTGTCCAGATTGAAAACCGAAAAGGTTCCCAGTCTCTGTGTCTCTTGCGCTGTTTTGTGGCTATTTACATCCGGTGTGTCCCTCTCTATTTCTGCTCTTACATCTCTCCCCATCCCTGTTTTCCCTTCCTCATCCTAACCAATCAGGGATCCCTTAAATGAGTGTCCCAATATAGTGTAGCCTGTTATACTGGTGCTCCACTGCCAGAACAAGCAACGTACCTGTCACCATAGAAGGAGGAGGGGGTGTGATCAGAGAAGCAAAGAAGCATCTCTCCTCATCCTGTGATGTAGCAGTTCCTTTGCTTGTCCAGGTAGGGTTGCATCAAAGAAATGGAAAAGCAGAAATGCCCTGTTGTCGCCTTTCCTCTGCCTAGTATTTCATTTTTTAATTTATTTTATTAGATTTCTACCCCGCCCATCTAGACCAAAGGTCTACTCTTGTGTAGACCACAGAGACCTGTGTCCTGTGTCTCTGTTGGCCAGTGCTTGCAGCTTACAAACAGGGTTGTAGAGTATTGGCTTAGTCTTCATTACTACAGTTCAGTAGCTTTCCCAGTACACCAGTTATAATTTTTAATAGTGCTGTCTAAGGTCTATGTTACGTATATCCAGTCCACTAATGTCTGTGCACTGCACACATCATAATCAGCCTATCCACTTTAGCCTACCTTTAGCACTTCTCCTTCCCACTGCCTTTCAGAAGGAGGGATTTAAGAACCACAACATTTTCCTGTTACAATCAGTGGGCATTATGGGTGCTACCATCGCCCAAAGTTTCTCCTCCACCACCAGTCCCTCCTTGAAATGTAAGATCCGGACGATCTCATTTGTACCCTGCATCTTCATCCTCTTACACTTTGTCTCTTGTTTTATATCAAAGACTTTTAAAATGAAAGCATTAAAAGACAGAAAGCGCACTGCTTTCCCATTTGTTCCTCTTCTTGAAATTCATGTTATGGATGATCGATACTAAGGAACAAGATCAAGAACAATAATTGGTTCAAGCAGCTAGAAATGGAGGAGCTGTATGTATCGAATATCAAATAATAGCACAATCTTCTTAATTAAAGAAAAGAGGAGGTAGAAGCAGCTTGTGACTTGGAAATTTCACAACCAATGGATTAACTATAAACCCACAAACAAACAAACAAACAAACAAGAATCACAGTGTATTTCTGAAATTGACATCCACCTACCCAGTTAAGGTGTTTGTCTGGCCAGTACCCTACGTGATTTTCCTTCTCATGGCCCTGTTTCTTCCCTAGGCCATTTTCAAGATATGGTGGCATCCAGTCCTTCCCAAACCACAACCAGGTTTCCATGCTTCATCAAAGAACCATTTGGGCAATTTTTTTAGCTATATTAAATAAACAAGCACATGATTTTCTAAATACCTGCCTGAAATAAGTGGATGTCCCAGCTAACCATTGGGTAATACTTTAAACCATTAACCTTTAGATTGTTGGCTTTTTCCACCCACCCCACCAACAGAAGAGGCAGATAACATATGAGCAAGCAAACAAACAACAGGCTTGAGAAAGGGATGTGTATATAAAACTGCCTGAGCCTGGAGGCTCAACTTCTTAACACTAGACTGAGCATGTATATGGTCAGGACTGGACAGAAATGTGTAATAAGGAACCTTGTGGCCTGTTGATAAATTATCCTTGGGAGGAAAATAAATAAATAAAACTACAGCATTTGTATTTCTTTTTTCCTCCTTTGTTGTTGTTGCTGCTGCTGGTCCTATGAGTGAGGAGGCTCAAGGCCTGTTGGTGCAGAAGGAGATCTATTGATTGCCAGCTTGAGTCTCCATGTATTTTTAAGAATCTCTGTCTCTTTCTTAAGAGCAAGTACAGGTTTTCATCAGGAAGGGAGGAGGAAATGAATAAACAGCAATACATAACACGTGCTTGATATTCTAAAGAACAGTTGAGAAAGGGTGATAGAATGCACTTTGAAAGTGGGATGAGGAAATTATTTTCTAGCTCCTGGGTTATGCCTGTAGAGTATGCTGATTTAACTCCCTGGTTTTCACCGAACAAGGCTCTGGGAGCATTGTAACTAGCGACTGTGTGTGAGATCTTCCACAGGACCTCCTCAACGGATAGAAAGAATTCCTCAGAGCAGCTTTATGAGCTGGAGATCTATGAATGTTTCTGCTTGGTTCTACATTTTGATGCTCTGTAAAATTTCACATAAATATATTCCAAAAATGGTTGAATCCCCCAGTCCTTATCATGACTATATGTTTTGACATGAAGTCTGTTTTCATGTCATGTCTCCCTTTGCACGCATTGTATCTCCTTCGATTCAATATGGCGCCTTTGCTTCCTATTTATCTCAACCCTTCTTCTTGCTCACGTGCACACTTACAGTCATTCAGCTTCTTTCATTTTTGACCTTCCCCCTTTCCCCACCTCTCCTTTTGAATCTGTTTCTTTTGTTACTGTCTGCTCTCTAAGTAATATTGCCCCCACTGCTTAGTGGAAACACATGTGATACAAATGGAGCTTTGTTATCCAAGGAAGTCAACCAAGGAGCAACACATAGACACATCTTTTGCAAAAACAAGTTCTCCTTTCCTTCAGAGCAGAAGAAAAGACATGTTGTGGCTCCTGAGTGCTTCTTTGCTTGTTCGACATGAGGTTCCATCTGTGGAATAGCTCTTCTTTTTCCTCATATCTTTTCCTTGCCCCACTATGGAGAAGACAACTCTCCCTGCATCCCTAACAGGGCGCACCATATGTTCCCAGTTGCCTAGAGACCCCCCTGCAAAATCTTCTAACCCTTATGGTAAAGCAAGGCACCTCAGTCGATGGATGAAATTTCTTCTGCATTTTTGGTAAGCAAAATACATGCTGAACGTGGTGTGAAAAGCACATACTGAATTCATTCTGTGATAGATACCTATACCCAAGTAGTATAGTACAGGAGGCAGAAATGTTAAGGAAAACCATCCATCCTCATATGCATTCAAAGTTTCACACTGTAGCTGTCTTGGAGAACTGATGACATATGCCTATATGACAGTGTACACGGATTTTACTAGTAAAGAATGGAGCTGTGAGGATTAGCCTCCTTTAGGGCTTTCTGGGGAGGAGGTAAATTGGTGAAGGGTCTTTAATTGAGGAGAAGAGAACCACTGTTGTTGAATTCCTGCAGCTGATTTTCCAGTGTGGAAAATGATAAATACTTAAGAGAAAGCTCTTTCTCCTTTCCTTGCTGGTCCATGTGCACAGTAAATGCAGTGGTATTCCATCAAATCATTGATACCTGCCAGGAAGATCTTATTTTTACTGCAGGAAATTAATGCTTACCTTTTTGCTCTGCTAATTTTTATTTATTTCTTATACTGACTTATGTTGTCTGGGAAGCAGCCTGTGGAGCAGCCATTTTTATTGGTATGGTGGTGGAATAGATTGAATCAGCAGTGCCAAGACTAGTTAGATTACAGGTTGTTAACATATTGCTCTGGTATTCATCCCATGTGATGGAATGTTATATTTTTTTTATTTTTTGTATTTCTCTTTTTTGACTACTTTGGGAAAAATCCCTAGAGAAATGCATGTCCTTCCTTCCTTCCTTCCTTCCTTCCTTCCTTCCTTCCTTCCTTCCTTCCTTCCTTCCTTCCTTCCTTCCTTCCTGCCTGCCTGCCTGCCTGCCTGCCTGCCTGCCTGCCTGCCTGCCTTGCTTCCTTCCCTCTGTCTTCCCCTTCCTTCCTTCTTTCCTTCCTTCCTTCTCATGAAAATGTCACAAAATCACACATTTTTGAAAGTGCTTTGCCTTTCAGAAGTAGACTATTAATACATTTTAGAGTTAGCTTAAACTGTCAACTTCAGATGCAAGAAGGAGAGGAATGAATACATTTCCAAACTTGGGCTTCAAAACAAGTATCTCAAAGTATCTGGCTTTAAATAGCCAGTCTTAATCAACAGGAAAACCATTTTGGCTTTTGCTGGCCAGGTAGGCTACTTACTACCTGGGCAAAAACAGTGTTGCCTGACCCTGCATCGGTCTTACCATTTCTCTGCCTGCTACATATTCACAAGAAACTAGGCACAACTACTGTAGTTCCTGATAAAGTTCTTTCAGAGTCTTTTAGGCCAGTCTTGAGATCTTACAGCAAAATTCTTTTTTAAAAAATAATCAGTGAGAACTGATGAAGATATATTTATTACTAGCCTTAGCGATATCTTCACATAAGCAACAGGAGTCCATGAGAACCTATCTACCTTTTGCCCCCTTTGAAGAGGAGGGTTGGTTGGGCATGTCTTGTTTCATTTGTACCTGTATTCATAAATAGACCACCTCCCCTGTCTCGACTGAAACATCTAAATATATGGTTAAACAATAAGGCTTTGATGCCAGATTTGAACAGCCGATGCCTGCGATCTTTGGAATGTTTACAACCTCTGTTTGCAGACTTGTTCGTGATCATGCTCCAGGAAGGCTAACGTTAGTAAACTCTGCTAAATTCCTGTTAGCAGATCCAAAGTGGAAGGAAGGAAGGAAGGAAGGAAGGAAGGAAGGAAGGAAGGAAGGAAGGAAGGAAGGAAGGAAGGAAGGAAGGAAGCAAGGAAGGAAGGAAGGAAGGAAGGAAGGAAGGAAGGAAGGAAGGAAGGAAGGAAGGAAGGAAGGAAGGAAGGAGCTGATGATGGGTGGAAGGAAGGAAGGAAGGAAGGAAGGAAGGAAGGAAGGAAGGAAGGAAGGAAGGAAGGAAGGAAGGAAGGAAGGAAGGAAGGAAGGAAGGAAGGGATGGGAAGAAAGAGAAGCTTTTCTGTTCCTGCAATGATCAGCAAGAGCTACTATGCCATCTCTGCTCCAGTAGGAGGCTGCCTCTGCCCACCCTACTGGCAAAACCTTCACTGAAATGTAGGAGGCTTTGGAACAAGCACATTTAATCTGGGGTGGGGCTTTGCGGTGAAGAATATGTCCTCTCCTGGTGCCAGGAGCCCTATCTATCTATCAGTTGGTGCTCCCTAGTTTAGTTCCGATGGCGATGTGTCTGTGTTACAGAACAGCCTTTCATTCTTCTCAGGCTGAGGCAGGGAGAGAGAGATGGGACTTTCAAAATAGACTCTCCTCCTGATTTTAGCTTCCGCTTTCCAAGGCGCAGATTCAGAGAGGGGTGGAGGACGAGAGAAGGAGTCTACTTCCACGCTAGCCTCCTCTGCATGTTCTGTACCCCTCCCTCCCTCCTTCTGTCCCTCCCTCTCCCTTCCTCAAGCCGGGTGTTGCTTCTCAACTCCATACATTTATTTGCTTCAAAGCAATGACATTTTGAGTTAATTAAAGGCAAGATAATTCCATAGCATTTGCCACTGCCAGGCATGAATTGCAGGCAAGCATGCATTTCTTTTTTCCTTTTTACAAAATCTGCTATATATCTTTTATTTTCTTTTAACTGAAATAGTAAGCTGCCTGATGAGCTAGCTGGCTGGTGTGTGGTGGGAAGGGGAAGAGAGAGTCCTACCGGAGGCAAAGAGGATGGGAAGGATACACCTGTCTGATTGTCCATTTTTAAAAAGCCATCACAGGTAGCACACACAGGTCCACATTCTGTTTTCAGAGAAGTCAGTGGACAGATCCTGTCCTGGGGTGACTCGGGTACAATATTATCAGGGGAAGAAGCAAAATGCAGTCATTTTTAGCAAGGAACATAAATAGAACCACCAAGTGGCCTCTTTAGCAAGTTTTTTGCTGTGTGAGCTGAACGATGATGTCCAAAGCAGCAATTAGTAGAACATGCAAAATCTGTGGTCTCTCCCCACATCCCTAACACAGACTCGGCCCAGCCCAGTTTAGGGATTAATGACACCTATCACTCATTGGGGGGGGGCAGGGCTTGCTCTAGCAGCTTGAACTCTGTTGTCGGCAGACTGTTCCCAAACATTGTTTTAAGCTCTGTATTCTGCTCTATAGCCTCTCTCCCAAAACATGCATACACTCACAGAGTGCTTTTCCACTGCCGTAAACAGTTTGCATCTCTGTCTCACCTTCCATCCTTATTCTGTAAGATTTGTAGTGCTGATTCCTCTTTAATTTTTTTTTCCTTTGGGGGGTGCTGCATATCATAATGAACAGAAGGGGGATGACATGAGATTTGAGCAAAGCCTTTGAAGAATTTGTAGCACCCGGAGAAAAGAAGGAGATAGAAATTTGAGGCAGGTTTTCTGAGATTTGAGAGAAGGACCATTTTGATGCAAGAGGAGAGAGAGAGATGCTGCATTTGGGGGGGGGGGGGTATGTGTTTCTTGGTGCAACTCACAAGAAAGCTTTGCCCCCAAGCCCTATGCAGTTCTGACAAATGGCACAGCTGCCGTTAGACCTTAAAGCTTCGCCAGATTACTCTGGTCCTCTGTAGACTATATACAGATTTCATAAGTAGCATTATAAGGAGATAAGGAGAAAAAATATATATATCTGCTTGGTTTTAAAATGCAACAGTCACAAGGTACAATACACCAAAGGATCCTCCAGCCATCAAGTTGATTTAAATATGTGCTTCTCTGTGGGTTATTCTGAGCCATGCTTTTCGAGGCTCAACCCTGTAGGGCTGAGAGGAATTTAAGACATGTTCCCCACCTTACCCCATAAAGATTAACAAGTCAGGTAATGTACACCAGTCTAAAAATTGTAAATGCTATCTTCCTTTTATTTTAAACATTATTTCTGTTTTTCTTTTACAAAAAAAAGAGTCAATAATTGGTACTTTTTTTACACTCTCAGATTTTTTTCTCTCTCTCTGCATATTGACAGATCTTTAGAGAGAGCTGTTTTGCGAAATATCATTTATCTTTTGAAAGTCGAATGTCTTGGAGATTTTAAGCCACAATAAAGCTAAAATATCGAGTCTTTTTGGACAGCTCTCTCTCTTTTTAAACATTTTTTTGTCAAAGAAGGGCACTGGTAAACACAAGTCAACCCTCATCCAACCGTCTCTTTGCCCACAGCTATTTGGTTGCACACTCGGTTAAATCCCCCACCGGAAAAAGCATTTAAATCATCACACCTCACACTCCCTTGCTGGCTGCTGATGGCACGTACAAGATCCATACTCATTAATGATCACCAGAGCGCCTTCAATGTGGTTGGGTTTGTAATCAACATAATACTCCTGGGCTGACATGGCAGCCATCTGATGCATGGTTTGTTTTTGTTTCTGCTTTCTACGCTGTGTCACAAAACATTGTCTTAGGTGCCTAAGGCTGGCTGGGAAACACTTCCATGAAACGTACAACACCAAAACCACTATGAGGAAAGAGAAGATGAGGGCCATGGTCCCCGTTACCACCTTGTGAATCTGAACCGCATTCTCGGCGTTCTCGTTGGGCATAGTTACCGTGAAGGCATACGTCGTTCTGTCCCCTTCGAGGTCCTGCAGGTCGTAGTTGACCGTGCCAGGACTGCTGCTGAACATTTGGTCACTGTTGTTTGCCACAGCAGACAGGAGGTTAACATCAGTTGTGTAGTCTGCTGCGTCTTCACATAAATGAAAAGCATAGACTGCATCCAAGACATCCTCACCCTGGGCATATTCAGGGGTGGCACAAAGGAGATTGCTGTCATAGCGGCCTTTGAAGTTGCTCAGCCAAGAGGCCAAGGCACAAACGTTACGGCCACAATCCCAGGTATTTGCAGAAAGGCTGATGCTAACGAGGGACTTCCAGGAGTTGAGGATTCTTGGGTGAATGTAGGTGAGTCGATTAGAATCCAGCTGAAGGGACTGGAGATGAGGTACACTTTCGAAAACGTGAGGTTCGATGTATTCAATCTCGTTGCCCGAGAGGTCCATTTTTTCTAATTTCCATATCCAGTCCAAAGAATTCACCACTATAGTGACCTTATTCCTCCGTAGGCAGAGGGAGTGCAAGGAGATCAGCCTTGGGAAGTGGGCCAAGTTCACTTTGACCAGGTCATTGTGCTCAAGGTGTAACTCGGTGAGTTTGAACAAGCCAGCAAAGGAGTTTCGAGCCAGGCTTTTCAACTGATTGTATCCGATGTCAAGAAACTTGAGGCTACGGCAGTCTTGGAAGATGCGGACGGGCACAAATTTGATGGCGTTGGACCGCATGTGCAAAGTCGTCAGCTTCCGCAGCCCATGAAACAGGTCCGGCTCCAAAGCCTGCAAGTTATTGTAGGATAAATCCACACTGCGCAAGTTCGGCATGGGCCGGAAGGTGGTGTTGGGCAGTTGTGTGATTTTGTTGGAACTCAAAGTGAGCTCTTTAACTCTCCGCAGCTTTTGAAAAGCATTTCCCTCCACTGAGCAAATGTGATTGTGATCCAGATAGAGCCACGTGAGTTGCATTAACCCTGTGAACTGTCCATCATGCAGCTCAGAGAGACTGTTGTACCGCAACGACAAGCCCATCACACCCGACAGGTTGTGCGGCATCTCTGTGAGGTTCAGCGACTCGCAGTACAAAAGCCTGCCCTCACACCGACAGAGCTGTGGACACCCGCTATTTACGGCTGGAAGCATTTTGCAAAAAATACCCAGCGTACACAGGATCAACCCTGGGGGCTTCCTCAGCAGCCAGTTTAAACAGACACCAATAAGAAGGAAATCCATTAGCAAGAATATCCCCAAATGTGCTGGAGAATGTCCATTGAATCTCTCTGTTCGCCAGTTGCCCTTTTCGTATGAATTCTACACCATATTGTATGTCAAACGGGGGGCAGAGGGACAGGGACGAGGCAAAAATAAGAGAATCATCGGGCCAAGGATGTCACTGTTGAGGGTTTGTTTTTGTTTGTTCTAGAAAAAGACAGCATGCAGAGGAAAATCTGTACAGCATTAAAGTTCAGACGCATTCACAAGGTACACGGGTGCCTGTCCATTTTAGATGCCGCAGCAAAGAATAGAACAATTTTTTTTTAAAAAAAAAATCTCTCTCTTTTCCGCAAAAGAATGAAATTAAAAAGAGTCTTACCCACCCTTTTTCCAGAGAGTGACAAGCTCCATTCACCGGCTTCCTTTGTGTTTGGACTTAATTATATGCACGGCTCAAAAAGAGCTCTCTGTTGCTACAAATTCTGTCTCTTTCAGCTTTCTGCGAGGCTGGCAGGCTCACAATATCTCACTTTGCTCCGTCTCAAAGGGCGAGAGGCATGTCCAGCTAGCTCTTTTCTCTCTCTTTCTCTCTCTCTCTCTCTCTCCTCCCTTATTTTTAAGCTGACTCCCAGGACCTTCAAGTTTCAGAAGTATGGGCATAAGGGTTGATCTTCATTCCTCCCTTTCTCTCTTTCCCCCCTCGGTCCTTTTTTTTTTTCCTCTGCAGTTAATTCTGTGACGTGGGGAGGGAGAGAGGAGGAAAAAAAAAAGAAAAAAGAAAAAGAAAGCAAGGAGCCCCTTCCAAAACTCTTTGCTCAACAGCTCCCCAGGATTTGACCATCTCTTTAATGTCCATCATTGGAGACGAGCGAGCGGCGAGAACCTTTTTACTCCACTGAGACAGCTTACACTTCATTCAGGGACCGGACCGGCTCAAGATGGCTTTATTTCCCATTCCTGGTTGGCTTGGCTTGTTAGAAGATGCTTAGAGCAGAGAGAGAAACCGAGAGAGACAGCAAGAATCCCCTTCCTTCCAGCCGAGCAGTATGTAGCTCCAGCATGCAGAGGCACCTAGCGCTCACTGAGTGTCGTAAGCTCTTCATGATTGTATGCCTTGCGCCGTGCTTCGCCGACATGGGCAAATGGGAAAAGGGGTGGGCATAAAACCAACATTTTAGTGAACCAGTAAAGGAATATATGTTCTCTGATGAAATGGAAAATACTTTAAGCCCTCTCACTGTTGCTCAAACACACACACACACACACAGGCACACAGACACACACACATGCACACACAGAGAGACACAGCTGGAACAGCAAGACATTTCTAAGGAGGAAGCTTTGAAATGTAGATCCCACCCCCTTTTTCCTTCTGTTTCAGGGGTCCCTGTGCATCGGCCACATAGGGGATTCAACACGGGACGTCTGGATGAACTCAGCTGACTGTTCAGGAGGAATGGGCGCCGATTATGACCCTTTGCGTTATCCTCTCTTGTTGGAAATGGAGGCTTTGATTTTTCCCCCCAGTCATTTCTTAGGGAAAAGTGTGTGTCAGTTTTCCTTCTCATTCCGATGTGTGTGTGTGTGTGTGTGTGTGTGTGCGTTTGGGAGAGAGGAGCGCTCTGCTGTTGATGGCCGGCTGATGCTTGTTGTTGCCACGCACAAACCAAGTCAGGCTGTTGCAGATACAACCGGGTTCATGCATGACCGGCTGCTGTTTGGGGGGGGGGTCTTCTTAACTCCTCTGCATTGTAACCCTAATAATGTACAGTATTTAGCACAGGCTCTCCCTCATGGCATTTTTGGTGACCAAAAATAAATAAATAAATAAAATTGCAGTGTTATTGTCTACAGCATACAGCAGAGTTATTTATGTGTTTATGAATCAGTCTACTGTGTAGTTTGTTCCGTGTGTTCGTGTGTGTGTGTGTTGATGTTGGTCCAGGATTGTAGAACCCCCCCCCCTCCAAGTTCTCTAGGACTATGCTGCTATTTTGTTAAACCGACCAAGAAATGCTTGCTGGCTAATTTTCAGCCATCATTAGGTATGGAAAAGGCCATTGTTGACAGACATTTTCTGCATCCTTTCGTGAGTTGGGGGAAGAAGAACTGATCTGTTGCCAGGGAAATGCTGTCCGATCTTTTGAAAACACCCCTGAAAGCCTGCCAGTGGCCGGTGCTTTTGGAGCAACCGGTTCAAATTTCAATATTTTGATAGCTAAATCCTAGGTCTCTTGCACATTCGAATCACAGCGCAGTGCTGAAGAAAGATGCATGCCAGGTTCCTTCTTCAAGAGCTGCTCTGCTGAGACGGAACCGGAGTGGCATTCTCATTTCCTAGCATGGTATTGACCAATATCTTGATTTCTTCTGAATTTATTTCAGTGTGTTTTGTGGCACGTCTGCGTTTGGCACCTAGTAGAAAAGAAGGAGGACAGTTAAATGAATTTCCATTCTAGGGAAGTCTCCCCAGATCCATAGCTCATGAAAAAAAAAGTTACCAAAGATATAGAAGGGATTCATTTTGGCACAATGTGTTATGTTGAAAACAGCGAGTGTTTGGAAGTTTTTTTGTTGCTGTTTTTTTTTTTCCAAAACTCAACCTGACCTTTTCAACATTCCTTCCTCGTGTTTTTAATATGCAGAGTGGATACTTAAGGAGAGATGCAAGCTTGAATCCCAACACACAGGAATCTTTCTTTTTCTTTCTCTCGGGGAGGGGTGGTGGTGGTATAAAGACGGCACCACCTCCTTCTCCTGCCTCCTCATTTCCTCCGCAGGCAGTTCTGTGCTGCTGCTTCTGCCCAGTGGTAGCAGAGTATACAAAACCAGCAGGGAGGTTGGTCAAAGAGGAATGGGCAAGGGGAAGGCTGTATAATATCCTGCCTGAGGCTGGATGGGTACATTGGACAATAATGGGTCAGCTTACACGTGGAACGTTGCCTGGACCGAAGAGGAACCAGAAATCTTGGCATCTCTGTGGGTTCAAGGAGCAACTGACATGGCTTTTAAAAGGATGTTGATTCTTTTGCAAATTATGACCGAGTCCTTTCCTTTCTCTTGGAGGAGGGGAGAGAAGATTGAATTAAAATGGATGTGTGTGAGAGAGAGAGGGTGAGAGGGAGAGAGACAGAAATGTTATTGCTACAACCTCTGTCCCATTGCAGCTTTTAATTCATAATTATTTATTTATTTCTTTATTTATTTATTGGACTTATATACCGCCCCATAGCGCTACAAGCACTCTCCGGGCGGTTTACAATTTAATTATACAGGCTACACATTGCCCCCGCCCCCAGCAAGCTGGGTACTCATTTTACCGACCTCGGAAGGATGGAAGGCTGAGTCAACCTTGAGCCGGCTACCTGGGATTTGAACCCCAGGTCGTGAGCACAGTTTCAGCTGCAGTACAGCGTTTTAACCACTGCGCCACGAGGCAGTGATCCTTAGGTAGCTGAAAGGGAAAAAAATGAGCATTTGACTGAAGTTGTAGGAACACACAAGAAGGCGGTTTTTATCAAGCCAAACTCTTAGCCTGTCCAACTCTGACAGCCAACGTTTGCCATCCTACACCGGAATAACCACGCGAGACCAAGTGTACGGGTTAAACATGGGCCACGCTTTATTAAAGTCCATTCCATTCTATTCTCCTGACCATTGCCATCCTTTGGCCAAAAAGGGGGTCCTGCTGTAGTGCGGATTCGGATTATCTCTTGATCATCACGTGATCATTGAACAGCCAGCAGGCTGTGTTCCAGCCTCAGTCATCCCCTTCTTTATTACCATGGGATAACTATTGGCCTCTAATTTCCCCAAATCCTCTCTCCTTCTCTCTGTGCTGACCGGGGGTCCGGGTGCGTCCCCATTTCCCTCCCAGCGCTGAGATCGCCTGATCGGCAGCACTGCAACTTCAGATATGCTGCAATTTTGAGCCATTACCATATATTCCAAGCTCCAATGCCTTTCAAATCCGCACTACCTGCCCCCAGCATGACCGAATTTTACTACCACCTATAAAAAAGGCCAACGCTCCTACTCCAGTGTGGGATAGGTGAAAAATCCCCGCCTCCACCGGCCAATCAGAAGATGGGTCAAAAATTCCTATCCGCCCCCCCCCCGATGAGTGACCAGCTAATCTCACACTAGAATATAGGGCGGGCGGGTGGGTTGTCGCTCAACCACACAAAGGAGGATGACAACAGGGATGCTCCCCTTTAAATATGCAAGAGAGGAAAGCACCCCGGCCACAGAAGTGGTCTTTATAAAGTACCAATCATCTGTGCTTGCCATGGGCCATAGAGGAGCCAACATACAGAGGAAAGTTCGTTCAAGGTATAAACTATGTATTATATGGAGTTCTATATAAATTTTCTGCAACGTGTCCATTTTAATGGAAAGTGTAGTCACTGGACTTGGCAATGAGGGGCAGAGAAGGAAGCCTTCTTCTCCTCCAGATGTTCTTCTTTTGAAAACCTCTGTTTCATTCACCTCTGCACATAGTAGCTCCCAACAGGAAAAAAAGCTAAATTGATTCTTCTTCCCCCCCCACTCCTCCTCCTCCTCCTCCTCCTCCTCCTCCTCCTCCTCCTCCTCCTCCTCCTCCTCCTCCTCCTCCTCCTCCTCCTCTTCTTCTTCTTCTTCTTCTTCTTCTTCTTCTTCTTCTTCTTCTTCTTCTTCTTCTTCTTCTTCCTACTACTGCTGCTGCTGCTGCTGCTGCTGCTACTACTACTACTACTACTACTACTACTGGCGCCTCGCAAGACAAATTAAATTCATTCCGAAGTTAATGTTGTCTTGCCAAAAATTCATCTTGCGAAACGCGTTTTCCCATAGGAATGCATTGAAATCTAATTAATGCGTTCCTATGGGCAAAAAAAGCCAGAACAAAGTCAAATTGGTTTTACAAAGGGTTTATTAAGTGCTCTTTAAAGCCATACATATTGTGCAGATGATTTTAAAAACATTCACTCAAAAAACTTTAACTTTTTAAACATCATAGAAAAACATTTAAAAATCAGCAAACATGAGGCAGGAACAAAAAATGGAAAACATTTGTCTTGTGAAGCATAGCCATAGGAACATTTGTCTTGCGAGTCATCAACCCCCATTGCCAAAACCATTTGTCTTGCGAGTTTTTTGTCCTGCGAGGCACCACTGTACTACTAAAGTACCAGGCATAGTCAACCAAAATTATAAAAAACATTGACTGGTATTGTACAACCAAGGTTTTAACCAAAAACCTAACTTATGTTTTCACCAAAAACCTAAGTATCTGTTAAATATTGGTGCAGTATGTGTGCTGTTTTTTGTAGCATTGTTGATGATGATGATTGTTGGGTGGCAGTGGGAACTGGATCGGCTTTGAGAAGCGGAGAGCCAGTAGGGAAGGAATTTATTTATTCATTCGATTTTTATACCACCAATCTAGCAAATTGCTACTCTGGGCATCAGACAACAGAGGTAAAGACACATTTTATATAAAACAACCATGACAAGCTAAACCTAACCTACAAGAAATAAATAAGACAGGCAGCAAAAACTTATTAATTGGCATACCATGGATCTCTCCTTCTTCCTCCTCCTCCTCCTCTATTTCATTCCATTTGGGAGCGGCTTCCTAAAAGCTTCTCTAAAAAGCTGATTTCAGCTGCTTTTTATAGGCATGGAGGGAGGGAGCCTGGCAATAACTGTGGCGGCGCATTCCACAGAGAAGGTGCCACAGCCGAGGAGGCCCAGCTTCCGGCCAATGTTTTTCCAGGCCTCTTGAGGTGTCAGTATCTGCAGGTATGAGTCTGTGAAGATCTGATGAGATGGGCAGTCAAACTTGGCCAAAGACATTCAGACAAGTAATGAGGTCCCAAACTGTTTAGGGCTTTGTCTGTGAAGACCAAAACCTTGAACCTGGCATGGAAGCAAAATGGTAACCAATGCAGGAAAAAAAGCAGAACTTTCATCTGTTTTTTTTTTCTCTTTTTTTTACTTGAAAAACAACTGCAACAGCACACTTCAGCGGACAGTCATGTAGAAGGCCTTGGGATATGGCTGGAACATTCTCCCCTAGATGTTCCAAAGACCTAAAGCCATTGTTTCCTGTCTCTGTGTAAGTTTCAGTGTCTTTTCTTGACACAGAAGCCTTTTTCAGGGGCGGGATTGGAGTACAGTGCAAACTTGAGAGTAAGCACCATTGGATTTAACTATGAGTAACCATTGTTAAGTATCTGTGTTTCTGCAGGCAGCATGTATTATCCATAAAGCAGAAGCTGCCCTAAAATGCTACGTCCTACTAGGCTTGGCTAGTATGCAGGTGATGGTGGACATGAACCTTTAACCATCTGTAACCAGCTAACTCAGGTTTCCTGGTTCTTTTGCTTGATCCAGTGTCCTCCTTTTGTCAGAGCTGAGGGATTGTGCTGTGCTCTCTGATTCCGCACCTGGCACCATTCAGCCCATCTAGTCAAGACCCACATAAGGCTTGACGCTGACAGTACAAGCGTCATTGTGCACTCGTAGGCATCACGCAACTAAAAAAAACACACACACACACATGGGGATAATAAGCACGAAGGAATGTTCTGGACACTACACTTTAAGAAGGACACCAACAAATTGGAGCAAGTTCAGAAGAGGGCAGTGAGGATGATCAGGGAGACTGGAAACTAAGCCCTAGGAGGAAAGACAGAAAGAATTGGGCATGTTTATCCTTGAGAAAAGAAGACTGAGGGGAGATAGGAGAGCACTCTTCAAATAGTTGATAGATTGTCATACAGAGGAGGGGCAGGATCTGTTCTCAGTCCTGCCAAAGTGCAGGACACATGATAATGGTCTCAAACTACAGGAAGCCAGATTTAGGCTGAATATCAGGATAAACTTATTAACTGTTCAAGCAGTACGACAATTGAACCAATGACCTCATGAGGTGGTGAGCGCTCCAGTGCTGGAGCCATTGAAGAGAAAATTGGGCAACGATCTGTCCGATCTGCTTTGATTTGAACTCCTGCACTGAACAGGGGGTTGGATTCAATGGCCTTCTTGAACTCCATTATTCTGCGATGCTACGATTCACATAATCTGGCCGTGCCCTGAAAGAAAAGGGACTAACCTATCAGAGTACTGCTGCACATTTTCCCCACACAAATTAACATGTTTCCTGTCTATGCAAATGGTTTGCTTTTTCAACAGCTCTGAGGCATCCCATATCAGAGAGGTCTGTAGAGGAGGAATATAGTAATCCAAACAGTTCACATACCTCAGTAAAGCCGTTTGGTGCAAAAAAAAGAGAGTCCATTTACAACTTTTTCTCTCCAGGACATTTCATTAAATTGACTGGTCAACAAATGCTGATTCTTACTCCCATAAAACTTTCTTGTAGTCTAATTATTCTGAAAGTTGCTTCATTCTTTTTCTTGGTTTAAGCTCATTATTACTAAAATCTTACCCTCCCACATTCCTCGCAAAGATTTACATCTAGCCAGTGGCAACTTGTATAAATTAATGATTTAAATGAGTGCGTATGTGTGTGCATTTTTAAATAGCCTGTCAGGAGAGGCCTATATATATATATGTATTTAAAGGAGACTGACTAAATCAATGCTAGGGCTATGTACATTTAATTTAAGTAATCTTGGCAGAGGTGGTGAAGAAACCAAGAAAATCACTTCTTGGTATTACTGGTGCAGAGGGCATGCAAACATGCCTATAGATATATATCTGAATGTGCATTTACATTATAGCAATACTTTCAGTTTATTTCCAGATCTTATTCAAGAACATATTCTGTCTTCCTATTATTCAGGCCTCACTTTCTTCAGCCCTCTTCAGGCATTATCTTAGTATGTGGTCCCTGCATGCATTGAGGAGACTGTGCTAAAAAACACCATCCCTTCCGTGGTTGCTTTCAGCATGTCAAAGTGATAGTCTGAAGAGGTTAAAACAATGCTATTTGGATACCCTCTCTGCATGAACCAGGACCCCAATGGGAATAAGGTGCTCTTGTTTCCCACGAAAAGGCCACTCAGGTAGGGCCCCCATCCCTTCTTCAGACATATTCCTTTCTTTCAAGCCCCCTGCTCCAAACTCATGCCATCCCTACCACGTGAAGCCTTTCATAATTTTGCTGTCCAGATTTTCATTTTTTTTTCTGCTCCTAGACAACCAGTGCAGGACCCCTCTACTTTTAATGGCTCTGTGAAACAGGGAGTGAGTATGTATGTATGTATGTATGTATGTATGTATGTATGTATGTATGTATGTATGTATGTATGTATGTATGTATGTATGTATGTATGTATGTATGTATGTATGTATGTATGTATGTATGTATGTCAACAGCCACAACCTTTTATTACTAATTTCTGAAGCACAAACCTACCACTCCCCATTCTGAAGCTTGCTAGGGATTCCCTTTCCTCAGCCTTGGGGTGGGGGAGAGGAAGTAATGGTTGCAAGTCATTGCCACTGGTCCCGCCACTCTTTCTTTGTTTCTTGGTTTCTATAATAATCATGTCCTGTCAAGTCAGTTTTGACTTAGGGTGACCCTTTTCAGGGTGTTCCAGGTAGAGGAGACTCATTAGTGGTTTGCCACCCCCTTCACCTCAAATGCTGAAGACTCTGGTGCTACAGTTGCTGTCCTGTGATGAAAACTGGAGGGCTGCCTCTAAAACAACAGCAACAAGAACAACAACAACACCGAAACCCTTTTTAGATTGCGGTGTTCCCACAAGGTCCACAAGCTGTCCTTAGACGTGGCTCACCTGTCTTTGGTCGACATTGTTTTTGCCCAATCTCTCTCTCACACACACACACACACACACACACACACACACACACACACACACACACACACACACACACACACACACACACACACACACACACACACACACACACACACACACACACACACACACACACACACACACACACACACACACACACACACACACACACACACACACACACAACTCTCCCACTGTGAGTCATGATGCTGATGTCTTAATGGGGTCTATCTCCACCCGGTTGGTTTTGCTTCTCCATTTAGATTATCTTTTGAAACAATCTTTTGGAGAAACTGTGGTTGAGACCGACTTTTTTGAACAAGTTGTTCTGAAAAATCTATGTTTCAAAATGAGCTGGTTTAATTTAAATGGCCATGTAGCCCCTGCTCGTCTTTCTGACCAATATGCACCTGACACTGATGGCAGGATGCTCGGATTCCAAGAAACATCACCAGTCTGCTCTTGGCCGCTTGCATTTTTCAAAGCAATATCCATCAGAGTGCTATAAAATGGAATCTGAGTGGTGATTTTAATTTCCCTTTGTGGCTGGCAATGGACATACTCAAACTTTGATCTTTACTCTGTCGTCTTTAATTTCCAAGTGCAGCGAACCATGGAGTTTCTTATAAAGGGAACATTTAAAGAAAGAACTGAGGAGGGAACGAAGACTTCAAGAGTAGTAAGCTAAATGAGTTATTTCTCTGATATTTACATCTGGAATGCTGCTGACATTTGCTGCACAGCCCCTGCTAAATGGGAATTTAAACAGAATTTCAGCTGAGCAAGGAGCCAGCAAGTTAGATTACCATGACATGCTTGACCTTCTCCCCCTCCCCCATCATAAAATATAAGTTACTATTTTTCACTCCAATGGAACTTCAACGTGTTGTGGTAAGTGTCATTAACTTTCAAGCTGTTGCTTCTTTAGTACGTACATGGGATGTGCTCTTCTCTTCCGGCAAAGGATCTACTCCTTCAATAGCCTTATTTATTTTGACAGTGTGCCAAATGTACATTTATTCACGTAGATACAGTTGTTCTCACCACCAGATGTAAGTGTGTAGCTATAAGATCAGTCGAGGAGGTGACCTACATAAATAGTGAGTGATGCTGCTATTCTCCTCTTCCTCCTCCTCCTTAACTTACTTATTTCAGCATTATGAGTAATAATATTTTCCCAGGACTGTCACTTGTATCTATTTTATCTCATAACTTGTTCTACAATAATGTCCCATATGTATGATATATAAATATATTGTTGGCCTTTCCTTGCCAGCCTGCTTTGACAGAGAGTGGGAGGCAGTTTGTCAGGACGCTGAGAAGGCAGTGATGGGGGAGGGAGCGTGCTGCATATATACCACCACGTCAATCTCTCCCTGGGCACTTTACAATCTAATTATGCAGGCTACTCATTACCCCACCCACATGAGCTGGGTGCTCAATTTGCTGATTGTAGAAGAATGGAAGGCTAAGTCAACAACCTTGGGCCAGCAACCCGTCAGAATCTAACTCAGTTGACGAGCACTGGTTTGACTGCAGTGTTGTTGTTGTTTAGTCATTAAGTTGTGTTCATGACCCCATGGACCAGAGCATGCCAGGCCCTCCTGTCTTCCACTGCCTCCCGGAGTTGGGTCAAATTCATGTTGGTCACTTCGATGACCCTGTCCATCCGTCTCGTCCTCTGTCGTCCCCTTCTCCTCTTGCCCTCACACTTTCCCAACATCAATGGGTCTTTATTGCAGTACTGCCATTTAAACCCTATGTCAGATGTAAAGATGGGCGCCAAACGACAGTTCGGCAATTCAGGCTGGCTCACTTATAAACTGAACAGGTCTTTGGCGCCTCAAAGGCCCACCTCCTCTGGGAGGCGCCCACTCAGAGACAGTGCCGGGAGGAGGCAGAGCAGGGAAGCCAGGCCGCTGCCTCGGAGTGGGTGACTGATGGATGAGGACGCCCTTTGAAGTGCCAAATCCCTGTTTGGCCAAGAAGTATATTGGCACAAACCACCAAACCATTTCTAGCCAGAAGGATATACCCAACAAGGGGAAACCAAAACATAAGCAAGAGTGTCTCCTCATAACTTCCCTTTCCTGTGATGTTGTATGAAATATCACTGCTACTGTAGGGAACCATTTTTATTTATTTATTTATTTATTTATTTATTTATTTATTTATTTATTTATTTATTTATTTATTGGAGTTATATACCGCCCCATAGCGCTACAAGCACTCTCCGAGCGGTTTACAATTTTTTAATTATACAGGCTACACATTGCCCCCCCCCAGCAAGCTGGGTACTCATTTTACTGACCTCGGAAGGATGGAAGGCTGAGTCAACCTTGAGCCGGCTACCTGGGATTTGAACCCCAGGTCGTGAGCACAGTTTTAGCTGCAGCACAGCGTTTTAACCACTGTGCCACTCACATGCATTATCGTACAGCTAATTGCTTGCTGGCTGCTCACATCCTGTACACTTAAGAAAAAGGGGCTAGGATAATCATGCTTAGCGGAGTTGTCAGGAAAAGCCCTCCAGAAGTCTGTCAAGAAGCACTGCGAATCCACTTCCTTTTGTAAGTGTTTTGTAGCCCTTGGAAGTACCTGTGTTATGTAGATCAAGTGTGGAATTGCAAGCAGCCCGATCACGTGTCGCAATGTGGGTCGAGATTTGGTTTAAACTGGTTGAGTTGCCATGGCTTACCTCAGACCACCCTGGGAACTGTTGGTTTCGAGACACATCGGAAGCCTTTTGGTGTAGCCGTCCAGAAGAATCAAGCAATGAATCTCCTTTCAGAGTTTTCTAAGAATGTGCCATTCCAATGGAATGTTTGTGCAGTTGTGGCTTGTCTCCAATTCAGGTCGTTGATGTTAACAAAGTGAGAGGTTCATTACTGCCTTACGCTCTTCCAGGACCCCAAGTCCTTTTCTGTCATATCCTCTATTGCTAACCCTGCCAAACACACCCTGAGCACACTGCCGTTGCTCACTACAGAGTGTTTCCAAGATGGTTATCGAGCAGGGGCGTGGAATCAGCAAGGATCTGGAGGCTTTAGTGACCCCATTTTCATGCATACACTGGTTCAAAAATGGAGGGGATCAAGTCTGTTTCTAATCTACTGGGGTCTTGGAGCGGGTCATCTAGCCTTTAAATGGCCAGACATGGCACCTTGAGACTTTGGGGGCACAGTGGGCCATTTTACACCTCAGTTATTTTTCTTTATGGATTAATTAATTTTCATCAAATGGAACTCAGAAGGTATGTCTTGACCTGGTTTATATGTTTACAATGTATGAAATAAAACAACGGCTGAAATCCTGCTATTGTAGGTCATCACATGTAAGGCTGATGGTGTCATCGGCTGAAGCCTTTTACTGCCAATTAGAAGTTTCCTATCCCTCTCCCTTCAGGTTCCAAAGTTCCCTGGGAATCCTTTTCACCCTGAAAAAGCTTTTTTTTTTGGGGGGGGGGCTCAAGATTGCGGTGTGTGTGTGTGTGTGTGGGGAGTCTTTAATGTCCCAAAAATGCCCAGTCCTGGTGGGAAGAACCACTGACAGGAATCTTCGGACATTAAAGTCCATTGCAAATCCCCCAAAGGAAATCCTTCGGGAGCCTTGGAGTGGGCGGAGGAGATAAAAAAATATTAGAGATAACACACCATGATTGATGACATTACCAGCCACACGCATGCTGAGCTACACCAACAGGATTTCAGTCAGCATTTCCCTCCCCTTTCTCTGGCTCTTCTCTCCCTGTACAAAGGCATACCGGCCTACATAAAATGGAAGAAAAATTGTCACAGAAGCCTGTAACAATGGCTGGAATCCTGTGGTGCTGTGACACAAACAACACAACTTTTGTGATGAGTCGTGCGACTCAGCGTGAAAAAAGATAATCGGTCTACAGAGATTTCTTGACTTGAACCAATTCATCTCCACAAGCTTTAGCTTTTGTGTAGCCATGCAACAGGATTTCCGCCAATGTGTTCCAGTTCATGTCCTCTAGCCAAACAGAATCACAACAAAAACAGTGCTCTGTTTCTCTGTCTGTCTGTGTCTGTTTATTATATTTTTAGGCTGCACCATCCAGTGGTCTTGCCACTACTCCACGTGGCAAAAAAATAAGTATAGGAAACCAATCCCCCATCCCAAAAAAAATAAAAATAAAGGAATATAGTCTAAAAAGACAACAAATTAAAAAATCAAGATGGTGGCAATGGACAAACACAATTACAAATTCAAATGGTCAAATAAAGCTATATAACAAGCAATTATGAGAGGAGGATATACTGAAAAGCAAAGTTTGTATATGCTTTCTGAATATTGGGTGGGAAGGTCTAGAACCCTGATGCTTAGCTGTGGATCTGTGTATGCATCAGCATAAATTATAAAGAAACGTACTAAAATTGCAGAAATGCCTGTTGTGTTCCTCAGTTGGTTGGAGACATACGGCATAGCAGTGTCCTTTGAGCGGCCTCTGAATGTGAAGATGATTTCCTCTTTCGACACTGCATGATAGATTTTATTCTTTTATTTCCATATTTTTTTAAAAAAATCTCTTGGTTTCCTGCCAGCTTGTCTTCAGCCATTTATGGTTAGGCATCACGTATTCCTAAGAATTGAATTCAAGAGCTTTGTAGTGTCCTTCCTGTTCAAAAAGACTTCTGGTGTAAAGGAATGAATTAGACCATACAATATTAACAACATGGCCCTATGTATCTTTACATACATGTTTTTATGGTCTTCAGAGGAGGATAAAAAGGATAATCAAGGGACTGCAAACCAAGCCCTATGGGGAAAGATTGAAAGAATCGGGCATGTTTAGCCTTTAGAAAAGAAGAATGAGAAGAGATAGGAAAGCACTTTTCAAATACTTGAAAGGTACAGAGGAGGAACAGAATCTGTTCTCAGTCATCCTGAAGTGCAGGACACATAATTATGGTCTCACCCTCCATAAAGTCAGATTGAGGCTGAGTATCAGGAAAAATATCTTAACTGTTAGAGCAGTACGACAACAGAATCAATGACCTTGGGAGCTGGTGAGCGCTCCAACACTGGAGGCCTTCAAGAGAAAATTTTAAACCATCTGTCAGATCTTATTTTATTTGGATTCATGCCCTGAGCAGGGGGTTGGACTCAATGGGTTTATGGACCCCTTGCAGCGCACTTATTCTGTGGTTCTACAGTACTGAAAGACTTGTGTTTAGTCATTTAGTCATGTCCGACTCTTCGTGACCCCATGGACCAGAGCACGCCAGGCCCTCCTGTCTTCTACTGCCTCCCGGAGTTGTGTCAGGTTCATGTTGGTTGCTTCGCAGACACTGTCCAGCCATCTCATCCTCGGTCGTCCCCTTCTCCTCTTGCCATCACACCTTCCTAACATCAAGGTTTTTTCCAAGGACTCTTTTCTTCTCATGAGATGGCCAAAGTACTGGAGCCTCAGCTTCAGGATCTGTCCTTCCAGTGAGCACTCAGGGTTGATTTCCTTTAGAACTGATAGGTTTGTTCTCCTTGCAGTCCAGGGGATTCTCAAGAGTCTCCTCCAGCACCACAATTCAAAGGCATCAATTCTTCGGCAGTCAGCTTTCTTTATGGTCCAGCTCTCACTTCCATACATCACGACAGGAAAAACCATAGCTTTGACTATTCGGACTTTTGTTGGCAAGGTGATGTCTCTGCTTTTCAAGATGCTGTCAAGATTTGTCATCGCTTTCCTCCCAAGAAGAAGGCGCCTTTTAATTTCAGGGCTGCTGTCTCCATCTGCAGTGATCATGGAGCCCAGGAAGATAAAATTTGACACTGCCTCCATATCTTCCCCTTCTATTTCCCAGGAGGTGATGGGACCAGTGGCCATGATCTTAGTTTTTTTGATGTTGAGTTTCAGACCGTTTTTTGCACTCTCCTCTTTCACTCTCATTACAAGGTTCTTTAATTCCTCCTCACTTTCTGCCAAAAGAGTGGTATCATCTGCGTATCGGAGGTTGTTGATATTTCTTCCGGCAATCTTAATTCCGGCTTGGGTTTCTTTCAGTCCAGCCTTCCACATGATGTATTCTGCATATAAGTTAAACAAGCTGGGGGACAATATACAGCCTTGCCATACTCCTTTCCCAATTTTGAACCACTCAGTTGTTCCATGGCCAGTTCTAACTGTTGCTTCCTGTCCCACATATAGGTTTCTCAGGAGACAGATAAAGTGGTCAGGCACTCCCATTTCTTTAAGAACTTGCCATAGTTTGCTGTGGTCCACACAGTCAAAGGCTTTCGCATAGTCAATGAAGCAGAAGTAGATATTTTTCTGGAACTCTCTGGCTTTCTCCATAATCCAGCGCAAGTTAGCAATTTGGTCTCGAGTTCCTCTGCCTCTTCGGAATCCAGCTTGTACTTCTGGGAGTTCTCGGTCCACATACTGCTGAAGCCTACCTTGTAGGATTTTGAGCATAACCTTGCTAGCGTGCGAAATGAGTGCAATTGTCCGGTAGTTGGAGCATTCTTTGGCACTGCCTTTCTTTGGGATTGGGATGTAGACTGATGTTTTCCAATCCTCTGGCCACTGTTGAGTTTTCCAAACTTGCTGGCATATTGAATGTAGCACCTTAACAGCATCATCTTTCAAGATTTTAAATAGTTCAACTGGAATGCCATCACCTCCACTGGCCTTGTTGTTAGCCAGGCTTTCTAAGGCCCACTTGACTTCGCTCTCCAGGATGTCTGGCTCAAGGTCAGCAACTACATTGTCTGGGTTGTCCGGGATATCCAAATCTTTCTGATATAATTCCTCTGTGTATTCTTGCCACCTCTTCTTGACGTCTTCTGCTTCTGTTAGGTCCCTTCCATTTTTGTCTTTTATCATGTTCATCTTTGCACAAAACGTTCCTCTAATATGTCCAATTTTCCTGAACAGATCTCTGGTCTTTCCTTTTCTGTTATCTTCCTCTATTTCTTTGCATTGTTCATTTAAGAAGGCCCTCTTGTCTCTGAAAGACTTGGGCTCTGATAAACTTGCAGTCTTAAACAGTACAGTGGACCCTCGACTTACAGACAGCTCGACTTACAGACTTTCTGAGTTACAGACTTCTCTGGCTGCAAAATTTAGACTCGACTTGCAGCTGGAGAATTGACTTACAGACCAGAAAAAACCCAAAATAGGACAAAAATAGAATAAAAACCGCCGGTTATGGGATTAATCGGTTTTCAATGCATTGTAGGTCAATGGAGACTCGACCTACAGACTTTTCGACTTGCAGACACCATTCCAATACGGATTAATTCCGTAAGTAGAGGGTCCACTGTACAACCTAGAGTTACTGCTTATATGCCTTTGTGTTAAAGAAAAATTCTGTCCTTATCTTTGCCTAAACTTGGAAAAGGAGGTGTGTGGAATGTTTGTTTCCATGTGATGACTGATTTTTTTTTAAAAAAAATATGAGATGGAAAGAATTCCAAGCTTTAATAAATGTGAATGCTGAGACAAAGCAAAAGCGTTAGATTTTTCAACTTCTGCTTAGAACTGCTTGTTTCATGCTCTTTTAGGAATAAATTGTCTATTAAGGTCAACAATCTAGAGAGTAGAGAAAAGAGGCAGTATGTCTGCAAGATAAAACTGTATGTTTATGCAACAGGGTTTATTCTGCTGGATGCAACTAACAGCCAGGATGAACAACCTGCAAAGACACATAAATCTCGAGTCTTGTTCAGAGTGTAGAACTTTTTTTTACCAGAAGCAATGTGTGAATGTAACTTGGAAAAACTCCTGGAAAGCAGTTCATCTCCGTAAAGTTTCCAAAACGTTTATGGTGACATCCCACTTATTTAGTGACTCAGCATGGTTTTCATTGCATTGCTCACTACATTGCAGAAGGAATAGCCTTTGTAACTTCATTACCCCAAAAGGAATAGGTTACAGATAATGCTGTTATGTGTTACTCGTTGCTTCCAAGCTCTGGGCAAGTGATACCAAATAGTCACTTTGATCCAGAGCCCTTTGTGTGCTGTGACACACAGAGGGTGGGCTGAATATACAGATTTCCCCAGGAAGTGGGGACTGTTTTGTGTGTCCTATGCCGGCGCAGAGAGTTCCATCCTTAAAAAAGAATGGGAAGTTTCCTTCTTTGAGGAAGGCATGAAAAAGTATGCTTCAAGCCCTGATTTTGCAACAGATTGTGGGATGTATTCGCGAAGGCTTTCACGGATGGGATCTAATGGTTGTTGTGGGTTTTTCGGCCTCTTTGGCCATGTTCTGAAAGTTGTTCTTCCTAACATTTTGCCAGTCTCTGTGGCCAGCATCTCCTCCTCCTTATCACAACAATACACCCACAACAAAAACACACTGATCACCATAAACACCCATCTCCTGAAAAGGACAAAAGCTGATCCCACAGCTATAAATACTTAACTCCCAAACAAACTGCACCAGAGCACAGAGTGCTACTCCTGTCCTCTGAAGATGCCGGCCACAGAGACTGGCAAAACATTAGGAAGAACAACCTTCAGAACATGTCCAAAGAGCCCAAAAAACCCACAACAACCATCAGATTGTGGAATGTTGGTGAATCCCTTAGTATCTTCATGCTTGAAAGATCTTCCATTCTGCAGTTGGCAGTCCAATGCTAAAAATGCAAGAGAGGAAACTCCACTGGTCTTTTAGCCACCTGTTTCACTCACCTGAGTGCAATTGGTCCTACCTGGCCAAGAGCACCAAGGGCAAGCTGAGCTGACAGTAGGCCAGCTGAAGTTCTTCCAAAACGAAACCCATAACCCCCTTACATGGTTTTTGTAAGAAATATTTGTTTAGGAGTTAGAATAATTTTACTTAGCGAATTACATAGGATGAGCCTCACGCCAGCCTGACTTTGCTGGCATTGTACTTGTGTCCTCAGGCTGGAAGTGTTTTGCATTTTGTTGAAATTCTTCTAGCTATACAGCAGAGGTGCAGGGATTCACAAAGCCAAATTAGCTTCAAGTCCTCCTGCTCAATCCACCTCTGCTTTCTCATCAGCTGCCACTTACAGTCTCAATAACTCACTCTGGAATATTTGTAAGATGAAATTACACACACACACAAACACATATTTAAAATTTCATCTTATCTTTACTTACAGTTGTGAAGTGATCAAGCAGCAAACTGGACAAAAATGACTGTCAGGCTTTCAGAAACAGGCCTCAACAGGCTACTGACTTCAGCAGACTGGCAGAGAGGGAAAGAAGCTCTTAGAAGCTTCTTTCTACCTGGTTATCCTAGAATTCAGAGGCAGGGAAGGTACTATTGATTAGTGCTCTTAGTGACTGTTACCCCAAACCAGAAGGTTCCCTCCCAGCCACGCCTATTATAGGCAGCATGTGGGGTTGCTATAACTCCAACAGGAAGATCCATCATGTCAGCCAACCAAAAGAGGTTCTTCTGCCATAAGGGTAGTTCTGCAAGTGGAAGGAGATTTTTGCTCGCAGAAGAGAGTTTTGCTGATTCTTCGTCCTGCTACAACCAGTGTATGTACCTGATTTATGATTCCAGTTTCACTCTGTAACATGCTTTCCAATTATTAATTTGCCCATTCTTGCAACAAATGCGTGAGAGTGACAGTATCTCACTATTTAATTTCTCATGAGCACACTGTTAGATGTACCAGGTCTCCTTTAGGGTAGCCAGTATTAGAAGGAGGAGAATGCTGATGAGTTGAGTTATATCTGCTGTTCTTTGTATTTAAACCATTAAAAATATCTTACAAAAACTATGCAAATACAACATCATACAGAGTGAAACCAGTTGAAAATAGTGCACCCATTATTGTTGTTTAGTCATTAAGTCACGTCCGACTTTTCGTGACCCCATGGACCAGAGCACACCAGGCCCTCCTGTCTTCCACTGCCTCCCAGAGTTGGGTCAAATTCATGTTGGTCACTTCAGTGACACTGTCCATCCATCTCATCCCCTTCTCCTCTTGCCTTCACACTTTCACAACATCTGGGTCTTTTCCAGGGAGTCTTCTCTTCTCATGAGATGGCCAAAGGATTGGAGCCTCAGTTTCAGGATCTGTCCTACCAGTGAGCACTCAGGGTTGATTTCCTTCAGAATGGATAGGTTTGTTCTTCTTGCAGTCCAGGGGAGTTCTTCACTTACACTGTGTATTCATAAGGGATTTGGTTTAGATTATATCTGACTAGCCCAGTGGTTTTTCCTACTTTCTTCAGTTTAATCTTGTGTTTTGCTATAAGGAGCTGATTATCAGAGCCACAATCAGCTCCAGGTCTTGTTTTTGCTGACTGTATAGAGCTTCTCTATCTTCGGCTGCAGAGAATATAATCAATCTGATTTCAGTATTGCCCATCTGGTGATGTCCATGTGTAGAGTCGCCTCTTGTGTTGTTGGAAAAGAGTGTTTGTGATGACCAGCTTGTTCTCTTCTCTATTAGCCTTTTCCCTGCTTTGTTTTGAACTCCAAGGCCAAATCACTTTTAGTCAGAACTCTGCACTATGACCTGTCTGTCTTGGGTGGCCTGCACGGCATAGCCCATAGCTTCTCTGAACTACTCAAGCCCCTTTGCCATGACAAGGCAGCAATCCATGAAGGGGAGTGCACCCATTAGAGACATTAAAAACAGCAGAAGCAACTCAAGGAAGGAAGGAAGAAACCTGACCAATTAGCAGAATTAAAATTGCACACATCAACTATCATTCATTAAAAGCAAGTGGATTAAAATAAGAAAGATCCCAGCCATCTAATAACTGGAAGAGTATACTACACAAGAGAAAAAGAGTGAGCGCTGTTGTAAAAGGTATTGAATTGAGAGATGTAAGGGATGCACGTAGACTGTCAGAGAGATCACTGGGAAATAATCTTTCATTCAAAATCTTGGTAAGTTTTGACAGCACAGTGGGAATGTGTTTTTCCCGTGCAGGATTTTAATCTGTCAGTTGCCATTCTTGGCACATTCCAGCAGATGGCAACTCCAGTCTTCCTGACATTTAATATCTAGAAAATTCCTGCATCTCTCATTTATATATACAGTATATATATAGATAAGGCATGGCTAGATAAATGGCTCAATTCTATTTTTACTGGAATCACCCATTAGGTTATTTTAGACCAACCAGAGAGAAACGGCTTCCAACCTTGAAATCAGAAGAGGAGAGTGTGTGATTTAGTGATTGCATTAGAGAGATTAGTGATTAAATGTTATAACAAATGTAAAGAAGGGCAGCAACTCAGTGAACCCATTTTTTGGAATGACAAGGAATAAATATCAATTTTTGATCCCGAAAACGCAGTAGGGCTTATTTTCAGGGGATGTTTTGTTTTTTTCATGTAGAACAATCTACATTGATTCAAATACATGTCCTCTTCTAATTGCTGTACAGTAGTGGAGAACGGGCTTTCACTTAACTAGGGCTTAATTTCAGGGTAGGGCTTATATTAAGAGCATCTTGAAAAATCATACTATGGCTTATTTTCATGTTAGGTCTTATTTTTGGGGAAACAGGGTATGTAAAGCATTGACTCTTAAAATAGTGTTTGCTATAATTTCTGTTTTTCAGCACCCATGGGGCAGGGTCTTGGAACGGGGGTCCTACTGTATATATCCCACCCATTGCCTGATACAAAAACAATCCCAGCTATGTTAAGCTGGTTTAGTTCCTTCACTGCTGTGTGGCAAATTCTTGCTTTCACTTCTCCTCCTATAAATCTGAAGAAAGAACTGCCAATACATGTCTTGTAGAGAGCAAAATCTACATTACTTAATACACACCTGAAGCAGGCTTATCCCCCTTCATCCCTCTGGAAGATTCAACCGTTAGTGAAATAAGTTAATGTGGGAATCATCTAGCTGGAAGACACAGGGAGATCAATCCTGTTGTTGTTTCCAGTTATAGTACAACCCTTCATGGAACAGGGACCTCTTCAGTCAACACCTTCTGGCAAATCCTATTCATCTCCTGATTGTGAATCACAGTTGAATTTAGTCTGTGATTGGATCATTCTAGGCCTCCATTCGTCCATTGATTGTCATTTTCTAAGGACTACCCCAGTCCTAGAGAAATAGTATTTCGTTAAAATAAAATTTAAAAAATCTGTGTCTTCAAAGGGTTATTCTTAGAAATTTTAGGTTCTTTAGAACAATATTTTTCACAGATGTTTCTGGATTTCATTCCATTTTGTTAAGCCAAGAGGCTTTGGCCTCTCTCTCAGGTTGGTTCATGCAGCTGAGAAATTGGGTTGATTTTGTTCCTGGTGGCCTAGTCTAAACCTTGTCCTCACTCAGGTGATGAGCTTCTTGGCAAACATGCTGGCTTGGTTCTTGATTTATTTTTGTTTCTTGTTTTAGAGTTTCAAGGGAGCTCTGGAAAGAGGAATTATCATCCTCTATAAATATATTTGGTAGTTTACAAGTTAATTATTCAGGCTACATATTGCTCCCCTGCCTCCAGCGAGCTGGGCACTCATTTTACCACCCTTGGAAGGATGGAAGCCTGAGGGAACCTTGAGTCGGCTACCTGGATTGAACCCCAGGTTGTGAGCACAGCAGTAAAGCAGTTTAACCACTGTGCCATAGAGTCCCGTCCAGCTCTGCAGTTCTAAGATGATGATGACTTTCCAGAAGATGCAACACATGGTGTTTTCCACCTGTTCTGTCTCCTAGGAGTGGAGACCCAGATTCTTATTTGCTGTAGGGAGTCAGTTGGCTGATCCAGTGGCCCTCTACATTATTTGAAGCATGGACGTTTCATGAGGCACATGTAGAGGAAGGAGCCACATTGCAATGATTAGAGTCCCAAAGATAACACCATATTATCACAATAGTATGGCATCACCTCATACATAAATAGTCACTGCTTACCCAACGGATACTGTTTGCTTCCTTCTGGCAGTGACAGAATATGGCATGGATGCATGTAGTGAGATGAGGCGTGAATTTGGTCAGCTTGACTGAGTTCTGTGCAACAAATTAGCTAGCAAGGTAATTAAATCTCTTTTTGGATGTCAGCTTCATCTCCAGGAAGATTCCCCCAAGAACCCAAGAATCTGACTTTTCAGGTTATATACAGGTCTTGTGTCTACTGCTGCTAAGTGGTTTGTTTCTCATTATCGCATTTAGTGCTACAGCAAGGACTACACCAGAGTCTTCATTAAAATTTGCTTAAGGCTAGCGTTTTCCCGCGGGCCAATCATGAGTTTAGAGGAATGGATGTTGAAGCCAGAGCTCTTCTAGCTACTGGAGTGAATTATGCCTCACTGGGGCCCTCAGGCCAGCATTTCAAATTTGCCACAAGGTACTTCATCAAAAATTCTATTTCTGCATCGAAAGCACGGCACGAGTCTATTAGCAAATGAGGAGCGTACAGGCAGATTTGGAGAATCTGTATGTGTTAAGATCTCTCCTGCTGTTTTGATTAAGAGGCAATTAATCTTAATGCAAGGTTTACACTGAGAAGTTAGTGGGAAGGGGTTAAAAATTTTAATACCTAACATTTTTTATGTGTTTATTTAATGTAATTCTTTTTTAAAAATTGAATCATTTACTGTTTTTAGCTTTTAAGATGTGTTTCTAAATGATGTAAGCTGTCTTGGGTCCTTTGTTAGGAGAAAGGCAGAGTAAGTAAGTAAGTAAGTAAGTAAGTAAGTAAGTAAGTAAGTAAGTAAGTAAGTAAGTAGTCACATATTTCTCTTTCCCCATAATTGGTGGTGTACATGTCCTTATTTAAACTCAGATGTGTAACTCACTGGGAACAAATGTTAAAGGACAAGTGTACATCTACAAACCATAGACCCCAAACCATCCTGAGCCCACAACGATTTCACCTGATTTTGGAAACTAAGTATGGTTGGCTTCGGATCTTTCTGCTTCCTCCGACTGCCTCATCCATCTGCAGATCCTTTTTGTTGATAGTTCTCCCTATTCACAAGCATCGCATACTGTTTACTTTGATTGATACATATCTCTCTTCTTTGTCTCAGACCTTTCAGATCCTGAATATGTTCTGCAGAACCCTACTCAGATGGTGTCTGTTAAATTTATTTATTTATTTTATTTTATTTTATTATATTTATATCCCGCGTATCTGGTCGATATGACCACTCAAACCCATTATGGATAGAAGGGAGCCCTCTGTACACACAACCCTCCCATCTGATGTCTCATTGCCCTCATGCACATGAAGGGCAGTGAATCTTAAGAGGGAGAGATCTGTTGTAGGAGGTGCTCTCCCTGTGAATCGGGACCCTAGCCAATGGATAACATAGGCTGTCCTTATTCAGACTTCTCACCCTCCATGCAGAGGAGGAAGATGGAAATGAGAAGCAGGGAACGATTCTTCAAAGCAGAAAGACGGTCAGGGCTGTTACAAACAGCTATGATGTCACCTGTCCTTCAAGGTTTAGGCTGGAGTGTTAACATCCAATGGTGGTCGGAAGGCGGGACATCAGGGGGAGGAGCTGGGATAAATAGGGGTGTGAATGTGTGTGAGGGGCAGATCAGGATCTGTGAGTGTTGAGATGAGATAGTGATCAGATTGTGTGGAGATATGAGTCTGTGTGAGCTAGAGCCTTTCTTTATGTGATTACCTGATTTATTTGTTATACCAATCTTAATGTACCAATCAATAAACTTCAGTTATTTTGTTTGAAATCCATTCCGGCCTGAAGATACTTATTGCAGGGGATGGATGGTGGCAGACTACCAGAAGAGTAACAGTGGAGTGACCTAGCGACCTTCCTTGGTGAGGTAGAAGGAGGCCGTTACAAGGGCAATCCAGGATCATAATCTGAGAAGCCACCTCAAGGGTCAAAAACTCAGGCAATCTGGAACAAGGGAGTCAAAGACATAGGGACAAGGCAGAGGCTTTTAGAAGAGTTGGTTCCAGCAGCTTGTAGAGCTTGGACCCAGCACATAGATGCCGGGAAGAACCCAGCTTGCAGTTTTTGGCCCCTGCGTCTTCCTCATTCGTGAGGACACCACTTACTCACAAGGAGACTTCCTCGGCAGTCTTCTTTGCTCCCAAAGGCTGGGAGGTCATCCCTTGTTCTCCTTGGACTCAGCTCCTGAGCCCCCATCATCCATAGGCTCACAACCCTGGTTCCTTGAGGATCATGGGTCAAGCAGGTCCTCCACCTCATTAGGCTTACAAGCCTCCAGTTCCACAGGATCATATCCTTGGTGGAGGACACCTCTGCTGAGGACATCGCGTAACCCTTGGGTTGGGGTGAAGTCTTCATTGTCAACAACATCCCAAATAGAGCCATTGGTAGATTATATTATAATTTATCCATATCTGCAGCTTTTAGCTTCAACTTTTTCTTTTGCTCCTATTCTCAGATTTTTTTTTATATTTTGGAAAAAGGAGAAGGAGAAGGGTTTCTTTTATCCCATAGCCAGGTTCCCAGTCACCCAAATGCATCTGCTGAGGCAAAAGTATATGTCTTGCATGAACTGCTGGATAGCTGAATGGTTTAAGTTTCTGGCTGTGGAGCCAGAGGTTTGGAGTTCGATTCCCCACTGGGCCTCCTTGACAGGGACTTGCTTATCTATAGGGTCCCTTCCAGCTCTGCAGTTGTAAGATTATTATTATTATGGAACTGTTGGGTAGCTCAGTTGATTTAGGTTTCCAGCTGCAGAGACAGAGGTTGGGAGTTCAATTCCCCCGCTGGGCCTCCTTGGCAGGCGCTGGACTCAATGATCCATAGCGTCCCCTTCCAGCTCTGCAGTTCTGAGATTATTATAGCTAGTTGGGCAAAAAAAAGATGGTCATTTGTGCTACAGAATAACAACAGAGTCAATTATAGAACCACAGAGAATGATTGATGTGGATGAGAACGATTGAGTGGGTTACATCAGAATACTGCTGAAAGATGCTCTCTCTCTCTCTCTCTCTCTCTCTCTCTCTCTCTCTCTCTCTCTCTCTCTCTCTCTCTCTCTCTCTCTCTCTCTCTCTGTGTGTGTGTGTGTGTGTGTGTGTGTGTGTGTGTGTGTGTGTGTGTGTGTGTGTGTGTGTGTGCAGGTGTGTGCAGGTGTGTGCAGGTGTGGGTGTTCACATATGTGTACTTTGCAAGGTGAAATGGTTGGGATGACCAAGTTAAAGCACCCAGAATAACAATAGAAGCTTGAGCACATCGTGCAGATAAAAGTTACTCCTTGTTTGTGATGCACAAAAATAACAGATTTGTGACGTTGCTCCTGCCCTATGGGCAGATGGGCTGTGCGAAGAAGCATCTCTGTCTCAAACGGTTGGAACCCGCACTGCTTTTAGATCAGCCTATTGTTCAGGAAAGGCGAGAGAATCACGTTGAGCTAAGCCACTTTCGACGGTAGGTCATTTTTAATGTGCCGGCCAGAAAAGGTAGTCAGAAAGTACAGTATTTGACGTTCATGAAAATGTGAAATAAGTCATTTTAGCACTGTAGATGTGCTGTGTTGCCTAACGATTTCAGAGTGGAGAGTGACGAGAGTGCCTACTTGGTGGTGGCCACCCATGGAACATGTTGTTTGCCGATCTTTGCCAAGCTCCCTCCCTTCTGGTTTTCAGGAAATGGCTGAAAACCGAGCTCTTTAAAGCTGCCTTTGGAAACATTTTCTCCTTTTATGTTTTCACAGACCCTAGTGCTTTTAAGTGAGTTTTATTTGCAATTTGTTTCTGGTGTTTTTTTTAATCAGATTTTTTTATTGGGTGTATGTATTGGTGGGTGGATTATTATTTCCCTTTATTACTGTTAGCTCCCTAAAGTAGAGGACTGTTACCATATGGAATAAAACTGCAATCAAGCAATCAATCAATATGTGAGAGATTTTATAAAATTAGGATCTCTGAACATAATAAATGATTTGGTGGCAACAGGAATGGAAACATGCAAAAGTACCCTAAGTATGACCCCCAATAACCTGTAAAAAAGGTGAAATAATTATATTTGTGGTGTGTATGGAGGCTTTCGTTCAAGTAAGCTAGATTTCCAACATGGATGCATGAAACAAAACTGGATGTATTTTTAATAGACATAAAATAATTGAGGAAGCCATTCATAAATAAATGTAATTTATTTTAAATCCTTGTCACTGTTGCATGTATCCACCCATAGATCCATTCTACTGCATTTTTAAAAAAATGTCAACATGAAATTTGGTGTTTGCATCAGTTTTTTAAGCCGGGCTTTTCAACATGTATTTGAAAACATGTTTCTAAGTACATATTCTTTGATATATTTTGTTTGGAGGCATGCAAGGTCCTGCTGCCCTCATCAGTGGAATACGCAACATTCAAGTACTGCTGAGATAGCTTAGTAGTTTAGGTAGAGGTTTGGAGTTTGATTCCCCACTTTGCCTCTTACAAATAGAGCCAGCTTCTGTGGTCATGAGTAAGCTACACAGTCCCAGAAGAAGGGAATAATAAACCATTTCTGTCTATCCCCTACCTAGAAAACCCTGGAAAGGGTTGTCATAAGTCAGAATTGAGTTGACGGTACACTATTTTTATTATTCAAAAACACCAGGCACAGTCAATCAAAACTATAAAAACATTGATTGGTATTATGTAACAGGCATATTTTTAACAAAAAAAAAATGCCAAAGTACCTGTTAAATACTGTTGTATGTATGCTGTTCCTAATACAGTGGTGCCTCGCAGAATGGTCACTCCATAGAGCGATGAATCTGCGCAACGGTGCCGTTTTGCAATCGCAAAATGGCACCTAGATAAGGCACAATTCACAGAGCGAAGGTCAGTAAGCGGTTCGCTTACCGACCTTCACTTTGCAACCCGCCAATCAGCTGGTCAGCAGGTCCAAAATGGCTGCCGCGCGACCCCAAAATGGGTACGTGCAGCGTTTTTGCGCCCTCCCCTTGCTTACCAAGGGCACGAAAACGCTGCGGCCGGCCATTTCGGCTGTTCTAGCGGCCATTTTGGACCCGCCGGACAGCTGATCGCAGCCATTTTCGTGCCCTCATTCAGCGAGGGGAGGGCGCGAAAATGGCTGCCAGCCGCCCTGAAGCATCGTTGAACGATGAGTATTCAGCCCAATTGGAACGCATTAAACACTGTTTAATGTGTTCCAATTGGTTTTCTTGCCCCATTCAACGATGCTTTCACACAGCGAGGGTTAATCCGGAACGGATTAACCTTGCTGTGCGAGGCACCACTGTATTGTTGTTTTTTGTGATTTCTGAGATCTGCAACTGCTTATAGTACTATGTGAAGTTTCTTTTTTTATTTTTTATTAACTAAAACATAAACATAAACATAAAATACACAGATCAAAATACAATATAACTGTGTTCCGCACCACTGTAGACGGAACCTCTTGCAATAAGCTTCTTCCTCCATCTATATTCTTCCTCTTCTTTTATTGTTCTCTTCTCCAGAACTGCATTAATTCTTGATTTGGAGCCTTCCCCTTTCCTCTTATTAATACATATTCCAAGAATCTGCCCCATATTTCATAAAAAGTATTCTTTTTCAACTCTCCTTTCTTAACCTTTAGATTACAAGTTAATTTATCATTTATAGCTATATTCCATATTTCATTATGCCACTCATCCATTTGAAATTCAGATTTTGATTTCCATTGCCTAGCTATTATTAATCTCGCTGCTGTTAATAAATTAGTTATCAATTCTTTAATCATCTCATCATGTTCCACATTCTTAAATATTGATAACAAAGCAATATCAGGATTCAATTCTATGTCTTTTCCACATATATCATTTAATTCTTTAAAAAATTGTTTCCAAAATCTTTGTACTTTTTCACATTCCCACCACATATGAAAGTATTTACCAATTTCCTTCTCACATTTCCAACAGACATTTGTTTGGATCTGGAAATTCCACTAGATCTTGATTTCCTCATTTTCTGACACCTTCTCTAACTGATGTTCCCATGGGTTTTTGGACTCTGACAAGTTATATTTTGCCCAGTGCGCTAATTTTTCAATTCTATCATGTCTAATTTTGTAATCTGTGCACTTTGGATATTCACAGATGAGATATAACAAAGTTTCATCATTTTCTTGTCAGAGTCGACATTTGCTGTTAACACTAATTCCTTGGATCTTAGCTTTCATCACATTGGTTTGGAGTGATTGTTCTTGTGCAGCAAAAATCAATCCTTTGATTTCTTTCTTAAAGGTCTCCAGTTTTAGCCATGCCCATGTTGAATTATGATCATGCTTTCCCATCAGTATTTCTCAGATGTTGTTCATGTAGTGGTTTACTTTTCCAACTTTTTAATTTATTTTCAAATTGTTGCTTCTTATATTGAGGCTTTGTTTCTGTCATTTTCAAAATATTCTCCATTTTCACTGCCGTAAATAATTTTTTCTCTGTTTGTGCTGCTATAATAATTTAGGCTTCTTTTTTCACTACCTGCTGTATTTGCAGTAATCCACGGCCTCTGATTTTTTGTGGTAAATCTGTCCACATCACTTTTTGGATGTTGATTAGTTTCTCTGTGTTTTTTATCCAATTCTTCTAATTCGTTTTGAGTCCAGTCTATTATTCCAGCTGTTATGTAATTATTGGAACTGCCCATGTGTTTATGGCTTTGATTGTATTTCCCCCATTTAATTTTGATTTTAAGATTTTCTGCGGTATTTTGATATGTTTTAATTGAATCATCATCATCATTATTCCTTGAAAATAAAATAAGGAAACGAACTCTTGGTTTCACTTGGCCTCTAATTAATCTAATTAATTCCTTATTGTTACCTCTTTGGGACTGCCCTAGTATCTGTGAGAAATGTGTACATGCATTTATGTCCCAGGATGTTGTGGCTATCAATTCATTCTGGAGCATGGAATTTTTAAATGATTCTTCTTAAGTGAAAAAAAAACCCTAGACATTCTCATCTGTAAGTAGATTTAGCTGATATAAGAGGAACATTTCCAGTAAAAGTCTTGGAAGTTTTAATTGTTTTGTGAAATTAAACAAACATGTTACACTTTTTAATGCTACTTTCAGCCCAGTTTATTGCCAAGCTACACATACACACATGAAACTGTGTATTTTAAATGTTAAAGGCACATTGATGAAATAGTGTACTTTAAATCTTTTTCTTTAATAGTTTTGAAAGCATTTCTTTGCAGATCTAAAGCTGCCTTGGGCTTCTTAGTTACAGGTTTGAGCTACAACCAGTTTTTAGCTGTTCCTGAATTGAACCACCTTGGTGGTGATCCACATACTATATAATAAGCAAGAAAATTACTCGGGAACCAGGATGTGCAGTCCACCTCTTAATCCCCCCATTTCTTTTCTCTACAGTTCTAAAGTCAATGTAGCTGATGTAAACATTTTGCCTTTAGCTAAAGCAAGATACTCATAGCATGAATACAGTACTACTGTCAGCTGAGACTGTTGCTCTCCTATCTTTGCTTATGATGCCAGTGAAGCTATTCATTATTTAGACAGACTGCTGTGATGTCACAGGATTTTCCTGTTCTAAGAGCCCAGACATGAAAGCGAGGCACATAATGCTGGTGACTGCTGGTATGACTCAAAAGGAAACAGGCATGTTACCAGAAGGAAACTCAAACAAGGCATCATGGTCTGTGGGCAAAATACAGAATGGGGGCTGGGCATTTATTGAACCAGTGAAATATTGTAGAAACACAAGTCTGAAAGTCTTTATCAGGCTGGGCATTGCAGAGGCTAAGGGGAGGGGGGATACATACTCTTTGTAGAAGTATCAGCTCTTGTGTGGAAGAGGGTGAGGGATGAATGAAAGCTATAGAGTGACTGTACCATTGAATGTACCATCAAATGCATCGAATTAGAGATATTGGCTGATTGTACAATTAGTTGTGCAGCTACTTGCACCATTGGACCTGTGGATATGAATTTCTGGGTATGACATTTACCTTGTAAAACTTGGAGTTATGTAGGCACAGCTGTGACAAACCCAGACCTACTGGGATCTATCACACAGTTACTAAGCTGCCACCAACCATTCCCTATAATAAGTCACACAGACCAGGGATGGATTTTTAAACAATAACAGAATAAGGTTTATTTTAAATACAAACAGGGTAAATAAAACAATCAGGTGAATAAAATAAAGTAACGTGGCTTATTCTCACACACACAAGCATACAGTTTGGTTCACCTAGAACCTTTAACTTAAAGCACAGACCCTGAACCCATCAGTTCTGGCTAACCCACAGACACCTGAACTTATCAGGTTGGTACTCTGACACACAGTAGTACCCTGTCAGACACCCAGACTCCCACAACAGCTTCTTCTCCCCAGCTGCTGCTTCGTCACCACCCAGTGTCTCACAGTGTCTGTCTCAGCATCTCCTCTTCACCACACAGGCATCACATATTTATACAGTACAGCCCCTCCTCCTGATGTCCCGCCTTCCACTCCCCATAGGATGGAACTTTCCCTCCAAACCCATGACAGACAGGTAACATCAGTGCTGTTATGTAACACCTCCCCTCTTTATAAGTTGTTTTGTAGGGGGAAAGCTAACGTGCTTTTTCCCAAAAAACAACCTGTATAAAACACACAACACCCATTTATACCTACCATATTATACTTACTTACATTCTAAGTTAAACATTTCAAATAGGCATTTAAACATTTACCATATACATTACATCAATTTACCTTTATTAATACAAACCAATTTAAAACCAGGTACATTTTAACTTTTTGTTTTCATTATATACATATAGTCCATGTTCTTTCGCCGTCTTCAGTCTTCAGGTCTTCTTGATAAGGCGTCAGCAACACAGTTCACTGACCCTCTGACCACCTTCACTTCAAAGTCATAGTCCTGTAAGTTCAAAGCCCACCTCATAAGTTTGCTATTGTGGGTTTTCATTGTCTTTAACCATTGCAATGGTGAATGGTCAGTACACAGAATAAAATGTCTTCCCCAGATGTAAGGCTTGGCCTTCTGGATCGCGTAGACTATGGCCAAACACTCCTTCTCCACGGTTGCCAAATGTCTCTCACCTTTTTGGAGTTTCCTACTCAGGTAGGACACTGGATGCTGGTCACCATTCTCATCCTCCTGGCACAGAACTGCTCCTACCCCGCTGTTAGACGCATCGGTGTAGATGATGAACTCCCGGTCGAAGTCTGGAGCACGCAGCACAGGATAGTTGATTAACGCCTCCTTCAACCTCTGGAACGCCGCCTCACAGTCGCTGGTCCACGGGATGCGGTCATCAGCCGTCTTCCTCGTCAGATCGGTCAGCGGAGCCGCAATCTCGCTAAACCTCGGGATGAACTTTCTGTAGTAGCCCACCAACCCAAGAAATGATTTGACCTTTTTCTTGGTGTTGGGTCTAGGCCAATCACGAACTGCTTCTATTTTGGCCTCCAGGGGTTTTATCATTCCTCCCCCTACCATGTGACCCAAGTATTTTATTTCTGGGCTACCCAGCTGACACTTGCTGGCCTTTACTGTTAGCCCTGCTGCACTTAACCTCTGCAGCACTAACTCCAGGTGTATCAGGTGATCTTCCCAGGTATTACTGAAGATCCCTATGTCGTCAATGTAGGCCACTGTAAAGTCACTGAGTCCTGCCAAGGTCTGGTCCATCAGCCTTTGGAATGTGGCTGGTGCATTTCTGAGACCAAAGCTCAGGACTCGAAACTCATAGAGACCAAAAGGGCTGCAAAAGGCAGTCTTTTCTTGATCCCTGGGATCAATTCTTAATTGCCAATATCCCTTTACCAGGTCCAATGATGAGATGAACCGACAACCCCCTATGGTTTCAATCAGGTTGTCTAGCCTGGGCATTGGGTAGGCATCAGGAGTGGTTACACGGTTTAATTTCCTGTAATCAACACAAAACCTAATGCTCCCATCAGGCTTGTCCACAAGGACTATCGGAGAGGACCAAGGACTAGAAGAGGGGACGATTATGTTCTCCCTCAGCATCTCGTCCAGCTCCTTCCGCACCTTGTCCCTATAGGGTCCCGTTACTCGGTATGGGGATACTGCCTGCGGGGGTGCATCCCCTGTGTGGATCCGATGCATCACTCCCTTCGCTATCCCCGGCTTGTTAGAAAACACCTGTTGATATTTTCTAAGCAGCATTTTTAGTTCTTGCTGCTGGTCTTGGGTGAGTGCAGGACTGATCTTTACCTCCTCTGGGTTGTATTTTACTTCCCCTCTACCCTCCCAGAAGGGTAATTCAGCTTCCTCACTCTCAGCTGCTTTTATCGCGAATAAAACCCTCTGTTCCCCTCTGTAGTAGGGTTTTAGGGCATTCACATGAACCACCCTCCTTGCTTGGTTCTCCTCCTGCTCTATTAGGTAGTTCAGGTCTGACATCTTGGAAATGACCCTATATGGTCCTGCCCATTTGAGCTGCAGTTTATTCTCTCTGCAGGGCCTAAGCCAAAGCACTTCCTCCCCTGGGTCAAAGTGCCTCTCTCTAGCTTTGCGGTCATACCATGTTTTCTGTTTGACCTTCTGCGCTTGCAGGTTTTCTGCTGCCAGCTCTAGATTTCGCTTTAGGTCATTCATCAAGGTGTCTATGTAAGTCACAACGTCTTGTGGGTCATCCTGGGTGATCTGCTCCCAAATTTGTTTGATCAAATCAAGGGGCCCTTTCACCCCTAAGTGTGCAGCAGACATGTCAGAGTGACCCCTTTGTAAGATCATGGGGCGATACTTTTCAGGTACCACCAGCTGACTTCTGATCCCATCTCCCCCTTTTGAGATATTCCTCAGGGTTTCTCTATATAAAATCCCCTTTTTCTCCAGAAATCTCACTGGGGTTTCAGGTGTTAGCTGGGCGTCAGTCACCTGTTCAAAACACTTTTGGAGAGTGGCGTCTGCCTTTTGCTCCTGTCCAAATCTGCTGTCTGTGGTTAAGGTTTCCACCACAGCTTCTGAACTTCCCTCTGCTTCAGTCTCTGGCTCATCATTACCCCCCTGAACTGTCCCCGTGGTGGCTTGTGAACGTGTAATCACTAGCACCCTTTTCACATGTTCAGCCAGGTCATTTCCCACGAGCACGGCTGCTGGCAGAGTAGATGAAATCGCTAGCCGCCAAACCCCCCTCCAGCCTTGAAAGTTGACAGGTACCTCTGCTACTGGCAGAGAGATTATCTGCCCCTCAATCCCTGCCACCTTCATGCTCTCATTTGGGATTATAAACTCCCTAGGAATAATATCTGGATGGCACAGGGTTACCTGGGAACAAGTGTCCCGCAGCCCCCTATACTGACGGTCAAGTATTCCTACGTCCACCCCTGCTGTCTCAAACAACTGAGAATCTGTTTTTATCAGCAAGCAGCGCTTTACCTCCAGAAGAGGACCATTTTCCTCAGCCTGATCAGCATAGGTAGCTGTTCCAGACTGAGTAGTCATGGCAACAGGCTCCCTCTGTGACAATGAGCTTTGCTCTTTCTGGACACAGAACACAGCTTTTGGCTTGGTCCCACTAGAATTCTGAGGCACCATTCCTTTTAGCTGCTTTAATTTCTCACACTCTGAGATTAGATGACCCTTTCCCTGACAGAAATAGCATTTTCTGGTATATTTTGATTCTCTCTCATCTTGTTTTGGTTTTCCCTCCAAAATCTGAGGTCTTGGTTTCATGTCTGAGGGCTTCCCTTCACCATGGGCCCCTCCCCCTTGCTGGCTTTTCCCTGGTCCCTGAGAGTACTTGCTGTAGGTTTCTTTGGGTTTACCTACAGATTTCCCCTCACCCAAGGGCTTTCTTATTTGGGAGATAAAATCTGCGATCTCTGCGGCTGCTGCCACAGATTTCGGTTTCCTTTCCCTCACCTGGAATTTCAATTCCCCCTGCAGGACTGAATAGAACTGTTCCAGGGCTATCAAGTCTTTAAGCTGCTCATAGGTCTCTATTCCCTCCTGCGATAGCCATTTCTCAAGCAGCCTCACCAATTGGGCCCCCACTTGGGTAAAAGTCTGTTCTGGTTTTTTAGTGAGGGACCTGAACCTTTGTCTCAGCTGCTCTGCATTTATCCCATGTCTTGCAAACACCAGTTTTTTAAACTCTGCAAAATCTTTCATCAATTCCTCAGGCATCTCGGCATAAACCTCAGCCAGGCTACCACTGATTAAAGATCGCATGATGGTCATCTTCTCAGTTTCCCTCACTGAGAAGTCCACAAACGCTCTTTCCACTAAGGAAAAGAACACCTCAGGACAATCTCCCTTGTGGTACACAGGGAATTTCTTCAGGTCAGCCTTAGACAGTTGGCCTCCCTCAGAATCCCTATTATTATTATTGTTCTGGTTCATCAGTTCCAGTTTTCTTAATTCAAACGCCATTCTCTCTCTCTCCATTCTTTCTTCCCTCTCCATTCTCGCTCTCTCTAACCTTTCCTCCATTTCCCTCACCCTCAGTTCATGCTGTTGGGCTAGGAGTATTTTCCTGAGTTCTGGGTCCTGCTCTCCTGTGCTGTCACCCTGCACTGAGCCAAATTCATCCTCAGAACCTTGGTCAATCTGGGGGTCTTTCACTTCACTCATGTCTGCTACTTGGCTTCGAGTCAAGGGCATACCCCCCCTCAGAACAGGCTGCTTTAAAAAGTCAAGCCTCAAAATAAAACGACCACTTTTTTTCCTTCTTGCCTCAGAACCAGCTCTCCTAGAGATTGCTGCTGTTCTTCAGCACTAAAGTTGCAACAGTATCGAGTCAGAGCCTACCCCCCTCTGCTGGGCCTCTCAGCTGGCAAGCTAGCTCACTGTTGCTACGCAGTTTTGCCTCAGCGTTTTCCCGCCAAAACTAGGCTGCCTCAGAGCACCTTAATCTAAGTCTCCCCAGTTGGCACGTTCTTCTACTAGCGCACCTCCCCGTGAGGTACACCTAGAAGATTACCTACGCGCCTCAGACTGTCCCTGACTAGACCCCCCTTGCTCTGGGCACACTTGCCAAGGCTTTGCTGGACCGCTGGACAACTGGACCAGTCGTATCCCACACGCTGGACACCAATCAATGTGACAAACCCAGACCTACTGGGATCTATCACACAGTTACTAAGCTGCCACCAACCATTCCCTATAATAAGTCACACAGACCAGGGATGGATTTTTAAACAATAACAGAATAAGGTTTATTTTAAATACAAACAGGGTAAATAAAACAATCAGGTGAATAAAATAAAGTAACGTGGCTTATTCTCACACACACAAGCATACAGTTTGGTTCACCTAGAACCTTTAACTTAAAGCACAGACCCTGAACCCATCAGTTCTGGCTAACCCACAGACACCTGAACTTATCAGGTTGGTACTCTGACACACAGTAGTACCCTGTCAGACACCCAGACTCCCACAACAGCTTCTTCTCCCCAGCTGCTGCTTCGTCACCACCCAGTGTCTCACAGTGTCTGTCTCAGCATCTCCTCTTCACCACACAGGCATCACATATTTATACAGTACAGCCCCTCCTCCTGATGTCCCGCCTTCCACTCCCCATAGGATGGAACTTTCCCTCCAAACCCATGACAGACAGGTAACATCAGTGCTGTTATGTAACAACAGCTACACAACAGGATTTTGCCTGTTGTGCATCCAAATTGTCTCTCCTTGTATGACCCTAGAAAATTAGTTTTCACTACAGGCATCTTGTGTTTTGTAGATAATATACCATATCAGACCCCCAATTAATAGCTCTTCCATATAAAGCACAAGTTCCTGTAATACTACAGAGTTTTGCAATATTGGTTTCTGTATTTTCCTGCCCTTCCAATGATGTAAAGTTTGATCCAATGTCTATGGCAACTTCACCCTCATCTTCTGTTTCTTTTTGTCTCAGCTGAAGCAATGGTTTATCTTGTTCTGGGGTTTGTTCCACATCAGATTTTAGTGCTATGGTACTTTTCAGTGAGAATTTCATTTCCACAGCAGGATTCTCCTGATCAGAAGTTTCCTGTTAAGTTGCAAATGGATACGAGGAGAGGAACCTCTCCAGCATCAGAACCCCAGTGGGGAAATGGATTTCAGATGTTTCTGTCCAGTGGCTTTGAGTATTTCCTAAAGAGAAGCAGTATTCAAAAATGTGGCTTTTTGCAGCACTGTGTGGACACAGATTCAGGGGTCTGTGTTTTCCCTTGGTAAGAAAACAGGAGATTAAAAAGAAATTGTCTTGGGGAACTAAAAGGGAGGTGATACAAATTGGAGAGGAGAATGTCTGGACTCCGTAAAAAACACATTTCGAATACAAAAGGACCAAATAGCTCCATGGTAATTGTCAATGCTAGAGAGCCATTGTTTGGAAAAACCTCCAGCCTAGTCATCTATCAAAATGTCCTGTTATTGAAAATTAGGCTGTTTGTGAACATGATTTTCTTTCAGGGGCAGGTGATCAAAATCTCCACCCCCGTTTATCTCATCAGATTACATTGAAAAGGTGTGATGAAACATGAAGTGGCAGAAACTGTTCTTTGCCACTGTTTTGTTCCCCCTCCCGAAGAACAATAAACTAGGCTCTTACAAACGCCTTATCGCAAAACTCGATTCCCATCCATGAAATGGTATTGTTCTCGCCAGTGGACAATACCCAGGACAAATCACGCTGTCTGGCAGTTTCTTGCTTCTGCATGTCATCGCCATTTGTTTCTGATGTCAAAAGTGTACATTTTTGAAAACAGAGTGACATTCGGCAAGGAGGACTTTCCTCCAGGAAGTTTTTGTCACTTATCCTTCTCCGAGTCTCATCTTTCACTGGGATTGCCACACTTGTCACTCACATTGGAGGGGGGGGGGAGAGAAAGACTCACAGAGGCACCCACCTGAAATTTGCATTTCTTAACCCATCTCATGACATAAGAAGGGCTTAGATGTCTCTTGATTTAGCTTACTCTGGAAGTGAGGGGTTTTGTTTTGTTTTAATCCTTCCATTTTCTACAATGCACCGGGTTGAAAGGCATTCAACTCCATTCTCTTACACATTTCAAAGAGAAAAAGAATGTTATTCTGTAAATGTGGTGGTTTTTTTAATGTTAAATGTCATTTCACGGTCAATCCAGCCAGTTTACATGCAACTTGATTTTTTAAAATCATTATTATTCAGAAAATGTGCTTTATTTTGCCAGTAAATTTACGGTGTAATGGGAAAAAGCTGTAGCCAGTGACTACATGTTTTGTAAATGGAAAGACCCAGATTCAAATCCTGGTCAGTTAAAGGACCTTCAGTAGCAGGACTAGGAAACATCTTTCCCTTGGAAAACTGCTGCTTGTCAGAGGAGACAATCAGATCAATGGTGAGACTCAGCTTAAGTCATCATTAGTGTACAGTCGTGCCCCGCTTAACGATTACCTCGTATAACGAATCCGCTTCACAACAATGTTTTTGGGATCACAGTTGTGATCGCAAAACGATGTTTTAAATGTTTTTTTCCGCTTTACGAAGATCGGTTCCCTGCTTCAGGAACCGATTCTTCACATTACGATGATCAAAACAGCTGATTGTCAGGTTTTCAAAATGGCGGCTGGGTTATCAAAATGGCTCCCTGCTGTGTTTTTGGATGGATTCCTCGCTCTACAGGCACCGAAAATGGCTGCCCCTATGGAGGATATTTGCTGGATGGTGAGTTTTCAGCCCATTGGAACACATTGAACGGTTTTCAGTGCATTTCAATGGACTTTTTTATTTTGCTTTATGACGTTTTTGCTCTACAGTGATTTTGCTGGAATGAATTAACGTCGTTAAGCAAGGCACCACTGTATGTGTTTGTGCATTGCACATATTGCTATATTGACATGTACACACCATTGATGAAACTTGGAATTTAAAGGGGGAAACACAGATTTAGGGCTGCTTCTGGATTATTTCTTCTTCTTTTTTGTGGCCTCTGTGAATGCACCCAATTGGGTTCTGTGCCTGTGCATGACATTTCAGAAGTTTATAGAGCTTAACAAACATTTGACAATGAGACAGCCCCCCCTGCAAGGCATCCTCCGCCCTCCAAACATCCCCTCAGTTCCTTCTATAGTCTGCCACTGTCATGGTATTATATTAAAAGACAATGAGATGAGCCAAGGGGAGCCAGGGAGGGATGTGTGAATTCACAGAGGACCACTTGAAGAACCATGGTTATAGGTAGGTAACCTCTCTTTCTTCTTCGTGGCTTCTGTGAATCGGGTGACTGACAAGCTCACTTACCGGATGGTGGGATGTCACGGTAGAAGAGATGTCAGGATTGCCCTGCCGAATGCAGCTTCATTCTTTGCCCTGAAATCAAAACGATAATGCTTTACCAAGGTTGAAGGATTGGACCAAGTCACTGATCGGCAGATGGTTGGTAGTTCTGTCCCACAATGGAGAGCAGTGGATGTTGACAATGCTCTGGTGGAATGGGCCTTTAGATGTTCAGGAGGTGTTTTGCCTGAAAGCTCATAGGCCAATGATATAGTTTGAACTATCCAATGAGAGATGGTTTGAGGTGATTCTGGAGCGCCCTTGTGGGGGCACCAATTGTGGCGTTCGCTCCTTGTGGCCCCTGCCTGATTCCCCAAACACAGAGCACACAAAGGCAAACCAATAGTCCTTTTTACCCGCTGCCACCAGTTGATCACTAAATCAACATTACTTATGGAAGGACGAAGATACAGGTCCAAACTTCACTGTCTTTTAAATAAAACTTGTTTATTGATTACAGATGTTTGATTATTAATCATAGGTAACTTTTCCAGGTTTATGGATCATCAGTCTCAACCTCCTATTTGATATAACAGTTCTTATTCACTCTTCACTCTAATCACACCTCAGATCTCCCAAATACCACACTCTGTCTCCCTCTCCACTCTCTTTTCCCTCTTGACTCTGATTGACTTTACCTTACTCTTCTGTGTACATTCACAGAGGACCACTAGAAGAACCATGGTTACAGGTTGGTAACCACTCTTTCCTCCTCCTCCTCCTCCTCCTCCTCCTCCTCCTCCTCTTCTCCCTTCTCCTTTCTTCTTCTTCATCATCTCCTTTCTTCTTCCTCCTCCTCTTCCTCCTCCTCCTCCTCCTCCTCCTCCTCCTCCTCTCTTTCCTAGACTTCAGAGCTTCAGTTCTAAGCATCTTAAGTTAAATGGGTAGGGGAAAATGCAGGAGACACAGACTTAGGGAAGGCATTACCCCTTCCTTTTCCCCCAAGTCTGTGAAAAATAAAGCATTGCCTCATTATCTGAAGATCTAGTCATACAGCCTCGGATTGCTGACCGAGAAACATCAGGGACATATTTATTTGAAGGATACCAGTATCACCAAGTAGTTTGCTGGCCCTTCTAAAGCTGATCTGTCTTTACCTTGCCTGAACTGGCTACCAAAGACTTACATGGAGCTAATATTTGAAAAACCATCTCCTTTCATTACCTCAGCAGGAATGATCTGTGATCACTTTGATTTTTAATTTGAGAAAATAGCTTGCTTTTATCTCTTTGCAATGAACATCCCCTATAACTTCTGAGAAGACATACAATTTGCATTGGTCATTTGCGCAGATAAAAAAGGTTATTAGCAAAACCTATGTATGTTTTCAAAGTTGCACCTTAGATTGGTGCTTTATCAGATAGGCATTCCATTAGCACAATTTCCCAAGGTTTCATTACAACATTTTAAGAGCATATAAATAATTTCAAAATTCAATGGCATTTTTAACAATTCAGTTCCAACGGTTATTACAAAATGGTTTATGTTACTTTGCGTTCAGAGGTTTTGTTGTTGTTTTGTTTTGTTTTGTTTTGTTATAAAGGTAGGATATAAAGAGCTAGCCAGGATGGTTACCACCAGCTGAGGTAGCTTACCTACACAGAAGTCATTAAAATGAAAATAAAATTACATTTGATTGTTTTTCATTTGCTACTGTGTTTGATCCTTTAGTTCTTTCCCACTGCAGATTTATCTGAGCAGTCATGATAGCGGAAGCTTTTTAGAAGAAAGGCGGAAATTCCAGGATTTGAAAAGTGCCAGCACTTTTTTTGTAACATCATAACTTGAAAACAATAATTACATTCTCCCCTTTTATTTTTCCAATCGTAATCCTCCATCACCATATGTTGACAATTCAATGCAACCACTCAGGGGAAAATCATAAAATTGTTTCATCAGTTTCCCATCCATGCTCTTAAGGAGAAAGGTGTGGTAAAATATTTTAAGTAAAATATAAATTAAATTAAATAAAGGCATTCCTCAACCATGAGTTCTGAATTTCTTTATCACACTCGTAGGGCAGGGTTTGTCTGGAATCCAAAAAATTAAGTGGCTCATTCAACTGGAACTCACTATATAAGGTGTTTTGGCCCAAGTGGTCCTGGAATATGCTAACATTATTTACTTGCTCTGTCTACAAATGCATAACTCATCTGTTGCATTTATATTGTATGAGGCAGGAGCATACCTAGTCAAGGTAAAGGTAAAGATTCCCCTTGATATTTAGTCCAGTCCTGTCCAACTCTAGGGCATGGTGCTCATCCCCATCTCCAAGCCGTAGAGCCAGCGTTTGTCCGAAGGCAGTTTCCATGGTCACGTGGCCAGCGCAACTAGACACGGAATGCCGTTACCTTCCCACCAAGGTGGTACCTATTCATCTACTCGCATTTTTAACATGCTTTCGAACTGCTAGGTTGGCAGGAGCTGGGACAAGCGACGGGAGCTCACTCTGTCGCATGGAGTCCATTTTATGACGACCGGTCTTCCGACCTTGCAGCACAGAGGTTTCTGCGGTTTAACCTGCAGTGCCACCACACCCCTAGCAAGCATGGAAGCAAACAGGGTAAAAAAATCCCCACTAACTTTAATGACCTCAGCTGAACCTGGATCACTCAGGAAGGCTTCACAACATAGCATAATGTTACAAATGACAAAGAATTATCATCATTTGGTGGAAAATTCGGAACATGTGGTATACAAGTCTGTTACTGTGGCAACTCCAAAACTTATAGGTTTATGATGGTGACATATCATCCCTATTTTTTCCTTCCTGAAAATTATCTGTTGATCAACAAAGAGGAGGTAGGGCTGCTATAAAAGTTTATGCCAGCCTTTCGAATCGGGCATACTTCTCCCTTTCTTCTCCTCAATGCTGGTGAACTGCTCCTACTTGACAGCTATGGGAGGCAAAAGACACTCAAGCGAGATCTGGTGGATTAATTCTGTTTGACTTTCAGGTGCAGTGAAGGAGTCCTGTCTGATCATCAGAATGCATCAACTGCCCAATTCTGCTGCAGGGTATCGGAAAAAAAGATCCCAGGGAAGGCGTGTAAACCAGTTAGTTTGAGACAGTACATCATGCTGAAATATGTATCTTGGCACATCCCTGCCAAGCTTGCTTACTATAATTGAAAATCAAGGTAGACTCTCGGCTGCCTGATGTTTTCGGAGGAGGGAGAAAGAGAACCAAAAGCAAATGGCAGTCGGCCTCGAGCTTAATAATCGGTGCTTGGAATACTAGTAGTAATAATAATATCAGACAATGACCCTCCGGGTTGGAGGAGCAAGATAGATTTGCAATAAGGCAGCTTGTTGGTGTGCTGATAAACCCCTGCAAAGACCTGGCGGACAAAGGAAATAAAACAGGAAGTGCTGACAGCACAAGGAGGGAGAAGAATTTAAACTATCGACTGACTTCCAAGTGAAGGAGAGGGTGCTGTTGGAGGAGGGCGAGTGAATGTGGAAAGGAAAAGATGTCAGCCCATTCTCCTATTCTCCAGAATGCAGTTAATCTGTGAGGAGAGGAATGCCCATGCCCCACGCTTTCATCATAATTATCATTATCATCATCTTAGAATTCGACGGGATCCTAGAGATCATCAAGTCCAGCCCTTCTCAGGGAGGCACAGTACAGAATCTGATTTTAATTTGCCTTTCGTAGGAGCTGTCCAAGGTGCTATTTGGGGATAGGGTTCAGCACCTGTAAAATACAAACTAAAACCTAAAGGGGATTCGTAGACGACTCCCAAAACTGAAGCCACCCATCGCCACTCTCAGTAAAGTTGATTTTACATACAGATGCTTTAAATGTGCCTAAACCTGAAAGTGCCGTTGTGGGGTGGACAGAAATACTTTCTCATAAACTATGGCTGGTTAATTTTTTCCCATCTCTCCCTGTCTGCCAAATGGCAGCTAAGGAAATGCCAAAACTCCCCATCTAAAATAAATCTATGAGCTTTAATTAGTGTACCGATGAAAACAGTGTTGATTATTAGTGGCACTTGCTATATTTTTCTCCCCTTGGTAATGCTTTTAATTAAGATTTTTGATAGAAAGTGTCATAAGTCAGTGGATTTCTCCGCTGCAATGTGTCCCACATGGACCCTCTGTACTGGCTTTGCACTAATGCCCTGTAATTGTGTTTCACTTTCCCTAATTAAACTGACAAGCAACTTGAATTGATATCACTTAGAACATTGATCGGAGGTGGTAGCAAGAATAGCTTGCTCTCTTTCTCTTTCTGGTGTGTTGTATGCAGTACCTGTTGCTCAAAATAGTGTGGAACTAACAGGCAGTCCTCCTTTGACTCTTTCCTTTCCTCTCCCTCTATAAAAATAAATATATGTTTCAGACTCTGTGTTGATCGCAGGGGCCTGGAGGGAAATTCTTAGACTCAAAGAGCAGAGTTAATGCTCAGTGGCGCTACATTATTTACACTAATGAGGATCTCCTCATCGTTGTCGTCTTCGCCAGCCAGCCGTTAATTCAAAGCAAGAGATGGAAGTGTCACTATATGTGCAGTTAATCGCCATGGCCGTCGTTTGTAGTGCAGGTGACGCTTCCGTTCGGGGAGGGCCAGCTGAGGAAGGCTAGCTGCCAAGAACACAAGTTGTGGTGCTCACGACATCTGACAAATGCTTTGGGTGTTTGGCTTGATGGTTGGTGTGCATGCCTGAAAACAACCCAAACAAATTGAAATAGAAATAATTAGGCCTTTGAAAACAAGCAGAATTTCTGGATGTCCAAAAATCGGCCAAATGGGAGATACCAATGATCTATAATGTGGATAATGGAAAATCCCATTGTGGCTTGAAGGGGAGGAGGGGTACATGTTTCTCATGAATAGTTTGATCTAAAGCTCTTAGATCAACAGAGGAAGTCGATGGAGGAGAAGGAATAGAATCAACATCTTTCTTACTGGTTTCGTTTATTCGTGTTTCGCTCTTTCTGTGAGAAATGCAAACCTCGGGCTGCCCTGCCCTGCACTGCACCTTGGTCGGAGATCCACTCTGATCCATAAAGCTGACAGGGTTGAGGCTTAAATGGGGAGATTTCCCAGAAACTGTTAAGGATTATTATAGATAATTAAGTAGGTAATTCTCTCCCCTCTGAGCCGCCTTTATGTCTGAAAGCTAATCCTATTCCATCAATATACCAACAGTAATCCTGACAAGTCACTACACTTTAAAATCTGTTTCCTCAACAACAGTAACCCAGAAATTCTCATTATTCAAATTCACCGTCCTCCCCAAGTGAGTATAACTCTATAAATAGTACTTGCTTCTATTTATTACACGAGGCAGCTATCTCATACTGCAAGAGAGCATGGTGGACTCTTTTGTTATTATGTTGACTGGAGAGGTTCTGGGAACGAAACAGGCTTAATGCAGGTGGGCAGGTGGGGAGAAGAAGCATGGGCAGTTGGCTGGGTTTATTGGTAGGGGAATAATTTACTAGGATGTAGGTGTTGAAGTAATGTGGGCAGCATGGTGCTAGGTTGCTTGCATATTTCATGTCATTATAGCATGTGCAAGTACAGGAGCTACCTAGAACAGGGACAGGCAGTTATGAAGGGCAGGGTGTGTATGTGGACTTTCCTGACCCACGGCTACAAGTAGCACCTGCCTATTTAGATAAAACCAGGAGGTAGCTCCCAGTGGCTGACAAATGCAAATTTTGTCCCAAAAAAATGGAGGGAGGGTGTTTTTCAGAATTCTGGTTTAAAGATGTGATAATCTTCAATTTAAAATATGCGAGTTTTGCCCATTGGGGCCGACGCTATGCCTCCGCATTAGCGATCCCGAAAACGGGATCGCTATGCGGATTCGTTGTTATATGGTGCGCTCGTTAAGCGAGGCACCACTGTATATAATGAGGCTTCAGGTTTCCAGTGGCCACACAAAAGGCCTTGGTCAGCCCCACGGGCCAAATGAGTCTTAGTCCTAATCAAAAGCTCTGATGGAGTTTATGCAACCTTGCATGTTGCTTTTAGTGGGTTTGGCTAGGAGAGATCTTTCTGAACTGGAGTGACTGTCAATCACTAACAGCATTAACCAATAGTTCCTTCTCTGCCTCTGAATTTAAAGAGAGCCATGCCTCTCTACTAAGAGCTTTCTCCTTTGTCCTGTTGGAGTCAAACAGTCCGTTGGAAGTAGTGAGTCTGGGATACTGTACTTGTTGCAACTGTCTTTGTTCTTTGTTTGCTGTTGATCGGTAAGTAAGTGAAATCCTTTATTCTTTCTCCTACAAATGTTGCAGCAAGGTATTGAGACTATAAATAACAGTTGAATAAAATGGGTGGACTAAATAAGGAACTTGAAACAGTCCTGCCTTGTGATTCCCCTGCACGTCGGCTGTGCGGCTTGGGGAAATTAACCAAAATTCAACATTCAACAGCCGTCTCCATCCACTGCAAAATCATACCTGGAATGGACAAGTTCAGACCACGATATTACTCAGTATTTGGAAGTGTAGAGAAAGGAAGAGGTGGAGATTAGAGATGCAGCATAGGGAAATTTGGATGGCAGATCCCACAATTCTCCATTCTATGAATCCCACCTGACAGACAGACATCTGCAAATACTTGAATGTGTCTCATGTGAGAGGAAGGCCTAAACGTGAAGGTTTTGTGGCCTAACTAAGATCTAACTCCACCCAAGTGTCCTGGGACAGCTTCCTTTTGAACAGGAAGTTTGGGTGGAGCTAGGCATGGTCTTAACCGACCAGATAGGCGGGATATAAATAAAATAAAATAAAATAAATAAATAAATAGGCTTAGTAAGGGCACAAGGCCATCTTAGGCCTTTCTTCAAGGTCCACCACATCTAATTCTTTCTCTTTCAGGTGGAACTCAGAATGGAGAATTATGGGATTGGTAGTCCAAAAAATCCAAATGGCACATCCCCAGTGGAGATACCATTTCTCCATTATTTTTGCCCCTATTGTGACCTGGAGACCATCTGTGGAGAACCTATGGTTTATTGGATTTGAATGTTGAGAACTATTGGAGGGATGTCTGTTTTATAACTGTCCGTGTGGCGTTTATATATGAAAGTACTTTGAATTATTAAACTATTAATCTAAATCATTGTGTCTTTAAATTTTGTATATTGTATTTTAAAAAAAATCTGTATTTTCTAATAGTTCAAGGTGAGGTCAATTGCCTTTACTTTTTTGTAATGTCGTAAAATTAAAATTTGTAATCTCATAAAATTAAAAAGAGAGATAACTTTTTTAAAAAACACCTTAATAACACAAAAACACACACACAAGAGGGTGCCCACTGGTGGAGGTGGGGGGCTGGAAAGGCAGGGAACCCACAGAACAGCTGTGTACATGAAGCACTGAACTGGCATGAATCGCCGAACCGGAGGCTAGCGCCCATCTCTAAATATAACTACATTAAGAAGAAGTTGTGGGTTTTTCGGGTTCTTTGGCCGTGTTCTGACGGTTGTTCTTCCTGACGTTTTGCCAGTCTCTGTGGGCGGCATCTTCAGAGGACAGGTGTCAGGACTCTGTGCTCTGCTACTTCTGTCCTCTGAAGATGCCGGCCACAGAGACTGGCGAAACGTCAGGAAGAACAACCTTCAGAACACGGCCAAAGAGCCCGAAAAACCCACAAGCATCAGATCCCGGCCGTGAAAGCCTTCGCGAATACATTAAATTAAGAAGGCTCAATCCTCTTAGTTTTTGAGATTTGTACCAGCTCTTTTTATTAGTTCTTACTCTTTTTTAAAAGTCTCCATTGCAAAATGCATTTGTCATATTTTGCATCAGTTGCCTTAGCTGGGAGATGCGCTTACTTCATGCTACCTTGATGGAGCCGTTCGTTTGAAACCAGGAAGTAGAGAACTGAAGTAAAGAGTAAATGAATACAGATTGCAATCTACAGCTGGCAAGCTTCGGGTCCCTAAATTAGGAGTTCATTGTGGGGGCTATGGTGGATGGTAATTAAGAAATTAGCTCTTTCAATGAAATGTTTGTTGCCATCTGAGTAAAGACATCTGCAGGCTTTCCTTTGGAAGGCCAACCGCTTAATTCCTGCAAACTTAGAAATGGACAGTTAAATGGACTAATTAAAAAATGAGTGTTTTTACCTGGTTTAGAAGGGCTCTCTCTCTCCCTCTCCCTCTCTCTTTTAAATGAAAACACGATGGTCACTAGTTCTCAGAATCTGGCAGGTAATTAGCCTTGCCTTATATATCCCTCTATACCAGCATAGGAGCAGGCAGAGTTTCCTGACTCAAACCATTAGCATATATACGCATGTCTACTCTTCCTGGAAGCAGTTCTATAGGGTCTTCGGGAGAGGTCTTTCTGGAGATCTCAAGAGTAGGGATGGCCTTTCTCATTCGAGGGCGATTGTTTTCTCAGCTGTTTGTCTCCCTCCCACAATCTTGAACTGGCCTTCTGAAAACCCATTTTCTTCCTATCTGAGCACTCCTCCCACAAAGTTCTTGCTCTGTCTTTGTCACATTGTGTATGTGAAAAAAAAAACACAGCAAAAAACTGAATACTACAAGCTTCTCGTATCTAATGCCAAAGGAAAGCAAAGTAGGCCTTGAAAGGAACCCTTCTGGTCCCTCCAATGAAAGTGAACGGAGAATAAATAGATAAAGAAATACGTTAGAAGTGGGGGAATGGTTATCCAGTGCAAGATAAAAAGAACTCATCTGTGAGCAAAGGAGAGAAGAAGATTATTAATTTTATGCTGAGCAAACTTGAAACAAATATTCGCAAATATTGAAATTATGAGTTTTTCTCTCTCTTGTCTCATCCCTGCTGAGGAAGACTGTGCTGATTTATTTAACTGGTGATCCCTGAGCTGGAACACTGCCCAGATACAGACGACAAGCTTGTTTCATCAGCATAAAGGGTCAGGTTTTTCCATAGCAATGTCAACTGCTGGATAGCTCAGTGGTTTAGGTCTCTGGCTGTGAAGCCAGAGTTTGGGAGTTCAATTCCCCCACTGGGCCTCGTTGACAGGGGCTGATCTCGGTGGTCCATAGGGTCCCTTCCAGGTCTGTAGTTCTAAGATGATGATGATGATGATCGGAGTCACCCTTCCCTAATTCTATAGACAAATGTTTAGCAATCAACTGACAAAATTCTCCACTACCTTGCATGGATGTATATAGCTCTTTGTTTGAGAGTAGAGCCTTATAGAAACAAAAGCCATCAAGAAGATTCTGGATGTTAAATTTAAGTGATAAATAAAGGAAAAGGTCAGTTATGTCAACTTAAGAGCATTGCTTAGCGCTTTTGAGGAACATGGTTAAACAGTCCTTCCTGAATGAGAGATCATCTCTGTTCATGGGTTGCAACTCTTACTGTGGACATCTATTCTGAGTTTTCTTCATACTCCACTAACAGCAACAATGGCAAAGAGCTGTGTGGTCCTTGCACAAACTCCAAAAAGAAGGTGGGCAGTTACTTTTATTGAGTCACAAAATGCAGGTGAGCTTTCAGGTCTAGCAGGAACCTTCATCAGACTGGGCTTTGCAAAGAAGGTGGGAGGACAGAATAGCCCAAAAATATCCAGTCTATATATTTTGTAGTACGAAGGTTTTGGAAAATTTTAACTCAAATCTTGAACCTGCAGCATATGGACCAAATGGCTGTTGGGTTAATGTGTTAGTCTTCCCCACCCCCCTGAAGAGCTGCAGTGGCTAGCCTGATGACTTATGCCAGTTGATGATATTGCTAGACTCCAAAACTCATGTGTGTTTAATATTTTAGTGCTCTGATAATGTCATTTACCCATCCTTGGTCTTGGAATTTATGCAAGCATCACATTGTTTGTTTGCTTGAGATGAAAAGCAAGCTGGCGGTAGATATTTGAAACCATTCCCAAAGTGTGATAAACCATTTCCAACACTGGTTTTGTTTTCGTATTATTATTATTTTTTTCTAAAACAAAGGTATATTTTTGACGCCTAACTGATCAACCAGCACATAAGACAGTTCCAAATATGTTCCCTCTCCATGATGCCAGTTCAGTCACCATGTTGTGTGTTTCTGTTTCTGTGTGCGTGCTAAGGTCCCTGCACCTTAAAGATAATGTTTTAACTATATAGTGGGGTTAATCTACTACCTGCTGACAAAAATCTCCTTCCATCGTAAAAGTGTATGTTTGTGTTAAATTAGAAGCACCTGTTTTCTTCAACCATAATCAAATGGGTGTGTTTTTCTCTTTTTCTTTTAGCACTTAATGGTGAATCATTTCCTTAGCTGCAAAACAATCGCTTATATTTGTTGCTTGTTGAATTTGCATCCTTCGACGAGCTTCATGCAAATGGCTGCAGCTTAAAATATAATTTGGATTTTCTTATTCTCCCTCAAAGGTGATGAATAATATTCTCCTAGCAAATGGTTTGGTATGCCGTTTGGATCCTTTCCACTTCTGTGACATTCAAGAATATGTGTATTTAATAAATACACCTATTTTACTCATTGAAATTTAACAGTGGGTGAAATATTACTGAGGCTGGATGGCAAATTTTAATTCTCCTTTCTTTCCTTGTATCTGAGGGTGTGTTTGATTTTATCGAAAAGGCTGTAGCACAATGGGAGAACATATGCTGAGGCTCTTCGTGTCTTTAAAAAGCAAGGCTGGAAAAGACTTGTGCCAGAAATCTGAACTGCTGGTTGAAGTTCACAGTGGCCAAATTCCTGCTGCCCTACTACACTAATGGTGTAGCTTTTGAGGGGTGAATTCCCTCAGGTTACGATATCTGTTGCCCACTGAGTCGCACAACTCCACATCCAACAGCTAGTGTCCACAGAGATTTCTTAGCTTGAGGCTATTCACCTCCAAAAGTTATACCTTTTCTATAGTTGTGTAACAGGATTTCAGCCAATATACTCAGCAACAAATCACGTCTTTTGGGCATTTCAGAAACACAGATCAAGTTGTCCCCCAGTATTCAATCTTTTGATCCAAAGCAGCCTTGGTTCAGTATCATCCTGGTCTCTGCCTGCAGACCTCACACTCATTGTAATATGGTCTCTCTTTTTTTGCATAGGTGTGACTTACCATGGAAAAAGGAGCATGTTAGCTTAGCTTTGTATCTGGCATGCCATGACACTCCTGGGAAAAGTCAGCTAGGTCAAATGAAGAACATTACCTAGCAGTTTGAAGTGATCCTCCATTAGGAGTGATTCCCATAGCCATTTCAGTGTAGGGTAGTCATGGCACGTGATGAGTTAGTCTTGGACCTGCTTCAGACACGCGTGTGCCGTCTGTACTTCACTTGATGAGAGCCTTTTGAATAAGTGAGCTGATTTCATTGAACCGTCTTCCCCTTTGTTTGTTTTCTTTCCCCAGTGGTAACCTATGCCTTAATAAAAGAGTATGACACTGAAATTCTGAATGAACTGTGAATAATGGTGTTATCAGGGATGGGCAGTGGGGGGAGAGAGGGGTTGAAATGTACATTAAGGCACTAGTGCTGTTGGATCAATAGGTAATCTGTCCAGCTATCTCTTCTAGGATAAATTACTGGGCAAATGGCACTGGGATGTTTTGAACACCCAATGTGTAATAATTTGTTAGTAAGTGAAGCTGCTGGCATTGCTGTAGCTTTCACTTATATATTGGGTTTCCAGGTCTCACGGCACTGTTTGGAGAACTTCCCCAGAGCTCCAGTTCAGAATGAAAATGTCACAGTAAATAGTGGTGGAGAGGGAAGAAGGTTTTATTTTTCACGTGTGATGTGGTTTTAAAGCTTGGGCGCTGATTTCCCTCCATCCTCAGCTTGTGCCAGGACTCACCGGCTCAGGTCAAACAGGTGTTACCTGCACTCACCTCCCCGTTTTCTCTACCCCACCTCTGTGGCATCACAAGGACCTTGTGATATATGCAAGGCTCTGACCCCAGCCATACATTTTGGCCCTGAAATCTCAGGGGACAGGCTGTTGCTAAACTGGCCCCCTGACTTGTATACCAAAGGAAAGACTACTTAGAACGGCAACCACTTTGGTATTAGAAGAGAGTGGACATCTTTGATACCTTCTCTTCTAGCTGTTCGGAAAAAGAGCATCACTTCCGTGTCATAAATCGAACCATTGCATACAGCCTTGAAGTGTGGCTAGTATTACTTGCAACACATAGGGCAAGATACGTTAACGCCTCTTAATTCTAAGTCTTCCTTAAAATGCCAACATTTATGTATTTTTTGTGGATGGAACTTTTTTAATGGACTGCAGTAGCCAATTCGCCTCTTCTCCATGTCCAGGGGGGCCATGGTGTTGTGTGTCCTCAGTCTTCCTGTGTTGAGCATCGAGACTTTTACAGAAAGCATCTAAGTGGGTTTGTAGAAATCCCAGCGTGATTGAAAGTGCTCTTGTATCAGCCTTCCTGATCCGTTGGAGACTTTCATTTGTGTCCAAGTGAATGTACTAGATCCTCCCAAAAGCCTTCCAGATAAACATGAAGAGGTCTGAAATAGAGTGTCTAGCCCCACATTTGTCATATCCATTGTTTGATGCCTGAACATGGCTTACGTGTCACTCTGCTTTTCGTTAAAAATTGAGTGTTAGAGCTGCCTTCAGTGATCTGCTCCAAACTTCCCAACATGCCCAATCCCCATAACACAAAGTCCATTTTTGCCTGTGTGGATTCTGTCCAGTTGTTAGCCCCAAGCACAGCACACCCATTGGGGTGAATGCAAAGCTTGGCATAACAAATCCCATTGATTCACTAGGCCTACTGTCATTGGGATTAATCGTGGAGCCAGCTCATAAAGATTAATTTGCGAGGACTGGAGTGGCCTATAGGTAGCCTGTAAAATACATGTGCCCCCAGGGCGTTTTTTGACCCCCAAAGGCCACACGAGACCTTTCTTGGAGAAAAATGATCCCCCAAATATTCCTCTGGCTGAAAAGGAACATGTCAGCTTTTGCAAAACTCCAGCAATAGTGGCTTTTGGTTCAAATGCCTGGCTGAGATGCCTCCAGATCCCACCCTTCCCTGGAAGGAAGGAAGGAAGGAAGGAAGGAAGGAAGGAAGGAAGGAAGGAAGGAAGGAAGGAAGGAAGGAAGGAAGGAAGGAAGGAAGGAAGGAAGGAAGGAAGGAAGGAAGGAAGGAAGGAAGGAAGGAAGGAAGGGAGGAAGGAAGGAAGGAAGGGAGGGAGGGAGGGAGGGAGGGAGGGAGGGAGGGAGGGAAGGAGGGAAGGAGGGAGGGAGGACGGACGGACGGACGGACCAGGGAACTCATTTGAGTGCTTCACATTCTGTTGTTTAATGGCCATTTCTAGGTTTGGTGTATGAAATCACCCACTCCTGCCACAAGGTGTTGTTCAGTGGATTGCTGAAAACCCACGGCTGTGCTTCCTTGACTGATTTTGAAGAGAGAAAGGCAGTCTCTCCTTTCTGGTGTCAGCTGGCACTTCCACTTCAGAAGAGCTGGCTTGTAGCAGGGAGGGAAGGAAGCACGTTGAAGAATAAAAGGCAGCAGGGTGAAAGCTTTCAGTGGTTTATCAAATACATGGGAAGAAATAAAATAATTGTTAAAGAAGCACATTTCTCCTGAAAGGCAAGATATACAGACACACACAGAGAGACATATTTCAGGAGCTCAACATTATTTCTCTTCCTGGTCCACGTGTGTTTTAATTGGATGGGGAATGGTAAAATACTTCACCACTCCTTTTCAGCTTCCTTCTGCAAATCTGCACTGTGCATTTTTTTTTTTTAACTTTTTGAGCATCGGGAAGGGGAAGAAGAAGTGTTAAGCGGAAATCATCCTTATTCTGCACCTAATGCCTGCCAATGTGGGCCTTGTTACTGTCGTAAGGAACATTTTCCTTCTGTCCTCAAGCTGTTTTGCTGCTTATTATCATGTTTAACTTCCCTGCTGCCTGGTGGGATGGAGATTAGAAGCTCTTAATATTCGTTTAAAGTGAGGAGTATTGCCAGATTTTGCTTCTTCCCTTTTACTTTTCCAGAGCAAAGGCTACAGTACAAGGATATAACACATTAGCACAAAACTTCATTGCAATCTATTAAGTCACCTTAATCTTCCCTTCTTCATTCTTTTATGGTTTGTTTTAAAGTAATCTGCTGCCCTCAGCAGTTATCCCCTTAACAACAGAGTGGGGAAAATGTACTTTAGAAGAGGACTTCACATCTGCCTTGAAAATAAAATGAATGCCATAAAGACAGGCAGCATAAGCTGCCAGGTTCTTCTGCTAAGCAAGTCTCCTTGAAATGAACGGGAGCTGCACAAGCTACAGTCGTGCCCCGCTTAACGATTACCCTGTATAACGACAAATCCGCTTCACAACGATGTTTTTGTGATTGCAGTTGCGATCGCAAAACGATGTTTTAATGGGTTTTTTTCACTTTGTGACGATCGGTTCGCTGCTTCGGGAACCGATTCTTCGCATTACGACGATCAAAACAGCTGATCGTCGGGTTTTCAAAATGGCCACCGGCTGCTCAAAATGCCTCCCCGCTGTGTTTTTGGACGGATTCCTCGCTTTACAGGCACTGAAAATGGCTGCCCCTATGGAGGATCTTGGCTGGACAGTGAGTTATTCAGCCCATTGGAACGCATTGAATGATTTTCAGTGTGTTTCAATGGGCTTTTTTATTTCACTTTACGACATTTTCGCTCTACAGCGATTTTGCTGGAATGGATTAACGTCGTCAAGCGAGGCACCGCTGTACTTCCTGTAGTCTTTGGCTCTAGAGTGAGCAAATAATGTAGGCTGGATGGATGGATTTACAATTCTACCATTAACCAATGTTATCTGTGATGCAGCTAGCCAGTTAACCTAACTCTCATTCTAACACTCATCCCACCGTTCTTTATCTCAATTTGCCTTCAGAGTTCCCTTCACCACTTCATTCTTCTTTCACGGAATTGAGGAACTGGCGAGAGAAGAGACAGGATCACTCCTAAGTGTTACCACCCAGGGAATGGAGCCATTTTGCCCCCCTGGTTTAACTGGCAACTGGTTATGATGAAATGAGCAGGTTGGAGGCTTGACAATCAAATGAAACAGGGGCTAAGAGGACCACCATTCGATGGTGGTGGTGATAGTAGTGAAGAAGTCCTTTTTCTGCCAGGATGGTGTATACCTAGAGTTGCCCAACAGCTGTTTTGAGTGGTCAAGGGGCTATTACAGCATGGTCCATAAGAAGAGAAGATAGATTCCTCCTTAGTCTTTCATGAAGAATGTTCTTGACACTTTGTAGATCAATGTGCTTGGATCCACTCTGACATGGACACTGTAGGTGGTAACAGGTCCCATGGGCATAACATTAGCATCTGCTTGTCTTGTGCTGATAAATAAGTTACCATCTGTACAGCTCAAGGTTGTGGACAAAGGAATTTCAAAAGGATGCTCAGCTCTTGCCCTTCCTAACTCACAAAATAAGTGCGGGGACTGGCTGAGTAACGAAGGGGAGTGTGAATACCTCCCTGGAATAAGGCAGGGTTCCATACTTCCTAAAAGAGTAGGCAACAAGATCATTGTTGAAAAAGTGTTCCCTGACCCCTGTTGCACTGGATAATCACTGGCCAGTCTCAGACCTGTTCATAACATTGAACCTTAGTTGTATAGTCTCAAGCATTTTAGTAAGAACGAATCCCATAGGAACTAATCCAAAAGTGGTTAATCCGTCCACTGGGGGAGACTTTTTTCTTTAACCTAAGATGACCTCTAAGGTTAAAAAAAAGGTACAAAAGGAGGGAGGCCTTTTTTCCGGTCATATCTCAATGCGCCGGTTGCAAGTCAAAGCAAAATGTTGCAACCGGAACTGGTTGTAACTCAATTTGGTTGCAAGTGAAGACGGTTGTAAGTCGAGGTACCACTGTATTGGTGGAGTTGCAGCGTGGGGATCAAGAACAACAAAGGAGTTTTCCATGAATGCAACCCAGATTGTGGGCAGTCAAGAGGAAAGCTGAGAGAAAACTTCCCAAAAGATGCGCGTTAGGCAAATCCCTGTTCAACTTGGATGCCCATAAAAGCTGTTATTCTTAACTAACTCTTCCCCCTTGTTTTTTGTCTTTTAAACAGACTGGAAGGAAAGAAAAGGGAGACCCACTGAATATAGCGATCGACAAGATGACCAAGAAAACGAGAGATCTACGAAGACAGGTAAGAGAGGTGTTTTGTCAAATTTATTGGTGTTTTTGTTGTTGTTTTTGCAGGACTCAGATGCTGAGCCACCCACCTGAGTGTGGAAAGAGGTGTCCCATTTTAGCAAGCACCTCCTTGCCCATCCTGGTGGGGAGGACTTCACGTTTGAAAGAACTGGTTCTTCCTGTAGAATGCCAAGTCCGGGAGAAGCAGTGGTCTCCAAGGATCACTCTTTTCTGTGATCTGATAGTTATATATTATTGTGTGTTTTTTTAAAAAAGATGTTAATATCCTTTTCTTTGGTTTGAAGCCTGTCAAGGAAGTGCACAAAATCACATACGTGCTCAGTGACAGTAAAATTCAATTAGCGATGGTACTATAAACACAACAGAGCATGAAAATGATGCAGGGTAGGGATGCTGAAGATCTTGGAGAAACACGATCTGTGCCTTGCAAGGGTCTCTGGATGAATTCTTCCAGAGCAAGGGAGAAAACTGCGTAGTGGCATGTTGGCGTAATACTGTACATAGCCGGCGCTGCAACAATGCATTGCAACACATTAGTGTGTTAAGAACAATAAAGAAATGTAAGATGGTGGAGGAAAGAGAAAGCACCCAACTGACACCCATGGAGGTCATCAGTCCTGAAAGAAGAGAGAGGGAGGATGTCTCGCTCCCACATGCACACACACAAACACAATATAGCCACTCCAGCCACTGTTTGATTTATCTTTTCTTTTTTCTTTTCCGTCTTGAGCCATTGATTACCGATGCTGTATACTGTATTATTGTTATTTTTAAAATTGTTTTATCTTTATTTGTTGTTAGCCGCCCAGAGTGGTCAATTGACCAGATGGGCGGGATATAAATAAATAAATAAATAAATAAATAAATAAATAAATAAATAAATAAATAAATAAATAAATAAATATTACTAGAATCCAGTAAAGTAACCATTGAAGCTGAATGGTTGGGGGCACTGGACATATAAAAAGAAGGATATATTCACACTGTGCACAGTTCAGCTGTGGAATTGGACTACCACACAATTTAGAATGGTTGCCAATATGGACAACGTTCACAAGAGACTGGATCATTTCATGAGAGCGGAACTGCCAGTAGCTGCTAGTGGTGATGGCGGTGGACTCCCTTTGAAACCGAAGGCAATGTGGTGGTGGTGGGGGGCTGGCAGGGTGTTGTTTGCCCATATCATTCTTCTGGGCTTCCCACGGCCAATGGTTTGGCTTCAGTGAGCAGAGTGCGGGACTAGATAGGTCTACGTTCTGCCCGAGCATGAATTGTCCTAGGCACTTATAATCCAGGCCTTTTTATTTAATGTGAGATGTGCTGGCGCTCATCAAGGGAACCAAACAAGCAGCTGCCTTCCGCAAGTGTGCTGGTGTCTCTATGATATAGAACAAAGAGTGTGTGTGGTTGTCCTTGAAGTTTGAGTGAGCTTGAACTGGGAGATACAAAAAAAAAGGTTTGTGCTTTCATTTCTTACCTGCGCTCTCCTGAGACCTTTCGTCTCTTGTTTCTTTGCTATAGATACAGATCAGTCAGAACCGGAAGGAGGGGAAGCCAAGGGAACTAAACATAAATCGTAACTCCCACCAGGAGGGGATTAGGGTAAGGGAGGGAGGTTCCCCCTTTGCTAGCCGACTTGGGGGGCAGGTCTGTTGAGGGAATTGTCCTTCCAAAGACCCCTAGATGCATGTGCAGAAAGTTCTGTGGGTCTAACCTCTGCCCGGCCTTGAAATGGGGCATACTAGAGTGGGGCGGCTGGATGTGCACAGCTTCCCTGTTTCTCCATTAATCAGCCCCAGAATCACGCCCCATACTGACTTTAGCCCCGAGGCTCAGGAATGATCCCTTCCAAAGGGGAGAGGAAGAGCAAAAGGGAAGTGAAATACAGTAGGAACCCTTTGGAACCTGCTGACAGTCATCACCTCAATCAGAATAACACCTGCCGCCCTTTCCTGCACAGCCCACTTTGTACGCCATCAGGGCTCTGCTTGCAATTGTGGATTTCCAAGCACTTAGAAATGGTGGCTAGTCCGTTAGAGTGAGAGGGGGTACTGTCTCTCCTCAGGCGCTGGCTACCCCTCGCCACCGCTTTCCTCCCTGCCTCCTTTCACAGCTTCCATCTTTGTTCCTTTCCTACTATAGGGGTGAACATTTGACCTGCCTTCTTCTGTCTGCATGTTTGTGTGTTTGTACGTGTGAAGATTTCCTTTGCTCTGCCGGTCCTTTCAGTTCGGCTCACCTGTGTTGTGCCTTCTGCCCCATCAGCTACCGTATGTGCCAGCCACCCCTGTCTGTAGTGGAGTCCAAGGGGCTCATTAGTCAATCTTGAAGCTTGCTCTCTGGTAGAACAGAGAAGATGCTTCTGCTGGATGGCTTAAACCAGAGGTCCCCAACCCCCGGTCTGCGTCCTGATGCCGGTCCGTAGCCTGAGCCGAACCAAGCCACAAAGACATACCTCCCACCCTCCCCACATGCACTCACCCCTGCAAAAGCTGCTTGCGCCTGTCTGCGCTCTTGTGCGCATGCGCAAACAGTGGTGTGGTGCTTGTGCGGGTGCGTGGGCATTCATGCGCATGCGCAAATGGCATCATTGGCATCCATGCATGCACACAAGCACGAGCATGCTTGCACAAGCGCCACACCGCCATTCGCGCATGCTCACAAATGAGCACAAGTACCACGCCACCATTCACGCATGTGCATGAGCGTGTGGGGGTGCCCCACCTTCTCCAGTCAGTCCGCGGACCTAAAAAGGTTGGGAACTGCAGGCTTAAACAACACAGTAACTAATCTTGAAATCTTCTTTTGGAAAACAGTATGAACAACACCTACCTAACTTATTAGAGAGGATTTAAACCCAGCAACAACATTTTATTGTCAGTAAAGTAGAGCAGAAACCAATGGGTTCTTCTTCACATTTCAGTGACCATGGCAAAAGCTGTGGTGACAGGAGATCCAGCAGGGAAACGGTGCTCATGAAAAAAACAGGCATGGGTGGCGTTATGCCTGGGCAAAACCTGGTGACTGGAAGAGGAGCTTTGTAAGAGAAGGAAAGTGATGAAACATAACTGTTAAGATTTTGCAATATAGCAGAGGTTTGATTGTGCTGCTCGCAGCATAGATGTACGGTCTTGCAAGGCGTGATGTGGCAGTGAAGAAGTCAAGAATTAGAGATGGGGGCATTTGTATTTGTATACAAATACGAATAACCCCTCACAGCTGGAGTTAATGAGGGTCCGGCTGCATTGCACTCATGCGTCCACCCCCACTCTTCCTTCCAGTCACTCCAGAGCTTCTGGTTGGCTAGCCACTCCTGGCAGAAGGAGGGAAGATGAGTCTCCCTGCCTGGCTGACGAGTGGCTAGCCAAACGGGCACTCCAGAGCAATTGGAAGAAAGAGTGGGGCCGGCGGCCACGGATGAGTGAGTGGACAGTCCAGCCCCAAGGGCTGGCCCTCATTCACTCCAGCTGTGCGGGAGTATTCGCGTACAATTACAAATGTCACCATCTCTAAGGTTAGATCCGGAAGCTAACTGAATCCAAATAAGCCCTTGCTCGTCTCATACCTTTGTAAGGAAGTGAAGATATTGCAAACTATTTTTCCTTGCCTGTTGAGAAGGAGGGAGATGCCCTGGTGCTCTCCAACATGCATGCATTGGCAAGAACGAATTTTTGTGCAAATTGCAGAATTGAATAAATGGGGCTCATTGCACAAAAAATTACAGGACGGCTGACGAAGGGAAAACACTGCTTATAGCATTCTCGCCCAGGAAGTGAGAAAACTTGAATATCCCTGACACAGAGGCCTGGACCTGTCAAGACTGGTTGGCTCAGTGATAATGAAGAATTTACTGAGTCTTTCTCAATCTCTGAATCCTAGACGGAGGTCTCCTGCAAGTCACCTAAAATTCTTTCCTCTTATTGGAATGATTCTTTGTCTGGTTTTTCCCCTGGGTGTGTGAGACATGTACGTCTCCATGAATGCCTTCCAAATGCCGTTCGGTGAAAGATGTAGGGAAGGGAGCCAGGCCATGAACAAAGTGCCTGGGAGCGCTTCGGCGTATGCGTACATGTCAGAGCAGCAGCATATAGCGTCGGGTGCCGCTTTCTCCACTGCATGGACAAGACAAGCGGTTTGAAGTCTGAATGGAATTTGTGCCAACTGGCAGGATTCTGTGAGCTTCTCCTGCAGACAAGCTTGTCAAACAGAACACAACAAAAGTCTATTTCATTGCAGGCTACAGTAGGCAGGAACATTCACGACAGCAGGGTGTTCCCTTCTGCCGTTTATTTGGGTTTACATGTTTTATCTCTTTTGCAGGGAAAAGAAAAGGGGGGAGAGGAGTAAATGCCTAGCTGGTAATTTCTAAATCGTGTAACTTGTCCTACAACAAGTTATGTGATGACATCAGACAGCAACTGGTGGAGTGCAGCTGCAGAAGGTGGCTTTGTTTCATACTGTCTGTGCCTTCTCTGTATTTCATTCTATGAGATCTCACCTGGTGGTGTCTGGTTCACTGTTGCCACCTCCGTGTCCCACCTGTTGCTGCTGTTATCTCTAGCTGTTCCTCCCTGAGTCTTTACTGGATGGTTTCTTGAGTTAATTAAGTGTTTTGCTTTTTTTTTTTCCATTTGTTTTCATAGTTAAACAAAGTGCCTTCAGAATAGTACCTTGCACTGATGAGGTGGTTGAGAAATCAATGTAATAAATAAAACCAATTCAAAGAAGAGGCTCGTGTGCTCAGTAGAAAGAAGGGGCATGGGAAAGCAGTGTGGCTGAGCTTCAAATAGACCAGCGTGGGGCCACCTTCCATGGGTCACACCAGTGCACCAGAAGTGCCAAAATATGAGAAGAGGGTAGAGGTGACAGATTCTTCCATTTTGGGTTTTGAGGGAACTGCTCCTTCTGGAGGCTCTTAAGGAACAGAAAAATAACTACTGAAGTTTTGTTGATTATATATTTTCTAGTCCCATCCAACCTCTGGCTTATAGCAACCTTAAAACGGTTTTCAAAACACATGAGATAAGGAGAGCTTTTACAATAGCTACCCCGATGAGCTCTCAGAACTGAGCAGGGATTCAGATCCAGGTCTCTGGAATCCTACTCCATCAATCTATCCATTATACTGTACTAGCTGCGGAACGGTTGGTTGGTTCTTAGTAAGTATAAGGAGACTTCTGGAGGCTTGGGGCAGATAAATATAAATTACAAAGGCCATCAGCCAAGTAGTAAAAATCTCTGTGTGTATTTCTGTTTGGGATGGGTTAAGCAATCTTAGGAAACCAAAACCTTTCCAATATGGCTTCTATTGTTCAATCCTGTAGTAACAACTAGCAGACACATTGGCATGGCTTTGGGTCCAAGTCCCAAGTCCACGTTTTTGGTACCAAGTCTTGAATCCCAAGCCCCAAGTCTTGTTGTTGTTTAGTTGTTAAGTCGTGTCTGACTCTTTGAGACCCCATGGACCAGAGCACGCCAGGCCCTCCTGTCTTCCACGGCCACCCGGAGTTGGGTCAAATTCATGTCCATCCATCTTGTCCTCTGTCATCCCCTTCTCCTCTTGCCTTCACACTTTCCCAACATCATGGTCTTTTCCAGGGAGTCTTCTCTTCTCATGAGATGCCCAAAGTATTGGAGCCTCAGCTTCAGGATCTGTCCTTCCAGTGAGCACTCAAGGTTGATTTCCTTCAGAATGGATAGGGTTGTTCTCTTTGCAGTCCGGGGGACTCTCAAGAGTCTCCTCCAGCACCACAATTCAAAAGCATCAATTCTTCTCAAAAGCATCAAGTCTTGAGTCCCTGAAAAAAAGGAGGGGTGGGTGATTTCTGAGTCACAAGTTGAGTCCAAGTCACTGGAAAAAGAAAAGTGGAGTCCATGCCGAGTCAGCAGTGTGACTTAAATCGGACATGGGTCCTGCAACTCAAGTCCCTGTTCCAGACAACCAGCAAAGCTTTCAATGATAGTGTTGACTTTTTAATGTTTTTAGCAACTAGTTGCTTTCATTCTGTACTACTAGCTAGTTTTAAGTGCTGATATTTTCTGAACTCAGCAGAGATGGCTGCTTGGCTGATTATAGTGCTGGTGGTAGCTGCGGGTGCAAACACTGGATTGAACCCAGTGATAGGAGGCTGTAGAACCCACCATCAGTTGGGTTTCCCACCACTGTCATCCCAGTTCCTTCAGAATTCAACCATGCAAGAACCAAAATGTCAACTATCCAAGAATCAAAAGTTCATGCTGATGTTAAAAAATAATAATACACAATGATCTCAGTCTCCTCCATCCTCATCTCCTTGGTTAAAAGATCAAAAGATGACATTTTGATACCGTTTGATGTATTTGGAATCACCCAGGTCATTATTCTGCTGACAAATCATGGCAACTGAGTTTTTTCTTTCCTTAGCAAAGAGTTGTTATTTCACTGTATCATATCCTAAACCTCGATATCTCATTTTATGGAACCAGTAACAACAGGCAATTTCCCCCCATCTGCCAATCTTCTCAGTGACCTTTATGGAATTAATTATTCGTTATCTGGTTCTTAGGAGAGAGACATTATTCAATGAGCAGCAAATTGCCATCAGAAAGATGGGATCTCGTTGAAGTCAGGGATCACAAGCATGTACAGTAATAAGCTCTTTGGGCTATATTGTCAATATCTGTTGTTATCATATTTAATCACAAAAACACAAGGCAGCAAGCATTTTCTGTTTCTGGAGAGCTCTTACCTGTCTGGAAGGGATAAGGGGTAAGAAGGAAAATACTGTATAGTAGAGATGAGGGTATTTGTATACGAATATGAATATCCCCCCCACAGCTGCAGATAAAACTCACGATTTTGCCACTGCCACAAGCTCCACAGAGCCTTCCTATCACTCCATTGCTTGTGATAGATTAGGTACTCTGTGACCTGGCAGAGAGGCTCATCATCCTGCCTTCTACCAGGAGTGGCTAATCCATCGCAAGCTCCGGAGTGGTAGGAATGGTGCGCAGAACTTGCGGCAGCAGCGGAATCATGAGTGGTCGGTCTGGCCCCAGGGGGCTGGACCCTCTCTATCTGCACCTGTGGGGGAATATTCGTATACGAATGCAAATACCTCCATCTCTAACTGTATAGTGGTTACAGCCAGTATGGTGTAGTGGAGAGAACTAGATTAGAAGTCAGGCTAAGCTCTCCATGGAAATTCAATGAAGGGGTGTGGCAATAGTATACCTTCATCGTCTCCCATACCTCAAACCCCATTGAGGTCACCATCATTTGAAAGAGATTTGCTGATACATAACAACAGATTCTAGCAGAAGCTGCTGTGCCCTCAGATATTATGTAACCTTGGACTGTCTCTTTTGGATGTGAAGTCTGAAGGCTCTGTTTCATAGGAAGATACAGCCTGCCTGTAGCTGTTGTAGGTATGTCCAGGTTCTCTATTCTCCTACCCAGCCCTCTCCACATGCTGCCACCCATACGCCAGCTTGCTCACCACACAGGGCTAATTGCTGGAGAGAGACAGGAAGGACCTAATACAGTAGGTAGTGCCTTCCTTTTGTTTTTCATGAGCGCTGCATGAAGCATTCTTTTGGAAAGGAAGAGACAGCAGGTTCTTGGCAGTGAAAGCAAGGGCCAGAACAAGGGTACCCATACTGATTATTATGCCTAACAGATTCAACTGATACTGGTTTGTAAGTAAATCAGTTTCAATTTCTGATACTGATTTGCTTATAACAAAACAGAGTGCACCATTCTGTAAAATATTCTCAGTTGGTATGGGGGAACAAAGAGCCCATGATTTATTGTTTTACCAAAATGTTCTTGGATTACAACTCCCAGAAATCCTGGCCAGCACAGTTAGTGATGAAGGCTTCTGGGAGTTTTAGTCCGAGAACCTCTGGGGAGCCAGGGTTGGGAACCACTGAGTTAGAAGAAACAGTGAAGCATTCTACACCTTTTATGTAACTGTATCTTCACTTCATTTGTAAAAATGAATCGAATCACAGATATTTGTGCATGTCTTATATGACCAGAGCACAGAGCGAAGATCATAGGTCAGGGAAATGGCATTAAAGAAGTGGATCAGCACGCTACAGATCCCTCTTGTCAAATCCAACATTCATACTTTGGAATTAGAAGTGGAGAAAGAAGCAACTCAGCCCTAGAAATGGACCTTCCTTCTCTTTCATGCTGTAACTTACTGGAGTCTTGTAGCTGCAACACCACTGATTTTGGAGCAAGGGATCAGGAAGGGCAGGACTTGTATATACTTACAATGACAATAAATTATTATTATTATTATTATTATTATTATTATTATTATTATTATTATTATTATTATTATTATTATTATTATTATTAGCAGCCTCCAGGCATTGCCCTTTTAAGAAGGAATTGATTACATCACGGTGACCATTGCTCTTTTAAATTTCATAATTCATTCCCTTCCTGGTGACTGCCATAGGAAAGTGATGGAAGCTTTCTCCTGGAGGCTGGAAAAAAGGGGGAAAATAAGTACCCACCTCTATGGATTGTCAGTGACAAAGGCTTCTGGGAGTTTTAATCTGAGAACCTCTGGGGAGCCCTGCCTTCACCATTCACTTGTCTTTGTGTGTGTTTTCCCTTTGCGAGGAATGGAGCCTTCACAATAAACAAGAGAACCATTATGGACCCAGAAAAGGATCTTGTTATCTTTATATAAATATTCATGTTGATACTGATGTCAGTTTAAATCTAAATATGGAATTACATACCCACAAACATTTAAATGTGTACTGCTTTTCAGATATTTTCTAGGAATCTCTTTTTATCTCAGCCGCCTTCTCTCTTCTTGAAAATGAATTTCTCTCCTGAGAAATTTAAGCTGGCCTGCAGAGAGAAACCTTCCACAATTCTTCATGCATTCTGCATGCATTTGGCCAGGCAACAGTCATGAGATTTTCCTCCCTATTTTGTGGGTATCCTGGCTGCTTTTTTCAGTGTATTCGGTTTTGTCCATGTGCTTTCATGTTGATCCTGACATTCAACCATATTAAAAGTACGCAACAACGTTAAAAAAAAACCCTTGTCTCGTATTTTAACAGCTGGAGAAACAATGTCTGTTCTTAGAGGGATCGATTTAGACAACATAATGGTTCTTCAGAGCAGTGGGATCTGGTAGAGTGGATGGGATCTCAACAGCTTGTAGCTAAACAGATCAGTCATGTTGGCCTTCTCTTGCTGAGGCTGTCTTCCATTGCAAGGTGTGAGGGATCTCTTACCCTCTAAAAAATGAGTTCTTGGTGGTATTGACCACATTCACAGTGCTAGACTTTTTCATACCAAGTATTGGCATTTTAAAAAGGGAAGGTGAGTATTCAAGGAATCAACCTGAAGCATGGTACGGACTCAATCACACTGGGTCTTCCTTATTATTACATCTGATGAAATATATGCCAATAAACCCCTAAACCTAGTCTTGAGCCAGAATAAGAGACTGGAATTTATGGACATGTTTACAGTGCTCAGAATGGCTCTATTTCGATTATTTCTTTCTCATCAAAAGCAAGTGAAACTTACGATGGGGACTCCACATATTGACACTGCAAACTAATGGAACATTCCTATTGATCAGGCAATGCACAATGAGAATATTCCCTGTCCTAAATATTGGTGGCAATTGTCTTCACCGGTGTCATTATGAAGGCAAAATATAATTGGACAAGTTGTGCTGTGACATCATCAAGATCTCAACATCCTGAATTTGCACTGCTGCATTTTTCCAGTGTAATGTGTTTTCCCCCAACATTGGAACTGAAATTAAAAGATTCTGTTTCTGTATGTTTCATGGCAGAAGGCTGATGATGTCATCACCCAGGGTATTTTTTTAAAAATATATTTTTTAATTTGTTCATTTAATTTCTATACCACTCATCTGGCCAAAAGCCATCTGGGGTGGTTTACAGTACAAAAGAAAACAATAATCAAACATAATAAGACATAATTAAACTTCAGAATAGACAGAAAATAAAAATAGTCAAATTGTAAAATACTTCATAAAATACATAAAATATTTAAAATTACACATTTAAAATGTTTCCTGTCCTGAGGACCCCGTGGGTCTAAAATAATATTTTATTGCCGTGTATTGATTAAATCAAAATATACACATGTACACACAGAGAGAGACACACAATTTTACAAATTCTTACATAAAATTGGAACATAATGCTGTGTGAGGTTAAACACCCAGAATAATTGCAGCAATGCAGCAAAAGAGACTCACTCATTCCTAAGGAATATTTTCCAAATTTGAAAATGGATGAGAAAAACCATCCTCAGATAATATTTTCAAACTTCTTTGGTTAATATGTCCATAAATGTGGCCAATTATGGCCACAAAGGTCAAGCATACATTTCATTTCTAATCCTTCGATGTAGCTTGGTGTGCTGTTCTGGTCGTCGTAGTTGCTTTCAGAAGATGAGCAGGGCAGCAAAGATGATCAGGGGGCTGGAAACCATTTGAGGAAAGACTGAAAGAACTGGGCATGTTTAGCCTTGAGAAAAGAAGACAGAGGAGGAGAGCTAGGATAACATTTTTCAAATACTTGAAAGGCTGTCATTCAGAGGAGAGACAAGATCTGTTCTTGATCATCCCAGAGTGCAGGACCCACAATAATGGGCTCAAACTACAGGAAGCTAGATTTAGGCTGGATATCAGGAAAAACTTCTTCAATGTTAGAGCAGTACAACAATGAAACCCATGATCTTGAGAAAATTGGAGAGCCATCTGTCAGATCTGCCTCAACGGATTCCTGCACTGAGTGGGGGGTTGGACTTGATGGCCTTTGAGGCCCCTTCCAACTCCATTATTCTGCGATTGTGTTCTGTGATTCTAAGATGCTCGTAGGTACATGGGTGTACTCATGTGTGCATGCACGTATGCGTGTGTGATTGAGAGAGGTAAAGGTAAAGGTAAAGGTTCCCCTTGACAATTTTTGTCCAGTCGTGTTTGACTCTAGGGGACGGTGCTCATCCCCGTTTCCAAGCCATAGAGCCAGCGTTTGTCCGAAGACAATCTTCCGTGGTCACATGGCCAGTGCGACTTAGACACGGAATGCTGTTACCTTCCCACCGAGGTGGTCCATATTTATCTACTCGCATTTGCATGCTTTCGAACCACTAGGTTGGCGGGAGCTGGGACAAGCGATGGGAGCTCACTCCGTCGCGTGGATTCGATCTTACGACTTCTTGGTCTTCTGACCCTGCAGCACAGGCTTCTGCGGTTTAGCCCGCAGCGCCACCACATCCCTCTGATTGAGAGTGAGGGGGAACAATTTTTGCATTCCCTCACTCCCTCCAGCCGCCTACCCTGTGACTCAAAGGTGCAATGCCTATCTCCCGATGTGATTAAGTTGCCGCAGAAAAGCTCGCTTCGGTTCATGCCAATCAATATTTGATTGCTCCCACACAATGGCAGCAAGTAATAGTGTTGTCAATGGTTCTTGAGCTGTTGCACCTTAAAGAGGGGGAACACTGAAAGCCATGCTATTTTCCAGTGTTGTTGGGGAAGGTGGGGGGGCGCACTAAACTTTTGTTACCAGTGAGCCTAGTAACAGCAAATGCTTAATAAAAGTGTAACAATCTGCAAGAGCCATGAGTCTCCCGCTGGGGCATTACCTGCTCATGTCAACGTTAGGCCATTTAATTCACTTTATGACTGTAAGCGGGAAGCTGGCTTTTCTGTCTCTCGCTCTCTCGGCACATGTGTGTGCAAGAGAAGAAAATAATCACACAGTAATGAAAAGCTTCATTGCAGAGCACAGCCCAACCTTTCCGAGTGCAGTTACAATTGAGGTTGAATGAAGAGACAGTTTTCTCTTCCGACACATAGAATGGCACCCCCTCCCCCAGTAAAATATACATATGGGTGTGTTTTGCATTTTGCATGACCATATTTTTCAGGCGTTTAAGACTGTGATGGAATGCACGGGAAAATCCTATGGGTCTGCCTCTTCGGAGGCTGCCACCCCACCCCCCACCCCAATGCCAGGAGACATTTTTGAGATCACAACAAAATTAGGAGTACCCCAGACTGGAATCAATTATGCATTTTATTTGCACTTAATAATGGGGGGGGGGTAGTAATAATCCTTAGCATTTAGAGAAGAGATTTCCAGGCTTTACCTACCTGCACTCAGTAATCCTTTCTACAGTTTTGTCAAGTCAGCCAGGATGATTGTCCCCATATTCCAAGAGGAAATGGGAATTTCAGCAGTGCACAAAGTGGGTTGCCCACAACCACCACATAGTTACGCAGCTGCCATGAGATTTGAATTCTGGACACCCTGGCTCACACTCTGTAAATACTTCTAGCACACCCTGATTTTTTCACTGAAGTAGTGGTAAGACGGGCTGTCCATTTTTGGCTTGGGTGGACGGTCTCCCTCAAGCACCTCTTTGCACTGAGTCAGGGAAGATGCTGGAAACAAGGGTCTGGACTCCATCACCATCTATTAGTAAAGCAGCCGAGTATCCAGTGGCAATCTTTGGGTCTGTCAGTAAAGAAGACTCATGAAGGGTATGATCCTCAGTAGCCAAGAAAGCTGATGGCCAGCTGAGATGACATGAAGCCAGCCAAGACTGTTGAATCCGAACTACAGTGATGCCCCGCATAGCGACGATAATCCGTGCAGCCAAAATCGTCGCTATACTGATTTGTCACTGCGAAATAAAAAAAGCCCACAGGAATGCATTAAAACCTGTTTAATGCATTCCTATGGGCAAAAAACTCACCTTTATGTGAAAATTCTCCATACGGCTACCATTTTTGCTTCCTGGTAAGCGAGGAATCCGGGCGAAAACACAGCGGGTGCCTTTTTTTTTTTTTACCCGGCAGCCATTTTGTTACCTTCGATCAGCTGTTGGGAAATCATTGTTATGCGCAAATCGGTAAGCGAAACAACTTACCGATCATCGCAAATTGATTTTTTCCCATTAGAGACATCGCATTGCGATCGCAAAAACGATCACAAAAAATCCATCGTTAAACGGGGTGCCCGTTAAGCGAGGCACCACTGTACTTCTAGCCTAAGGAGGTTGGAAATCATTCAAGATCACCCTGATCTTACTTTGCACTGGTCCGTCACAGTGGCTGTAGGCCAGGGCTGAGGGAGGTTTGGATCTGGCCTACCTCAGGTCTTGAGTTGGTTGGTGGGGTGATTGGTTTTTGGTTTTTCAGAAGCATAGCAGTAGATCTGATGAGCCCACAGAGGGATGTGGTGCTGGCACACACAGAGAAAGGTATACGAGCACAAGATTCCTCTGCTAATTCTAAAACCATCCTTGAACTTGGATTGTGCTGTTGTTTCTTCATCCTTGATGACTCGGGCTCAATCAGGCACCACAAGAGGAATTTGCAAACTCCACAATATTCCTTTACAGGTGGAAGCAAAATGCTGATTGCTATTTGTTATTCATCAAGACCTTTCTCAGTTATGTAAACTACCTGTGATAAAAGCTAGCATCCTTTTTCCTTTCAGCAGCAAAGCACAATCACACACAAAAAAACAGGCAGAGGAAGCAGAAAACCACAGAATGATTGTTGTTAAAAAGACACAGACAATCCTTCTGATGTTTCTGATCCTGAAGCATCCATGCAACAACAAAGTAGCTCTTGCCATTTGGGACCCTGTGTGTTCTCCTCGCTTTCAATGAAAAGTTGTGTGCACACTTTTGCTTAATTTACACAAAAATAACTCTCCCCCTCGTTTCTTTCTCTTGCCACAAAAGACCCTTCCAACTTGCAGGGCATAAGAAAATGCAAATGGTTCTTCATCGTCAGTTACAAGGGTGAGGCAGGCGAAGATTTAAATGTCTAGTGCATTTGATCTTTTTCTCACCATCAGGTGCACTGTAGAACCTCATGGTGTAGAAGTTAAACTGCAGTACTGTAGTCAAGACTCCATTCAAAACCTGAGTTCAGTCTTGACCGGCTGAGGTAGCCAGCTCAATGCTGACTCATCCTTCCATCCTTCCAAGGTCGGTAAATGGAGGCCCCATTTCACCGAGGGAGGGAGCAATGTATGATTAAGCATCCTTCGATCTCGAGAGACTATGGTAATGTGCTCTGCATGGAGGACTTGGAACAGTGTCTAGTGTGGCTGAGAAGGCCAATTCAAGAGTGACAGTCCCTTCCACACTGAAGACAAATACAATCTGTCCCCTGTCCAGCTCCCTGATTTTGCTGCTTTCAGGTCTGCCTCTTTGTCTCAGCGTGCTGGACAAGGGTCTCTTCAAATTGGAAGAGGCCATGGTGCACCGCCTGCCTCCAGCCTGAATGCTCAGAGATCAAGGTTTCTCATCTGTTGAGGTCCATTCCTAAGGCTTTCAGATCCTGCTTGCAGATCTCCTTGTATCGCAGCTGTGGTCTCCCTCTGGGGCGATTTCCCTGCACTGAAAGATACAGGAGATCTTTTGGAATCCAACCAGTAGCCATTCTCACAACATGTCCGAGCCAACATAGACGTCACTGTTTCAGTAATGTATACATGCTAAAAATTCCAGCTTGATCTAGGACTACTCTATTTAGAACTTTGTCCTGTCAGGTGATACCAAAAAGTGTGCAATGTGTAGCCTGCACAATTATATTGTAATCTGGCAGAGAGACACAAAAGTGCTATGGGGTGGTATATAACCAGCCCACTCTGCTTTGCTTATTCGGGAATCCTTAATAGTGATCTATGCATATGATGAGATGGACAATAATGCATGAAATTGCCTGTTACAGTAAACAAGTTACCCTACAAGGGGCCACTGGTCTCTTTGCCTTTCATGCGTGGGCTCCCTGGTAGATTTTTGAAGGGACATAATCTCTTTGAGAAAAGATGATGGGTATATCTATTCCACACCAACACCTGATAGAATCCAGCCTGCAGCCTGCATTAACTAACCTTTAAAGTGTCACTGATCTTCTTTGCTTCCTACTAGGGGCTTAAATGTTGCTAGTTTTACAGAAAGCCTCCGAAATAGATCTGGATTCCTCTTGCAAGATATGGCTAGTGTGGGGAAGCGGGGAGATAAGATTAGCTTTCCTACAGTTATTTACATTGATGAATGGCCTTAATTGGATAGAATAGACTGGTTCTGCTGAGCTAATACCTTTGGATATCTTGTCTGGGACAATTAATATTCCCTTGTCATGCATTCGTTCAAGCTATTAGAAGAACGCCTTATGTTCACACTCCTGTCACATTTAACAAATGATTTTGTCAAGTTATTCCTTATAGGCTATTGTTGATGGATTGCTAAGTTTTTGGTATCCCATGTATATGTAAAACCTGTAAACTATACTTTTCAACATGCATACAAGGACATTCCAAAAGGAAGGGGGAAAAAATTCAAAAAGGATGTTGCAGTGTTTATTTGTATGAGTATTGAGTTTTCTCCCCTAGAAAATTCCGCCTAGAGTGGGCTTTTAGGCCAGATGGGCGGGGTATAAATAAATAAATAAATAAATAAATAAATAAATAAATAAATAAATAAATAAATAAATAAATAAATAAATAAATAAATAAATAAATAAATAAATAAAATATTGACGATGAGGTTAAACTAGCCAGGAGAACTGCAATGAAGATGGACTAAATAGTATTTGTAATGATATAGATGCGATGTACACTTTATTTATTAAAAAAAAATCTTTACAGGAGAAGGATACCTCTCCAGAAATATAACCCCCAAATTGTCATATATATATATATATATATTTATCTTTTAGTTGTCTGTTTAGTTAAGAATATGAGCATTTACTTTTTAGTTTTAGTTTTTGAGTAAGTTTAAAATTTTTAAAAAATCCGTTTTCATACTCTAATACAGGTGCACACCTTTCAAGACTTTCCACAGGGAGCTAGGGTCATATGAAACATAGATAAGCAGAAGAGCAGATCGTCATTGAGTTACTTGCTCATTATTGAATGCTTATTTGACTTACCTTTACAATCACTATCTTGATTTTCTTCCTTCACATCGAATTGATTTTTCCCTTTCCCCTTTCCCCCTTTCTGTATAACTATGTTTTGATTAGGTTTTACAGCCATAAGACAACAACCTTGGTACGTTTTCTTGTGTTAAAGATTATACCCCCCAAATCATTAGACAATATCAAAGCAAAAAAAGAGCTAAGCATGCTGCTTATATACCACCCCATCACAGTTCAAGCCCTCTCTGGGTGGTTTACAGGTTAATTATGCAGGCTACACATCACACACACACACACACACACACACACACACACGTGAGCTGGGAACTTATTTTACCGACCTTGGATGGATGGAAGGCTGAGTCAACCTTGAGCCAGCTACTTGGGATTGAACCCTGGGTCACGAGTAGAGTTTGGACTGCAGTACTGCAGTTTAACAACGGCGCCACAACACTCTCATAAAGTCCTACTTTCTTCTTTCACTTTCATCAGAAATCATTTCAAGTCAGTGCTGGGGGCTTAATTTTGCCATTTGTCTGGTACAAGCAACTCTATCTAATCCATGCTGCTTTAAAAAAATAATAATCCTGAAATAAGCCTTTGCAGATTCTTCGGAGATGAGAATACTTTCTCCTTTGCCCATTTTTGACCCACAGGGACCCTGAAGACTTTTCCTTGTGAAGCCAGGGTGATGGGATTTCAAGGCCTGTTCATGAAATACTAGTTGTTTCCTCCATCAGCTCCCATTTCAAAGCATTTTTTTTTAAGAGCTAGGAGTTTGGAGCATGGCAGCTGGTGACCGCAGGGTTTAAAGCTCCGGAAAGGTGAAGGCATTCAAAAGCCACCACAGTTCTGAGTCCTGGCTGGAGAATCAAATGGCTTTGATGTCTGTGAGGTGGTGAATCTGTTCCAGGTTTCAGCCTGAGCCTTATGGGATCTATCCATGGTGCTGAACTTCATTTCCCTAATTCCTGGGTAGCTCACACTGAAACTGGGTTTGAATTCCCTGTTCTACAGCCTTCACTGGCTCTGGCAATGCCCATCCTTGCCAGCTTCGGTTACGTGCCGCAAGCGCCATCTGTTTGGAGTTGCATCTGTAGCATTACCCCTGATTCTCATAAGGTTAGTAGCCCAAAAAGTTTTGCCTTCAGGAACCGGGGGATCTCCCCGGGGATGAGATACTCAGATCTGACAGTCCATGTAAATGGCAGCTCTGCATGAGCCACCCTATCTATAGCCACGGTACAGAACAGCCTAGTTACAGATGGCCTGCTCTTCTCCTCGGCTAGTCTCCGAACTACACGTTAGTGTCAAACTTTGCTCGGTTTCCTGAGGTAACTGGGAAGATGACTGAAACCATAAATAATGCATTGTCGGGATGGCAGTCGTTCTCTGATCATGTAACCGTCACCGCTTAGCGTATTTTCTTAAGCTTTGGGGGTGTAATTGTTATTAAAAATGAAAAACGGCGCACTCAGAGCCGACGGGCTTGAAGCCATCTAGCCTGAGGGTGTAGCAAGAAATTTGACTCGTTAAGTCATATATCTTTTGGTTGGACTGCAGGTCAGTTCAGGTAATGGCTTTTTAATCCGCCAAAGTCAGTCCCGAGTGCCCAGGAACTTAAAAATGAACCACCGATTCTTGTGATTCTTGTGATTGTGTGCCAGATCAGGAAAAGTTTGATTTATCTCTATTTCTTTAAAAGGAAAATGACTCATGATTTTCTCCACCTGCAGCCGTCCAAACCTCACACAGAGAAATCTTCTGCTTCTCCTTGTTTTGTCTCTTATTCCTTTATTTTTCTCTTGTGTGCCCACCGCAACCTCCTCTGCTTCCTTCTTTGTTTTTTTTCCCATGCCTACAGAACAACAGCAATAATAATAATAATAATAATAATAATAATAATAATAATAATAATAATAATAATAATAATAATAATAATAACAACAACAACAACAACAACAACAACAACAGCAGCAGCAGCAGCAGCAGCAACAACAGTAACAACAACAATATCAATAATAGCCATTAGGGCTTTGGGAACAATATCAATTTATTTATTTATTTATTTATTTATTTATTTATTTATTTATTTATTTATTGATTTGATTTGATTTGATTTGATTTGATTTGATTTGATTTGATTTGATTTGATTTGATTTATACCCCGCCTATCTAGTCCGAAAGGACCACTCAATAAATTTCACACAGTACTATTAGCAGCTGCAGATTTCAGAAATCACAACACCATCAGAGATTTAAAAAAGGACAATATTAGGAACAACATAATACTGTGTCAATATTTAGCAGATACTTAGGTTTTTGGTTAAAACTTATATCTCTTATATAATACCAGTAAATGTTTTTATAATTTTGAATGTGCCTGGAGTTTAATAATAATAATAATAATAATAATAATAATAATAATAATAATAATAATAATAATAATAATAATAATAATAATAATAATAATAATAATAATAATAATAATAATAATAATGTGCCAGAAAATGAGGAAGTCAAGATCTTTTGGGATTTCCAGATCCAAACAGATAGACACCTTGAACACAACACACCAGACATAGTAGTAATAGAACGAACAAATGTCTGGATCATTGACATTGCAATTCCAGGGGATGTCAGAGTTGAAAATAAAGAATTGGAAAAACTAATAAAGTACCTAGCAATCTAAACACCTAGCTTGTGGATAAAACACACTTCAGTGGTCCCCGTAGTCATTGGGGCTTCGGGAACAATGTCAAAAAAAATTCACACAGTATTATAAGCAGTTGCAAATCTCAAAAATCACACCATCAGAGCTACAAAAAAAAAAGGCCACAGTAGGAGCAGCGTACATATTGTGCTGATATTTAGCAGATACTTAGGTTTTTGGTTAAAACTTGTATCTGTTATATAATACCAGTCAATGTTTTTGTAATTTCATTTGACAATGCCTGGTATTTTTGAATAATAAATAATCACATGCCATTGGTGACCTTTTCTAGGTAAAAGAATACTAAGAAATGTTTTTCGTCTTCCCTTCTTCTGGGAGCATCTGGGGACTTGTTGGAGCCCTGAGGCAGACTAAGTCATCCTCAGAAATAATTTGGCTCCAAAGATGCCCATTCATTAGCCTAAGTGCCTCGCCCTGTGTTACACAAAACCCCTCCAAGTTTTGTATCTAAAGATGTTGAGACTTGGCTAGTACTTGGATAGGACAACTGGGGTACCAGGAGATCCACGTTCTGTCACAGTTGATAATACGAGATGGTATGATAGCAGATGAGATGACGCAGTGGTCTGACTTCTAATAAATCGTCTTCCCCAGCTCTGAGATTCTGTTGTTCATCTTCACGTATGATTAGACACTTACATATTTTATGAGATAGGTAGGGAGCTAGACATGTTGATGTCCTCCCTTAGACCCCTACTTGTTTTGAATTCTCTTTGAAAGGCAGGTTAAGGTTTGCAACGGAAGAAGATGTTCGTCATTTTTGTAAGACCTTATGACCTTTTAGCATTTGAACACATGGTCTTTTAATGTCAACTTTGTATGACTGGATGTGTGTTTTTTAAGATATTTTTATTGCCTTTCATTAAAGGATACATATAGCTGCGGTTAGCTTTGTTGTTATTGTTCTTTTTCTATGACGGCACTTCTATTTTTATTCTCTGAGTTTTTTAGTCTTAATGTTCTTAGTTTTATCTGTTTTCTTAGCGGAGTTGTGCAGAATAAAAATAAATAAATGAAAAACACTGTTGTGCTTTAAGTCTTCCACTTACTTTGTACTCTATGTTCTTTTTGTTTTGTTTTTTAGCTCCTTGGGAATCAGCTCTTTAATTTGGGTGTTTGTTTGTTTTTAAGTTGATGCTCTGCATTTTTATATTAACAGAGGTCTGTAAAAACAGTTCTGGCAGGAGCTTTCTAGGGACCCTTGAATGCCTTTCTAATGCCAAATGGCAGGCAAGTATTGTCCACACCATGTGTAGATCAGACATTCATATACTGACTGCTCTTTGTTCTCTTTTATCACAGCTCCGGAAAGCAGTGATGGATCATATCTCCGATTCCTTCCTCGAGACCAACGTTCCGTTACTCGTTCTCATTGAAGCAGCAAAGAGTGGTAATGAGAAAGAAGTGAAGGAATACGCTCAAGTGTTCCGTGAACATGCAAACAAGTTAGTGGAGGTAAGCGGGGATTCCGTGCTTTAATGCCTTTTAGTGGGTGAGACTGTGATGAAACAAAGCACAAATATTTATTTATTTATTTATTTAAAATATGTGTGTTATTTTTACAAATTGAGTCTATAGCCTTCTGATCAATAAAGCTTTTGTCTCAGGAGGCAGGTATAAGGGATCAGGCCCAACCATATTAAGGATTTATGTGCAACAGTTAGAAAATATTATAGAAGTGAGTACTACCCTGTTTCACTGAACCTGAAAATAAGCCCTAGTGTGATTTTTCAGGATGCTCGTCATATAAGCCCTACCTCAAAAATAAGCCCTAGTTAAGTGAAACCCTTCCCTCCACCCTTGTGCAGCAACCAGAAGATGACATGAGTGCATCTGAATAAATGTAGACTGTTGTACATGAAAAAAATAAAACATCCCCTGAAAATGAGCCCTACTGGTTTTTTGGAGCAGATTTTAATATAAGACCCTGTCTTACTTTCGGGAAAACACGGTAGTAATAGCAGTAGGGTGTAATTGTAGCAGCAAGTGCAAAAATCGTAAGTCGTTGTCATCATCAGCATCATGGGTTTGGCACCGCCTTTTTTAAATGTACAAATCAAGTGAACTTTCATGCTTTCCGGAATTCCTCTTTAGCCGTAAACTGCTGTAAAGTTTGGAGATAGGGAGAAGATCTAAAAATGTGTAGCCAGATATTGTGGTCATTGCTCTTGAAGGTAGGCCCTTAGCACAGCAAGATAAAGAGTGCAAGTTCAGCAAAAATCTAAAGTTTGGGGCTATCAGGAACAGCTTCTCCTCTGTCTGTAGGCAAACGCCTCATGGAGAACCCTTTTAATCTGCCCATTACCACCTGGTTCCCTCTGTTGAAATACAGGAAAAAAAGGGAGCCACATAGCAGTCTTTATGTCAGAAAAAAACAGGAGATAAAATCCCATTGTGACATGAAGCTAAAGGGTGATTAAAACCAAATTGGTAGTTCGAGGTGAAATGTAATGATCATCATGTGTAGTTTTTTAAAATTATTTTATTTTGGAATTTTGTCTCTTCCTTTACCCCCACATTTTTGAATATTGATATTTGAAGATGGCAAAAAAATTTGGAGAAAATATGCCTTGTTCTTAAACTTCTACTGACCCCCCAAAGGATTGGCCAATACAGAATTTTGTCACTTTTTGTGGCTTATAGGGCTATTTCCCCATCCCTATTTAGGGCTAGAGATTATCACGATGCCAGTCCTGTGGGTGATGCAGCAGAAGGATTCCTGGGTCCCTGATTATTGTGTGCAGAAGGCCTGAAAGGGACTAGCTTTGGCTTCAAACCTAGCATGTTTTCACATGTAATTTCCAAGTACTCCTCCAGAAGCTCAGACAAGGCATGACATTTGCATTGGTGGACGGCGTCGGAAGAAAGTATTCTTTGATCAGTACATTTTGTGGCCCGTTCTTCAGTTCTTTGGTTCTAATAGTTCAAGATATGAGATGATGCTGATCTGGCTACCCTGAGGAGAAGGATGTGCTGTCTCCATGCTAGAGGAGGTTCAATTGGAACTAGGCTTGATGCCACCAATAGTGGTCTAGCATAATGGGGGACAGTCCTAGGAGTCTTTGCCTATCCATTTACATTTGAACCTGCAGTTGAGAACATCAGAAGCAACAGCCAGTACTTACCTCAGGTTTCAGATCTCATATTCATACCAGTTGTCATCTATGTGCAATGTGTGTGTGTGTGTGTGTGTGTGTGTGTGTGTCTGTGTGTGTGTGTGTGTGTGTGTGTGTGTGTGTGAGAGAGAGAGAGAGAGAGAGAGAGAGAAATGTTGACTCTCAAACGTTGAAATATCTACTGTTGGCATTGGCCTTTGACTTAAGTTAAAATCCATTTCCTTAACACATTTAGCCTTATATGGTCTTCTGCTTCACAATAGTAAACTGAATGGAAGAGAAAGGTGAATCTAGCAGTTGCTCGTTCTTTTGTTTAGAAAAAGAAACAAACTGGGGAACAAATATCTCTTTTATCCTCCCAGATTTTTTTTTTCTGTTCACGGTTCCATCTCCCGATCTCTGCCAAAATCTTGTGGGATTTCTTTAAAGTACTGCGGTCCTATTTGTTTGGAAGAAACGCCAAGCTGTCGGGGCTGTTCAGCCATTTTGAGGCCTCTTGCCTGCACCGGATTTGCTTAGGAAGGGTAGAAGAAGGATCAAGCTGTGTGAGATTACTGTAATTCCTTCTCAGAATAGCACCTTCCCTGTGAAGAAGTCCTCCCAAAGGCCATTAAACTGTGTAAGATTTGGCAGTTTTCTGCAGAAAACAACAGGTGAAAAGTGGAGAAGTGGGGGTAGGGGGTGGGGAGCAAGACCAGGGTCTCATATTTATGGGAAGCTGGGAATCTCTCTGATATGTGAGATTTCCCATCAGGGAGTCTTGGCATAGTGAGAGTCAGAAAATTGCTGAGAATGAGAAAATTTCCAAGTACTCGTCACATCCTGAGTATGGAGTCAATGGCAGGTTACCCTACCTTCTCTGTGCCTTGTCAATAACATCGCTAGAATCCAGAAGCAAATTTCACTTAAAACTTTGGCAGCTGAGCATTACGGCAGGGCGGCTGTCTGTACCAGGCAGAAAGCCAGAGAGATGTTTCAGTGCGCTGCAGCTGACACGAATGGATTAGAAAGCACATTGGGTAATTATTAAACTGTCTCTCCCCAATAGTTGATGCCATATTAAAAAGAGAATGCGGACAAAGAACAGTGGCTTTCCTTTGGCATCAGTTCTCCTTCTCTGCCTAAACTCTACTTACAGTAAATATAAAACTGCAATGTGTTCCCTGGAACAGCCTGGAAACTGTTATTTTTGGCAAAGGGGAGCTGGGTTGTTTTCAGGATCTCACCCAAAGGATTTATGCATCCAACAGGTTTAATAAAATATACTACTTGCAAAGACAGGTGAAATGCGGCACATTAGCCTGATATTTGAGACCTCTGGAGATGACACCAATCTCACTGTCTTTCACCAAATGAACCAAAGGAAGTCACGTCTATATTCAGCCTTGTGGGGGATCTTTTGTTTACAGAAATCAAATGCAAAGATCGGGGCATGTCCAGTCCCCACTCCGGGAGCCATGTAGAGACAGAGAGACGGCTCATGTTTTGGACTGCACATGGCTTGGCCCATTGCAAACTATCCCTTCCTTGATCAGATGGTGTTATAACAGCCGTTTGGGCCACGGCCACAAACACAATATGGAAGAAATATAGGCTGAATCGGGATTGTATGAGTCACATAATGAGCCTTATAAGGTGGTGGGTGAATAATTGTTTCCTGTCTGTGCCCTCCTTCAAATATGGCAGAGCCATAGCGGGTGTTTAGAATGTTAAAATATTTAGTAAGTAAGATGAATAGCTAATTGCATTATATGTTTGTAACGTGATGAATTGTCTAAAATAAAGTTTTAGCTTCTCCCTCCCTCCCTCCCTCCCTCTCTCTCTCCCCCCTCTCTTTCTTTCTTTCTTTCTTTCTTTCTTTCTTTCTTTCTTTCTTTCTTTCTTTCTTTCTTTCTTTCTTTCTTTCTTTCTTTCTTTCTTTCTTTCAGTTGTTGACAGCTGAGCTGAGAGGACTTGGAAAGGAGGGGTGTGTGTGTGTGTGTGTGTGTGTGTGTATAAAAAGATGACAATGTAATTGTGAGTAAAAAAAGATGGCCAAGGGCCAGCAAAGGCAACCCTAGGCCAGCCAGAGCTACGTGGAATCTAAATCTCTTCCAGCCTAGGGATATTAGAAGTGAGTAAGGGCTGTCTGTCACAGGGATCAAGCCTTGTGCTAATTTTGTAGCTATGTGACTGGTCTGAAAGTTTCAGTGTAGTTTATCTTGACTCCCACCCCCTTGCCCTGCCTTTTCTGGTCCCCTCCCCCCCCCCCTTTGGCTCTTCTGCTGGCAGAGCAGATCTGCTAGCAGATCACATGTTAAAATGGAGAGCTATGTCTTGAGTTGGGGAGGTGAGGGCATTTGGTAACAGAGAAAGAGAACTGGAAGTCTGGTGGAAAATTGCAACTGAGGAAGCATGCATGTCGGAGGAATAGAGGGGAAAAGGGGCCCCCGACCCTACTCATCAGGTGGTTCCAGATGTTAAGCTTTTAAAAAAAATGTTGTGCACTTGTCCCATTGACAAGGGATGTTCAAAGTGTCGATTGGTTGGTGTCTGAAGAATACACTTTGACAAATTAATATGAGAAGCAAACCCTGAAACGTTGCAAGACCCATTGCAGCCCACATTACACTTCAGATCCAGTATTTGCCCTGAAAAAGCCTTTTCCTCTGGTGTGGAGTTCTAAGAAGGCGAGAACGTCATGTACTGCTTTCAACCAGAAGAAGAATATTTTGGAGAATTTGATTTGTGGTCTATTTTTGCCTAAAGGGGGGCATTTACCTTTGCAACTCATGGTAAGAAGAGAGGCGAGCTGGAATTGCTTCAGCAGAAAATCAACAGAGGGACCCTTAAGATGGGTTTTTGCCTTGGTGACTAAGAAGGAAATAGGTGTCAAATCTGTCTTCTTGACTCAGGACAGTCTGTTATTTTGTGAATGTGGCATGAGCCGGTGCAATCTCATATGCACCAGTTGTAGGACTAGGTCTGGATCATTGCCACAGTTCGTTTCCTTAAGGAAACCCTCATCTCTGAGCCAAAGCCTACGTTAAAATGCTATTAAAATACTTCTGCTGGGTCTTTGGCCTCGTTCAGGGCCCACACATCCCTTGGAGCCATAACAGAATTCTTCCCAAAGGTGATATGCCTGAGTCACTTTGCAGGGCTAATTTGGAAGGACCATCTTATGAAGCCAATTTGTCTAACCTCTTGGTTCAAGGGATATCAAAAAAAAAGCAGTTGCCACTTGCTGATGGCAGAGCTGAATAAGCCTATATTTTATGGTGATTAAAATTTGATATAGTGCAGGCAAATCAATAGACTCACAGGGAAGGATAGTCGTTTGAGGCAGAGGGAAGGAAGGAACAGCACTTGAATTCCTGCTTTATAGTCTCTCTGTCTATTAAGTTTACAGGACCCATTCATTAACATTCCCGTGACCATCCGGATCCTTGACCATTTAGGAAAAGATTGCTTTTGCAGAGTCAGGAAATGGCACCTTCGCTTAGTCTCCATCTTCCCCCCCCACCCCACTATCCTGACTTTTTGAAATGTCAGCTCCTTTGCTCTAAAGGAAGTTGCATTTCTCCTTCCCTCCCCCTTCCTTTTTTCCAGGAGAGTAGAAATCGGGCCAAGCCAGTGCAGGATCTGCAATGATCCCTGTCAAACCCATTAGCAATGGTATATGCTGTGTTGATCAAAATGGATCTTCTGAACTCAGACCTGTGGAAATAAACAACAAGAAGACTTTATTACATAGGCCTGTGGAAACGAGAATCCCCCCCCCCCAAGACAGGTTCCCTGCTTCCCTCTTCCTTGGTGAAAAGACCTTTACATTTGGGAAGAAGGAAAGTAGCAGCAGAGCAGATGGGGCTTCTTATAGACTGGAAATGCCTCCTCTCAACTCAGGGCCCTATGCAACCTCTAAGGGCATTTGGCCAACCCCACGGGCCACCCCAGAGCCCTCCTGACTTTCTAGGGCAAATATACATAAATACACGCAAAACAAAAATTCCTTTGTCTGCTCTGGATACCTGCAGGAAATAGGAGGAGGGGGTTGGTCCCAAAGCCTTCCTCATACACATCTCAAAACCCTAACATTAAAACCAGTATAGGGGCATTTGGGCCCATTATGGTTGTGGTGCAACATTTTTGCAGCTGTTCCAGGTGGAAAGTAGACCACTTGGCACATTGGAGTAAGCCATCAGTGGCTGCAGCGCTCCCGAAAGAGTCAAGGGCAGGCTCAAATGCTATCTTTTGCTCATCCTCCTCCCTCTAAAAACATGTGTTTGCGTGTCTGTGCACACGCACATACCCATGTATGCACATGTTTTCCCCCTTAAGAAAGGGCTGGAGAGAAGTGTTACGTTATAATGTCTATGCTCGAACATTTTGTTTCACTTTGAGCTTTCATGAACGTGACACACAAACACATTTTAAGAATGATTTCATAAGAGAGCTCACATGGGTTGTGAGTTTTTTGGGGGAGGGGGGTTGGGGGGAGGGAAGTGTCGTAGAGTTCACCCACAATTACTATGCTCCTTTGACTCACAAAATTCAACAATTTGTGTCTAGTAAAATCAAGGTGAGACTCGGTGTCACTGTCAACCACGGGAAATAGCTGATGATCAAAACACTGTTGTGATGCTGTAGCTGGACTATCTGCTGGCCAATGTTGCCGAGACAGGTGAGAGGTCCTGTGATGCACAAAGCCACACAGCTGCTCAGACTCACTCTGTGAAACAACCTAGCTTTGAGCCTGCTCCAGAGTAGCCAGTATCAGGCAAGCAGATGACCTGGAGGCAGTTGTTGTTGTTTAGTCATTTAGTCTTGTCCGACTCTTGGTGACCCCATGGACCAGAGCATGCCAGGCCCTCCTGTCTTCCACTGCCTCCCGGAGTTTGATCAAATTCATGTTGGTTGCTTTGATGACACTGTCCAACCCTCTCATCCTCTGTCATCCCCTTCTCCTCTTGCCTTCACACTTTCCCAACACCAGGGTCTTTTCCAGGGAGTCTTCTCTTCTCATGAGATGGCCAAAGTACTGGAGCCTCAGCTTCAGGATCTGTCCTTCCAGTGAGGACTCAGGGTTGATTTCCTTCAGAATGGCTAAGTTTGTTCTCCTTGCAGTCCAGGGGACTCTCAAGATGATCCTCCAGCACCACAGTTCAAAAGCGTCAGTTCTTCGGCGGTCAGCCTTCTGTATGGTCCAGCTCTCACTTCCATACACCGCTACTGGAAAAAAACCATAGCTTTGACTATGTTGACCTTTGTCAGCAAAGTGATGTCTCTGCTTTTTAAGATGCTGTCGAGATTTGTCATCACTTTCCTGGAGGCAGTGTCCTGTCACAAATGGCAGATTGGCACATTGTGTCAGGCTGGGCTTTTTCTTTAACACAGTGGAGTCTACGTCCAATGCCAACTCTCAGTAGCAAGGAATAGAAGACCCCTGGAGTTGTCATCTTTTTGAATCCAAAATGCAGGTATGCAAAAGGGTCAGGGAGAAAAAAATGGCAGAAATAACAGGAATCAGAGAAACAGTCAAGATAACAAGAAAGGGCATCAAGTAGAAACCCTGTTCTCCTACTTCAGCCATTTAAATTACGCAGTGCCTTTGTAAGATTTCCTATTTATACAGTGTGTCTTTTGTAAGCCACAGTGTGCCTCCCCACAACATTTTCATAAGATTTGCATTTCAGTTAGCAGAACAAGCCTTTGTTAAGCAAACTTTACATTCATTTTGCAAGTTTACTATGCCTGTGTACTCAGAAGCAAGCTCCACTGAGTTTGACGGTGTGTGTAAGACTGCAACCTTAGATAGAAAAAAAATTAAATAAGCTTCTTGCTGGCCAGATTCCTCCCTTTCCCCACATTTTGTGATTGTCTTGGAAAACAGCAATGTAACTTTTCAGTTTTTTAAAAAACTTAGAAGCATGTGTGTGCATGATTGAGAGAGAGAGAGAGAGAGAGAGAGAGAGAGAGAGAGAGAGAGAGAGAGAGATGTAATTTTCTTATGATCCATCCACCAGTTACAGGCAGAGAGGCTGAAAGAAGCTGGTTTGCCTAAAGTGTTGTGGAATTTGAACTCGGAACCTTCTGATTCTACCTTTTTTGCCACTCACCCACCATCTCAATATGTCTCATAATTTTTGTTCCATTTCAGTTTAGCAGCTTCAGGTTGGAGGAAAATCCAGGCACTGTCAGTTCTAGCCCAAGGAATCAGCACTGGCTCCCGCCGTCTTGGCATAAGACCTTGAGAGTTGGAATTGTTGGCAGTGAGAGGATGTGAATGCGGATCCTGGCTGGAAAACTCCCCCTGCGGCAAGCCGGCTGTGCAGGAATAGGCTGAGCCGGCTGGAGGAGGAGGTGATGGCTTGGACAGCTGGTGTTTTGCCGATTGCAGTGCATTCCTTAACAATCTTTATTGGCAGGGCTTGGGTGCAGTAGAGAGAACACAGGCTTGCTCAGGGCATTGTCATGGACAGGAGTAATTTTGGTGATAGTAGCCCTGTGGATTTTTAGCAATGCCCCCAAAGTACTTTGAAAGGCCTAGATTATTCACTCTCATTGAAATGTATTAGCAGCTGGGGCAGGTATAGTAATAGACTCTGGTTGCATGTAACTGCCCTTGGTAGTAGTCCAGAAGCTTTATAGTAGTTGGGACTCTGGATTTTTGAAGCTTCAGTCGAGAGTACTTAGCAACTGCAGCTTTCCTTTCATTTCCTTGGGGAGCAGCTGTTTTCTTCTAAGCACCGACAAGAATCTTGCTTGATGCACTCAGAAGCCACCTTCCCCTCTCCAAAAATGCACTCATCTCGATTTGTGATCATGCCCAGGGACTCTTGCTTAACACTCCAAACTGCAAATGTAATTGATACCAGTAGCAAAATGACAATCGGCTGGAGAAAAAATTCCAAGAGAAAATCAGACAGCCTTCTCCCAGATCTGCCTTGATTTGGATTGGGGTGTGTGTGTGTGGACCTGATGGCCTTATAAGCCCCCTTCCAACTTCATGATTCTATGACCTGGTTCAGTTCAGAGGATTGGAGTACCTGACTGTAGAGACGGAATCCTCACTGTGTCTCTCAGGAAAGGGTCCAGTCAAGATCACTCCGAGGGGATGTGGCTTTGTGCCCTGTTCTCTTGTGCAGTCCGTGTAGGCCACCAGAAGGTGCACACTTTCCTTCTTAATGGAAGAGGACATTAGGGATATTTTAGATAAATTACAGACATCTCAGAGGTGGGGTGGAGAGAAAAGCTTCACCTCACTCTCAGCTGGAGGCCAAAAATGTCATGGAGTTTTAAAAATTCGGTTGTCAAGGTGTTGTGTTGCGTCAACAGCTCTAAAAGGAAGAAAGTTAGGAATTTGTCAAGTTTTCTTTCTATCCCTGATATGGGGAAAGCTGGCACCTCAGAACTGTATATAGACATCGTCTCTATTTTTATTTTCATTCGTACTCAGGGAGAGAACATGGCAGGTTTGGTAGCATTCGCCTGAAAGATGATGCACGGAGAGACGTCTGCTCTCTTAACTTGTTTTTGGAACATAACAGCCTTGAGCACCGATTCTAAATATTTGTAGCAGGAAATCTTCCTGTTTTGCACTGCAATCTTAGTAGTTTATCCAACACATTCATATTTCACCTTACCTCTGCAGTGCCGGGATGGTTGCTCGAAGGTTGCCTCATTTAATTCCATCCGCTAAAGGGACACTGAAAAATGCTGAAGGGGGCCATCCAGTGAGAGCCAACATCCTTAGCAGGATGTTGAACCATATTCTCTTTATGTTGAGTTTAACACACTGTATGGCGTGTTGTGCCGACCTTTAACTGTTCTTTATTTGGAAACTGGCAGCTCCTCTCTTTTCCTTTGTTTTTCCAAGTTAGTCCACTGTATTTTATGGCACTTCATATACTCACAACATTGTGTTCACAATGATACCCTTTCCATTTTGCTTGTCCCCAGCTGTGAAATCTCAAAAAGGATGCATATGTTTGAAAACAAGCCAAATTGCTCTCTCTTGTCATTATCCTCTTTCAGAAGAAAACTAGGTGCCCTTAATTGTCTGACTGAAATATCTTCCAGATTCTGAAGCAGATGATGAACAGCATATGATAACCCAGGTAGAAATGAGAAGGAAAGAAAGCTTTGTGGCTGAACACCAGTCTCAAGATAGGTACCGATTTTAGCATCATCATGCTGTTGAAACATGTCCATGTTTCAACATGTCCATGTTTCAACATGTCCGTGGACATGTTGAAACATGGACATCTATAGAAGGGTTTAAAATGTATAGTTTTGATTTTATTTTCAGCCACAGAAACAGAAAATATGTCAATTTATCTATATTCTATAGGTTATATATATATTCCAGTCGTCCCGACCTTGCAAATCCTCAAAGCATCTTGGTCAGTGGTCGCTATGTAACAGAGAGAGAGAGAGAGAGAGAGAGAGAGAGAGCTTTCCCTCACATTGAGATTTCCTTTTGTAATATTTTCCCTCCTGAGAAATTCTGCAGAATTTTTTTTTAGAAATGGCAATTCATGCACAAAATTCCACCTTTCCTAAGTAAAATTCACCTGCAGTGAGGAAAAGAAACATGCAGTGTCTTTCCTGCACAGTATTTACTAGGAACAAGTTTACGAAATAACCAATTATTTTTTTTCAAGAGAATGGTCACCTGGAAAGGGCAGAAGAAACAAAAAGCTTCAGAGGATTATTTTGTTTTTTTAAAGCAGAACTGTGTTGTTGTTGTCTTGTGCAAAAATAAGTACCCTTGTATTTTTTATGTGCAAAAAGCAATACTTTCTTTCTAATGCTGCTGCCTCCGGAGTGCTGCTCTTTTCATTCTGATGCAGGAGCAAAAAAATCCTATAGCAGCAAACAGATTTTTCAACAGGCTGTCTCAGTCTGTCAGAACACCTTTTTTTCTCCACTGAGGAGAAGAAAAGTTTTGACTTGTTTGATTAGGCATCCTTTAGTCCTGAGAGACTATGGTAATGTGATCTGTATGGAGGACTTGGTACTGCATCTAGTGTAGCTGAGAAGGCCAATTCAAGAGTGACACAATCCCTTCCACACTGAAGACAAGTGCAATCTGTCCCCTGTCCAGCTCCCTGATTTTGCTGCTTTCGGGATGGCCTCTTGGCCTCAGCCTGCTGGACAAGGGTCTCTTCAAATTGGGAGAGGCCGTGATGCAACGCCTGCCTCCAGGCGGAATGCTCAGAGGTCAAGGTTTCCCATCTGCTGAGGTCTGTTCCTTCAGATCCCGCTTGCAGATGTCCTTGTATCGCAGCTGTGGTCTCCCTCTGAGGTGATTTCCCTGCACAAATTCTCCATTCTGGAGATCTTTTGTGAATCTTTATTGTGGATTAATTGGCAGGGAAAAAGTTGCCTTCTCAAATATCTTATAATGTGATCAGTCTAAGGAGCATATTTTGTGTATAGTGTACATCCTAGAAGTTGTTCCCAGCCTTGGGTAACCCAGATGTTCTTGGACTGCAACTCCCAGAAACCGCAGCCAGCATAGCTTGTGGTGAAGGCTTCTGGGAGTTGCAGTCCAAGAACACTTGGTTACTCAAGCTTGGGAAGCACTGTCCTAGAATATGCAATATTGTCACACTCCATTATTTTTTTCTAGCCCAAACTCAAGGAAATGTGAAAGTCGAAGATCTATTTTCTCATCCGTGGATCAGCCTGGAAGTACAAACAGGATTTGTTTGTTTAAAAATGCAAACCGAGGGGAATCCTCAAGCCTTCCTAGCTGTTTCACTCATTTATTTAATTAAAATAATTAAAATCAAAATAGTGAAAGAGATCTTCCTGGTGGCATTTTCCCAGAGGGATTAAAATGTGTGTGTGTGTTGTTGTTGGGAAGGCATCTATTTTCTGAACCATCCATTGGTACGGCTTGAAGCGTCCTGGAGAGCAAACAGAGATGAGAATTAGAGATGAGCAAGCATCGTGTCTTATTCCTGTACAGTGTAAAGGACAAGCAAGACCCAGATCTCAGAAAGCTCCTTTGTGGCATATCAAGCACTGCAATATGTGGAGGGAAAGGAAGTCTCAGTTTCCCTGTGTGAGAATAATTACTGTTTTCCCATACACTGACACCTTAAATAAACAGTTGGACGGATTTTCTTCAAAGCCCCAACAAGCTTTCGCCCACTGCCTTGGAATCCAGCATGAGAAATGTTCAGCCTCGGGGCAACAGCTCGAAGACGTTATATATGAGGCCGAGAAGAAGGGCTTAGTGGGAAAGTGCCACCTCAACCTTAACAGCCACGTCACGGTGGATCGGCTACAGCGCCGTTAAGTCAAATTGTGTTTTCCTGATTCAGTGGTAACTCAAAAAATAAAAATAATCCAACTTCAGAAGTTGAGGAGTTAGGGGCAAAATATCCTGCAAACTAGTATCCTTTTACAGTAGATTAAGGCTGGACAAAAGAGGATGAAACCCCCTCCAAAAAAGCATCATAGGAGTGAAATGATATTTGTCATAAGACTCGCAGTGTCATGTTTAGGCTGTATGGACAACATTCCACCCCAACCTCACTGCATTGTTACTATATCAAGAACAAGATGGTCTCAGATTCCTTCTTTTTCTCACCTCTCCTTCCTTCCTTCCTTCCTTCCTTCCTTCCTTCCTTCCTTCCTTCCTTCCTTCCATTTTTTAATGACTCAACCCGAGTGAATTTTTCCTCTCCAGTTTCAAAGACCAATCTTGCTAAGACTTAATTCACCAGAAGCAAGTGCTATCCACTGGAGTGAGAATAATGTTTCCAAGCTAATTCTAAACAGCTGAGGATCCTTTCTATGAATTTAACTTTCTTGGTCATTTTTTTTTTCAGTGATCTTCCCACCGATCATTAGAAGGCAAGTGCTGCTTCAATCTCTCATTATATTTTTAGGGCATCCAAATCTGATCGTCTTTAAAGTGAGACTATCCTTTTGATTTTACTTTTGCTGCTCTCCAACACACACACATATGCAAGCACACCCGCACACACATATTGAAGTCATCATCAACATCTAAAACATGCTCTCTGTACAAGTCTGACGGAAAGCAAAGTAAAACTATTCAGATCAGGGAATTTAGACTCATGGAGCATGATAAGATCACAGAAACCCTCTCTTGTTAAAAGGGAGTTATCTCCAATTAAATATAAGAGCCAAATTGCCTAACTTATAGCTGCACAGTAGTGCATCTATGCTATTGTGCAGCAGAGCAGATCAACATTCTGCAAGGTAATTCTAAAAATGGGGGCAGCTAAAACAAAAAAACAATTGTAACTTTGAAACTGGACTTTGGATTGACACCAAATTTTGCACGTATATGGAGGATGGTCTGTTCTTACTCCGTGCCAGATTTAGGGAAGATTGGACAAAGGGGTTACGAGTTATGATTCTTAAAAAGTAAAACTATTTTAATAGTTGTCCGTGGCACAGTTTGTCAGTGACCCTTCTCCACAAAGGGTCAACATGTCGAAGCTGTCCCCACCTAATGCCAGAGTTTCATTCTGTTCACAAAACAACACTAAAGCCAGAGAAAATCCCAGAAACTGACTCCTTTTTCCATCTGTTAACCACTTCTCATCCTAACACGAAGCAGTTGTCAGAGCTGTTTTTTGACAAGTGTGAATGATAAGTGAGCTCAAGACGGTATCCTGTAAACCATCTTGACTGATGCCATTGATGTTGTCAACACTCAGGATGCCCTTTGCTATGTCGCTTTCAGCATCCTTTTTCCAGCTGGCAACGTGGCCACTATCTTGTACAGCAATCTGGATGCAGAAGCCCAATATCTCACATTCATAAACCATACGGTTGTGTTTTTTTAAAAATGAATTTTATATTTACTGTGTGAAGACTGTCACTCAAGGAAGCAGCTGTTTTGCACTGTTCCAGGCACACACTTGAGTGCACAATGAGTTGCATGATGAATCACATGATCAGTGTCTTACTGAAGAACTGCTTCCCCATTTGCTAAATACCAACATGTTACTGGCCGAGATAATCATAGTAAAATCCATATTTCAGACTTGATGTCTATCAGGCTTCAGAGTTCGAATTCCAGCAGCCCCACCTATTCTCTTGCTTTTTTTTTTTTTGCTCTGACATTATCTTTCTTCATTTCCCCCATTCATGAATCAGACATTATCTCCCACTATGATAGGCAAAAATAGCCGTTCTTTGTGTCCCTCTTCTTCCATGGCCACCCCACCCCATCCCACCCCAAGACTGAAACAAAGCACACTCCAGACCTAGAGTAATCTAAATTAAACTGTGGTCTAGATGAGTGGGGTATAAATTTAATAAATAAATGCTGGTTTTACTTTTTCAAACTTGAAGCCATTTTGAAGCCTGGTTTGGCCCACGGTGGGAGCTCAAGAAAATTCCACCTGCAGACCCACCAAAGATTCCCAGCTGGTACAATAAAGGTTATTCCACTTCTCCTTTTGAGTTCTCTACTGCTTTGCAGGCCCTGCTGCCGTTTAGCAGCATACCCACCAACCCTTTAGCCTGTGGTACACAACACAGGTGTTCCCCCTTGGACTATCCACTGGGACAGCCTGCCTGTTGCACACACCAATTCTGTTTCCAGGCAGTTTGAATTTTACCTGCCTGCTGTTGCACCACAGTGCAGTTTTATCTCTTTACAGCTTCCTTAAATGCTTCATGTCAATTGGCGCTTTGATTTAATGCCTGCGCTCTTGTAAACTGGGATTACTTTTTGTTCATCGACGGGGAGGGGATATCAAAAACGGCTGCATGGCTGTTTCTAGGTGGGTTTCTGCTTTTATGATTCAAAGCAGGTGCGGCTGTATTTTGGTTGTGAACACGGCGGACTTGTCATGCATGCAAACAAATTCCGTCAAATTGCGCTTTCATCTAAAAAAAGCTAAACACTGTTTCTGTTTGTAGTAAGAAAGCAGGAGAGGCAACTTCATAGCATAGGATGGATTCATTTTAAGCCTCTGCAGTTGTGATTTTCAGCAGAAGGAAAAGCAAGAAAGAAGAAGAAGCTTGAGTTGTCCAGGCTTCCTTTTCCTCCACTCACCCCTCAAATTCATCTGTTCTAGACACCGTATTACCAACCGTTTTATTTGTTCATTGGGTTTCATGCTTTCATCGATTTGGTGCATTTATGTCCTAGTGAAGGTGGCATGCAGGGCTCTGTTCGTCCCCATCACAGGGCAGGCGAGTCCAGCAGAAAGACAGCAACCGGCCCAAAGTAACCCAGCAGTTTTGTGGCTCGATAGGAATATAAACCTAAATCCCGGAAGTCCCCTTCTGGTACTCTAACCACTCCATCACACAATGCATCTGGAACCTCTAGGAAGAATTGAGTAGCAGGGAAGCAATTTTGAGCTCAGAAAATAAAAGTTGGCAACAGCATAAACTCCTCCATTGGCTTCTGTTGATTCTCTGCACCAAAGCATAATATCTCGTTTGCTTTTTCACTTTTATTTTTTTAAAAATCAGGATTTTCATTTCACTATGGGTGAAATGAAACAATGTGGATAATGTATAGAAGTGCAGGAGCGAAGGGAGCAGAATAAAGGAAACTTAACTTCCATTGTGGCCAGCATGGATATCTGTTGGGCACAGGAAGTGTTAAGAATGCACACATATTGCTCATATCTGCTAGATAGACTCCTTTAGGTTTTTGACGTCCGCGAAGGCTAGTTGGACAGGTGATTGTATTAGACAGACATATCACAGCCAGCTGCTTTTCCAGTTAAAGGGAAAACAGGCCAGTCTGCAGCTTCCATCATGTATAGGACTGATTAACTGGAGTGCCCAGAGCTTGAAACCATGCCTATATATTCCCTAGTTATTGTTGTATTGATATATTTCATCAGTCTACCCTTCCAAAGGTTATGGCCGGCAAATAAAAGAATATGATGTCACCATCTGATGAACTGTTTTTTAATATCCCCCAAATATGGGCTGTCCAACCTCAGCACCAATGGATAATGGAACATCTGAAGTTACCCAGACAGAGTCTAAGATCCTTCAGTACTTAGAAGGAAAAGAAGAAGAGGACATTTGCTGTGTGTAACGGTGGTTCCCGGGTACCCTTTCCCTTCCAAATGCAGATAATAAAAAGCACGTTCACATGTGCCGAACATTGTAATTATACCACTTTGTTGTTTTGCTGGTACTATTGATTTGAGAACTCTGTGTTCTCATGTATATAATAATGGGGGGGGGATCTGGATCTAACAACCGAGTTATTTAGAGTTGATGTAAGTTATTTATAGCAGCCTCTCGGTGGAAAATGAAATGTGCAATCAGACAGGCTGCCATTCTGGCATCAAAATAATTAATGAAAAATCAAGCCCCAAATAACGGATTTCCTATTAATAATTCTATGCCCTTCTGAATAGGGGAAATGTTGAAGAATAGCACTGCGGGTCTTGGTTTCCATCGGATGAGAGAGCACTGGCGACACATCAGACCTATTCAGGTAGTGACTGTGTGGATAGATGAACAGAGACAAGGAGCAGGATTGCACCACCACTTCTCCCCACTATTATAATTCCCATTCATGGTGGTCGACAGGTCTGAAGAGGAAAGCCACTAATCAGTAGAAAATAAGAATCCCACCTCAAATGGCAAGCCGTGATAGATGATGGATGCTCTCCTCTTCAGACTACACAAACAGGAGGGCGAGAGAAGTAGAGACTCAGGAAGTGGAGGCACAGAGTTTCATCATCACACATAGTTAATACTTGCATAACACTGTGATATCATTGTAATGTTTATTATGTTTCCAAATATACAAGAAGACAGATGTTGTTACGTGATATCAAGTCATCTCCGACTCATGGTGAATGGTCAAGGTAAAGGTAAAGCTTCCCCTTGACAGTTTTTGTCCAGTCGTGTTCGACTCTAGGGGGCGGTGCTCATCCCCGTTTCCAAGCCGTAGAGCCAGCGTTTTGTCCGAAGACAATCTTCTGTGGTCACATGGCCAGTGCGACTTAGACACGGAACGCTGTTACTTTCCCACCGAGGTGGTCCCTATTTATCTACTCACATTTGCATGCTTTCGAACCGCTAGGTTGGCAGGAGTTGGGATAAGCAGCAGGCGCTTACTCCGTCACGTGGATTCGATCTTATAGCTGAAGATCTACAGACCTTACAGCACAGAGGCTTCTGAGGTTTAACCCACAGCGCCACCACATCCCCATGGTGAATGAGCGATCGCCAAAGTGCCCTGTCCTCAGCCACCCTGCTCAGCTCTTGCAGCTCAAGCCCATGGTCTCTTTTAGGGAGTCAATCCATCTCATATCTGGTCTTCCTCTTTTTCTGCTTCCTTTCACCTTTCTCAGCACAATTGTCTTTTCCAGAGAATCCTGCCTTCTCATCAGGTGCCCAAAGTAGGACAGCCTCAAGTTTAACATTTCTGCTTCCAGAAATACTTCAGGTTGTATTTCTGGCAATCCAAGATATTTGCAAAGCTCTCCTCCAGCACCAGATTTCAAACAAAATAGAGGCCAAGAAATGGAACAGATCAGCCTCTGATCTTTTACTAGATTTCCAGAAACTAGCGGTGGTGACCATCATTAAAGCTGCTCTTTCTTGCCTCTCATTCCACAGCTTCTTCTGGAGAAGACAGGTCTTAGAGGCTTAGCCATTTCTGTTAGCAGGTTCCTCACCACTTGTCCACAGCTCTCAAGACTGCATTGTCTCATGACAATTTCTTTCAAGGGTTGTGTGCTTAAAAATGTGACACAAACTCTTCCCCGTCCTCTTGTCAGCTTGTTGGCATAGTTCCAGTGTAGATTTAGGTCCTTTGTTTGGGTGTAGATTTAAATCCTATGTTGAAGGATCTACAGTCATGGCCAAAAATATTGGTACCCTTGTAATTCTGTCAGAAAATGCAACCCTTCTCTCAGAAAATTGTTGCGGTTGCAAATGTTTTGGTATTTACATGTTCATTTCTTTGATTTGCATTGGAACAACACACACACAAAAAAAAACAGAGAAAAAAAGTCAAATCTGATACAATCCCACAAAGAAACCCAAAAATGCACTGGCCAATATTATTGGCACCCTGTCTAAATTGTAATTGCTTTTCAAGCATGTGATGCTCCTTTAATTTGTATTTAGTCACACCTGTTGCAAGTAAGTGGGCAATATAATAATTACACTTGCAACCAGTTAAGATGGAGAAAAGTTGACTCAACCTTTGTGTTGTGTGTGACACTGAGCATGGAGAAAGGAATGAAGCGTAAAGTGTTGTCTGTGGATTTGAGAGAAAAAACTGTGGAAACTTTTTGTGGAATTGTGGAAAAACATTGATGATCTCAAGGCTACAAATCCATCTTCACAGATTTTAATGTCCCTGTGTCCACTCTGTGCAATATCATTAAGAGGTTTACAGCCCATGGCACTGTAGCTAACCTCCTGAACATGGATGGAAGAGCAAAATTACTGAAAAAGGGGTTGTTCGAATGATGGATACAGAACCCAGATTAACTTCCAGATGAATTCAAGCTGATCTGCAGACACAGGGTACAACAGTGTCAGCTCGCACTATCCATCGCTGTCTGAATGAAAAGGGACGCTATGGCGAGAGACCCAGGGGGACACCACTGCTGACACAAAGGCAAAAAAAAAAAGCAAGAATGGAGTATGCCAAAACTTATGTGGCAAAACCACAATCCTTCTGGGAGAACATACTGTGGACAGATAAGACAAAAGTAGAGCTTTTTGGTCAAGGACATCATGGCACTGTTTACAGAAAAAGAAATGAGGCATTCAAAGAAAACATCACAGTCCCTACATTCCAACATGGTGGAGCTGCAGAAATGTTTTGGGGTTGCTCTGCTGCTTCTGCCACTGGATGCATTGACTGTGTGAACGGTATCATGAAATCTGATGATTATCAAAGATTTTGGGGGTGCAATGTAGTGGCCAGTGTCAGAAAGCTGTGTCTCCACCAGAGGTCATGGGTCTTCCAGCAAGACAATGACCCGAAACACACTTCAAAAAGCAAATGGTTACAAACAAAGCACTGGAGAGTTCTGAAATGGCCAGCAATGAGTCCAGATCTGAATCCCATAGAACAGTGGTCCCCAACCTTGGGCCTCCAGATGTTCTTGGACTTCAACTCCCAGAAATCTTGGCCAGCAGAGGTGGTGGTGAAGGTTTCTGGGAGTTGTAGTTCAAGAACATCTGGAGGACCAAGGTTGGGGACCACTGCCATAGAACACCTGTGGAGAGATTTCAAAACAGCAGTTGGGAGAAGGCATCCTTCATTTCTGAAGGCCCAGGAGCTGTTTGTAAAAGAAGAGTGGTCCAAAATTCCAGGAGAGAGGTGTAAGAAACTCATTCATGGTTACAGGAAGCGATTGATTTCAGTTATTTTTTTCCAAAGGGGATGCTACCAAAAATTAAGGGTGCCAATAATTTTGGCCAGTGCATTTTTGGGTTTCTGCATGGGATTGTATCAGATTCGACTTTTCTTCACTGTTTTTTGGGTTGTTCCAATGCAAAACCAAAGAAATGAACATGTGAGTACTGAAACATTTCCAACTGCAACAATTTTTGGAGAGAAAGGTTGCACTTTCTGACAGAATTGCAAGGATGCCAATATTTTTGGCCATGACTGTATGTGGAGGAGACAGATCCATGCATTGGCCCCTGAGGAGGTTCACATCTTTTGGATTCGGTGGTTAATGGAAACAGCAAATTCAAAGGGATCGATCCACCCCTTTTTCAAAACTAGAAGTGACTGGAATATGACATTTTTTGGTGGGGGAATAGACCCTTGTCCAGCAGACTGAGGCAAAGAGGCAGTCTCGAAACCAGCAAAACCAGGGAGCTGGACAGGGGACAGATTTTATTTGTCTTCCGTGTGGAAGGGATCGTCCCTCTCAAATTGGCCTTCTCAGCCACATTAGACGCTGTTCTCAGGGCAGTTTCTTCATGGTGTCAAGACATTCTTGATAGTCAAGGATGAGAAAATCTGTGACAATCTGTATGTTCTTGGCACCAGATGGAGAAGGTAGACCACACATTCATGTTGCGATCAGTATAGTCCATGCTACAGTGAGTGCCATCGTTGGCATTTCAAACCAGCTGAGCAGTCTTCCTTTATGTATATAAGCCACCTTGGGACCTTTTAAGGAGAAAGGCGGGGTAAAAATATTTTAAATAAATTTAATTGGACACACATACATCACGTTGGATTATGAAGCTCTGATTACTTTTGTTGAGTATCACTGAGCAGTTCAGAGGCCCAGTTGGATGATAGCAGTAACGTGCAAAATGGTAGGATACTTTTAACATGTCCGACAATGTTGGAATTCTCAGGAAGCTGACGATAATTATGTGATAGTAGCGCTCAACATCGTACCGCAAGACGTTGACATGGAAGTGAAAAAGAGTGGCAGGGAGTACATAAATAAGTGTCAGTTAAATGAGAGATAGGGAGAATTCTTTTCAATACAGAAGGATCTTTTGTTCAAATATTAGCCTGTTGGATTTTGTTGGCAACAGCAAGAGCCCAATCTAAGCACAAAGAGCAGTGATGCTATTCCTATTTTGCTGTCAAGAGACCAATGTTTGTGATGAGGCAAATGAGTAAGAACTTAGCACAAGGTACAGAAGGCTGTAAGTGTCAGGTAAGGCCTCAACTGCCATCCACCAGAATCCTCTGTGTTTCAGCAGGATTCCCACCTACACATAGATTATTCCTTATGAACATCTCTTCCCCCAAATCCCTAAAATGATAGGATATTCGGGCACAGAAATAGCAGCTATAAATGTATTGATCAGCAGGATGTTGCAGAGTGCTATCAAGCCAGGAAGATCAAGGAAGCAGGATGAGTAACGTTCCTGTTGATTGAACGCAGCTGCCCAGTAGGATGACTAGCTTCTAGAACAGAAGCAAGAGTCATTTTAATACTGCAGAATTCTGTCACTTTTCTAACCATCATCTGAGTGGCTTTCATATCACAGGATATTCACGAACGTTCGCACAGTCAAAGGAAAGCAACTTGGCCTCTACTCGGGCAGCTTGTGCCAGCTGCTGGGAGAGAAATGGAAAGTTGATCTCGCTGGAAAAATCTAGAAAAGCTTATTCAAGTAACATCACATATTACCATATTTTTCCATGCATGAGACTATACTTTTGTCTAAACTCTTTAGACTAAAAATTGAGGGTCGTCTTATACACGGAAGTAAGCTGAGGAGAGAACAAAAACAAATGGAGGGGAAAGCAGGGATCAAAGCGATCCTGCAGCACTTTGATCCCTTTCCCCCTGCGCTTGCTAAACCCCACTTAGATTTCTTAATTTTGGATTAGAAAAGTGGGGGGCGTTTTATACATGGGGGCATCTTATACACAGAAAAATATGGTATCTCCCTCCCTCTCTCTTTCTCTCTCACACAAACACACACACCCCTCCCTCTTAAAACACTAGAACTCGTCTGAGTCATTGTCTTCAATTAGATCAATAGGCAATAAGTGGAGGAGCTGAAGGAAACATCCTCTAAGTGTTGCATAACTATAAAAATGTTATGGTTGACAATAGCTTATAGTGTTGTAAAGACAGAATGGGCATAGTCAGTGACAACTGGTCATGATTTTTGTGAAGTATATGAAGATGAACTGCAAATAAGTGACAAGAAAAATGCAAATGAACTACCATAGAGCCATGTTGCTCTTTGAAATGATGTATTAAGGTAAGAGCAACTGGACACATAATGAAATGAATCTATTTTATTATTCATACACAAAAATACGCTAATTAGTCTGCCCACATTTTGGGAACTGAATGGCAGCTCTGGGTAAGGGGAAAGAGGGAGGGAAGCTCAGAAAAAAAAACAGTTATGTTATATAGTCTTCCCACAGTTCTCTAAATATCAAGAAAAACTTGCTAACTATTAGAGCAGTAAAGGTAAAGTTTCCCCTTGACATTTAGTCCAGTCATGACTGACTCTAGGGCGTGGTTATCATCCCCATTTCCATACCATAGAGTGAGCATTTGTTCATAGACAGTTTCCATCGTCACGTGGCCGCTGTGACTAGACACGGAACACCGTTACCTTCCCACCGAGGTAGTACTTATTTATCACATTTTTACATGCTTTCGAACTGCTAGGTTGGCAGAAGCTGGGACAAGTGACGGGAGCTCCCTCTGTCACATGGATTCGATCTTACGACTTCTGGTCTTCTGACCTTGCAGCATAGAGGCTTCTGCGGTTTAACCCGCAGTGCCACCACATCCCTTTATTAGAGCAGTACAACAATAGAATAAATGACCTTGGAGATGGTGAGCACTCCAATGCTGGAGGCATTCAAGACCTCTATCTGTCATGTCTGCATTGATTTGGATTCCTGCACTGAGCAGGGGGTTGGACTCTATGGCCTTAGAGGCCCCCTTTCAACTCCATTATTCTGTGATTCTACATGGGGAAGGAGGCATCAGACTTTATTATGCTACTTGTAAATCATCCAATGTAGTGCTAAAACAGAACACAACAGAATAGATTCCCCCCACCCTACTATATGTCCAGATACTAACATAAAGCAAAGCAGTAGCATTTCCTCGGGGACTCCCTGAGATAATCTCAAACCCTTATGGCTGATCTCTCCTCAATTCTTACTAAAATGAGAGCTAGGCTGTATGTATGCATGCATAGCAGCCCTTTGCTCAGCTTCCCTTGCCTTGAATTTAAGATGCTTTGCTAAAAGACAAAAAGAGCAAACCCCCTTTTGACAAGAAGCAGCCATCAACTGATAAGAACCGCATGGGGATTCCTGAGGAACAGCACACTTTCTTTATCTGAGAAGCAAATGAGTTCATTTTCACCTGCAAGATAAGATCAGAAATATCAGCGCTGAAAGGACGTTATTTGTAACTCTTTCCCTTCTGGCCTCTGTTTGTTTTGGTCGTACAGCCTGAGTCCATTCAGTAACATGTGTCCTGGGCTTTTAAGATTGGCCCCATATATAATATAAAGCATATGGAAGAGATTTTTTTAAAAAAAAATGCATAGAAAATGTAAATTTTACATTTAAAACATAAAATGTTTCCATAGCTAGAAACTGGGGGTGGGTCTCTTTGGCAGTGGTGTTCATGGGTCATGTTGGTTATATGACCTCGAAGAAGAAGGCAATCCGAGATTCAAGAAGCAACCTCTGTTCTGGTGTGTGATCCTTAGGAAATCCTGTTGGTTGATGTTAGAGGTTGCAATAGGAAACAGAAGTAGGTCATGGTTTCTTCATGATGATTATGATTTCCAGTGGAAAGGATATTAGAGTGAAACTACTTATCTGATACCCCTTCACGGACTGCCCCCTTGTCATGGGGAAGGGGCTTGAGTAATTTAGAGAAGCTATGGGCTATGCTGTGCAGGGACACCCAAGACGGACAGGTCATAGTGGAGAGTTCTAACCAAACATGATCCACCTGGAGCAGGAACTAGCAAGCCACTCCAGTATCTTTGCCAAAAAAATCTCCATGGACAGAAACAAAAGGCTAAAAGATATGATGCTGGAAGATGAGCCTCTCAGGTCAGAAGGTGTCCAAGATGCTACTGAGGACAAGATGGTTGGACAGGGTCACCGAAGCAACCAATGTGAATTTGACCCAACTCCGGGAGGCAGTGGAAGACAGGAGGGCCTGGCGTGCTCTGGTCCATGGGGTCACGAAGAGTCGGACATGGCTTAACGACTAGACGACATCAACAACAACAACAACAACAACAACTTATCTAATAATGGCAGCATTCTGGATGCCAGTTCCTGGAAAAAGAGAGTACCTCTCTGTCCTGAAATTTGACTGCAGAGTTTTATTAGAGCACTCAATAGCCTTTTTCCTGCCAAACTCAATTGTTATTGCACTGTAGCTATTTTTATCTTTTAGAATGGGCTCACTCTTCATTTGTACAAAAGCATCTGGTTTTGAGATGTCCCTGGGCTTCACAATTTCCTGATTTGCAATATGGACCACTGCGTTTAAAAATATGGGAGGTCTTGTGAGTTGTAAGTTCTTCTCTGACTGATACGGAAATCCAGGGAAGAGCCTTCTTCCTCTGTCCTTCCTGTCCATTTGTCTGGCTGCTGCAGAATTGGTTAGAGATGCTGCTCTCGGACACCATGGAGAGAGATTAGGGCCTCTTCCGCCATACTTCCCATTGCTTTGCTGTTGCTCTTTTTCCTTGCACCCCAGCAACTGGGAATCCTGAGAAATTTATTTTTTATCACTGGCCTTGACAGCCTCAGGTGTCCTGGGGAAGAAAGAGGATGAGGTGGGAAGAAACATATATAACATCTCTTCCTTCCAGCTGTCATTATGTCTGCAATAAGTAAAAATTGCTGGTTACCTTTTGTAGGCAAAAGTTCTCGGGGGGGGGGGAGTTTCAAACTTCACCCAATTTTTTGTCCAAAAAAAAGTAACAGAGAAAGTTATGAGTAAAATAACAAATTTCTGGGAAAACTTTGCACGAAGAAATGAGTTACACAATTAATTACTTTTTAAAAGTACACTTCTAAGCTCCGGTTAAAAATGGAATAAACTCTTGAATGCATCTGAAGCTGGCAGATCACTCTTGGTTATGACTAGCGATGATCTGAAGACGCAAAACGAGTCTTGTCAGAGTTCTCTTGCATCCTGCAGAAGTTCTGAAGGCTCCTGCATTAAGGAACATCCACCTTTCCTTTAAATTGTTGCCATATCCAGTCTATGATGTGGGGAATGCAGGACAGATCTGTGGGATAGCTCAGTGGTTTATGCATCTGGCTGTGGAGCCAGAGGTTGGGAGTTTGATTCCTGACTGTGCCAACTTGACGGGGATTGCACTTGGTGATCCATAGCATCCCCTTCCAGCTCTGCAATTCTAAGATCAAATCAACAGTACCTTTTATGCATTGACATGTCCCGTTGTCTTCCTCCATTTGCAAATCACACTCTAAGTATACTCTGGTCTGTATGAACATGGGCCCCTTTCAACTCGTGATCCGAATGTGCAGTTTATAGAATTTGCCATTCACTCTTTCTTATTTGTCAGTAATTAATATTTTCGACATAACATACAAATCCCTGTACAATAGAGGTGTGAAGCAGCTTTGTTGAGTTAACATGTTTTTCAAAAAAAAAAAAAAATCAAGCTGTTAATTATATGACATTCCCCTTGTTATCTTGGGTTCGGGATGGTGCTCATTAAATAACAAAATTGCTTGATAACGCCAGACGCGGGGCTGGTGCTTATTACAGAGAGATGATTATCTTTGTTAATTTGAAAATGGCCTTCATGGCAGCAGGTGAATGCAAAGGGAAGAGAAGACCGGAGCCCTCAGAAATCTTCACAAATTGTTCTCGGCTTTAATAGATTAATTATGATTGAAGCTGTGCCAGGATGAGGCTTTAAAGTTGACTTATCTGTTGGTTTTATGTGTCATTGAGTACGTCCCTCTCATCTGGCACTGATGATCCAAGCATTTGGTATCATTGATATGCTGGCAAGCCCTTACGCGTCCCAAGTCTTCATGTGCTGTGCGCAGATGGGCAGTCTTTACCTCTGCCTTCTTGTCTTGACATGCCTCCCACAGCTTGGCCTACAGATGGGTACTGATTAAAAATGGAGCTACCTGAACCTGCAGGACCCCCCCCCCAAACAGTATAGGGGAAGGTACATTGAACCCTGCACATATGCCAGCCCCAAACCTTTAGGACATCATGATTGACATTACTTATCTCTGGAAGAAAATGGCCCATATGCTGGAACACAGGTAAATCATGCTTCAGAGGCGAAGGAGGAAGGAAATGAGTTATTGAGAACTGGTGGGACATCAGGCACATAAACTGTCTTCAGATCGATGTGGAAAACTAGGTGTTTTTATAATTCCAGGATGATTATGGGGTTCAGCAAAGAGCCGCTGTTCTGCCTCGGGGCAGAGTAACCCAACGACAGAATCTTTGTATCCTATTCAGTGTTCGTAGGTTTAAAAAGTCAGTTAGCGATTGGAAATGAGCAAAGGAGAAAGGGAAAGGGATACGGTCGACTGAGCTGCCAGTGCTAAAGGAGAAGGGGAGGGACGGCCAGCCACTTAGGCATGAGGGAAAGCTCTGACTGAAGTCACCATATGTCCTCTTGTATCCCTCGGTTATTTCACAGAGCTGCAGGGAAAAAGAATGACTTACGTTGCTCCTTAAGTATCCTTTTCACCTTCTGGAATATTCTTGGTTTTTCTTGGGGTGGGGAAAGGTTGTTTGCTTGTTGTGGGTTTTTCGGGCTCTTTGGCTGTGTTCTGAAGGTTGTTCTTCCTGACTTTTCGCCAGTCTCTGTGGCTGGCATCTTCAGAGGAGAGGAGTAGCACTCTGTGCTCTGGTGCAGTTTGTTTGGGAGTGGAGTATTTATAACTGTTGGATCAGCTTTGTCCTTTTCAGGAGATGGGTGATTATGGTGATCAATATGTTTTCATTGTGGGTGTAAAGCTGATCCAACAGCTATAAATACTCAACTCCCAAACAAACTGCACCAGAGCCAAAGAGCCCAAAAAACCCACAACAACCATTAGATCCCGGCCACGAAAGCCTTCTTGAATACATTGAAAGGTTGTTTGTTTACTGTCAGCTCTGTTGACTAAACTTCATTGAAATATTACTCCACTGTTAGGATTGTGCATGTGAGTGATTTTGATCGATGATTACGTATGAGCTCTGAACAAGCAGATCACATGATTAAGTGACTCTGTAAACCCCAGTTGTGACCATTTGTATTTCCTTCCCATTCATGGGAATGCTGTTTTCTTTAAGCAGAGATCCAAAAACATGCAAATTATGTCATGAACCTCAGGGCAAAGGGAGGGGTTTCAGAATGTCTCCTAAAATGTATGAAGAAGATTGGCCTTGATCTATTCATAGAATCATAGAATAGCGAGGTTGGAAGGGGCCTATAAGGCCATCCAGTCCAACTCCCTGCTCGACGTAGGAATACAAATCAAAGCAGATCTGACAGGTAAAGGTTCCCCTTGACATTTAGTAAAGTTGTGTCATACTCTAGGGCGCAGGGCTCATCCCCGTCTCCAAGCCATAGAGCCAGTGTTTGTCCGTAGACAATTTCCGTGGTCATGTGGCCAGCGTGACTAGACACGGAACCCATTACCTTCCCACCGTGGTGGTGCCTATTTACTGTATCTACTCTTCTGTACACCCATACTATGTATCAACAAGTGGCTATTTTGGAGAAAGAAGAGAAAGCAGCACCTGGTTATATATTAAACTCCCCACCTGCTCCTCTCGTGTTTCAAATTATTTATTGTGTTTATCTGGTACTCATTTTCTGCCATTTTTGAAGGCAAGAAGCCATGCTGTGGGGAAAAACTATGGTTAGATCATCCAGACTTTTCAAACCCTGGTCAAACAGGCCATGGGGTATTTTGATTTGTAATGCAGTGTTCAAAAACCAACCGAAACACCCAGCACTCATGTATGTATTGTATACTCGTCGTCCTGCTTTCTCCCACTGCCTTTGAAAAACACATAATAGCAACCAAGCTCTTACTTATTCTGATAGGAACCCTGGGAGCAGCGGAGAGACAGCCGCTTACCTAAGGTAGACCACAACTCTTCCTTCTTTAAAATCGAGCGATCTAGCCAGTTCACCCCTCACTGGGTCATGTCTGTTGCAGTCCTGAGTGTTGGAAGGAGAAGACCGGAGGTGGTAGTCTGAATATCCCGCAAGGCCAAGAGACCTGTGTTTTGCCGTCTGTGGACTGAAGTACATCAAGAGCTTATGGCAGCCACATGGTGTGGACGGACCCTGTTGGTTGGACGCACCCCATGTTGCTCGCCAGCTGCTTGTGGCCCTAATTGCTTCCAGAAGGGATTGGACAATGTTTACAAGAATTAATTATAAAGAAAGGAGAGTGACAATCACTGAACAAGTCTTGCTTCTGGCAGAAAACAAAACAACAGCATGTCAACCCTCAGAAGAGAGCCAAACTTTCTCCAGCAGTCGGCTTATTATTATTCAGGTATCATTCGAATGCAGTTTTCTCTCTGTTCAATATCACTTTATGAACCATGTTGCATGTGCATTGACCCTCGATAACTAGACAAATCCTGGTTGTAGTTAAACAAATAAGCAGCAGTGCAAATAATATACCGGGAGGAGGGGAACTAGGAATTAAAATCAGTCAGTTGCTAAATCCATGTTTTGAAGAAATGAAGAGTGGTAGTAATGCAAATTATTCTGTAGGGCAATAGACCTTAGTGTCTTACCTGCTTGAGACTTGCAGGAGTCCTCTTGGGTAAACCATTAGAGGTGGGGAATTGAGCACAGCAGGCAGAAGGGAAGGGAAACACATGAGGAAAGAAAGCTCCTTTTTTGGCCCATTAACCTCCAGAATTAGCTTTCACAATTTGATATGCTTTTCCTTCCTGCCATTAGTAGTTTGGACCCACACAATAGCTAGACATGGGGACATGTTTTATAAGTCCAGTTTAAATCTTTGCTGCCTTTACCAGGAAAAGGGTCATGGCTCAGCATCTGCTCTTTGTGTAGAAGAGGCTCCAGAGTCAACCGTATGGAATAGGAAATGGTCGGGATAGGAAAGATTCCTGCTTGAAACCCTAGATGCTCACAGCTGGACAGAGTTGATTACATGGGGATAAATGGACACACAGCATGACACCGTATCTTTCAGCTTCCTGTGTTCTTGAAGGATTTCAGACTGGAAAAATCTCAGAAGGGGCTTGTTCAACAGCTATTTGAATAAAATAGACTTTGGGGAAAGACCTTTATTTATCAATTTATTGATTTTGCGTTTTCTAATGATGAATGAAATCCTGTTGAACTTGGCATCACTTTAAAGTTCCATCTGCAGAAATGTATGGCATGTTACTCCCAGGAAGTTATCATCGCACAACTTAGTTGTGCAGTTGATTGCACAATACTCAGCATGACTGTCAGCAACACGTGTTACAGAATTTCTTCACAAATATCTCTGCCACCTTGGGGTGATTTTTCCCCCTATCCTTTGTGTAACTTCACTTCTTACCAGTTGTAGGGTCGTAAGTTTCTGGAGAGGGGTTCTTAAGATCTGGAACCTGTTTAGACGGCGTTGGTCCCTTGCACATGGTTAGGATGTGGACAATAGGCATCTGAGAAACTTGTTGGCCTGCGGCCAACTCCAGAGGGTTTATATGGCTATTGCCTCTCCAAAAGCTTGGAGTCAGATTGGAGATGAAGCTTGTACAAGCACTCTGGGCAAAACAAACCTTGGAGCTAAAGACAAGTTTCACAGAGCCTCTTATCTAGCTGCGTCAAATCCTCCCCTTCATTAGCAGAGTAAAGACGCAGACATAAGAAAATGCACAGAGAGAGTTGTGATACAACTTCTATCATAATATATTAGGCTTGGTTAGAAATGAATACATGGCAGTATATACATTGGCATAGACTTCTCAGAACACACCAAGTTCTCTATTTCTTGATCCGTCATAGACAGCTCAAAAAACCATCAACTGATGACAAAAGTTTTTTTGTCCCAATGTGCATTACTTCCTTCTTAATGCAAGCACCAAGTGAGGGCTGCTATTTTCGTTGGTTGGCATTGCTTTCCCAGAATATCTCAAGGGTCTTGCAAAGGTTACAGTGTGTGTTATCTCATTAGATCTCTTTCTTTCTCTCTCTCTTTCAGTGCACACAAACATGAATGCATACACAAAATCATGCAAGACAAAACAGGAGACACAACCAGGGACTTTTTGCTATCTCTGAGCCTCCATTCACTGTACCACCACACTGTCATTTCATTCACAGTAAAGTCTGATTTCTAGTTTGTATTATTATTCAAGAAGGGTAGTATAGAATCATAGAAAGTGAAGCTGAAACGGGCTCTACATGGCCATCAAGTCCAACCCCCTGCTCAAGGCAGGAATACAAATCAAAGCAGATCTGCCAGATGATTGTCTATGTTTCTCTTGAAGGCCTCCAGTGCTGGAGCAACTCACCACCTCCCCATGAGGTCATTGGTTCCATTGTCATATTTCTCTAACAGTTAGGAAGTTTTTCCTGATATTCAACCCATCTCTGGCTTTCTGGATGGAATAGATACCCCATGGGTATCAAGAGTACAGATGGCATTGCTATTGACTAACAATGGATTAAATGATGGACCTTTGACTGTGCGGGAAATCAGATTGGGATTTCCGTTAATTTAGATTTAGAGACAGCAGGCTTTTACTAAATGAGTCCTGCATGGTTTTTAGCTCAGCATATTTGTTTTTAAAGTTTTAAATGTTTTTGATCATTTAACGTATTTTTAATAATTATTATGGTCTAATTGCTTTTTAGAGCATATTTTGTGTTATAAATTCTGTTTTTTTTTTAACGTAGTGAAGCCACCTTCAGTTCCCTTATAGTGAGAAATGTGCTCTACAATTGATACTAAAGATATAATTGGGGTTATTGTTTATTTTAATTTTGTAAACTGCTTAGAGTAGTGGCTCATGCTAAGTCAGTAGTATCTAAATTTACAAATATACAGTATATATATGAGCTCTCATGCACACAAATATATCAAACACACTTTATTACTTTGTTTAATTTGCTTTGATATTTAACGTACAGGCATTTAAGATCTCTCAGCAGTTAACCATCAGCATTAACAACATGCTTTTGTTTAACCATTAACATTTTAAGGCTCAAATTACAACCTTTTCTTGTTTTCCTCAAGAGAAGGAAAATATCACCACTTATTCTTAATCATCCAGCTAAGAATCATGGTGTCTAAAAATAAAGACATTAACATTTCACTTAAATATATGTTGCTCTTACATATCATGCTGCTTGTAACAGTTGACAAAGAGCAAAAGTCAAGGTAAAAGCGAAAGTAACTTGCAAAAAATGGGTAGAAGGAAGACGCCTCTGAACAGTTCTTTCACAGATAGGAAAGCAAGGATAGGTTGAGGTATGTTATGTGTGAATTTCGGTGATGTCAGTTTGGTAGTGCCATATTTGTAGCTGTTGGTACATGAGTCCTGTAGCAGGATTATAGTCATCCTGTGGATATATTAGTTTTTTTTAAGTGACCTGTTGAACAATACTTTAGCCAGTGAATTAGAATGGGTAGGATAGCTAGCCGCTAAGAACATGGAATGGCAAAGGTTTTATGGTGACACATGTCTTTATTAGATCCTTGTTGAATTACTGCAACATGTTCTACATGGGGCTGCCTTTGGGAACTGTTTAGAAACTCCAGTGGGCCCAAAATGCCTCAGCAAGATAGATAATTTTGGCTGGTTGTTGTTTAGTCATTAAGTTGTGGTCCAACTCTTCATGACCCCATGGAACAGAGCACGCCAGGCCCTCCTGTCTTCCACTGCCTCCCAAAGTTTGGTCAGATTCATGTTGGTTGCTTTGATGACCCTGTCCAACCCTCTCATCCTCTGTCATCCCCTTCTCCTCTTGCCTTCACACTTTCCCAACATCAGGGCCTTTTCCAGGGAGTCTTCTCTTCTCATGAGATGGCCAAAGTGTTGGAGCATCAGCTTCAGGATCTGTCCTTCCAGTGAGCACTCCGGGTTGATTTACTTCAGAATTGAGAGGTTTGTTCTCCTTGCAGTCCAGGGGACTCTCAAGAGTCTCCTCCAGCACCACAATTCAAAAGCATCAATTCTCCAAGCGGTCAACCTTCTTCATTGTTTAATAAGAAGGATAAAATATATTTTGCTGTAAAGAGGCAACCTAATTTTTTTTTACCAAAAAAAATGTATAATGCAGGAGAGTACTTACTTCTTCAGGGACTCCAGCTTGACTAGTGTGTACATTGTACAACATATAAACAATGCCACACAGTCATGCCTCCTTGGCTGAGGTGAGGTCCCTCTGTAATGTGAAGCTTGGACCAAATGATCCTGCCAGCAGCCCTTATCACCAGGGCTCACCTACGGGTGTATTTAGTTACCCTCCTCCAGATATGATTACCAAAGGGATGGCCAGCAAGCTACTAAACCTGTGATCCTTTACAGCAGAGTTGGGCAAAGTGAGACCCCCCAAGGCACTGTTAGACTACAACATTAACCCTCACCAATATAACCAGGGATGAGAAATATTGGGAGTTTATAATTGTAGAACTGGAGAGCTGGAAGGGATCCTAGGAATGAAGTCCAGCCAGTGGGGAATCAAACTCCCAACCACTGGCTCCACTGCCAGATGTCTGAACCACTTAATCTCTGCTTGAGAGCATATAAAAGGGTTTCAGGTATGCCTACCTCCTGAGAGTTTCATTTTCTTTCTTTTTTTTCATTAAGTGTCCTGTACATTTTATTTTATTTTATTGCCAAACTAAAATTCTTGCCCTAGTTATGGAAGATTCACACACGTCTCTCACAAATGACTCTCCAGTGAGGTTTGTTTTTGAATCGCCGTATCGCAGGACAATGTTCTTTCTCAGCTGCTTCTCAAAACTTACTTGTTGCATTTGTCTTGAGATATAAAACAGGTGGGGTAAGTGTGAACCTCAGGCCAAGGCTCCACATCCCGGGGAGAAGAAAATGTAAGGATTATGCCAAAGCATTAACCTTTCAGTCCCCAGTGGTTTGGCCGGGAGAAAACAAACAGAGGAGCTGCTCCCAGAGGTCATGAGCAGAAACCCTTAAGGTACACAGAAACTGATGTTGATCTGACATATGCCCCTCTCTGCTAGGAAAGGCAATGAGTCCTGCTTTCCTTCTCAAGCCCAGGAAGAAGGATAGAAGCCAGCGAAATGGCAGTCAAAAGGAAAGCTACTGTACACATGAATCCATACAATCAACTATATAGGCCAGTAGACAGCATCTTAAAAAGCAGAGACATCACCTTGCCGACAAAGGTCCGAATAGTCAAAGCTATGGTTTTTCCAGTAGCGATGTATGGGAGTGAGAGCTGGACCATAAAGAAGGCTGACCGCTGAAGAACTGATGCTTTTGAATTGTGGTGCTGGAGGAGACTCTTGAGAGTCCCCTGGACTGCAAGGAGAACAAACCTATCCGTTCTGAAGGAAATCAACCCTGAGTGCTCACTGAAAGGACAAATCCTGAAGTTGTGGCCCCAATACTTTGGCCATCTCATGAGAAGAGAAGACTTCTTGGAAAGGACCCTGATGTTAGGAAAATGTGAAGGCAAGAGGAGAAGGGGACGACAGAGGACGAGATGGTTGGACAGGGTCACCGAAGTGACCAACATGAATCTGACCAAACTTTGGGGAGGCAGTGGAGGACAGGAGTGCCTGGCGTGCTCTGGTCCATGGGGTCACAAAGAGTCAGACACTGCTTAAAAACTAAACAATATCAACATAGGCCAGTACTCATATTCATCCCAGGAAGAAAAAGTTTAGGGTAAAACCCAGGGACAGACTAAACTGCTACTGCTGATTCTGGTTTCTCTCCGTTTCTCGTGTTGTCTGTCTAAAGTTTGTTTGGTCCTATTTCCATGTCACTTTGCGCAATAGACAAGCAAAGAATATTTGTACATGTTTCAATACTTGTTTCTTTTACTGGCCCAAATCCTGTTGACATAAGTTTACACTGGCGGAAACAGATGGTGTCATGATCTGGCAACTCAAATGAATTGAAAGCTTCCTCCCCCCACCCCCTTCCAGGTTCTGAGGCTTCCTAGTCCTCTATTTTGCCTCAGGATGGGGAGGGGAGCCTTTATTAGTCAAAAATCAGATCACCACTGGTGGTTCCTAATCCTAGCAGAAGCAAATTTTGGCTATTAAAGGCTATTAAAGTCTCAGTTCTCACAAAGGCTTCCCTGGGTCAAAAGGAAGGCTGTGGGAGCCTCAGAACCTAAAATGGGGTTTGGGGGGGTAGGAAGCTTTCGATGCATTTAAATCAAAATTTTGCCAGCAGCAGCTTCCACTGGTGTAAATTTATGCAGTAGGATTTTGCCCAACATATGCTTCCTGAAATTGCATTTCTCCCCCCTTCATAAATACTTTTTGATTTGAAAGCAATTTGCTTAATCAGAAGGCATATATCGGTTTGTTGTTTTCACAGACGGCGTGTATTTCTGTGTGTCCTTTCCCACAATACAGCGACCGTGTATAAAAATTTACATTGCAAAATGCAGCAAAGCGCTAACACCAAACGATAACCATGTTTCCATTCGTGCCCATTTGTTTTGGAAGTGTAAATAATGTACGATCACATTAAAAATAAAAAGTGAACCTGTTGGAGGGAGGCTTCTTTATCTCATCAGCCGGCATGGAAGCTAAGCAGAGTAGTTGAGGAGAAATGGAGAAAATTTCTTCCTTCAGATCATCTGGGGTTACCAGTCACATTTTTAAATAGAAGAAGGGAAGTAGAGTCAATATTGTGTTCATTAATGTCTTGGAGTAATATTACCCAGAATTTTCAAACAGTTCATGGTTCTATGTATTTGCGAAGGCTTTCACGGACGGGATCTAATGGTTGTTGTGGGTTTTTCGGGCTTCTTGGCCGTGTTCTGAAAGTGGTTCTTCCTAACGTTTCGCCAGTCTCTGTGGCCAGCATCTTCAGAGGACAGCAAACTGTGCTGTCCTCTGAAGATGCCGGCCACAGAGACTGGCGAAACGTTAGGAAGAACCACTTTCAGAACATGGCCAAGAAGCCCGAAAAACCCACAACAACCAGTTCATGGTTCTGTTTAGACCTCATTGCCAAACGGGTGCCATTTTATCCTTTTAAAAATAAGATATAAAATAAATAAGCATAAACATTACACTCACACGCACTTCCCGATTTGTATTTTCTTTCCACTTTCTACCGAACAGAGCCGGTTGCTGAAAATATTCCTTTCAGATATACTTATTAGAAATTCATTATGAAAATTGTATTTGACTGCTCAGAAATATTGTTAATTTTTAATTTGCTTGTTTAAGCGCGGCAAGAAAAGCTACCTAATCAGAGAGCTTTGAAACGGACAGAAAGGCATCAAAATTATGTGCAAACGGGCCTTAGGTATTTATGAGCTAATAATGCTCCTTTGAAATAGGTAATCTGCTTTCCTAAGTTAAACTGCAAATCTCTGTGGACCAGGATAATACGTGAGGCCTCATCAGCGATATTATCCCCATTGCAGTTTTAATCAGATAGACCATATGGTTTGGTTTACTGTTCAGTTGAAAATTTGTAGTCTTGGTAGCTCTGCAATAAGGCAGCCTTTAAATGAGAGATCCCAGTAATTTAGGAATACAAATTCACTATGTTCTCAAATTAATATTGCAATTGACGAGGTCCAGTATGATGTAGTGGACAAAGTGATGGATTAGGGATTGGGAGGCCTGAGTTCAAATCTCCACTCAGCCAAATGGAAGCTCACTCTGGGGGTGTGGAACTGGTAAAACCACTCCTTAAATATCTCGCTTCCCTTAAAAGCCCTATTAGGGTTGCTATAAATCAGTTCCAACTTGATGGCAAATAGAAACAGTCAAAGCCTACCTGCAATTATTCCCTTCTCCCCATAATGGATGTGTTATTTATCCCTCTTTGGAAACCATTAAAACTGAAACATTTATTGCTGAAGTTTTGTAGGCATTGATTTAAAATGGGTCTTTTGAGTTCAGCCTATGTGATCGCTTTTAAAAATATTGAAATGTAAGATTAGAGATGGACGTGAACCGGTTCATCCCAGTTCATCCCAGTTTGTCAAGGCGGTCAGCACAGGTGCTGCTGCTCCCCTCCTCTGACTCCTCAGCTGATCAGCTGCTCACCAGGCCCAGCTTGGTTGCTTTTCCCACCTCCTCAGCTGATCTCCCAATCAGGAGCAAGAGCACAGCTTTCTATGCCCCACCCTTTTCTCTGATTGGGAGATCAGCCAAGAGGGCGGGGCCAGAGAAGCCTGAGCTGCTGCCAGAACTGGGAGATCAGTTGAGGAGGTGCAAGAAGCTCACATGCTGGGCCTGGTGAGGGGCTGATTGAGCCCAGAGGAAGGAGGGGAGGGGAGCAACAGTTGCGCTACCGCCTTTACGAACTGCAATGAACCATTGCATGCCCATCTGCACTTAAGACCTTAGAAGCAGGCGTGGTTCCTGTATAGAGGTGGGGAGGAGGGTTAAATCAGACAGGTTGCTGGTCCACTTCACACTAAGTGATCCGAGCAACAGCAATATGGAAAATAGGGACGAAAGTCCTCCTCCACCCTTAGCCAATCTCACCAGGAAGGAAGCTTTTCCATCCTGGTCCATCCAACACGATGTCCTCCAGATATGTTAGACTACCCAATTCCTGGCATCCCCAGATGATACCAAGTTCAGTAAGGTTGGTCTTCTGTACAGCTGTTGACTCAGGGCTGCCTTCATACTTTTGGATAACGTCTTCTAGTACAATGTACAAAGGAAGTTGGGGCTCATGTTATATAGGCATAAGTACCACCAAGTTACTGGAATTCTGAGTAGGTAGGTATAAGACTGTCTTCTTACAGGCTTAATTCGACAACTGGCAGAGCAGAATGAGGTGCTGGTGTGCTCAGGCCTGTTCAGTGAACTTGCAGGGCAGCCAGAAAAGCTCAGCACCAAGGAGAGCTCCCAGTGAGGCCAGTTGCACTGGCCATGGATGCAGGCTGCCCTCTCTCCCCACCCAGTAGGAAGCCTTAAAAGGAACATTTCCCAGGCACAAGCCTGGCATTTTCTCACCTTTTCAGGAGTGCCTGCTGGGCACATGGCTGGCATTGGCATATCGACTCCCAGGAGAGCAGAGCATCTGGAAGAGGGCAGTTTGCCCATGCAACTGAAGCCAGGCCCAGGAAGTTACCATATTGTTTTGGCAAATTTGTCTCAGGTTTGGGAATCTCTTATCAAGCTGGCTGTCAAGTGTCAGCGATGTCCGATTCAGCTGGTTTAGGATCTGGGCTCAGTGCCTCTTTTTTTGGGGGGGGGGTTGTCCTCAGTTTTTGCGTTCATGTCTAGACCCTTGCTAGACATGAGCGCCCAGACTTTGTTAAGGTAAACTTATCAAGACACAGTTCCCTTCAGTCTGGAAGCTGAGTCATGGCTGAAGAAGCTGCTTGGATGAGTAGGGAAACATTTCAACCCAACAAGAAAGTAGCCCAGTTGCCATGACTCAACTTCCAGAGGACCACACCTGGATGACCGAGAATCTTCACAGATGGATTTCCCTTCCGTCATTAGATGATCCCTTTGTTTCTGTTCATGGGGTATTCTTGGCAAAGATACTGGAGTGGCTTGCCAATTTCTACTCCAGGTGGATTGCGTTTAGTCGGAACTTGCCACTATTACCTGTCTATCTTGGGTATCCCTGCACGGCAGAGCCCATAGCCCCTTCGCCACGAAAAAGCGGTAATCCATGATTGATACCTATCCTAACCAAGTGGAGGACGTAATGCAGTGCTGGATGAGCAGAGAGATGCTCCTCATAGAATCCTACAGTTCTCCCCTCTTGCACACAAGTTTTTTTCCTTCCTCTCCTACATTGTACAGTATGCTATGATAATTGTAAACAAAAATAATCAAACCTGAGAAATAGTGCTGATGGCACAGTGGTTCTAATGTCATCCCACATGATTAAAAGCCGAAAACAAACAAACAAAAAAGAGATTTTCTGTTTTTCCTAAAGAACCTGCCACTGTTTGGCAGAGAGCTAAACCTTGGTTTGTCATGTCACAGCAAGAGCTGGAAATAATTGGGCACGACTTTAAAGTTAAAAAAAAGGGCTTGCTTGTCAGCATCACAGGGAAAAAAAAGCCCTCTGCGCGCGATTGTACGTGTCGTGTTCTTGTCGTGTGGGGGAGTTTGGTTTCTCAGTCCCTCTTAAATGTTCTGGCCAGTTAAGCTTTCTTTGCTTTTGATTGATGCCCAATGTGTTTTCAGTGCTTTGACTTCAATCTAGGAGGGATGTGCAGAACTAGTGGGAAAATGAAGGAGGGGATTCTTATTTATTTATTTTTAATTTTAGAAAACATGAAGAAAAAAAGCAAATAAGGCAAAACATACAGACTAATTCTGGGGGAAAAATGTTCTCCCCACCAGGATCTTTGGAGATATAACCAACTTCCCTCCCTCTATTACCCTCTATTACCATCTCCACGCAAGAATTGGAGGTTGTCCATGAATTTGTGTACTTTGGCTCAACGATCTCTGACACTCTCTCCCTAGATGTTGAGCTGGATAAACACATTGGCAAAGCAGCTACCATGTTCTCTAGACTCACAAAGAGAGTATGGCTTAATCAGAAGCTGACAGCATATACCAAGATCCAGGTCTATAGAGCCTGTGTCCTTAGTACACTTTTGTACTGCAGTGAGTCCTGGACCCTTTGTGCATGGCAGGATAGAGAGTTGAACATGTTCCATATGTGTTGCTTCTGACACATTTTTGGTATCACCTGGCAGGACAAAGTTCCAAATAGAGAAGTCCTAGAACGAGCTGGAATTTTTCGCATGTATACATTAGTGAAACAGCAACGTCTACATTGGCTTGGGCATGTCGTGAGAATGGGTGACGGTTGGATTCCAAAAAATCTCCTGCATGGAGAATTAGTGCAGGGAAATCGCCCCAGAGGAAGACCACAGCTGTGATACAAGGAGATCTGCAAGCAAGATCTGAAGGCCTTAGGAATGGACCTCAGCAGATGGGAAACCATGACATCTGAGCGTTCAGCCTGGAGGCAGACGTTGCATCACGTCCTCTCCCAATTGGAAGAGACCCTTGTCCAGCAGGCCGAGGCCAAGAGGCCATCCCGAAAGCAGCAAAATCAGGGAGTTGGACAGGGGGCAGATTGTATTTGTCTTTAGTGTGGAAGGGACTGTCACTATCGAATTGGCCTTCTCAGCCACACTAGATGCTGTTCCAAGTCCTCCTGTCTTCAGTGTGGAAGGGACTGTCACTCTCGAATTGGCTTTCTCAGCCACACTAGATGCTGTTCCAAGTCCTCCTGTCTTCAGTGTGGAAGAGATTGTCACTCTCGAATTGGCCTTCTCAGCCACACTAGATGCTGTTCCAAGTCCTCCATACAGAGCATGTTACCATATTTGTTCGAAACTGAAGGATGCCTAACTGAACTTCCTTTTATGGATCCCCATTCCCTTTCAAAAAATGTTACTGACTCTTGCGAGGGTACACATCTCTTCCAGTTGATTAATACAAAATTGAGATGGGCACAAACTGACGATTCTGTTTGGAACTTAGCTATTAATGATAAATGAATGCGTAATATCAAAGGAAAGGAGTGGTTGTTAAATAAGAATCGTTTCACAGATATTTGGGGAGAATTTATTGATTTGGTGTCAAGAGATAGGCACGAACCGTTGGTTCATCCTTTGAACAAATAGGTGTTCAGCAGTTCCCTGCCGTGCCCCCTCTGGGCACGGCCTCTGAATTGGTGCCTGCTGGAGGAAGTGGTCTGAGAAGAATTTGGGTTTCTCCCAAAATGATCTACTGGCATGACTGGAAGAAGACCTGCTGAGATCTCCTCTTTGTTGTTTAGTCTTTTAGTTGTGTCCAACTCTTCGTGACCCCATGGACCAAAGCATGCCAGGCCCTCCTGTCTTCCACTGCCTCCTGGAGTTTGGTCCAATTCATGGTGGTAGCTTCGGTGACACTGTCCAACCATCTCGTCCTCTGTTGTCCCCTTCTCCTCTTGCCTTCATCCTTTCCCAACATCAGGGTATTTTCCAGGGAGTCTTCTCATGAGATGGCCGAAGTATTGGAGCCTCGGCTTCAGGATCTGTTCTTCCAGTGAGCACTCAGGGTTGATTTCCTTCAGAATTGATAGGTTTGTTCTCCTTGCAGTCCAGGGGACTCTCAAGAGCCTCCTCCAGCACCACAATTCAAAAGCATCAATTCTTCGATGGTCAGCCTTCTTTATGGTCCAGCTCTCACTTCCATACATCACTACTGGAAAAACCATAGCTTGGACTATGCGGACCTTTGTCGGCAAGGTGATGCATCTGCTTTTTCAGATGCTGTCTAGGTTTGTCATTGCATTCCTCCCAAGAAGCAGGCGTCTTTTAATTTCATGGATGCTTTCACCATCTGCAGTGATCATAGAGCCCAAGAAGGTAAACTCTGTCACTGCCTTCATATCTTCCCCTTCTATTTGTCAGGAGGTGATGCAGCCAGTGACCATGATCTTAGATCTCCTATAGCCAGCACCTATCAGACGCAAGCCTTCATTGGGCCTTACCAACTCAGTCCTTCATTTGAGATCTTTAAACAGAGGTCCAATGGCCATTCGCTTGGAAAGCTCTACCTGTGTATATCCTTCATTGGCATGGGGCTGGCCTGGATGACTTTTGTGGTGCCTTGAAACTTCACAATTCTATGATTCTATAGTTGATTCCAAAAGCCGGCACTGCAAGAGAATGGCCACACTTTCACAAAGACATTCTAGATGGGTGGTATATAAATCTAATAAATAAATAAATAAACCCAACTGTGGTGATTGGCCCTTTCACCCATGCTATTCATATTTATGAGCTTATTTGCATGACCCTATGAGAGAGCTGGAGGGACTGAGTCAATGAAGATATAGGAGGCTTGGCTGAAGGAGGAGCAGGCAGATATATAGATAGGGCTGGTTAGAGAGAGAGAGAGAGTGAGGGAACTGAAACTAGGATGAGATACTGAGAAAGATAGGACTGGTTAATCAGAGTGATAAAGCTGATTAGTAGAGAAGGTGGTAATGATGTTGAAAGAGAAAAGAAGTATGTACTGAGAGAACTGTTGATGATTTGCTTATGTATACTGTGTATCTGAGAAACTTCTGTTATTATTTAATCTGCTTCCCTTCAATAAATAAGTTCTGTTTCTGTTCACAAGACAAGTGTTCTGACAAACGCCATTTATATTATGGATTGAGGTAATCCACCAGTGGCAGCGAGAAGAAAACGCAACATGAGCCCTTGTTGGGGGTAAACAGAGAGGGGCCGTGAGGGTAAACATCACACCATCTTCCAGCAAAGGGATACTCTGTGACAGTTGGCCATCTCCTATACTCCCATGTTTAATTTCATAGAATAGTGAAGTTGGAAAGGGCCTACAAGGCCATCATGTCCAACCCCCTGCTCAACGCAGGAATGCAATCAAAGCACATCTGCCAGGTGATTCTCTCAGTTTGTCTTGAATGCCTCCAGTGTTGGAGCACTCACCAACTCCCAAGGTAACTGGTTCCACTGTCGTACTGCTCTAACAGTTAGGAAGTTTTTCTACCAGTGTTAAATATATCCCAGTCTGCAGTCCTGGACATATCTCCTCACAATGAATTAAAACTCCCGGAAATATAGATTCATTGCAACTATAATGGTGGTAGTGCAGCCAAGGGGCATTTCCTGTGGGTAGTGGCAGTATGGCTGACGGGCATTTTCAGAGGACAAGCAAACCTCCTACAGGAATGTACAGACACAGAGACAGATCCTGTTCCTTTGCCATTTAGAGCCTTTGCCACCTGCACTAAAGTACATTATAGGCAGATTTAAATATAGGAACAACTGATCTAAATGCATTTCTCAGTCAGATCACACGCAGACATTGAAGCCTGAATTGTAGAACACCGGTGGAATCTCACCAAGAAACGGAGTGCAGTAACGCTGGCTTATATAATGTATCGGTGTTCCAAAAGTACCTGGCTAAATTGGTCTTTAAATTAGTATTCAGTGAGTGGCTCAAGCTGCTAAATGTGTACTTTCTATAGGGCTGATGCAACCCAAGGGGGGGGAGGCCTTTTTATTACAAGGTCACAGAGATTAACTCAGGAACGGGACAGCTGACTCAGCTAGGAAAGCCACGGTCCACAGAAAGATGGGGGAAGCAGGTTGCTGCCCCCCCACCTTTTAAAAACTGCAGCCAACAATTATTAGCTCACAATAGGAAATAGAAACCAACAGGATATTTTTAGAATAATTCTGGTGTGTTTCCATTTTCTTTCAGTCTGAGAAGGCAAATGTGATTAATTCCATGCAAAGGGGATAACGGAAAGGTGGAGAATAAGAGAGAAAGCCCAGCACCCCGGTCACAATACAGTGGTGCCTCGCTTAACGATGTTAATTGGTTCCAAAAAACCCATCGCTATGGGAAACATCGTTAAGTGAAACACCATTTCCCATAGGAATGCATTGAAAACCGGTTAATCTGTTCCAATGGGAACGGATTAACGTCCTTAAGCGAAAATCCCCATAGGAAACATCGCTAAGTGAAACAATGTTTCCCCAATGGAAAGCCATTCAAAAGCACTGAAGCCGGCTTCAGTGCTTTTGAATGGCTTTCCGATATCCGTGTTTGCTCATTTTTAAGTGTCTTATAATGTTTGGAACATGTTTTAAATGGTTGGAATAGTTAGTCCAGCGTGTGAAACCTATGCACACTTAGTTTGGCTTTTTTCTGAGTCTTCGTTAATTTTTGGTGATTTTTTGTTTTTTCCCTCATTGAAATCCAATGAGGGAAAAAACAAAAAACCACAAAAAATTAATGAAGACTCAGAAGAAAGCCAAACTAAGTGTGCATAGGTTTCACACGCTGGACTAACTATTCCAACCATTTAAAACATGTTCCAAACATTGTAAGACACTTAAAAATGAGCGAACACGGACATCGTTAAGTGAAATTCCCCCATAGAGAACATCGTTAAACGATGCTGAAAATTCCTCAAAGAAACCCATCGCAAAGCAAATACATCGTTAAACAAAGCAATCGCTAAGTGAGGCACCACTGTATTGCTGAGCCTTCTGCCTTTTCTTATGGACCAAAAACCAGTTCAGTGTGATTTCTCAGCCCTCCAAAGCAGAATTTTTTGGATGCATGGGGAGCTGTAGTGGGATGGCTGGAACATCCCCTGAATCTAAGATAAGCAAAAAAAAAAAAAAAAAAAACCTGCATTCTGACCACTGGCATGGATGATTTCACAGGGTCTGATACCACAGAAAACCTGCTGGTCTAACCAAGATCTCTGATTTGAGAAAAAAAATCACTCCTTAGATCTCTGTTTTAGAGGCATATTCGCGCAACTTATTTTGTATTCCATACAGACTACAATTTACAATCATATTAGTGTTGTCGTGGGCTATCAAGTCACTTCCAATCTATGTTGACTCTATTAATTAATGACTTTTTAAAAGGTAAAGGTTCCCCTTGACAATTTTTGTCCAGTCGTGTTCGACTCTAGGGGGTGGTGCTCATCCCCGTTTCCAAGCCATAGAGCCAGCGTTTTGTCCAAAGACAATCTTCCATGGTCACATGGCCAGTGCGACTTAGACACGGAACGCTGTTACCTTCCCACCGAGGTGGTCCCTATTGATCTACTTGCATTTGCATGCTTTCGAACCGCTAGGTTGGCAGGAGCTGGAACAAGCGACGGGCGCTCACTCCGTCGCATGGATTCGATCTTACGACTGCTTGGTCTTCTGACCCTGCAGCACAGGCTTCGGCGGTTTAGCCCGCAGCGCCACCACATTAGAAGACCCTATTATTGACAGCATTGCAAGGGACTTGCAGACGCGAGACCCTGGTTTCCTTTATTGAGCCAATCCATCCCAAGTTAGATCTTCCTCTTTTCCTGCTGCTTTCCACTTATCTCAGCATTATTATCTTTTCCATTGAATTTTGTCTTCTCATATTCTGCACAAATATGACAGTCTCAGTTTTGCCATTTTTTATTTTTGCTTCGAGAGGGACTTAAGTCTTTGATTTAAACTAGCATCCACATACATATCTTCAGGCAGTTCACGTTAGAGACGAAGTTCTCCTCCAGCACCACATTTCAAATCACTAAATATTTTTCCTGTCTCCAGAGTTTTCACATTTAAACACAGCAATCAGGAAAACCATAGCATTGGAAGATTTTGGTCTTGGTCTCCAGTGACATAAGCTTACCCTAAGGATTTTCTCTATTCATTCATTCATTCATTCATTCATTCATTCATTCATTCATTCATTCATTCATTCTGTCTATCTATCTATCTATCTATCTATCTATCTATCTATCTATCTATCTATCTATCTATCTATCTATCTATCTATCTATCTATCTATCTATCTATCTATCTATCTATCTATCTATCTATCTATCTATCTATCTATCTATCTATCTATCTATCTATCTATCTATCTATCTATCTATCTATCTATCTAAATCCTTCCTTTCTGACTTTCCAATCTCAGCCTTCCTCTGATTTCTTTGGCTGCAGTCTCCATTTGATGATTGGGCCAAAGTGCAGGAAATCATTAACTATTTCAGTTTCTTCTTTGTTAATATTCAAATTATGTAATTCTTCTGTTGTGGTTTTGGCCTTCTTAATGTCCAACTTAATCTTGTTGGTGCAGTTCATTCTTTGGCTTTCATCAGCGTTTGTTGAAAGCCGTTGCTGCTTTCTCTGATACATGCCAGAGACAAAAATTGCAAAGAAAGACCAGATCCAAGCTATACCATCGCCCACCAGCTGAGAACTTTGAAAATATAGGCTATCCCATTTTGAAAAAAAAAATCAGGAAAAGTCAGAACATCTCAGCAGTGCTTTGACACTGTCTCTGCATATGCACTTGGAAACAGCAAAGTTGTATCCCACATAGTTTCTCCAGCCCTCTACAAGTGAGGAAAAGCCAAGTTTTTATTTTATTTTATCCTCACCTTTTTCAAGAGCTTTGTAGCTCCTTCTTTGCCATGCTGTTGAGACATGTCTATTTCCATGACTCCCCTTAAGAAGTGATAAACACTCTCCAGGCCGGATTCTCCCTTGCAACATCCCTCTACAAACAAACAAAAAAATCATAAACAGATTTTTATTTATCTTTCATTAAACATTTCCTGCTCACCTGCAAACTGGTTTTAATAACTGTAAACATTCTGTTATACTGTATTTGTGGCATCTTGCATTATGTGGGATCAAGTGGGAGAAAGCGGAAACGTGGGGGAGACATTGAAGACAAACTTAATCAGACCGAGATTAAAGATGTCATTTGGTAGATGAAGAAAGAGGAGTCTGAGATCATGACCCACTGGTGATAAAAAAGAAAGCTGCGCTCTTGTTTGCATGCCCCTGCCTTGATGGTTCTATTGCCATCTCAAGGTACCTATTATGGTGCCATTAAAATGGCTTTCAGATTGTTTCCAACTACCTAGGAGAAGGTAAGATATATAGTGCTTTCTGAGCCCCAGGACACTTCTTTCATCTTGATGATCATAAAAGGGGGAGAGGGAAGCTTGAAAGATGGCTTACTTTGTAGTACAAGAGGCCCTTTTTCCTCCAGACTTTAATGTTCCATCCTAGTCAGCTAAGGCCTTTAATCCCGCATTCCGTATTTGAGTTCAAGCATTTGAGTGGTCCCCTTCCTTTTGCATCGTAATTACTATTTGTTGTAGCTTTCGGGGCTTTTTAATGAAGGTTAGGGGTATCATTTGATGTATGCAAAGCAGCAGCTTACTAGCAAACCTCACAGACCAGCTGGAGGATGTCGTTTTAAAAGCGGGGGGGGGGGGATTTTGGATGCAAGCGCTCCAAGGCTGTTAAGTGAAAAGGGCAAATCATTTGTCTCCCCTTGAAATAAAAAATGCGATCCCTCATGTTTCAATCAAGAGGGAGACTGGGATATGTCTGGAAGGCTTCTCTCGGCGCCTCGAGTGGTTGTTGCTTCCATAGGGTTTGACAGAGTGATGCATGCAAGCCACGTCCTTGATAACAGGAATTGAAATGTGGGGTGAACTGATGGGAGGGAGGGAGGGACGGAGGGAGGGAGCGTACTTGAACAGATGGATCAGAGCTTATACGGTGTGGTGCATTGAACAGATTATTGCCACAAGGGGAGACCAAAGGAATGGCAAAGAGAAATGGGGACATTTGAACTTATTCACGAATCATTTCCAACTGGTAGCTTTCCTGTAGGCACAATAAATAATACTCAAGCAGAATAGTTATTAAACGCCTATTTGTTTTAATAGAATCAGAATGTGGAGTCAAGAATCTCTGCAGAGATCCCCAGTCAAATCAAGCTTTATTCTATAAAAATTCCTCCCTCAGCCCCTTTTTTCAAATTTCATCAAGCATTTGTCTTTAGCATTAAAAGTGTACAGAATAAGAGGTAGGCTTAGTCTGCTTCACGAATGTCTGAACTTTGCTCAGTGGCTGATGTTCTGTATCTTTGAGAAGGGATTTATTTTTGTTTGTTTGTTTAGTTACGTTTGCAGGCCGTCTTTCTCCCGATGAGGGGACTTGTGGTGGCTCACGGGGTTAAAACAAGTAGGATTAAAAACACAGTACAGTGGTGGCTCGCAAGACAAATTTAAGTCATTCCTTGGTTAATGTTGTCTTGTGAACAATTCGTCTTGTGAAACGCGTTTTCCCATAGGAATGCACTGAATCTAATTAATGCCTTCCTATGGGCAAAAAAAGTCAGAACAAAGTCAAATTTGGTTTACAAAGGGTTTATTAAGTGCTCTTTAAAGCCATACATATTGTGCAGATGATTTCAAAAATTTCAGTAAAAAAACCTTTAAATTTTCAAACATCATAGAAAAACATTTAAAAATCAGCAAGTATGAGGCAGGAACAAAAAAAAATGAAAACATTCATCTTGTGAAGCACAGCCATAGGAACGTTTGTCTTGCGAGTCATCAACCCCCCCCCCCATTGCCAAAAACATTTGTCTTGCGAGTTTTTTGTCCTGCGAGGCATTTGTCTTGCGAGGCACCGCTGTACATTGAACATTAAAAATGAAATAAATCATCATCATAATTAAACTACATTGAATGATTAAAACATTTGAATCTTTAAAAAAAAGTACTTAACTAAAAACCAGCATGCAGGACTCATTAAAAGCCTGCCTGAAAAGGTGGGTCTTTAGATGTTGTTGGAGGGATAAAAGGGAGGTGGCCAATGTTCTCACCTGAGGGAAAGCCTTCTGCTGCCTGGAAGATGCTACAGAGAAAGCCCTCTCTCGTACCTATAATCAAGCATACTTATAATGACAATGGGGCCAAGAGAAGGGCTTCTTCTGAGCCGAGAAGGCTCATATGGGGAGATATAGTCCATATATAGAAAATGTTTTGGGAAACTTTTTTTCCGAGAGCCATTTATGTTGTATAATGAATTGCCACTCATGACAGTAGGCGCAAAAAAAAGAGGAACATATGTTTAGGGGAAATCTGAGTACGTATTCAGAAACTGGAGACATGTATTCAAGGAAGAAGGTAAGAGAACAGGATGAGACATTTGCATGTCAACAATACATTTTCCTATCATACCCAATATGCTTCTTCCATGGTTTTGTTTGGTTAAATGTTTCCCCTATGGTTGGGTTGTCAGAGCAGAACTATTGCATTCCGTGGCATTTCAAGGCCAAGGTTTAAGATGTAGCAGTAGGCCTTTGTGATCTCACAGGGGACAGTCTTCAGTAACAATGGCGAAACAGTTTGTGTAGACAGACCATGCGGAGACTCAGTGGTGCCAGTGTGTGAATCTAGGGTTGCCAGGTTGCCAGCATCTCGTTCCTTGAGATCTTAGGTTCAAAGCCTGAGAGGTGGAGAATGGATGAGACCCAAGACCTTGCGTACTGGGAGACCAATGTGCATCAGGTATGGCACTAATACTGTATGACTTGCAGGAGACATTGGCATGAACGCAGCCAGATGCCACCACAGAACACACTAAGCATGGGGTTAGAATTAATTTTGTTGCGAGCAGCATCACAGACAGAGCATATTCCAAGCACTGTCTGGTCCACCCTTTTTACCAGATGCTCGAGGAATTTAACCTTTTTCAGTGCTAATGTGAACTGACCGGGAGTGAGCAACTGTATGCCTCCGGATATGGTTAGACTGCAACTCCCCAAAATCCTCCCTTATTTACTGTTCTGGCAGGGGCTGAAGGCAGGCGCAGCATGTCAAGAAGTTGACCACCCTGTCTTAGATGAATGTGTGAATCAGAACATTATGTAGCCAGCTTACTTTTGCGGTGCCGTTCTCATCTAAAAATAAAAGGTGTTCAGAAATAAAGGGATGGGCTCATGAATAAACCGCCTGCCAAAACGGTGTGGATCGGAAATAGACTGTACATCCCTGCTTGAGTCTGTATGTAAAGCTCAGGGGCTAATTTCAGAAGCTGAACCCAGGAAAAAAGGCACCGGCCCTGGGAGATAAAAAGGCCACCCTCCTACCCTGAGGTTCCATTCTGGAGAAGGTCATTCCCATGCCCTAAAAGCATCTCCTGCTGTGAATAAGCTGACCTGCACAAGAAGCCCCTTCCCCTTTCCTTTTAAACAGATATAAGGTTTTTGGACTCCTCCTGCTTTAGGCTGGGTTTACAAGGGGAGAGGTCTCTACAGGATTCTTGTCAGTATTCCAAAAGAGCTCCTGAGCTTTTGTGAATACTCAGAGGCAATCCGTTTGCAGAATTTCTGTCTTTGATGGGATTGTTCAAGGTTTCTAAGACTTCTTTATGTATGTGCAATGATTACTGTGCACACCAAGGTGTGCTGACAAGAAAACCGTTGATGTTTGCACGTGTGTCATGTCTGCTTGATCGGTGTGCTTGTGTGTTTTAATATGTCCGTAACGGGTTGTGTGATGATCCCATATTTTCACATAAATATACTTAATCCTGAAGTCTGAGTGAGACAGATGGGTTGCCTGATGGTAGTGACTCTCGTTCCCTCAGCCTATGGCAAGCAGACCAAAAGAATGAGAAGAAGCTGAGACGCTAACTATAAAACAGGATGTTCAACACTGCCTGGAGGGAGGGTCTTTTGGAAACAGAAAACAACCATCTTAACTGTTGCACATTGACTTCTGAGCACTGCATCTAATCAGAGGATGGGGCTCACATTCTGTCTCTAGAGAGCCACTGGAATGCCACCGACAGTTGGCAGGCAACATGATGGGGGGGGAGAGGGTTTACAGAAGCTTGAATATTGCCTATGAATGTATTACGTCTCCCCTAACCCACATTAATGGACTGCTAAAGCTCAGAGAGTTGAGCATTTGGTTTCAGAGCTAGAGGGGAGGAGTCCCATTTGTTCTTCCTGGGAGAAAAGCCAGCTTGTGTAGCCTTGAGTAAGCTGCACAGTCTCAGAGCACCATAATGATCAGGATGATATGCCACTTCTGGTACTTATACCTAGCAAGCTTTGAGAACAGTGCCTTTCTTTCTTCTTTTCTTTCTTTCTTCTCTTTCTTTCTTTCTTCTTTCTTTCTTTCTTTCTTTCTTTCTTTCTTTCTTTCTTTCTTTCTTTCTTTCTTCTTTTCTTTCTTTCTTTCTTTCTTCCTTCCTCCTTCCTCCTTCCTTCCTTTCCTTTCCTTCCTTCCTTTCTTCTTTCTTTCTTTCTTTCTTTCTTTCTTTCTTTCTTTCTTTCTTTCTTTCTTTCTTTCTTTCTTCTTCTTCCTTCCTTCCTTCCTTCCTTCCTTCCTTCCTTCCTTCTTCCTTCTTCCTCTCTTCCTTCCTTCCTTCTCCTTCCTTCCTTCCTTCCTTCCTTTCTTTCTTCTTTCTTTTCTTTCTTTCTTTTCTTTCTTTCTTTCTTTCTTTCTTTTCTTCCTTCTTCCTTCCTTCCTTCCTTCCTTCCTTCCTTCTTCCTTCTTCCTTTCTTTCTTTCTTCTTTCTTTCTTTCTTGATCCTCTCCTTCCTTCCTTCCTTCCTTTCCTTCCTTCCTCCTTCCTTCTCCTTCCTTCCCTTCCTCCTGTCCTTCCTTCCTTCCTTCCTTTCCTTCCTTTCTTTCTTTCTTTCTTTCTTTCTTTCTTCTTTCTTCTTCCTTCCTTCCTTCCTTCCTTCCTTCCTTCCTTCCTTCCTTCCTTCCTTCCTTCCTTCCTTCCTTTCTTTCTTCTTTCTTTCTTTCTTGTCTTTCTTTCTTTCTTTCTTTCTTTCTTTCTTTCTTTCTTTCTTTCTTCCTTCCTTCCTTCCTTCCTTCCTTCCTTCCTTCCTTCCTTCCTTCCTTCCTTCCTTTCTTCCTTCCTTCCTTCCTTCCTTCCTTCCTTCCTTCCTTCCTTCCTTCCTTCCTTCCTTCTTTCTTTCTTTCTTTCTCTTTCTTTCTTTCTTTCTTTCTTCTTCCTTCCTTCCTTCCTTCCTTCCTCTTCCTTCCTTCCTTCCTTCCCTTCCTTCCTTCCTTTCTTTCTTTCTTTCTTTCTTTCTTTCTTTCTTTCTTCTTTCTTTCTTTCTTTCTTTCTTTCTTTCTTTCTTCCTTCCTTCCTTCCTTCCTTCCTTCCTTCCTTCCTTCCTTTCTTTCTTTCTTCTTTCTTTCTTCCTTCCTTCCTTCCTTCCTTCCTTCTTCCTTCCTTCCTTCCTTCCTTCCTTCCTTCTTCCTTCCTTCCTTTCTTTCTTTCTTTCTTTCTTTCTTTCTTTCTTTCTTTCTTCCTTCCTTCCTTCCTTCCTTCCTTCCTTCCTTCCTTCCTTCCTTTCTTTCTTCTTTCTTCTTTCTTTCTTTCTTTCTTTCTTCCTTCCTTCCTTCCTTCCTTCCTTCCTTCCTTCCTTCCTTCCTTCCTTCCTTCCTTCCTTTCTTCCTTTCTTTCTTTCTTTCTTTCTTTCTTTCTTTCTTTCTTTCTTTCTTTCTTTCTTTCTTTCTTTCTTTCTTTCTTTCTTCCTTCTTCCTTCCTTCCTTCCTTCCTTTCTTTCTTTCTTTCTTTCTTTCTTTTTTCCTTCCTCCTTCCTTCCTTCCTTCCTTCCTTCCTTCCTTCCTTCATCCTTCCTTCCTTCCTTTCTTTCTTTCTTCCTTCCTTCCTTCCTTCCTTCCTTCCTTCCTTCCTTTCTTTCTTTCTTTCTTTCTTTCTTTCTTTCTTTCTTTCTTTCTTTCTTTCTTTCTTTCTTTCTTTCTTCCTTCCTTCCTTCCTTCCTTCCTTCCTTCCTTCCTTCCTTCCTTCCTTCCTTTCTTTCTTTCTTTCTTTCTTTCTTTCTTTCTTTCTTTCTTTCTTTCTTTCTTTCTTTCTTCCTTCCTTCCTTCCTTCCTTCCTTCCTTCCTTCCTTCCTTCCTTCCTTCCTTCCTTCCTTCCTTCCTTCCTTCCTTCTTCTTCCTTCCTTCTTCTTTCTTTCTTCTTCTTCTTTCTTTCTTTCTTTCTTTCTTCTTGGACTTCAATTCCAGGAATCCCCAGCCAGAATTCTTGGAGTTTTACCTCATAGTCCCAAACTTATAGAGATCTGTATTTCACTCACCTGCAGCTAGGCCTAGTCCTCCGAGGCTGTATAATATTCTCGGCCTTATTTACTGCTGCGGTGTTTCCTGGATGCAGCAATCTTGTTGACTTTTAGGTTGTATGGAGTGCTCTTGAAAAACTACTCTGCCCAGGAATCGTTACAGCAGCTTCTTCCTAGAAATTACTAGCACAGGAAATGAGGCCTAAATGGTATAGAGAACTAAACTAGACCTGGCTACAGGTGAGCAAAATGCAGGTATCTGTAGGTATGGGTCTGTGGGCTAAAACTTCCAGAATTCCAGAGGTTCGGAGTAACCTCACGAAAGTCCCCTCCCTAGTTACCATTAATCAGAATTGACTTGATAGCACCTTGATGAGGATGAAGTTACTTTTCCATGCTTTGGGAATTACCATGTTTCCCCAAAGATAAGACAGGGTCTTATATTAATTTTTGCTCCAAAAAACACATTAGGGCTTATTTTCAGGGGAGGTTTTATTTTACAGTCATGTCATCTTCTTCTGGTTGCTGCACAATGGTGGAGGGTGGGGTTTCACTTAAGTGGGGATTATTTTTAGGGTAGGGCTTATATGAGGAGCATCCTGAAAAATCCTACTAGGGCTTATTTTTAGGTGAAGTCTTATTTTTGGGAAACAGGGTACTATACTTACAGATAATGCAGTACAGGACCAATATAGCTACATCACTTGTATGGATCTCGCAAAAGCTCATCAAAGAAAATTCCTGTATCGATGAACATAGAGTTGACAGAGGTGGAAGAACCACTAGTGCAAGAGCTACATTGAAAGGAAGGAATATTCCTTTCCTCGATAATAAATAAAGACTAATGGAGAATTACTGGGTCAAGAAGTAGTTTCATGGCATATTCTGTTTTCCTCAGTGGGACTTCAGTGCCTGTGCATCTTTTTCCTTTGTTTCATTACTTCCAGATAAATACTTTTCTCTTGTTATGCTTTATTTATATGTTTCAAAGCTCGTTATGTAGATCTATAAAGGACTGAGGAAGAAAAACAACCTGTGATCCTTAGCAGACCTTTGCAAGTTTCTATTCAAGAGAGAGAAAAACACATACAGAGAGAGAGATTAAGATTAAGAGGGAAAAATCCTTGTTGCCTTCATATCCAATTTTTATCCCACTGGTTTTAATTGCAGGTTGCCAATCTGGCGTGTTCAATTTCCAATAACGAAGAGGGTGTAAAATTAGTCCGTATGGCAGCAACCCAGATTGATAGCCTGTGCCCACAGGTGAGCCATATTTATTCATCTATGCATTCACATTTTTGCTTATTTATCCCCAATATTTAAAGTGGAAAAACGCCTGACAACAAGATTAGAGTTTTTGCACTTTCCATTCTGCTGTTGATTGCCTTGCCTGAATAGTGAAAATGCCATTGGTATATCGAGCCTCACTTAATGGACAGAACAATCAAAGCACATAGCTGTGCTTTTAACGTCGTGTTTAATCAGTGTTTGTTCTTTTCTTTGGAGAAAAGGGTCTTTCTCTCTTTTTGCCACTGCTAATAGGAACTGGTTCTGCTTCCTAGGTAATCAATGCGGCCCTGACGTTAGCAGCCAGGCCGCAGAGCAAAGTCGCCCAGGACAACATGGATGTCTTCAAAGACCAATGGGAGAAGCAGGTGCGGGTCCTCACTGAGGCGGTGGACGACATCACTTCGGTGGACGATTTCCTCTCTGTCTCAGGTACATCGGTTAGAATGTCCTCCTCTGAAGCCTCTGGCTCTGTCATTCTCGTAGGTGTGGAGGGTGGTGGATCTGGGAGGAAGGTCTGCTATTTGTATTTCTCTGCGAGAGGAAGCCCCAGAAAATCAGGATTCTAATTCATATGGAAAACCTCCATACATACAGTAGGCTGTCCCCATTAAACATGTTATTTGGCGGAACGCCTCCTCCCACCAAGGTCTACCCGGATCACCCGCGCGAGTCAGGAGGTGAGGCTGAGGAGCCTGACGCTGAGAGAGGCCCGGAAGGAGAAGACACGAAACCGGGCCTTCTCGGCGGTGGCTCCTCGCCTCTGGAACAATCTCCCTCCGGCGATTCGCGCGGCCCCCACGCTGGGCACCTTTAAAACCCAATTAAAAACATGGCTGTTTATTCAGGCCTTCCCTCCAGCCAACTCTTGATTTTTTCTTACTTTTCCTTTTTATCTTTACTGCTGTTCTTGTTTGATTATTATGTATTTGTCTATGTTTTATTATTTGATTTTATATTTGGAAGCCGCCTAGAGTGGTCCGGTGGGCCAGATAGGCGGGGTATAAATTAAATAAATAAATAAATAAATAAATAAATTATGTTCCCTGTAGAGGAAGTGAGAACAGAATGTGCTGTAGTCATAGACTCATAGAATAATGCCATTGGAAGGGTCTGTAAGGCTATCACATCTAACCCCCTGCTCAAGGTGAACTTAGGTCAAAAAAAAGGGCAGGAAAGGTGGTTTTTTCCCCTTTTTTGGTTTGCATGTCGAGGCTCCGTTCACAGATCGAAGTAACGTTTTGTGAACAGAGCCGTTCAGAACTCGAATCGTTCGCAAGTAGGGACAAACGCAGGTCAAGGTGCCACTGTACATCCTATCTCCCCTCGGTCTTCTTTTCTCAAGGCTAAACATGCCCAGTTCTTTCAGTCTTTCCACCTAGGGCTTGGTTTTCAGTCCTCTGATTGGAAACTTCTAGTTAAGTTTTAATATCCAAATAAGACTACTGCACGAAATAGATTTTTTTTTCCGTCTGAGGTTCTGTGGAGAGATAGGGGGAGGGGAACACAGCTTTGTTCCGTGCGTAAAGTGGAGGCAACATTTTACAGAGGGGGTGCATAATGCTTTGGAAAACATGGACACTGTCTGTGGATGCTTGCAGTCTTCTCCTCTTCATCTCTACTTGTTTCATGGAAAAATAATGTGAACCAGGAAGCCAAATGTAGAATCCCCTCTTGTTACATGTGCATTGCGAAGGGAAGATGGACACCCAGCTCATCATTATAGCAAGAGATGTGCCGTACTAGTCTGTACTGAGTACGTGGGAACAGCACAGGCAGTCTTCGTTAAGTACGTGCACTGAAATGATTATAGTTGTCAGAGAGATCACTTGATAACAGTGATGCAATTCATGATCCAATCAATTGAAATCAGCTTTCTCACTGAAAGAGCTCCTACCTAGCATCTCTTATTCAGCTTTCAGTCTTGAAGACAATAATATAGGATAAGATCCTTTTGCTGTGAAACAGCAACCTCTGCTTTTTATTCAGATGAGAAATAGCCTTCCTGGTTTAAAATAATACTAATAATAAATTCTACACCACTGCCCTTGTATTCTGTCCTTTCCCCAAAGCATTTTTTTCTCAGTGGTATCTTCTCCCTCACATTGGTTGTTACGAAGGGTACAAACCATTTGAAATCTCACTTGGTATTCGAGGAGGAAAGAATATGGTGCCTCTTAAGTCAAATGGTAAATTGTACATGCAACAGATGATGGCAGATCAAACCTGAAACTCTGGGGTCGCTTCAGTATCTGGAAGACCTCCATCCAGATCAAGGAGAAGAGACAGTGGTTTCAAGTGGTTAGATCTTACTGGCCAGTCTCAAGCTGAGCACCATCGAGAGCTATGGTAGAGAAACATCCCCTATTCCCGTTTGTTGTTGTTTAGTCGTTAAGTCATGCCTGACTCTTCGTGACCCCATGGACCAGAGCATGCCAGGCCCTCCTGTCTTCCACTGCCTCCCGGAGATGGGTCAGATTCATGTTGGTCGCTTCGATGACCATCCATCTCGTCCTCTGATGTCCCCTTCTCCTCTTGCCTTCATGCTTTCCCATCATCAGGGTCTATTCCCGTTACGTCATTCCATATGTAGGTACTCCCCAGCCAGCTCATCTTGTGTGGGATGTTCAATGGGCTCCTTTTTAATGAAAAAGAAATGTTTTGTCTTCGCAAGTACAGTAGTTGGAAAGTCATAGCTGCCATCTACAAAGCCTTCCAGTGGTGAGGGATTTTAATTTGTATTTCTGAATGGCTGTACGCCCCTGTGTCAGAGGTAAAAAGTGACTGCTGTAAACCAACCGAGTGAGCTGAAAAGCTCAGAGCAATGGCTCTATTATATTTCCCTGCATCTGGCCTGCATTTTCATCGTGCTCGTTTTATATTGCCTTGTGTTTTTTTTCTCAGAGTTAAAATTTGGATACATTTTTGAGAACTTTGTACACATTTCTGTAGCATTTGCACTTATCTTTAGGAAATGTGCACGCATTTCCAACTACACCGTGGACACATTTTCCTGATAGGCATAGTTACTTACATGGTTAACATCATTTACACACCTTCCATCCACTGATTAAAATATGTTCAGGGCATACAATTGGGGGGAAAAAGTGTAGACAAACAGATTTTAATGTTTTGTCTTCACAAGTACCAAAAAGGGGGTTGAAAAGGCATGGCTGCCATCGACAAAGCCTTCCAGTGGTGAAAAAACTGCAGATTTATGCAAAAATGTGTTTTTAAAAAAACACGCTCAGGGCATACAATTGGAAAAAAAATTGTAGAAAAACACATTTTAATCAGCGGATGGAAAATGTGTAAATGACATTAAACTTGTAAGTAAACATGTCCGTTCGGGAAAGTCCCTCATGTATTAGCCACTTGCATTTCAAAATGTGTTCATAATTTTTCCCCCTGTACCTTATTTCTCTGAAGTGCCTCATAAAGCTTTGGAAATGTGTGAATTCTCAAAATAAGGTCCATATCTTCCTCCACTAATTCAGGGGAGAGACAAAAACACTACTTCACTGAGACTGTCCAGTTCAAGGAACTATGGCCAATTCCTAAAGCTAGCTTCTGCAACTGAGACTACAACTGTGTCTGTCTTCATCTGTTCATAATCCTCTCATTAAACTGACTCCTTTAACATTTCTTTCCTCGCTGTCTGTTATAATCTCCCTTTGACGATCAACATTGATATGATTTGGTCTTTTGGTGCAGGGGTCAGACAACACCATTGTCATTATTGCAACCATTGTTCTCGTCATGTTTGTTGATGGAGAGAACATCCGGAAATTCTGTAGAGGCTCAAATTGAGGAGATTTATGCAAAAATAAGTACGTTCAAAGGCATAATTTCCGCCAAGAATAGGGTTCTCTTTTCTTTAGGGTGGATCTATAGCATCGATCGTAATAATGAAGGCTGGGGCTGTGTTTTGGGAGGGTGTCATGGTAACTAGCACTCCCATGGTAACCAGCTACTCTTAGCAGAATGTACATGTGAGCCTGGGGTGTAGGACGCGTGCTTTGCAGAGGAATTTGAAAAAGTTACCTTTTTTTGGAGAACAATTCCCCTCATCAAAAGGCCCTGTTAGCTTCCTTCCTCATGTTTTCCTCACACGAAAAATGCTGTGGGAATTCCAAGGTTCCACTAGCCTGCATCTCAACTGCTGAGACGTATAGCGGGTTGATCGCAACCTGGATTGAAACCAGGCTCAAACAAGGATTACCTCAGTGTCTCTGGAACATTTCTGTCTATGATTTTTGCTACTGCTTTTCTCTGTAAATTGGAGTTGTTCTCCCCCATGTAACAGGGCAGCTGTAAAGATTAGCTGTGAAGGATTCAGCCCCTTTTTTAAAAAAACTACACTAGTGAGTAGCAACCATGATATATATATATATATTTTTCCACAGAAAACCATATTCTGGAGGATGTCAATAAGTGTGTGATTGCACTTCAAGAGGGAGACGTAGATACATTGGACAGAACCGCCGGGGCGATCCGAGGCCGCGCGGCCAGAGTCATCCATATCATTAATGCTGAGATGGAAAATTACGAAGCCGGCGTTTACACAGAGAAAGTGCTAGAAGCGACGAAGTTGCTTTCTGAAACAGGTGAGTGTGGATGCCCGGGGGGGGGCATAATTTATGTTCACCTCTGACCCCTGTGGCACATTCATTTGTTTATTTAACATAAACCCTGCCTTTCCACCCCAAAAAGGGTCCTAAGAGCAGCTCATAGGACTGACAGGACCAGATTAAAATCCACATAAAATCCAGTAAATTAAAACATGTGGTGGAGCAGCATCAAAGCAAGCCATCCTCTTTCATGGTGAAGCCACAAGAGGGGGAGACACACTTCTAGTCTGCCACAAGAAGAAGACCCAGATTTTGGGAGCAGCCCCTCTCTTGCATCCCTCAACAGGTGGGCCTCCAGGGGACACCGGATCAGGCGAAGGGCTTCACGCAAGGATCTTAAAGCTCAGGAAGGCTCACATGGGAGGATGCGTCCTTCGTCCAAAGACCCTGATCCCAGTTTGCACAGAGCTCTGATCTGACCTGAAAGTGGTAGTGCAAACCTTGTCCTCCTGCTTCTGAAGCAACTGCCAGTTGTTTAGAGCAAATGAGACAGAATCAAGCCATAATTGCTGTACATTTGGCATCATGCGTATGCACTGATCCAGATACATGTCCTCTTTACTTCTTCCTGCCTTCATCCCATTACTTCCCAACAATTCTCAGGTTTATGGCTGTTCTGGATTAGATATGGGCACAAACCAGTTTGTCCCAATTCGTAAAGGTGGCAGCACAGGTGCTGCTGCTTCCCCCCCCTCCCTGGCTCGATCAGTCACTCACCAGGCACAGCTTGCTTGCTTTTCCCACTTCTTTGGCTGATCTCCCAGTCATGGGCAAGAGCATGGACTTCCCTGCCCCGCCCTTTTCTCTGATTGGGAGATCAACCAAGAGGGCGGAGCCAGAGAAGCCTGAGCTCTTGCCGGGACCGGCAGATCAGTTGAGGAGGTGCAGGAAGCTGGCACGCCGGGCCTGGAAAGTCAGAGGAGGTTGGGGAGGGAAGTAGCAGCAGCTGTGCCTTTACAAACCAGGATGAACCAGTTTATGCCCATCTATATTCTGGACTCATGTGTGCATCTTCTAGTATATAGGAGCAGAACTTGGAAAAATTACATTTTTGGACTACACTAATCATATTTCCTAGCAGTTTCTTGGAAACATTACTTCCAAAAAGTAACTTTTCCAAGATCTGCCAGACAGCAGTGAGAAGGGTGGGTTCTTACTATGGAGGTACACAATGCAAGCTCTCTTATGCCTTCTGGTGTTGCCTCAGCACATTTAAAACATCAAGGGTTTTTGGAAATGTAATTCTCTGGATGTGCCTGGTAAATGCTAGAAATGTGCATTTTAGATTTTTGGGATTAAAAATCCCAGAATTCTCCTTTCAGGGAGCTCCATCTGAAGGATCCGGTGCTTCCTGACAATTAAATTGTACTCACCAGGAAAGAAAGCCCAACTGGCAGGGCCTCATCCTTTGGGACAGGCCTGACTTCCTGTCTGAAAGGGAAACTTCCCAGCAACCATGGCTGCAACTTCCTTTTTCAAAGAAAAAGTCAGATCTACCTGAGATATAAGTCCTGCTAGCTGGGCCTTCTTTCTAGGTGAATACAAGCTAGTTATCTATCAGATCTGAGTCCTGTAGGTGGAACTCCTAGAAAGGAAAGAAATGGGAGCCTGGAGTTGAACAAGTCCAAAATGCACATCCCTAGTAGAGGTTCAAAAGTTGTGGGAACTATGTTACCCACGTGGTTTCAGAGTTTCCAGAACCATGACAGTAGGATCAAAGCTCCAACCGAGAGCTCTACAGTCAAAGTCTTGTGGCAACAACTATGGAGGTAGATATGTGAAAATGGAACCGGCAAAGAATCTGCAGTGAGTTTAGATTCTTCCTCAGTTGGAACCAATTAGAGTTTTGTGGGCCTCACTGGTATACCCAAACCAACCATTCTGACATGTAATGCAATCCCTAAGTGAAATAATTGTTGGAGGTAACTCCAAAGGCCAGATGCAGGGGAAGGGGATCAGGAGATGGGTCTCCCATTGTCTCGTGTGCTCCCAGAGGCATCTGGTGGAGCCACTGGGAGATACAGGAAGCTGGACTAGAGGAGACCTTGACCTGCTCCAGCAGAGCTCTTCTTAGGTTCTTATGTTTTATTTGTTTCCCCTTAACCACCTTAGTGTTTTACCATATAAGAACTGAGCAACAGATCGGTCTGGGCAGCTTTGAACAAGTCACTATCATCTGGTCATTAGCTGAGTGGAGGCTCCAATCCCCCAGTTCTAATTCAGTTTTCCAACCATATATTCTGGCCAGCTAAGCACTTGACAACTTCCCTTATTCTAGAGTCAAAAAATAAGGGACTTAATGAGAGGTTGGCAAACTGTCTTTGATGTGAAAATTCACGGTTTTGATAGTCTGGCTGTAAATTCATATATTTACAGCCAGATATATATTTACTCTCCCAATTTGAAGAGATCCTTGTCCAGCAGGCCGAGGCGAAGAGGCAGTCCCGAAAGCAGCAAAATCAGGGAGCTGGACTGGAACAGACTGGATTTGTCTTCAGTGTGGAAGGGATTGTCACACTTGAATTAGCCTTTTCATGCACACTAGAGGCTGTTCCAAGTCCTCCATAAAGAGCACGTGACCATAGTCTCTTGAGACTGAAGGATGCCTACAACTACTACATTCATATCCCTTTCTGTTTCTGGTCTCTGTGGCAATTTAATAGTTGTCCTTTATCTCCAAATTTTTTTGGGGGGGTGGGGGGAGGGGAACATTTTAAAAAATCTAACCCTGTAAGGTTGGACCTTCTTTTCCTGGGGAACAGAGGCTGCAAGTCAATCGCTTGCCCAGAGCCGCTAAATACTGAGGCAAAGGGGGCTTGGGTTGTTTGAGACTGAGCAGGGAGCTGAAGTCAATGAATAACTCCATTATTCTATGAGATGCTCATAAGCATCTTCAGCAAAACTTTTGTACCTGTCTCCTCAAAAGATGGATAGGCATATGTTCAAGTTGTTGATGCATTAACATGCATCGGTAAATAAACTAGACATCCCATCTATGGAAAGTTGTAAATTTTGATGTAAATGTCTCTGGAAAGTTCAATATCCTAATGATATAAGTTCTTATTCCAAATAAGGGGGAAGCCAGTAAAGGAAGACTAGCTGATAGAAGCATAAATTCAAAATAGGAATTTGTTTCAGAACCTTGAAGTTAAGCTGGAGACTGGGACAAGGGAAATCCATTTGGATCGGACAAATTCTAACGCAAACCAAGAAGTATTATGTAACATCTTTTTAAAGAGCCCAGTGCCATTTTTTAACTTTCCAAATTGCTGATACTGCCAACAGATTTGAAAACATGGAAGCCCATAACAGTTTGAGAGGCCTCTACGTCAAGCCGGCATAAATTACGGATGGTATTTTCTTGTACGTTTCCTGTGCGAGCTCATTTAGAAAGCTACATCAGCTCCTTTTTCACTGGTAGAACTTTTTCTTGCCCATCACTGGTGATAGATGTCCTTACGCACTGCCTTAAATCACCCTATTTTTTGTACAGCTCCTGTGTCCTTTGTTCAGCTGGGTGGATAGCTCAGTGGTTGAGGTATCTGGGTGCACAGCCAGAGGTTGGGAGTTTGATTCCCCCAATGGGCCACCAGGGAGAAGAGCCAGCCTGTGTGACCTTGGGCATTTTGCACACTCCCAGGGTGCCCCCAGAAGAACGGAATGAAAAAACACTCTGCCTGGAAGACCCTGAAAAAGATTCCCATAAGTCAGAATTGACTTGACGGCCCATAATTCTTCTTCTTTATGTGGGGTCAACTTTTAAGGAAAGAATCAGCAGCTGTAGCCCACCATATGTTTCTGAACTGCAGCTCCCATCGGTAGTCATAATGGCTAACGTTGATGGAAGTCGTAGGCAAGAAACCTCCTGAAGGCCGCATTTGGTCACCACCCCCTTTTCTGAGGAGACATTTTCCTCATGAGCTGCGTCATTGAAGCCATTGGACTAAGTCTTCAGTGCCGACTAGAAATGAGGAGACAGAATCTTAATGTAATTCTGAAGAGTCTCTTTCTCTTGCACTATTTTTTTAAAACCTCTGAGATTTGAACATTTGGGTAAATTCTCCAAAAAACAGACAGAAATTGAATTTTACGTCCCTCACTGGCCAAATTCAGTGTATGCACCTTTGGTTCAACATGCTTTCAGGGCTCCTGTTATTGGGACCCTGATAAGATAATGACTTGAGGTCTGAAAAGACATTCAACTGAATGCATTTACTGTCTCTATTTCACACCTTTACATTAAATGGGTCAAGGTCCAATGGACTTCCAGGTAATGAAGAAGGTGGGGGGGGCGGTTGTATGTGTCCTCCTCAGCACAAGTCCTTGAAGAGGGATTCTTTGCCCCCTCCAGCATGTGTGAGCAAAGATGGGCTGAACCTTAACAGGAGGAGTTTTTCTTACAGATGAGAAGCAAGAGTTAGTATGAGCTCTAACAATACCTAAAATGTAATGGGAATAACCTTCTTTTAGAGTTCTTTCCTGTCCCTCTTCTTCTTCAAATGGCTGAAATACACACTAGGGGTGGTTTTAAATTTCCGTCACACAGCTCAGTGTTGGGATTGTCCAGATTTCTCTCATTCGTTTCCCCGAATTCTTCGTTTTAAATAGATATGTTGTTTGTTTCAAAAGTCCTCTTGCAGTGATGTGATTTCAGGGTAAGTAAAGAATGGTAATTGTTCAGCATCTATAATTGCAAAAAAAAAAAAAATCTAGACCAGCATTATGCAAGATTTTCTCTATTTCCTTTTCATAAAACTAATTCGCAATGATAAAAACACAATGAACCAAGGCTACAGCCGTCCCATGGCATACTTAATGTGTTCTTTCATAAGCCTGGAATTCTAATAAAGTGCCAGCCGCGCTCTGTGGTGCACCTGTGTCTAGTTTAGGGTTTTAATACAGAAAAGCGTAATAATAAAAATAAGTTTAAGAGCCCTAGATGTTCCGCTGTGCTGATAAGAGACGGCTTCTAATTGGAGGCGGCTTCTTTTCAGCAACTCCCACAGCTCCGTGGGTGGTTTGTCAGTGGGCTTTTGCCAGTAACAGAGTCCAGGGAGTTCTCAGGAGAGGCTATTTGTACAATTATGTCCAGCTCCTTTTTGTGGGATAGTTTGCTCCGTGCAAAAGCAGTGTGCGCCCCGGGGAAAAGAAATACTCACCAAAAAAATCTTGATTCAGCCGTACACTGCACAGACCTGAATGATAGAGACTTTCAAAAGAAAATTGGAGAACCGTCCAACAGGGAGTGGGAAGGGGACCTGATGATTCGGGGTTTTAAATTGCACAGGGAAGCCATTCAAGGAGAAAAGACTCCATTCTGCCAGTGCTCAGCCCCTAGATTGTGGAAGGCCATGGGAATGCATTCAAGGAAAGGGCAGGGTTGATAGATTTGCCTCCATTGTTTCTTTTGTGTAATGGGAATTGCATGGCAAGGGAGTTGGAAAATGGCTGAAAGTCTGAAAGTAGGTGTTACATACAGCACTGATGTTACCTGTCTGTCATGGGTTGGAGGGAAAGTTCCATCCTATGGGGAGTGGAAGGCGGGACATCAGGAGGAGGGGCTGTACTGTATATATATGTGGAGCTTGTGTGGAGAAGTTAGGAGAAGCTGGGAAGAAGAAGCTGGAGTGGGAGTCTGTGTGTCAGACAGGGTACTACTGTGTGTCAGTCAGTACCTACCTGATAGGTTCAGGTGTCTTTATGGGTAGCCAGAACTGATAGGTTCAGGGTCTGTGCTTTATTTAAAGGTGTTCTGTGTGAACCAAACTGGTGTATGTATGATTGAGACTAAGCCACGTTACTGTATCCTATTCACTTGATCATTTTATTTTCCCTGTGTGTTATTTAAATAAACCCTGTTCTTTTATTTGTTAAAAATCCATTCCTGGTCTGTGTGACTTCTTACAGGGAATGGTTGGTGGCAGCTTAGTGAAACTGTGGCATCCTCCAGTAGGTCTGGGTTTGTCACATTGATTGGTGTCCAGCGTGTGGGATACGACTAGTCCAGTTGTCCAGTGGTCCAGCAAAGCCTTGGCAAGTGTGCCCAGAGCAAGGGGGGTCTAGTCAGGGACAATCTGAGAGCGCGTAGGTAATCTTCTAGGCTTACCTCACGGGGAGGTACGCTAGTGGAAGAACGTGCCAACTCTGGGGACTAGATTAGGGAGCTCTGAGGCAACCTGTTTTGGTGGGAAAAAGCTGAGGCAAAACTGTGTAAAGTAGCAGTGATCTAGCCTGTCTGCTGAGAGGCCTAGCAGAGGGGGGTGGACTCTGGCTGGCAACAGTTGCAAGTTAGTGCTGAAAGAACAGCAGCAATCTATAGAAGGCTGGTTCTGAGGCAAAAGAAAAAAAAGTGGTCGCTTTATTTTGAGGCTTGACTTTTGAAAGCAGCCTGTTCTGGGGGGGGGATTATGCCCTTGACTCGAAGCCAAATGGCAGAAATGGGTGAAGTGAAAGACCCACAGGTGGACCAAGGTTCTGAGGATGAATTTGGCTCAGTGCAGGATGAGAGCACGGGAGAGCAGAACCCAGAACTCAGGAAAATGCTTCTAGCCCAACAGCATGAACTGAGGGTGAGGGAAATGGAGGAAAGATTAGAGAAAGAAAGAATGGCGTTTGAAAGGGAAAAGGAAGAGAAACAGGAAAGGGAAAGGGAGAAACAAAGACGATTTGAAATGGAATTGGAGAGAGAGAAAATGGCGTTTGAGTTAAGAAAATTGGAACTGATGAATCAGAACAATAATAACAATAGAGATTCTGAGGTGGGCCAATTGTCTAAAACTGACCTGAAGAAATTCCCTGTGTACCACAAGGGAGATTGCCCTGAGGTGTTCTTTTCCCTCGTGGAAAGAGCGTTTGTGGACTTCTCAGTAAGGGAAACTGAGAAGATGACCATCATGCGATCTTTAATCAGTGGCAGCCTGGCAGAAGTCTATGCAGAGATGCCAGAGGAACTGCTAAAAGACTTCGCTGAGTTTAAAAAACTGGTGTTTGCCAGACATGGGATAAATGCGGAACAGCTGAGGCAAAGATTCAGGTCACTCACCAAGAAACCAGAGCAGACTTTTACCCAGGTGGGGGCCCAACTGGTGAGGCTGCTAGAGAAATGGCTGTCGCAGGAGGGGACAGAGACCTACCAGCAGCTGAAAGACCTGATAGCGCTGGAACAGTTTTATTCAGTCCTGCATGGGGAACTGAAGTTCCAGGTGAGGGAAAGGAAACCGAAATCTGTGGCAGAAGCGGCAGAGATCGCAGATTTTATTTCCCAAATAAGAAAGCCCTTAGGTGAGAGGAAATCTATGAGCAAACCTAAAGAAACCTACAGCAAGTACTCTCAGGGACCAGGAAGAAACCAGCAAGGGGGAGGGACCCATGGTGAAGGGAAGCCCTCAGACATGAAACAAAGACCTCAGATTTTGGAGGGAAAACCAAAAACAGATGAGAAAGACTCCAAGTACAGCAGAAAATGTTATTTCTGTCAAGGAAAGGGCCATCTAATCTCAGAGTGTGAGAAATTAAGGCAGCTAAAAAGAAATGTGCCTCATGATTTGAGTGGAACCAAGCCAAAAGCTGTGTTCTGTGTCCAGAAAGAGCAAAGCTCCTTGCCATTGAGGGAGCCTGTTGCCATGGCTACTCAATCTGGAACAGTTACATCTGCTGATCAGGCTGAGGAAAATGGTCCTCTTGTGGAGGTCAAGCGCTGCTTACTTGTGAGAACAGATTTGCAGTTGTTTGAAACCGCAGGGGTGGACGTAGGAATACTTGACCATCAGTATAGGGGGTTAAGGGATACTTGTTCCCAGGTGACCCTGTGCCATCCAGATATTATTCCTAGGGAGTATATAATCCCGAATGAGAGCCTAAAGGTGGCAGGGATTGAGGGACAGGTGATCTCACTGCCAGTAGCTGAGGTACCTGTAAGTTTTCAAGGCTGGAGGGGAGTTTGGCGGCTAGCGATTTCATCGACTCTGCCAACAGCCGTGCTCGTGGGAAATGACCTGGCTGAACATGTGAAACGGGTGCTAGTGATTACACGTTCACAAGCCACCACGGGGACAGTTCAGGGGGGTAATGATGAGCCCGAGATGGAAGCAGGTGGGGGGAGTTCCGAGGCTGTGGTGGAAACCTTGACCACGGACAGCAGATTTGGCCAAGAGCAAAAGGCAGACGCCACTCTCCAAAAGTGTTTTGAACAGGTGACAGACCCCCAGCTAACACCTGAAACCCCAGTGAGATTTCATGAGGAAAAGGGAATTTTATATAGAGAGACCCTGAGGAATATCTCAAAAGGGGGAGATGGGATCAGAAGTCAGCTAGTGGTACCTGAAAAGTATCGCCCCATGATCTTACAAAGGGGGCACTCTGACATGTTTGCTGCACACTTAGGGGTGAACAAAACACAGCAGAGAATCACACAGAATTTTTACTGGCCTGAAATAGGGAAGCAGATCAAGGAGTTCTGTAAACAATGTGATGTGTGTCAGAGGCAGGGGAATAACCGTGACAGGACCAAAGCAAAGTTGTGCCCTTTGCCTGTGATTGACACTCCGTTCAAATGCATAGGGGTGGATATTGTGGGACCTTTGCCCAAGGCCACAAAGAGGGGGAACCGGTTCATTCTCACCATTGTGGACCATGCCACGAGGTACCCTGAAGCCATACCCTTGACTAACATCGAAACTAACACAGTGGCAGATGCCTTGGTGGGGTATATGTCCAGGATGGGATTTGCCTCAGAAATAATCACAGATTTGGGCGCATGGTTTACATCGAAGCTCATGAAATGGTTATGGCAAATCTGTGGAATTAAACACAAGGAAACCACTGCCTATCACCCTGAAAGTAATGGGTTAACGGAGAAGTTCAATGGGACTCTGATGCGCATGATTAGGGCTTACTTGGCAGAGAATCCAAACAATTGGGACCAGAAGCTGCAATCCCTTTTGTTTGCTTATCGATCAGTGCCACAAGCCAGTACCGGGTTCAGTCCGTTTGAACTTCTGTTTGGGAGAAGGGTGAAAGGGCCCCTTGATTTGATCAAACAAAATTGGGAGCAGATCACCCAGGATGACCCACAAGATGTTGTGACATATATAGACTCTTTAAGGAAGGACCTAAAGAGAAACCTAGAGCTAGCAGCGGAGACCCTGCAAGCTCAAAAGGTCAGAAAGAAAGCTTGGGATGACCAGAAAGCCAGGGAGAGGCGCTTTGACCCAGGGGAGGAAGTGCTTTGGCCTAGGCCCTGCAAAGAGAACAAACTGCAGCTGGGTAGCCCAGAAATAAAAGACTTGGGTCACATAGTAGGGGGAGGAGTGATCAAACCCCTAGAGGCCAAAATAGAAGCAGTTCGTGATTGGCCCAGACCCAACACCAAGAAAAAAGTCAAATCATTTCTTGGGTTGGTGGGCTACTACAGAAAGTTCATCCCGAGGTTTAGCGAGATGGCGACTCCGCTGACCGATCTGACGAGGAAGAAGACTGATGACCGCATCCCGTGGACCAGCGACTGTGAGGAGGCGTTCCAGAGGTTGAAGGAGGCCCTCATCAATTATCCAGTGCTGCGTGCTCCAGACTTCGACCGGGAGTTCATCATCTACACCGATGCGTCTAACAGCGGGGTAGGAGCAGTTCTTTGCCAGGAGGATGAAAATGGTGACCAGCATCCAGTGTCCTACCTGAGTAGGAAACTCCAGAAAGGTGAGAGACATTTGGCAACCGTGGAAAAGGAGTGCCTGGCCATAGTCTACGCAATCCAGAAGGCCAAGCCTTACATCTGGGGAAGACATTTTATTCTGTGCACTGACCATTCACCACTGCAATGGTTAAAGACAATGAAAACCCACAATAGTAAACTTATGAGGTGGGCTTTAAACCTGCAAGACTATGACTTTGAAGTGAAGGTGGTCAGAGGGTCAGTGAACTGTGTTGCTGACGCCTTGTCAAGAAGACCCGAAGAATGAAGACGGCGAAGGAACATGGACTATGTGTATATTTTGGTGACCAAAAAGTTAAATGTACTTGTTTATTAAACATGCTTGGTTTGTATGAATAAAGGTAACTTGATGTATTGTAAATGGTAAATGTTTAAATGCCTAATTGATATGTTTAACTTAGAGTGTAAGTATAAGTAAGTATGGTATTGTATGTTATTGTATAAATGTTTTTGTATGTTTTGGATCCAGGTTGTTTTTTGGAGAAAAGCACTTTAGCTTTCCCCCTACAAAACAACTTATAAAGAGGGGAGGTGTTACATACAGCACTGATGTTACCTGTCTGTCATGGGTTGGAGGGAAAGTTCCATCCTATGGGGAGTGGAAGGCGGGACATCAGGAGGAGGGGCTGTACTGTATATATATGTGGAGCTTGTGTGGAGAAGTTAGGAGAAGCTGGGAAGAAGAAGCTGGAGTGGGAGTCTGTGTGTCAGACAGGGTACTACTGTGTGTCAGTCAGTACCTACCTGATAGGTTCAGGTGTCTTTATGGGTAGCCAGAACTGATAGGTTCAGGGTCTGTGCTTTATTTAAAGGTGTTCTGTGTGAACCAAACTGGTGTATGTATGATTGAGACTAAGCCACGTTACTGTATCCTATTCACTTGATCATTTTATTTTCCCTGTGTGTTATTTAAATAAACCCTGTTCTTTTATTTGTTAAAAATCCATTCCTGGTCTGTGTGACTTCTTACAGGGAATGGTTGGTGGCAGCTTAGTGAAACTGTGGCATCCTCCAGTAGGTCTGGGTTTGTCACAGTAGGCAAGACTAGGAGCACATACATAACATTGACCACTAACACCCCACTGATGCCAACCAGAGCTTCATATGTTTATTTATTTTATTTTATTTTATTTAACTTATATGCCGCCCACGGTACTCAAAGATCTGTGGGCAGCTTACAACAATTAAAATACAATAAAAATATATACTCTAAAAATTGCCATCAGGACCCACAGTTGATATTATTTCAATTAAAAGCCTTCTGGAACAGGAAGGTTTTGACCTGGCGCTGAAATGTCAGCAGCGTTGGCGCCAGACGAATCTCACTCGGGAGGGCATTCCATAGTTTGAGAAAGGCCCTTTGTCTACAAGCCATTCCTTTACCTCCTTGAGGGATGGCTCTTTTAGGAGGGCCCCTTGGCTAGATATTAATTGCCAGGTAGGTTCATATGGAAGGAGACGGTCCTTCAGGTATCCAGGGCCCAAGCCGTTTAGGGCTTTATATGTCAAACAAGCACTTTGAATTGGGCCCAGGCAGCAATTGGTAGCCAATGTAATTTGAATAGAATCAACCTGATGTGTTCCCTAGTGGCCGCACCACTCACCAGCTGCGCAGCTTGATTCTGGACCGTCTTCAAAGGCAGCCCCACATAGAGCGCATTGCAGTAATCTATACGAGATGTTACCAGTGCATGTGTAACTGTCATGAGACTCCGCTTGTCCAGGTAGGGCCGTAGCTGGTATAATTTCCACAGCTGAAGGAAGGCGCCTCTGGCCACCGAGTCCACCTGGGCTTTCAGAGTTAGACTGGGGTCCAGGAGCACCCCCAGGCTGTGGACCCTGTCCCTTAGGGGGAGTGTAACCCCCTTCAGGGCAGGGAAATGGCCCTCCAGCCTCTCCAGCGAAGCACCCACTAACAGCACTTCTGTCTTGTGTGAATTGAGTTTCAATTTATTAACCCTCATCCAGTTCATTATCAGGTCCAGACACGAGTTCAGCACAGAAACCGCCTCACCTGGATTGGTGGGAAATGAGAGGTAGAGCTGAGTGTCATCAGCATATTGCTGACTCCTCAGCCCAAACCTCCTGATGACCTCTCCCAGCAATTTCATGTAGATGTTGAACAGCATTGGGGATAGTATGAAACCCTGAGGCTGCTAAGGTCTGAAGAGGGGGTTGTACACAAGTTCAGTTGAAACAATACCTCTTTGTAGGTTATAAAGCCTGGATAGGACTGCAGTAAATCTGGAATTCAGCTGGCTAGAATTGCCTACAGTGCCTTGTAGGAGAAGAGCCACCCTGTGTAGCTTTGGGTAAGCTGCACTAAGACAGAACACCCCCAGAAGTAGGGACTAGTCAACTGTTCCTGAAGGACAGGAAGCAATGGAAAGCATTACCAGAAGTCAGAATTGACTTGATAGCACATAATTATTATGAAATCTAGAATTCGGGAATATTGGGACACAGGGCATATAACAAACCAGAGAATACTGTAAAGAGCAGAATAAGATAAATGCTTTCATCCTTAATTCACATTTTATAACAAACCATCTGAACTGTTTTAGTACCCTATTTTTTAGCCCATTTCCCAGCCTCCTCTTCCAAAAATCCTTCATAGTACATTCCTTTTTCTCTTTCTGCCGCAATACAAAGAATTCTGAAGCCTTTTCTCTTTGTAACCATGCATCCTTTTCTCTCTCTCTCTTCCATACGTCTTCACTTAGCTGATCTAGTCCTTACAACTATTAAGCTATTAATCAGTCACTCGTCATCATCTTAGAACTTCAGAGCTGGAAGGGACCCTATGGACCATCAAGTCCAGCTCCTGTCAAGGAGGCACAGTAGGGAATCGAACTCCCACCCTCTGGCCCCACAGCCAGATGCCTCAAACACTGACCTGTTCAGCAGTTCAGAGCAGATGATGAAGTTTAGAATGCCCTCCCTGTGTGCCAAAACTGAGCCTCGAGGCAGTTTCGAAAAGATTGGAGGGGAAAACTTACAAATAAAAACGCAGTTACAGGAATCCTGTTTGTTTAGCTGCTGTGTAATGTTGCACCTCTGTAAATATATTGGCTGTTCTAATTAGGCAACGAGGATGATGCCATTTGCTTGTGCAGCCGCTCTCTGCTTTGTCTGCTTGTGCGATGCACCTTCATGTGTAGGACTTCCACCAATGGCACTATCGCAAGTGCCCCAAGTGTGTTGTTAAAGTATGTAAGCCTGGTTTGCTCAACAAGATTTCAACCAGTAAGTAACGAGGTCAGTTGATAATATTAGTACATCTACAGAATGAAACAGCCATTTGAAAGCATGTCAAGAAACGATGACGGTGTCACCACCACCCATGTTAAAATTGGCAAGCCTGTTTCTGAAAACACTATCTTAGGCTGCAGATGAGGGGTTTAGGATGAAGATGAGGATGTAGATTACAGTAATTTAATCTATTAGTTCCAGATTCGAGTAAGCAATTAGAATCTGCACCAATCCTTGACGAAATGAGCGTTCAAGAAGGATGGGTGAAACTAATGCTAAGAATTCCATAGATTAATCCAGTATGTCTGTTTATTCTTCCTAAATGAAGAATACATTTGAGGCTGGAAAGGACTCTTCCAGCACATGTCCCAGTTTCAAGAGCTTGCATACTGTTAGACTCTTCTGAGCACTGCTGCATTCCCATATGCCGTCATATGGGATGGTATTCCCATATACCAGCATGGATGGTAATGATAATTATAATCTTAGAAATGCAGAGCTAGAAAGGACCTTATGGGTCATCCAGTCCATCCCCCTTCAATGAAGCCCATTGAGGAATTGAACTCCCAACCTCTAGCTCTGCAGCTGTAGACCTAAACTATTGAGCTATCTAGCAGTTCAGAGCAGATACTAGTAAAATTCCATATGTGGTACTGCAGTTCACTGAATTCTTCCTGTGTTACCGCTAGCAAGGGTTTTTCACAGAGCTGTGGTGTGCTTTCAAAACTCTGCTGACTGCGACATCTCTGGGAACACCTCGTACCATGAGGGGAATCACCACAGACCCCAAAACCACATGGCCTGGTTGGCTGGATGCAAATTGCCTTTTGAAACCTGAAATTCTGCCCCATGTAACTCCACCTAGGACTTAACAGCTGGAATTAGGGCGGGTGACTTCCAGGAGTCGAGACCAATCCTTCAACTCAAGAAAACACCGATGACTAATCTGGCCCGTTTCTTCCACCAGGACTACCACCACATCAGGGTTGTCTTTGGTCCGGGGGGGGCTCCCCCCCAAACTAAAAACAGATTAGAGGCCAAAAGAAATTAATAAACCACAGACGTGGTGGCACTGTGGGCTAAACCACAGAAGCCTCTGTGCTGCAGGGTCAGTAGACCAAGCAGTCCTAAGATCAAATCCACATGGCAGAGTGAGCTCCCGTCGCTTTGTCCCAGCTCCTTGCCAATCTAGCAGTTCGAAAGCATGTAAATGCGAGTAGATAAATAGGTGCCACCTCAGAGGGAAGGTAAAACAGCACTCCCTAGTCACGCTGGCCACGTGACAATGGAAACTGTCTTCGGACAAGCGCTGGCTCTATGGCTTGGAAAGGGGGATGAGCACCGCCCCCTAGAGTCGAACACAACTGGACTAAAAATGTCAAGGGGAACCTTTACCTTTGCCTTTACAGTATTTTTGTGTGGAGGACTATCAGTATGTGTATTGCATTACCTACATAATGACTTTTTAAAAAGTTAAGTCGTGATCACTTCGTTATGAGGGTTGCTTTCTAAATTTCATTGTGGGCCTTTCAGGGTTTGCCCCAGGTTTTGTTTTTTTTGTTTTTTGCCTGTTTTCCTTTTTCATAAACTAATGGTGTCAACTGTGAGAGCATGTGGGTTGCTGTTGTTACATAAAGATATGAACCTGAGAGGTCCTGATGCGTTCGCGAGGAAGGATGATGGGGATGGCCTTTTGTACTCCATTTATCATACACCCACCTTTTTTTATTTTTCTTTTGTTGAACGTTTATTCATTTTCCACCGAGGAGCTTTTGAAGATCGAGAGGGGAACTAATTTGAATAATAATAGAAATGGGGGAACTCAGTGCGGCCTCCTTTCTTAGTTATTATTTACATTTTCAGAGATCGCTTCAAGAAAAACATCTGCCTGTTGAGTGGTTTTTTAAAAAATCCACATGTCATTGTGTAGGAAATGCTATTTTCCATCTGTTTTGTAGGGGTTGGTATATATTTTCCAGAGGTCTCACATGGAGACATCTGCTCTAAGGACACATGCAGAAAAGAAAAAGAAAAAAAAAGATTTAAATTGTGTTTCATTGCCGGATAGCTTGAGGCCAATGAATTTATAAATAAAGACACAATTACAGGAATCCTGTTCGTTTAGCTGCAATGTAACTTTACATCTCCATAAGTACACTGCCTGTTCTACCCAGGCAATGAAAATTACACCATTTGGTTGTGCAGTCGCTCTCTGTTTTGACTGATTGCGCAATGCGCCTGTAGAGGCACATCATTTATAACCCTTTCACCATAGCCCTGTGGCAGCTGCCACAACTATGATGTTACATTACGTAAGCTTAGTGACTCAACAAGATTTCAGCCAATAAGTGACATGGTCAGCTGATTAGCTAGAGATCAAATAGTAATTTGAAAGCACATCAGGGAACAATTATAATATTACCAACAACCATGTTGAATTTGGCAGACAACCTTGTTTTTGAATACACGATCTTAGGCTGTAGATGAGGGGCTGTCACATGTTGATGGTGAAGATGAGGCTGTAGATTAGAGTAGTTTAATTTAATTTAATAGTTCCAGAATGAAATCAGCAATTAGAATCCATGCTGATCCTTGACAAACTTAGAGTTAGCAAAACCTTGCTAAGAGAGCTGAGCTCACGACTTTTTCCAGCCTGGCAAATTTAGACTCATGTCTTCTGGCTTTTCTTGGACCTTACCTTACTTCAATATTTTGGGATGTTGTCACAAGTCGTCTAGGATGTCAGCCAGATTATAGTTTAGAGAGAAGAGGCCTGTGGGAAAGCATAAAAAGAAGAAGAAGCCACTTCATTGTTAATATGGGCCCCAGAAACGCTTTCTCTGTCCATCATGGTTTCTCTTGGCTTAACTTAACTTGGCTTAATTTGAGTAGTTAATGCTCACGGCTCCTGCCCCTCTTGATTCTTAAGGGAATTACCTGCTAAAGTGGAAAAAAATGAGGAAAAAGAAGAGGAAAAAGAACGTCTTCAAATGGATTAGGGCTGTCTGTGTGCTGCAACAGCAGCAACAAAGAATATTGTGTCAATGTATTCTCAAAGGCTTTCACGGCCGGGATCCAATGGTTGTTGTGGGTTTTTCGGGGCTCTTTGGCTGTGTTCTGAAGGTTGTTCTTCCTGATGTCTCGCTCTGCATGGACAGAGTTCCTCCTCCTGTTCCTCTGAAGATGCCGGCCACAGAGACTGGCGAAACATCAGGAAGAACAACCTTCAGAAAGAGCCCGAAAAACCCACAACAGCCAATATTGTGTCACCTTAAACCGAGCTAGTTTTTAAGGGCATTAGCTTTTGTGGACTTCAGGCCAGTCCATAAGAGACACCAAGAGTGATATTTTTCTCCACAGCTGTGATCTCAGGCCTTACGTTTCCATCAAGAATTAAGTGGGACTGAAACTATTGTTGGCCACGGATGGAACCAAATATGACTGGGTTTGCTCATTTTCCTCAGTCTCTATCCTCTAATCACAAACGTAGCTAATGCTGAAGTACAGGATTCTCATTTCGAGCCTATTGGTGAAATTCCAGATTTGCTGCCTGCGGTGGCTGCCTCGTTTTATCTTATGGCAAAGCTAGACCTCCTCTGTAGATGCTAGGTTTTTCCAGGCCTGGCCATGAAGACGCAAGAACCGGGGGGGAAAGGGCAGCTGGGTGAGTCAATCAGCTCCTGGATTGTTTTTGCTTTCACGTATATTCTTCCCCCTGGAATTCAAGGACTGCCCCGTTTTTATACTAATTTGTGGAATTTTGAAGTCTCTACACAAGTTTACATTTCAATTTTTTTTAAAAAAAATATCACTTCCCCTAAAGAAGGCTTTTTGAAAGATGGTTGACCTTGTTGTGAGATGCTGTTATTTGTTTTCTTTTGTTTTGAACTGAGAAGCCCCATCTCATAAGAAGAAACTCTTTGGTCCTTCATATTTAGGAGGAGCCAGTGACCAAAGACTGGTTGAGTAGGAGTCATCCCATTAGTGCATGCATAAGGAAGGAAGGAAGGAAGGAAGGAAGGAAGGAAGGAAGGAAGGAAGGAAGGAAGGAAGGAAGGAAGGAAGGAAGGAAGGAAGGAAGGAAGGAAGGAAAAGGGATGAACTGGGGCATATTCAGTTGCCCTGCTGCCAATTTTGACCAAGATAGGAACACCTCTCGGTGACTGTGTATATAACATATATACAAGTGTGAGACCACCTGACTAAGGAGTGGCAGTTCTTTGTTTTGTTCTCAGCCCTAATTGTAACCTTAAGCTCACAACTGGAAGTGAGAACAATGGACTTGACCACTGATAAAGCATGGCACATAGCTGGAGCAACTGTATATAGGTCAGTGCACCAAAAAAAGTGAGATGATGACACGTAAGTACTCTGGAACAGTATTAAGAAGGCAGTAAAAGCAAACAGATTGTTCTCTGTAGACGGGCAGAATTTGGAAAGGAAAGAAAAAAAGGAAAGAAGGTAGGAGAAAGGAAGAAACATGAAACGAGAAAAGAACTAAGAAAAGGAGTTGGATTAAAGTGGGAAAAAACTAAATTTCCATGTCTGCACTTTGGAGCAAAGCTGGAATTATAGGGAAAGAATCACACCCATCAGATATACTTCCTTTGAAGTACCCTTTAGTCTTTCTCCTTTAAAAAAAAAAAGCCTGGTTAGTAACTCAACTGATAGTTTCATCAATCAGAAGGTCCCAAATTTGGGGATCTTGATGGTTTTGGATTACAGCTTCCAATGTCCTTAACTTGGGGATGAAGTGACCAGGTCTTCTGAGGGCTGTAACCAAAGGAACGTCTGTGGCCGTATGTGTGGGGACCACTCACTTACACAGAGGAGAGTGGGAGAATTGCATGACACCTTTGTAATGTTCTACCAGAAAGCCCTTGAAAATAATATTTTCAGCTGTTCTTCATACCTCTTGCCTAGGACCAGTTTTCTCCCCTGGGGCGCACAGCATGCCTAAATTGCCACAAAAAGCCAAAAGAGAGGAAGAGAAGGGGAGAGCACGAGAGAAGAAAAGGGGGAAAAAAGACTAGCTAGACGTGGATATTTAGGGGTGTTAACACAGAGGAACTGTGGTGTATTTAAGAGGTGAATCATCACTTCTAGAGGCTTCTGTGAGTTGTGTTTTGTGGTCCGAAAAGAACTTGGTCCGGATCAGGTGAAAAGGACCATGTGCTTCCTAAGGCTGCCACAGATGAAGAATGTCTTAAGAAATGCAAAGCCAAGTACGTTCAGTGAGTATTTCACCAACGTTATTTTCCTTCCCTCACTATGAGCCTTTCCTCTTAAAGGATAGGAAGCAACACAGTCGAGAGTGATCTAGTAAGAAACTAGAAAGAAGACCAAAGTAAATAGGATCAGGGATATATACACTGGATCATGACAGTGTAAACCTATATGTCTTTAAAATGCCTGTATTTCTGGCCTTCCCAATTTCTATGTTTTTCGGAATGTTTCCAGATCGTTCTGATGTTTACTGGAACCCTTGTGCTTTCTTTTCCTTCAGCTATAATGATGAAAGTCCTCCCCCTTGTGCTCTTGAAGGCTTTGTAACCTCATCTGATCCCATCTGTGTTTTTCCCCCAGTCCCTTTGACATTGGCGCTAATGAATGTTCTGTTGTGGATAAAACTTTCTTAAAGTGCTGTTGTCTCATTATACTGCCCCTTTTTGAGAAACGGGGGGGGGGGCAGAGAAAATGTGACATTTGATTGCCGTTTAATGCCGGCCATGAAACTGCAGACCCATAGACTCAAATATTTGTACATTTCAATGAGTTGTATCCTTCTAATGAGACAGTCCAGCACCCTTAAGATATGCCGACACCTCTTGAATTTTCTCCCCGTCATTATACACAGGGCTCATCTTCTTTCAATTCCATGAGAAATAATTTGAATTACAAGCTACATCTGAGGTGGACTTGGTTCTCTACCTTTAAATTTGTTTTTATTCCAGTACATGCCACTCATCCAGGTAATGAATGCTTTGGTCTGTCAGTCCTGGTCATGGTCTGCCAGATAATAAAGCAGCTAATTTGCTTCTGTAATTTTTCAGAAAGTCAGCCGTCACTATTTTAACAAACACGGACGTGTACCGTTTACTGTTAATTATTCCTGCAATGCTCAAATGTTGTCCACAACAATATAACTTCGAGGCTTATATGTCCTGGAAATGTTTCTTTAGCCACAACCCCTACTTCCTCAGTTTTTTCCTGCATCTCCTCCTGCAATTTCTGACAGGACATGGATACAGTTTGGATACGAGACATGGTTTCTAGAGATCCAGCCTCCAAGTCGTGTCTAAACATAAGTATCAAGTGGTGGGGTTGAATCAGGGCTGTGATGCTGCAGGAGGCTGGGTTCTAAATCTTTCACTACATGCTATTTAGATCAATTATATCATTCTCAAAGCTGTTAGCCTGTAAAGTAGGTAGCAGGGGTAGGGTAGCCCAAACAGGTTTAGGGAAATAAGTCAAGTCTAGGGAAGTAAGCAAGTATCAAGTCAGACTTAAGTCACACCATTGACTCAACTCAGTTCCCCCCCCCATGACTTGGACTCAACTTGCAACTCAGAAACCAACCAACTCTCCCTTTGGGGGGGGGAAGCTTGTTTTTAATAGGGACTTGGTACCTGGTACTAAGGACTTGGACTTGGGACCAAAAACTCAGACTTGGACTTCAGACTAAAGACTCAGACTTGGGATGTGGGACTTGGTACCAAAGACTCAGACTCGGACTTGGGACTTGGGACCAAAGACTCAGACTTGGACTTCGGACTAAAGACCTAGACTTGGAACTTGGTACCAAAGCCTCAGAATTGGACTTGGGGCTTGGGACCAAAGACTCAGACTAGGACTTGGGACCAAAGACTCGGACTCAGACTTGGGATGAAAGACCCAGACTTGGGACTTGGGACCTGGTACCAAAGACTCAGAATTGGACTTGGGACTTGGTACCAAATACATGAACCTGGGACTCGGGCCCTAAGATTTGCCAACATCCCTATGTACCGACAACCCAACATGCCAAAAAGTGTGAACAGTCAAACCAGAGGTGGCTTGAAATCCACTTCCTTTTTCCAAAATGGATGTTTGAGGCTGCTAAATGGTGTAGGAGACCCTTGAGACCTACAGTGGTGCCCCGCATAGCAAGGTTAATCCGTTCCGGATTAACCTTCACTATGGGGAAACATCGCTAAATGGAACGGAAAAGCCCATTCGTTTAATGCGTTCCAAATGGACCCAAAACTCACCATTCTGCGATGTTTCCCCATCCGGCTGCCATTTTCACGCATGGCGTGAAAACACTGCACGTGGCCATTTTGGGTGTTCCGGCGGCCATTTTGGGTGTTCCGGTGGCCATCTTGGGTGTTCCGGCAGCCATTTTGGAACCACCGAACAGCTGTTCCCCCATCGCAATGGGAAGATTGGTAAGCAAAATGCTTACCGATCGTCGCAAAGCGATTTTTGCCCTATTAAAACATCAGTATGCGATCGCATTAGCAATCGCAAAATCCGCATCGCTATGCGGATTCATCGTTAAACGGTACGCTCGTTATGCGAGGCACCACGTACTTAAATGTAAATCACCAGTCTCGAGGTTTCCAGGAGTGTGAAATAAGAAGACACTGTTAGAGGCTGATGATGACCAAATAAACTGCTTTGGAGTTTGGCCATTCTTGGTTTATGCCACATATAATATCCCTGGACAGCAAATTTCAGTCATTAAAAAAGTGCATCCAGGAACTTGGCCTAGCATGTACAAATAAGACCATAAGATAGGATCAAAAATAACTAACTTTTTAAAAAAGTTTTTTGAACAAGAAGATCTATGTTAATCATTTCTCTTGTGTTGACAAGCATTCAAGCAAAAACAAGCAAACAGACAGAAATGCTTTAATTTACAAAAGCAGTTAAATGGGGGATATGGGTATCTTCCTAATTAGAAGCCTGCTTGGTATAGGATGAGGACATTAAAAAGTCAGGCATAAATCTGAAGAACTCTTCCGTCCATGAATGCAGAAACTGCACTTTTATTTTTGTTCACATGCCTGTATGGGTAGAATTTAGTCATATGCTTATTTCCTGTTGATTCGTCCTTGCTAGCACTGGTTCTTAGCCACTGGGGTCAAAAGCTGTATTATTAATTTGCTGGATTCCAGCCTAATACTCCGACCAGCCTAGCAACAAACCAAGCTTTCCGATTCTTCCTTCTGGAGAACCATTTTGCTAGTTAGTTTGGGTGGTTCTTCAGTAGGCCTCCAGTGTAGTCCAAAGTCGCACAAAGCCAAGAAACATTAATTCAGTGCAAGGCAGAATGGAATAAAAACAATATCCCCATTCAAAATAGTGTTGAGTGTCTTGAGAGAGGGATAAATCAGTATGCATTCTGTAAGGTTCAACATGCTCTTCTGAACACCCAGAATTGTTGTCAAGTGAAGGTGCTTTGCAAAGAGAATAATAATGCAATGCCATAGAAAATGGGATTGTGTGGGCATAATTGAATATATTTTGAAAGGTTTTCTATACAGTCCATCCCAGCTGGCTGTTTGGGACACTTCTGTTGAGAGGTAGCTTTTTAAATAGAAAAAAAAAACATCTTTGGTGGATTAAGTTCTGGGTAATGAGACAGGAAATTAAAGATAAATCACCCCATGTTGGGTGGAGAGAGAGCTTTCATACTGCAAGTCCTGAAATTGGTGACAAAATTAACATTATGTATATTAATTAATTAACAGACAGAATGCAATGAGGACAAATGTCAAAAGAAGCCATATCTGGGTAAACAATTAATAGAAAATATGGTCAAGATGGGGACCTGGTAGCGTTGCAGGTTAAACCATAGAAGCCTCTGTGCTGCAAGGTTGGAAGACCAAGCAGTCGTAAGATCGAATCCATGCGACGGAGGGAGCTCCCGTCGCTTGTCCCAGCTCCCACCAACCTAGCACTTCAAAAGCATGTAAAAATGCGAGTCCATAAATAGGGACCACCTCGGTGGGAAGGTCACGGCGTTCTGTGTCTAGTCGTGCTGGCCACGTGACCACGGAAACTTATCTTCGGACAAAACGCTGGCTCTATGGCTTGGAAACGGAGATGAGCACCGCGCCCTAGAGTCAGACACAACTGGACTAAATGTCAAGGGCAACCTTTACTTTTACTATGGTCAAGATGATCTCTTGATAGAATGCCAAATGACAACTACCAGTTCAGAGTCTAGCCTTAACTCTTTGCCCCATACCATGACAACCATCTGGTGGACATTGCTCAGCTCCATCCGTTCTCTTTTTAAAAAGTTGCATACATTATGATTTGTACAAATAGTAGGTTTCAAGGGGGCTCGCTAAGTTAATTGCGGAAAAAACAGCAAAGAGTTTCGTAGCATCGTAAAGTTTCACTGGCATAAGTTATAGTCCCAGTAGGCAGACATTGTAACCCAGTGTGGTGTAGCAGGCAGACTGACAGACTAGGAGTAAGGCAATTTAGCTTCCAATCCCCACTCAACCCTAGGGTGGTGGTAATGGAAGTGCTAAAACCACTCCTTAAATATCTTGCTCACTTTGAAAGCTCTATTAGGGTTGTGACAAACCCAGACCTACTGGGATCTATCACACAGTTACTAAGCTGCCACCAACCATTCCCTATAATAAGTCACACAGACCAGGGATGGATTTTTAAACAACAAAAGAATAAGGTTTATTTTAAATACAAACAGGGTAAATAAAACAATCAGGTGAATAAAATAAAGTAACGTGGCTTATTCTCACACACACAAGCATACAGTTTGGTTCACCTAGAACCTTTAACTTAAAGCACAGACCCTGAACCCATCAGTTCTGGCTAACCCACAGACACCTGAACTTATCAGGTTGGTACTCTGACACACAGTAGTACCCTGTCAGACACCCAGACTCCCACAACAGCTTCTTCTTCCCCAGCTGCTGCTTCGTCCCAACCCAGTGTCTCACAGTCTGTCTCAGCATCTACTCTTCACCACACAGGCATCACATATTTATACAGTACAGCCCCTCCTCCTGATGTCCCGCCTTCCACTCCCCATAGGATGGAACTTTCCCTCCAAACCCATGACAGACAGGTAACATCAGTGCTGTTATGTAACACCTCCCCTCTTTATAAGTTGTTTTGTAGGGGGAAAGCTAAGGTGCTTTTTCCCAAAAAAACAACCTGTATAAAACACACAACACCAATTATACCTACCATATTATACTTACTTACATTCTAAGTTAAACATTTCAAATAGGCATTTAAACATTTACCATATACATTACATCAATTTACCTTTATTAATACAAACCAATTTAAAAACCAGGTACATTTAACTTTTTGTTTTCATTATATACATATAGTCCATGTTCTTTCGCCGTCTTCAGTCTTCAGGTCTTCTTGATAAGGCGTCAGCAACACAGTTCACTGACCCTCTGACCACCTTCACTTCAAAGTCATAGTCCTGTAAGTTCAAAGCCCACCTCATAAGTTTGCTATTGTGGGTTTTCATTGTCTTTAACCATTGCAATGGTGAATGGTCAGTACACAGAACAAAATGTCTTCCCCAGATGTAAGGCTTGGCCTTCCGGATCGCGTAGACTATGGCCAAACACTCCTTCTCCACGGTTGCCAAATGTCTCTCACCTTTTTGAAGTTTCCTACTCAGGTAGGACACTGGATGCTGGTCACCATTCTCGTCCTCCTGGCACAGAACTGCTCCTACCCCGCTGTTAGACGCATCGGTGTAGATGATGAACTCCCGGTCAAAGTCTGGAGCACGCAGGACAGGATAGTTGATTAACGCCTCCTTCAACCTCTGGAACGCCGCCTCACAGTCGCTGGTCCACGGGATGCGGTCATCAGCCGTCTTCCTCGTCAGATCGGTCAGCGGAGCCGCAATCTCGCTAAACCTCGGGATGAACTTTCTGTAGTAGCCCACCAACCCAAGAAATGATTTGACCTTTTTCTTGGTGTTGGGTCTAGGCCAATCACGAACAGCTTCTATTTTGGCCTCCAGGGGTTTTATCATTCCTCCCCCTACCATGTGACCCAAGTATTTTATTTCTGGGCTACCCAGCTGACACTTGCTGGCCTTTACTGTTAGCCCTGCTGCACTTAACCTCTGCAGCACTAACTCCAGGTGTATCAGGTGATCTTCCCAGGTATTACTGAAGATCCCTATGTCGTCAATGTAGGCCACTGTAAAGTCACTGAGCCCTGCCAAGGTCTGGTCCATCAGCCTTTGGAATGTGGCTGGTGCATTTCTGAGACCAAAGCTCAGGACTCGAAACTCATAGAGACCAAAAGGGCTGCAAAAGGCAGTCTTTTCTTGATCCCTGGGATCAATTCTTAATTGCCAATATCCCTTTACCAGGTCCAATGATGAGATGAACCGACAACCCCCTATGGTTTCAATCAGGTTGTCTAGCCTGGGCATTGGGTAGGCATCAGGAGTGGTTACACGGTTTAATTTCCTGTAATCGACACAAAACCTAATGCTCCCATCAGGCTTGTCCACAAGGACTATCGGAGAGGACCAAGGACTAGAAGAGGGGACGATTATGTTCTCCCTAAGCATTTCGTCCAGCTCCTTCCGCACCTTGTCCCTATAGGGTCCCGTTACTCGGTATGGGGATACTGCCTGCGGGGGTGCATCCCCTGTGTGGATCCGATGCATCACTCCCTTCACTATCCCCGGCTTGTTGGAAAACACCTGTTGATATTTACTAAGCAGCGTTTTTAGTTCTTGCTGCTGGTCTTGGGTGAGTGCAGGACTGATCTTTACCTCCTCTGGGTTGTATTTTACTTCCCCTCTACCCTCCCAGAAGGGTAATTCCGCTTCCTCACTCTCAGCTGCTTTTATCGCGAATAAAACCCTCTGTTCCCCTCTGTAGTAGGGTTTTAGGGCATTCACATGAACCACCCTCCTTGCTTGGTTCTCCTCCTGCTCTATTAGGTAGTTCAGATCTGACATCTTGGAAATGACCCTATATGGTCCTGCCCATTTGAGCTGCAGCTTATTCTCTCTGCAGGGCCTAAGCCAAAGCACTTCCTCCCCTGGGTCAAAGTGCCTCTCTCTAGCTTTGTGGTCATACCATGTTTTCTGTCTGACCTTCTGAGCTTGCAGGTTTTCTGCTGCCAGCTCTAGATTTCTTTTTAGGTCATTCATCAAGGTGTCTATGTATGTCACAACGTCTTGTGGGTCATCCTGGGTGATCTGCTCCCAATTTTGTTTGATCAAATCAAGGGGCCCTTTCACCCGTCTCCCAAATAGAAGTTCAAATGGACTAAACCCGGTACTGGCTTGTGGCACTGATCGATAAGCAAACAAAAGGGATTGCAGCTTCTGGTCCCAATTGTTTGGATTCTCTGCCAAGTAAGCCCTAATCATGCGCATTAGAGTCCCATTGAACTTCTCAGTTAACCCATTGCTTTCAGGATGATAAGCAGTGGTTTCCTTGTGCTTAATTCCACAGATCTGCCATAAGCGTTTCATGAGCTTTGATGTGAACGATGCGCCCAAATCTGTGATTATCTCTGAGGCAAATCCCATCCTGGACATATACCCCACCAAAGCATCGGCCACTGTGTTAGTTTCAATGTTAGTCAGGGGTATGGCTTCAGGATACCTTGTGGCATGGTCCACAATTGTTAGGATGAACCTGTTCCCCCTCTTTGTGGCCTTGGGCAAAGGTCCCACAATATCCACCCCTATGCATTTAAACGGAGTGTCAATCACAGGCAAAGGGCACAACTTTGCTTTGGTCCTATCGCGGTTATTCCCCTGCCTTTGACACACATCGCATTGTTTACAGAACTCCCTGATCTGCTTCCCTATGTCAGGCCAGTAGAAATTCTGTGTGATTCTCTGCTGTGTTTTGTTGACCCCTAAGTGTGCAGCAAACATGTCAGAGCGCCCCCTTTGTAAGATCATGGGGCGATACTTTTCAGGTACCACCAGCTGACTTCTGATCCCATCTCCCCCTTTTGAGATATTCCTCAGGGTTTCTCTATATAAAATCCCCTTTTTCTCCAGAAATCTCACTGGGGTCTCAGGTGTTAGCTGGGCGTCAGTCACCTGTTCAAAACACTTTTGGAGAGTGGCGTCTGCCTTTTGCTCCTGTCCAAATCTGCTGTCTGTGGTTAAGGTTTCCACCACAGCTTCTGAACTTCCCCCACCTGCTTCCGTCTCTGGCTCATCATTACCCCCCTGAACTGTCCCTGTGGTGGCTTGTGAGCGTGTAATCACTAGCACCCGTTTCACATGTTCAGCCAGGTCATTTCCCACGAGCACGGCTGCTGGCAGAGTCGATGAAATCGCTATCCGCCAATCTCCCCTCCAGCCTTGAAAGTTGACAGGTACCTCTGCTACTGGCAGAGAGATTATCTGCCCCTCAATCCCTGCCACCTTCATGCTCTCATTTGGGATTATAAACTCCCTAGGAATAATATCTGGATGGCACAGGGTTACCTGGGAACAAGTGTCCCGCAGCCCCCTATACTGACGGTCAAGTATTCCTACGTCCACCCCGGCTGTCTCAAACAACTGAGAATCTGTTTTTACCAGCAAGCAGCGCTTTACCTCCCCAAGAGGACCATTTTCCTCAGCCTGATCAGCAGAGGTAGCTGTTCCAGACTGAGTAGTCATGGCAACAGGCTCCCTCTGTGACAATGAGCTTTGCTCTTTCTGGACACAGAACACAGCTTTTGGCTTGGTCCCACTAGAATTCTGAGGCACCATTCCTTTTAGCTGCTTTAATTTCTCACACTCTGAGATTAGATGACCCTTTCCCTGACAGAAATAGCATTTTCTGGTATATTTTGATTCTCTCTCATCTTGTTTTGGTTTTCCCTCCAAAATCTGAGGTCTTGGTTTCATGTCTGAGGGCTTCCCTTCACCATGGGCCCCTCCCCCTTGCTGGCTTTTCCCTGGTCCCTGAGAGTACTTGCTGTAGGTTTCTTTGGGTTTACCTACAGATTTCCCCTCACCCAAGGGCTTTCTTATTTGGGAGATAAAATCTGCGATCTCTGCGGCTGCTGCCACAGATTTCGGTTTCCTTTCCCTCACCTGGAATTTCAATTCCCCCTGCAGGACTGAATAGAACTGTTCCAGGGCTATCAAGTCTTTAAGCTGCTCATAGGTCTCTATTCCCTCCTGCGATAGCCATTTCTCAAGCAGCCTCACCAATTGGGCCCCCACTTGGGTAAAAGTCTGTTCTGGCTTCTTGGTAAGGGACCTGAATCTTTGTCTCAGCTGCTCTGCATTTATCCCATGTCTCGCAAACACCAGTTTTTTAAACTCTGCAAAATCTTTCATCAATTCCTCAGGCATCTCGGCATAAACCTCAGCCAGGCTACCACTGATTAAAGACCGCATGATGGTCATCTTCTCAGTTTCCCTCACTGAGAAGTCCACAAACGCTCTTTCCACTAAGGAAAAGAACACCTCAGGACAATCTCCCTTGTGGTACACAGGGAATTTCTTCAGGTCAGCCTTAGACAGTTGGCCTCCCTCAGAATCCCTATTATTATTATTGTTCTGGTTCATCATTTCCAGTTTTCTTAACTCATACGCCATCCTTTCTTTTTCCAGAGCAATTTTCTCTCTCTCCATTCTTTCTTCCCTCTCCATTCTCTCTCTCTCTCGCTCTAATTCAAATGCCATTTTCTCTCTCTCTAATCTTTCCTCCATTTCCCTCACCCTCAGTTCATGCTGTTGGGCTAGGATCAATTTTCTAAGTTCTGGGTTCTGCTCTCCTGTGCTGTCACCTTGCACTGAGCCAAATTCATCCTCAGAACCTTGGTCAATCTGGGGGTCTTTCACTTCACTCATGTCTGCTACTTGGCTTCGAGTCAAGGGCATACCCCCCCTCAGAACAGGCTGCTTTAAAAAGTCAAGCCTCAAAATAAAACGACCACTTTTTTTCCTTTTTGCCTCAGAACCAGCTCTCCCTAGAGATTGCTGCTGTTCTTCAGCACTAAACTTGTAACAGTATCAAGTCAGAGCCTACCCCCCTCTGCTGGGCCTCTCAGCTGGCAAGCTAGCTCGCTGTTGCTACGCAGTTTTGCCTCAGCGTTTTCCCGCCAAAACTAGGCTGCCTCAGAGCACCTTAATCTAAGTCTCCCCAGTTGGCACGTTCTTCTACTAGCGCACCTCCCCGTGAGGTACACCTAGAAGATTACCTACGCGCCTCAGACTGTCCCTGACTAGACCCCCCTTGCTCTGGGCACACCTGCCAAGGCTTTGCTGGACCGCTGGACAACTGGACCAGTCGTATCCCACACGCTGGACACCAATCAATGTGACAAACCCAGACCTACTGGGATCTATCACACAGTTACTAAGCTGCCACCAACCATTCCCTATAATAAGTCACACAGACCAGGGATGGATTTTTAAACAACAAAAGAATAAGGTTTATTTTAAATACAAACAGGGTAAATAAAACAATCAGGTGAATAAAATAAAGTAACGTGGCTTATTCTCACACACACAAGCATACAGTTTGGTTCACCTAGAACCTTTAACTTAAAGCACAGACCCTGAACCCATCAGTTCTGGCTAACCCACAGACACCTGAACTTATCAGGTTGGTACTCTGACACACAGTAGTACCCTGTCAGACACCCAGACTCCCACAACAGCTTCTTCTTCCCCAGCTGCTGCTTCGTCCCAACCCAGTGTCTCACAGTCTGTCTCAGCATCTACTCTTCACCACACAGGCATCACATATTTATACAGTACAGCCCCTCCTCCTGATGTCCCGCCTTCCACTCCCCATAGGATGGAACTTTCCCTCCAAACCCATGACAGACAGGTAACATCAGTGCTGTTATGTAACAAGGGTCACTGCAAGTCGGTTCTGACTTGACAGCACCAAACACACAGGCAGACATTGATAAACAGAGCGAGGTGTCTAAGATGTGATACAAAGGCAACAAGATGCCAGCCTGGCACCAGATTCATTTAGGGGTTGAACAAAGTGGAGCCTTGTGGGAAGTCCCACCCAACCCCAAGACAGTCTTTGGAGTGCCCAAACTTTTCCACAATCCCTCCTTTTTGGGCCCAAAAGATGAATCGTTCCTGGGAGACTCTGGGAGTAATAATTCACATTTAAATATGTTTCAGCCTCCTCCTGCCATTTCACACTAAACAGTCCTATGTTTTGAATCTAGAAGTGTAATTCATCCCACTTCCAGTTTCACACACCAGTAGGGTTGCCAGATACCGCCTAGAGTGGTCTTAACCGACCAGATGGGCGGGATATAAAATAAATAAATAAATAAATAAATAAATAAATAAATAAATAAATAAATAAATAAATAAATACATGGGTACTAAAAGGAGGACATAGAAAGACAAAAAGGAGGACAAAGGAGGACATATTGAATGTTTCATTTGAATCGTTCCAGATTAAACCCATAATCAATACAATTTTATTACAATAGCTGCCAATAAATGGCTCTTAGTGAACCGAGCAAGAAACAGTCATGTTAAAAATTAAAAATAAATTCAATGGAGGCTTTTTTTCAAAATACCAGGGGTGGGCGGGCAGGTAGGGGTGGGGAAAGCCAAGGGGAAGGGGGTCCTTCCACCTCTCCCCCTCCCATTCAAAATTATAACATAAAATATAAAAAAGCCTGACATTTTTGAAGGTTTTTATATTTGCCTGCCTGACGGAGGACATTAGGCTAAAAAGGAGGACATGTCCTCCTTTTGCCTGACATCTGGCAACCCTACACACCGGCAGACTATGAGGCTTCTGGAGGATACCAGGGGACAGAATATAGGCATCAGGCCCACTACAGTAATCCATTAGAATGGCATATTGTTCTTTAACATGCTAGTAGACATTCAGTTGCTGTAGATAATAGAGTTAATTAATAAATGGGGCTAAACCCAAACAAAAACATAAGGTTGCCAAAGTGGTTTTAGACCACAGCGGTATTTCTTAATTTAGTTACTGCGAGATGAGGGTGGATAGTTGTTTCCCAACTGAGGATGAATCAGGATTAAACGTGGAAGCCCCGAAGAAGGGCAATCCAGAAGACTTGGATTCAAGGCTAATGCTTATCCATCGGAACGACTGGGTCTGTTGAACTGAATCTCCTGGGAGGATCAGATCAGATTTAGTTCTGTTGATCAGTTGCTTCAGGTCAGCAGCCCATATATGAATTCACAGCATCTCTGTGAAATAGTTAAGGCTGTTTTTTGGTTCTTAGGTTGAAGGGCGGTTTGTAACTCGAATCATTAGTTCCCATAGGAACTAATGCAAATCCAGTTAATCCGTTCCTACCACTAGGGGCAGAATGTTTGTTTAAAAAAGGCAAGAAACCAGGGAGGGAACAAACAAACACTGTTTAAAAAGAACACTTTTAAAATCACACCAAAACAGGCACGTTTTTAACCAAGCACCTTCTAAATCAAAACAAGCAGCTTTTAAAGCAACCAAGCACGTTTTTACCCAAGCAGGTTTTAATTAAAAACGGGCTCCCTTTTACCCAAACAAAGCACCTTTTAAACTATATTTTACATTTAAAAATGACAATACCAGGCAGTTTCAGGCAGTCCCAGGTCTCTCTTCCCACTCTCTAACCACTTGGACGAGCGAGGAAGTAGACAAGCAGCCTCTTCACTAATTGAAAGTTCAAATTTCCCACTTTCACTGCCTTCCCCACACTTTTTTCTGTTCATAACTCGAATCCAAGTTCGCAAGTCGAGTCCATATTTTCCTATCAGAGCGGTTCGTAAGTCGAAATGTTTGTAACTAGGGCCATTCGTAAGTCAAGGGTTGACTGTACAGTGGTGCCCTGTATAGCGAGATTAATCCATTCCGGATTAATCATCGCTATCCGGAAACATCGTTAAATGAAATGGAAAAACCCATAGGAACGCATTAAACTCCGCTTAATGCGTTCCTATAGGGGGAAAACTCACCGTTGAGCGAAGATTCTCCATCCGGCCGCCATTTTCGCACCCTTGGTAAGCGAGGGCAGGGCGCGAAAATGCTGCGGGCAGCCATTTTAGGCACCCGGCGGCCATTTTGGAACCGCTGATCAGCTGTTTAAAAAAACATCACAATGCGAAGATCGGTAAGCGAAACGCTTACCGATCATCGCAATGCGATGTTTTGGCACTTAAAGCATTGCAATGCGATCGCATTAGCGATCCAAAAAACGGATCGCTATGCGGATTCATCGTTAAACGGTGTGCTCGTTATGCGAGGCACCACTGTACACAGATTCGAGTTAATTTATAGATCTCTGGCCAATGTTTGCACTATTAAAAGGCAGTTTTACATAATTCGGTCTTCATTAGCTTCTTAAAAACAGGGAGTGACTGTGCCTGTTCCAGAGGGAAGAGACCATGACTGTGAAGACTTGATTGTTGGCTTGTTTTGTTTTGTTTTCTTTGACTTCTTTAGGTGTTACCATTCTTAACATCAGAGGACCGCAAGGAGCGTGTGGGATGGGTAGCTATTTTGTGGGACAGACGTTCTGCCTAATATCAAGGTCCTAAGCTGTTAAGGCTTTATAGGTTATGATCAGCACCTTAAATTACGCACGGAACCTATCAGGAAGCCAATGAAGGTGTGCCAAGACCAGGGACATGCGTTTATATCTGCTGTGAGCTGTAATCAGTCTGGCCGCAGCACATCCATCAGTTTTGGACCTCCTGAAGTTTCTGTACTGACTTCACAGGCAGCCCTATATAGAGTGTGTTCCAGTTGCCTATTTTAGAGAAGACCAACACGTGAACGCCGTTGTTGAGCAGTTCTGCTCCAGGTACGGGTGCAGCTGGGCAATCCATCAAGGTTGATAAAAGGCACTCCTGGCCACAGCAGAGATTTGTGCCCGCATGCGCTGGGACCAAGAATACCCCCAAGCTGCGAATGTGATCCTTCAGAGGAAGCGCAAACCCATCGAGGTCAGGTAAATGTTCCTCTAACAGGTATGATGGCCCTCCCAACTGTAGGATCTCCGTCTTATCTGGATTCTGTTTCAGTTTGTTGGCACTGAGCCAGTCCATTAGCAACCCCAGGTAGCGCTCAAGGACCTGCATGGCATCACCTGCGGAAGAAGAGAAGGGGAGGGAGAGAGAGAGAGAGCTCTGAGTCATCTGTGTATTGATGACAATGAACTCCCAATCTCTGTATGACTTTTCCCAGCGGCTTCATGTAGATATTAAAAAGAAATGATCTGACGGGTGAAGATCATTAGAGAAAATAATGCGTAACTTCTCTGGAGAGGTTTCCTGCGAGCCAGACGGCAAAGGAGTAAAGGTTTATTGGGGACAGGAAGATTTTGCACAAGGAGAAAATGATTTAAAAAAAAAACTGAGGCTATTTACTTTGAGAAAGGAGAACAAGGAGAAGACCCAGGAGAGATGCATGAGGGACACGGATTTGCATATGCCTTTGTTGTTGTTCAACCGTTCCCCAGATTCTCCCTGAAAACTCTGAAGGTCTAACCTACTTCAAAACAATGAGCAAACAATGAGTTTATTTCCAGATGGTTGAGCATTGCATTTTAACAGGACAGTGAAAGTTGGCTGCACCACAAATCTCTCAGAATCTCATTATCTGTTTTTTAAAAATAGACATAGGGACCCGTCTCCCATTGAGCTTCTGCTGAGCAGAAAGTCCAGCCAGGTGTAGTAATGTGAGACCATGCTACTTCTGCTGTCGCTTAAGCAGAAATCTTCCTATGGAAATCGCATGGACCCATCTTATGGTGACTTTCTACTCAGCAGATATTCAACAGAATACTGGCCATTGCATGTATTGCTTTCTTCTATTCCTGCATCAAGCAGGGGGGTTGGTCTCGATGGTCTTCTGGGCCCCTTCCAAATCCCCGATTCCATGATTCTACAAGCAGCTCTCTCTCCCCCTCCATCCTCCTTTTCTCCCTCTTTGTCACACACAAATGCACCAACACGTACACTTTGTGAGTAAGCAGCAACGTTCAGCTATGAAGTCCGGTATACCGCCAGGAATAAAGCTCTAGGAAATGAGCATTCCATGAGATTGATTCTGTTGCTGAGATGATTTCATCCCCACGGATGTTGCAGCCATAGAAATCTTGTTGGCTGTTTTAAAATACATCTATGTTATCATATACTTCTGCAGATCTGGGGGCTTTTTTGAAAACTGTGCCTGGAATCATAGTTTCTGATTTACATTGCACAACTTTGTAATCCTGGCAGCCTTAATAATAAGTTGTTGTTCTTGTGCATTCTTAGCTATGTAAGTCAACTTAGGTAAAGGTAAAGGTTCCCCTTGACAAATGTCCAGCCGTGCCCGACTCTAGGGGGCAGTGCTCATCCCCGTTTCCAAGCCGTAGAGCCAGTGTTTGTCTGTAGACAGTTTCCGTGGTCACGTGGCCAGCACGACTAGACCCAAAACACAATTACCATCCCACCATGGTGGTGCCTATTTATCTATTCACATTTGCATGCTTTCGAACTGCTAGGTTGCCAGGAGCTGGGACAAGCGACGGGAGCTCACTCTGTCATGTGGATTTGATCTTATGACTGCTGGTCTTCCGACCTTGCAGCACAGAGGCTTCTGCAGTTTAACCCACAGTGCCACCCCTGTCCCTTTTGTATGTCAACCTAGTTACCAATATTCAGTGACCTTTTCTGCCTTCTGCCCCTTTCTGTTGCCTGGGTCTGCAATTAGTAATGCACTGTTTTGATTAATCAGTGAGTGACTTTACAATAGGACAGAAAAGAAAAATTCATTTCTAAGGTAAATAGCATTGTCTTTTTTCATTTTACAGAGGATTTCTTCTCTTTCTCCACTTCTCATTGTGATGCATAAATGCTGGATTTAACCTAAAGAATCTGTGGAGATGTTGGTCAGCCTTGTGGATGACTTGTGGCTCTTTGCTCCACCCCCATGGCCCCCAGAAATAACCAATATTTAGTTTACATGTGTTTTTAATATGAAATTACATTATACAGCCTCAGATTGTTGAGACATGGGGCCGGGAATCGTCTCCTCTGACTCACGGTGGTTCTCCAGAAACAGTGGCAAGATTCTCCAGGCCAGCCTAGAGATGTCAAGTTTAATCTTTGCCACCTTCTGAATGAGTGGAGATGCCACAGTCAGTCCTTGGTGCCTTCTCGATGAGAGGCATGTGCTCTACCCTGGAAGTGCCAACCGCCTCAGTTTTTTGTTTCCCTGGATTCCCCTCGAATTTTATGCTGATCTGTTCTCTTCTTCCCTTGGCCAAAGCAGAAGCTGTGAGGTAAACACTAAGTCTTTTGTTTATCTTAATTATAGCTTGGAAGCAGAGCCCAAAATAGACATTCTTAAGTCTTCAGGGAAGGATGTCTTGTTCCGTGTGCTTCTCTCTTCCCTTCTCTGCCTCTGACACGGTTTAGCTTGCAAGCTCTTCTAGCCATGGATTACGGTCTGAATAGGGAGACGAGATCATAATGCATTAGGTTGCAGTTCTTCCCCCCCCCAGTCCCCACCAGCTGAGATGATGGGCCACCAGTGCAAGGATTTCTTTGGGGGGGGGCAGGGAGATTTATCTTACCCTGGGAAAACATTGCTGCAGCAATGATATGTGAATAAACAGGCAAAATTTTGAGAGCTTCCATGAAGTAGTATTGATAACACTGCCTGTGTAGACTGATACATCCCAAATCATATAGTTATAAGAAGAACATGGAACCTACTCATCTGTTCTTGAGTACAATGGCAACAATCCCTGATCCTTGGCTCTGGTGGCTGGGGTTGATGGGAACTGGAGTGCCCCCAAGATTTCTGATTTCCCTCCCCTGTGTTACAACATAGAAGGAGCTCTTTTGAATGAGACTGAAGGACTATCCTCTTATCTTTCTTTTTGACAGTAGCCAGCCATATACCTCTGGGGAGTCCAAAGCCTAACAAATAGGCAAAGACCCATCCTCAGCAAGGGGTATTCAGTGGCATACTGTTTTAAAACATGGAGGTTCTGCTTAATCACCATAGCTACTAGCCAATCTCTGGGAATGTGCCTAATCCTTTTTTTTAAAAAGTCACCTAAGATTGTGAGCAACAGCATTTCCCATGTGTGATAAATTCTGTTCTATTTATTAATTGTGCATTGTATGAAGAAGTACTTAATTTTGTTTATCCATAATTTATCACCGGTAGAGTTCAATGTGTCACTTGGATATTCTAAGGGCGGCCACTGGTGCATCACTGAAAAGGAGGACATGAAGAGACAAAAAAACTGCATTTAATTTACATTGAATTTTAACATTGCCAGCACAAAAGTCACATCCAGTTGTGCTTCTGGAGTGGAAGGGTTGACTGGCAGAAAATCTCGTTTCCACCAATGCCATGTCCTAGATCAGATGTGCACCAGTTGCTTCATCACACAAAGAATTTATGGTTGACACTAGAGATGGGCACAAACCACCAGTTCGGCAGTTCCTGCCAGTTCATTTGTTGGCTGAAAGGCATCTGGCACTTTCCAGCCCTGCCTCCTCTGGTGGGCCCTTACTCAGAGACAGTGGCTGGCTTCCTGACCCCTCCTTCTCTGGGCTGCCTCTGAATGGGTGCCCACCAGAGGAGGCAGGCCAGGGAACTGCTGAAAACTTGTTCATCTGAGAAATGAACTAGAATGAACCGTCACATTGTTCATGCCCATCTCTAGTTGGCACAAGTTAGTGAAGTTGCTCCTGTTGTTAACAACACCAATGGAAGCTGTCAGGACAGTCTACAGGATCCCCTTTTGTGCTTATGACCATCCTGACTTCAACAAAAGTGGAAGTCAGGATGTCCCCATTATTATGCTTACCCAAATATTTTTCTGGCCACAATTTATAACAGTAAGGGAAATGGGAGAATGTTCAACTTTGTGGAGAGATGAAGGGGAAAGAACACTCTCTACTAAGCTGACTCTGAACAAAGTCATTTATGCTTGTATTTCAAACAGCAATTGCACTATTTTGTCATCAAATGATTGTCTTTCAATTAAAACATATAATGCCACTTCAGCTTTTTTGTCCAGTTTTCGGAAGTATTCCCAACAACCGACTCCACACACAGTAAGGCAGGTTTTATACAGTTTACAGTAACCTTAACAATAACAACATCAAAACTGTGTATATAAAAATGATTGACGAAAAACCTCCACAATTTTTTTTTGGTAGCTTGATTGTAGTAGGAACTAGGACGTTTCTGCTTTATCAAGATGTCCAATATAGAGCACAGTAACTTCAAGTTGCAACCACTATGTCATTCCAAGTAAAGAGAGAGAGAACAACAGAAGGTACATTTTAAAAATTCTTGATAACAGTGTTAGAATATTCTGCAATGATGCATTACCCCATAAACAAATGATTCAATTCTTAAAAAAAAAACCACACACACACACAACCCTCTAGTTTATGAATGTGGGATATAGTGCTTCTGTACCCATGATTCAGAAAGCCAGGAAATGGCCCAACATTGCTGCACAGTATTGTTCCTGTGTTGCCAGCTGGAAAAAGGATGCCAAGCTTTACACAGCAAAGGGCAGCCTGAGTGTTGACAACACCAATGACAGCTGTCAGGACAGTCTACAGGATCCCCTTTTGTGCTTATGACCATTCAAAAGCGGACCCCCTGCAAGGGAAAATCCCAGAAACTGACTCCTTTTTTTTCATCAGTTAACCACTTCTCACGCAAACACAAAGCAATTGTCAGGGCTGTTTTTCAGCAAGCGTGAATGATGAATCAGGATGCAGATGACATCATCGTATCAGCAGAAAGCAGGACTTACTTGAAATGATTTCTGATTAAAGTGAAAGAAGAAACTGCTAAAGCAGGACTTTGTGAGAGCCTCATGGTGCAGTGGTTAAACTGTTGTCCAGCAGCCAAAAGTGTCCTCACAACCTGGGGTTCAATCTCAGGTAGCCGGTTCAAAGTTCATTCAGCCTTCCATCCTTCCAAGGTCGGTACATTGAGTACCCAGCTCTCGGGGGGGGGGGGGATGTGTAGCCAGCATAATTAACTTGTAAACCACCCAGAGTGCTTTAAGTGCTATGGGACAGTTTATAAGCAGCACACTTTGAAGTAAACATTGAGAAGATACAAAACCTAATGAGAGAATCAATGTAGAAGTTAAAATAGACAATGAAGGGATTAAAATATTTAGAGATTTTGTGTTCCTTTCTTCAACCATCAATCCAAATGGGGACTGCAGCCAAGAAATCTGAAGAAGGCTGGGACTTGGAAAAACAGCAGTGAAAGATTTTGAAAATATGATCAAGTATAAGGATGTGTTGCTGGAGACCAAGACCGATATCATTTACACTCTTGTATTCCTGATCACTATGTATGGGACTTAAAGCTGAACAGTAAAGAAAGCTGACATGAAAAACATTGATTAATTTGAAATCTAGTGTTAAAGAAGAGCTTTGCAGATTCCCTGGACTGCCAGAATGAGAAACATTTAGATCCTAAATCAAATCAAGCCTGAACTGTGGAAGCAAAAATGACGACACTGAGGTTATCTTATTTTGAGCCCATTGTGCGAAAGCAGGATTCTCTGGAAAGGTTGAAGGTAGCAGGACAAAAGGAAGAACAAAAACAAAAAGGGTTGACTTCTTAAAGGAAGCCACAGGCTTTAGTCTGCAAGAGCTGAACAGGGCTGTTGAGGGGAGAATGTTCTGGAAATCTCTCCATAAGGTCACCCTAAGTAAGAACAACAACAGGATGGTGTGAGCACAACTGTATCAGAAATAAGGAAGGATGGGGGGGGGGAGGAATAAAGAAATTCCCCTGCTCTGGGAAACAATTGTACGGCGCCAACCCAACAGGGGTGGATATAAATAAAATCTGTACTTTGAGGGAGAGGTCTCCCACATCCAAACTATTAATTGCAACACACATTTTAGAAAAAAAATGAAGAAAGCTTGTTAAAATGCAGTGGTTGTCCTGTGCTCTGCCAAGGACCTCTTGCCCTGCTTTCTTTGCAGTTTTCTTTTTAAAATAACATACATATTTTTTAGGATGCCAGCAAAGCTCTTGCACCGCATCAAGTAAATAATCCCTTTAAAATATTCAGCACTTCAGCTTCTTATTGATGTGCCTTAGGCGGCAATTTCTGTGGCCCTTCTGCATATAACCCAGCCTAGAAGATCATAAAACACACAGAAGCCTTCATTTCTGTGGCTGCTCAGCTCTTAACCATTGCCCTGCACAGGGGAGTGTAGATCAAAGCAGATGTTCAGCTGAGACAACCTGTTGAAGTAGGGGCTGTCTTTGGAGAAGCAAAGTTTAATGGTGCCACAGTGTGGGTAGAGTAGATGTTGTTTATTATGTATCCTGAAGAAGAATTTCTCTTCTGTAAGAGTTATTGAATTGGATGAATCCCAAACTGGAACTGAGATTGCCAGAAGAAATATCAACAACCTCAGATATACAGATGATACCACTCAGATGGCAGAAAGTGAGGAGGAACTAAAGAACCTCTTAATGAGGGTGAAAGAGGAGAGCGCAAAAAATGGTCTGAAGCTCAACATCAAAACAACTAAGATCATGGCCACTGGCCCCATCACCACCTGGCAAATAGAAGGGGAAGATATGGAGGCACTGACATTGGGCTCCATGATCACTGCAGATGGTGACAGCAGCCATGAAATTAAAAGACCCCTGCTTCTTGGGAGGAAAGTGATGACAAACCTAGACAGCATCTTAAAAAGCAGATACATCACCTTGCCGACAAAGGTCCGCATAGTCAAAGCTATGGTTTTTCCAGTAGTGATGTATGGAAGTGAGAGCTGGACCATAAAGAAGGCTGACCACTGAAGAATTGATGCTTTTGCATTGTGATGCTGGGGCAGACTCTTGAGTGTCCCCTGACTGCAAGGAGAACACACCTATCCATTCTAAAGGAAATCAACCCCGAGTGCTCCCTGGAAGGACAGATCCTGAAGCTGAGGCTCCAATCCTTTGGCCATCTCATGAGAAGAGAAGACTCCCTGGAGAAGACCCTGATGTTGGGAAAGTGTGAAGGCAAGAGGAGAAGGGGATGACAGAGGATGAGATGGTTGGACAATGTCATTGAAGCGACCAACATGAATTTGACCCAACTCCGGAAGGCCGTGGAAGACAGGAGGGCCTGGCATGCTCTGGTCCATGGGGTTACAAAGAGTCAGACACAACTTAATGACTAAACTACAACAACAATGGGTTATTGGACTGTAGAACACCCTTCTTTGAAAGAACAGAGCAGGGCAGGTGCTGGAGAAAAATGTTGGAGACATTGAGTTTTTTAAAAAGTCTCTAGTGCCACATTGGCACATTAGAGGAGCCGCAGATCTGAGGCAAACACCCTCACCATATTTCTCCCCCCAACTCAGCCTGTTTTGATACAATACTGCTACTTAGCTCCATGGAAGAATAGAGGTGAGTAATAAGGCAAGGGCTTTTAAAACCCACCGGGGAATGGGATGCAAGACATGGTTCAGAGGTTCAGTTTAGGACTTGGGAGACAGGAACTCAAGTCCCACTCAGCCGTGCAGTTCAATGGGTGGCCTTGGGCCAGTCAAAGCCTCACATCCTGACCTACATTGCAAGGTTCACCTGTCAGTGGAGTGGAAAGGAAGGGAGACAGGTATGCTCTTCAGAGCCTTTTCAAGGAAAGGTGGCATATATGTGTATTAAACAAATAAAAGGAAATGGGGAAATGTTTCATTTTTTTAAAAAAAATTGGGCTGGTAAAGAACAGCTTTGGGCAACTATCTGGCAGATCTGCTTTGATTTATATTCCTGCCTTGAGCAGGGAATTGGACTCAATGGCCTCAGAGGCCCCTTCAAACTCCATGATTCTATGAGCTTGAGCCAACCCCCTTTTCCATTTTGTGATTTTTTTCCCCTTATTTCTTTCTTTTTCCTAGTCTCAACCACTAGATGATAGTTTCCCATCCAAAACTTCTCTGCATCAGGTTTGGCAGCCGGCTGACTTTCGGCTCACGTGCCCCCAGAGAGGGTTCTGTGTGCCATAGGTTATACCATCGCTGGCCTAGTCCCATGAACCAGGGTTTTAAGCCATGTATGAAGTTTCAGGCATTGGAAAGTTACCCTCTCGCTTTCTGGTTGGCGGAAGCAGTTTCTCCTACTGGAAATGTACCATCGGACATTGACCTCTGCCAGGTCTCTCTTCTTCCTCCCCCACCCCCCTGAGTTTAAAGGTATAAATCTTTGATTTCATAGCCTTGTAAGGTAAAGGTAAAAGTTCCCCTTGACAATTTGTCCAGTCGTTTCCGACTCTCGCGGGCGGTGCTCATCTCCGTTTCCAAGCCATAAAGCTAGCATTTGTCCAAAGACAATCTTCAGTGATCACGTGGCCAGCACAACTAGACATGGAACGCCGTTATCTTCCCATCGTGGGAGTAATTATTTATCAACTTGCATTTTGTGTTTTGCATGCTTTCGAACCGCTAGGTTGGCAGGAGCTGGGACAAGCGACGGGAGCTCACTCCATTGTGTGGATTCGATCTTAACGACTGCAGGTCTTCTGACCTTGCAGCACGGAGGCTTCTGCGGTTTAACCCGCAGTGCCACCATGTCCCTCATAGCCTTGTACATGAGGACAAAGATCCATAAAATTATTCTCAGAGTAGAAAGATGGCTAAGTATTTTGTAGGACTCCCAAAGAACACGAGAGACCAAGGGTAGGAGCAATTCTTTGGCCAAATGAAGCAAATTTGTGGAGATACTGCAAAAAGTGCCTTAATGCAGATGGGACAAATCACGCAAAATTACTCTGGCTGTTGATTTACTGCACAAACCTTTTAGGATTCGAAACAGGGAACTGGGGAGGTATCCTATTTATCTTAACAGTCAACCTGTTAGTCGATGATTGCTTTTCTCTGTTTTACTTTTCAAAGTGAAGGGACACCAAATTTATGTATTATTATTGTTATTGTTGTTGCTGTTGTTGTCGTTGTCATTGTCGTTCTTGTCGTTCTTGTCGTTGTTATTGTTATTGTGATTGTTGTCGTTGTTGTTGTCATTGTTGTTGCCCTATGGGTGTCTACACATGGTGTGTATTGAACAGGAAGGCCCCACTTTGAAGAATGCACCCACTGAGGCATTAGAAAGGATGTCAGGAGAGAAGCGAAGGCTGGCAGAATTAATTTTATTTTGGATAGATTAATTCCTGTAACAGGTTTCACTCCAGTGAGTCATGATGGGAGCCTAGCACTTAGCAGAAGAGTTTCTCCTGCCAAAGCTCCGAAGAAAGCAAAGATGCGTAAAGTTCAGAAATGTGAAAGGAAGGAGGTCAGAGTGGCTGTCGCGTTTGCTCCTCCTCACATAAAGGAAGCAGCTTTTCCCACCAACCTCCCCGTTCTCCCTCTGTGCTGACAATATGTTTGTCCCTCTCCCCCACCTTCCTGCAAGCGAATATGCATCATCAGTTCTGCACACAATACTCTGATTGCATGAAGATAATGTGTCTTTTGATAAAGCATTTATTAAAGGCCAAAGGAGGAAGGCAGAAAAGGTTACGTGCATCGGCTGCTCCACTGCCACGGAGGTCTGTAGCTTCAGGCCAGTTACGTCCTGCATGGATGTAAGTTTTTGGAGGTGAGGGAAATCCCCAGGGCTTGAAAGGAATCAAACAGCCACAGTTACGTTCCTGGTGGTGCTGGCTTTTCCCAGATAGTTTTCCCAAGTGTTTCATAAACACAGGATGTTCAGGTTGTAGCTGACAGAACCCTTCCCTTTTTGTCAGATTCCAAAGGATCTCCTGTATGGAGAATTAGTGCAGGGAAATCGCCCCAGAGGGAGACCACAGCTGCGATACAAGGACATCTGCAAGCAGGATCTGAAGGCCTTAGGAATGGGCCTCAACAGATGGGAAACCTTGACCTCTGAGCGTTCAGCCTGGAGGCAAGCATTGCATCACGGCCTCTCCCATTTTGAAGAGACCCTTGTCCAGCAGGCTGAGGCAAAGAGGCAGTCACGAAAACAGCAAAATCAGGGAGCTAAACGGGGTACAGATTGTATTTGTCCTAAGTGTGGAAGGGATTGTCACTCTTGAATTAGCCTTCTTAGCCACACTAGACGCTGTTCCAAGTCCTCCATGCAGAGCACAATACCATAGTCTCTTGAGACTGAAGGATGCCTATGATGACTTTAACAAGTACATGTTATGTCAGGTCCTTTTTTTTCTCCAGCACCCATCGTCGTTTAAAAAAAAACTGATTTAATTTTATTTTTCTTGATGCATTGCCAAAGTTGAAGGAAGGTGACAGCATGAAGCAAGCTTTGACGTCAAGGAGGGACAGGGGTCTGGGAAGCTGGTTGGCAAAGAATAAAACATGTTTCTGTTTTACTCACAAATCTTCGTATATGACAGAATAACAAACAAAACATATTTGCTTGTTACAGATTGTATTTGTCCTAAGTATGGAAGGGATTGTCACTCTTGAATTGGCCTTCTCAGCCACACTAGACACTGTTCCAAGTCCTCCATGCAGAGCACGATACCATAGTCTCTTGAGACTGAAGGATGCCTCTGATGCTTATGATGACTTTAACAAGTACATGTTATGTCAGGTCCTTTTTTTTTCTCCAGCACCCATCGTTGTTTAAAAAAAAACTGATTTAATTTTATTTTTCTTGATGCATTGCCAAAGTTGAAGGAAGGTGATAGCAGGAAGCAACCTTTGACGTCAAGGAGGGACAGGGGTCTGGGAAGCCGGTTGGCAACTTGCAGCTGAATTCTGGAAGTACAGAAGAGGGAGGACTAGAGTGGCCTTCCGTGTGGTTCTCTGCAGTCCTCCTCTATCGCCTGACGTTCCAAGATAGTAACCTCAAGGGCTGGCCCTATGGCCCCTGTTTCCATCCAACAGGAGCATAGTAAATGAAACGATCCTCACTTGGTTTTGTTTTCACCTGTCTTTTCCTCACACCTGAAAGTGAGAAACAGTTCTTTTCCATCCCCTCCTTACTTGCAAGGCAACATCAGCCCAGCATTAATGGAAGTTTATTGGCAGAGTGTGGAAACTGCAGGATTTAAAAAATCCAACTACATGATAGAGAAAAGGAAAAAAAAATCCAGACAGAGACCTAGAGAGCAGATTATTATAATTACAAGTCTCCCTCAGATGTACCACCCATTATTGTTTGATTAATTTTACCTCTATTAACAACATAGTTTCAATAGATTCACTCAGAGACTCCAGTGTTGAGAAAGAATAAAACATGCTTCTGTTTTACTCACAAATCTTCGTATATGACAGAACAACAAACAAAACATATTTGCTTGTTACATAGTTTGAGATCTTAACTGGTTGACATCATTGTTGTGATTAATGGACTGGTTATATAAACACTTCACTCAGACGCTTTACTGCTGACTCCGTAACTGTCAAACTCTAATGCACACAGAACACTAACATTGCTAACTGACACACAACCCTGACTGAGTAAAATGGCAGGGAAAGGAATCAGAAATAAAGAGTGAAAAATTGGTTGCTGCTAAGTGATTGACATTCACCCCAAAGCCTCTCCCATCCAAACTTCCTGAAGTCATAATATTCAGGTGCTATAATTCCACCAGTTCTCACCTTCATGAGAATGACTTCTGTTAGTTCTGTAAATTATCCAAATCCTGCAGAAGTGTGACAGCTGCTACCTCGGTGCATGGACTTTTAAAAACTGGGATCTGTTGGATGAGTTGTTTAGGATGACTTCAGCCTGTCTTTCTCTGAACACTCCATGTGATTTTTGCTTAAAAACAAGAAAAGATACTAGTTTTGCACAGCACTGTTTTCATGCAGTCAGTAGAACTTTGGCAGGGAGAAAAACTCTCTCTCTCTCTTTTTTTCTTGCAGCAGAGGTGAGACATCTCCTGGGGTTCAGGGTTTGTCATGGGATTTCTCAACAGTGCGTCTCAGCGTATTGAGACAGACTGTCAGGGTGATATCCAGGTAGGGCTGGGGAAATTCCTCACTACCCTATATGGAGCCAAAAGCTGAGACATGGTGTTCTAGCCTGAGCCTCCAACAACTTATAGATAAGTATGATAATAGAGAACCAAACATTGGGTGTACATTATCTCCAAATCCTTATATTGACCCTCCAGGGTTGGTCAACTTTAAAGTCTCTATTTTGCAAATGAAAAAGGCAGGTGGAGCTGAAAGACAGAGATATGTCGATCCTACATCCTAGGAGGACGTATCGGTTCACAGTTCAAAAATAAAGCTATAAGGCTATAAGCCATCACAAGGTTTTGGCATCCATCACCTGCCCACAGCCTGCAGATGGCAGTTATCACCACCTTGTTGAGTCAAGTGTTGTCCGTGCAAACAATTTCCATTTTGAATGCAATATTCCATTCGATTCACATTTCTGTGCCAGGTCAACAGAACAGTCTTCTGCAGTTTTTTTCTACTTTTGCCAGCTACCAAGGCCCTTTGCAATATATATTACTGAAATATATATTGAATGTGCCCATTATGCATCTATTCATAAAGTATGTATGTTTGCCCCAACCATTAATACTGAGAATTGCTCGTCTGTAGCCATTAGCGTGTTTCATGTTCTGCTCATTGCTGGAGCGTCGAAACATGTTGCTCTCGGATATACTTTAAGGCAGTGGTCCCCAACCTTGGGCCTCCAGATGTTCTTGAACTAAAACTTCCAGAAACCTTCACCATCACCTCTGCTGGCCAGGATTTCTGGGAGTTGAAGTCCATCTGGAGGCCCAAGGTTGGGGACCTGTGTGTCTGATTTTAGCGTTTTAAGAAAAAGCCATTTTACTCATTCATGGTGAGTTACATTAGGACTGTCAAGCTAAAATGGTCTCGTAGTAAAAGATTATTTGTGCCTTTTTTGTTTAAAAACAACAAGAACAACACTTGATGAATTCAAAGTGAGCATCTTCCAGGCTTACTGGGGAATAGCAAAGTTGGCCTACAGTTGAATTCCAAAAGCATAGTTACTTTGTTTGGATTACAAATCCCAAAATGCTCCCGCCGGCATCACATTGTCCGTACTATGTGGGTCGGTGGTTCCCAAACGTTTTGTCTTCACAACTCCCTTCGTTTTCTGACCACTGGCCATGGCTCCCCTAGCTCAGAAGAGCCATCAGGCAATATCTGCCACCAGGAGCAGGATCTTGACCATCAACATCCCCCCCAAACCATCTAATCTCTCCCCAAAACCATCCTCCCAGGTCCTGATACGGGAAACTCCTGAGGCTACCCAGCAAGCACTTCCACCAGGGACCATAGAGATGGGGAGGCAGGAACACAACCTCCACTTCCTTATCCTTTTAGACATAAAGCTATGAGAGCACTGGAGAAGCCATTCATGAGCAGCTCCTCTAGATTCTTCTAGAGGAAGGATCCTTTCCTAGCTCTCTCTTCCATCCCTTTTACTGTGGGATCCCTGCCCGGGTTTCACTGTGTCCTCCAGAGCCATGGCGTACAATTTGGGAACCCCTGACCTGGGGAATTCGGGGCAGTTTTAATCCAACAATGTTTCCAAGCCTTGACTGGAGTTGGCAGTCAAAGACATGTCGGTTGTGGTGGTGTTAAGTGATTAATTTCTAAACCACGTTCCAGAGGTGCCTCCAGCACATCCATTCATTGGGAAGTCATCCATCCTTGAACAGGGATGGATGACTCCATGTTTTGACATTTCCCACATTCAGATTTTGTACTTGCCCTCTTGTAGCTCTTAAAGATGAAGGAGAAGTGTTGTTCTCACAGAACATACATTCCCTCCTATATGTTGTTGTTGTTTAGTCATTTAGTTGTGTCCAACTCTTTGTGAACCCATGGACCAGAGCACACCAGGTCCTCCTGTCCTCCACTGCCTCCCGGAGTTGGGTCAAATTCATGTTGGTCGCTTTGGTGACCCTCTCCAACCATCTCATCCTCTGTCGTCCCCTTCTCCTCCTTCACACTTTCCCAACATCAGAGTCTTTTCCAGGGAGTCTTCTCTTCTCATGAGATGGCTAAAGGATTGGAGCCTCAGCTTCAGGATCTGATCTTCCAGTGAGCACTCAGGGTTGATTTCCTTTAGAATGGATAGGTTTGTTCTCCTAGAATGGATAGGTTTGTTCTCCTTGCAGTCCAGGAGACTCTCAAGAGCCTCCTCCAGTACCACCCCTATATGTATATCCTTTTATTTATATATATTTCATTTTCAGAAGTAAAATAAATACGACTCTTGTAAGTGAACCACGGAGGGGGCGGGGGACGATCAGCTTTGCTAGAAGCATTACAGCATGGTTTGTTAAGTGACAAAGACATTTGGATATTTAGTGAGAAATGCCCAATTTACAGTAGATCAGTAAGCAGCTTTGTGCCACTGAAGAAAGATGTACAAAAACAGTTGTACAGTTACAGATGAACACAGAGGAGACTGCCTGTTGATGTGATTTTATTTTATTTTTTAAAAGTTGATGCTAGGTTGTTTTTGTTCCACAAGCTGTGTGTGTGTCGTTCTCCTCATTTTCCCTCCCAGCAGTCCTGAATGGTAGGAAGAGATCATTCCAGAATCAAATGAAAGGGGAAAAAAAATAAAGCTTTGTGGTTCTTGTACAACATTTTGCATGCCCCGGTGCCACAGCATCAGCATGTTCCAGGGACTGCTAGAAAATATTTATGCCCGAGGGCAGGAAGTAGGTACATGAAAGGAGGCCTGCCTTCTCACTGCCTTTCATTTGGTTTAATCTAGTTATGCCACGTTTTGCTGAACAAGTCGAAGTGGCCATTGAAGCTCTGAGTGCGAACATCCCGCAGCCATTTGAAGAGAACGAGTTCATAGACGCCTCCCGCTTGGTTTATGATGGAGTTCGTGACATCCGGAAAGCTGTTCTGATGATAAGGGTACGTCAAGGGATCTGGGGAAACGGAGAAAAATTCAGCCTGGAGGGGAAAAAGCTGATGGAAAGCAGGAAGGGAACTGCTGCCTGGCATTTGCATTGTTTTGTCACGGACGAGATTTCCTCCACTCCAGAACTGATCACATTTTGGGTGGTGGTGGGGGGAAATCTATTTTTAAAAATAGGTTTGATCCTTCCTTTGGGGCGTGCTTGGTTTTTCCACCAACCTTGTGAAATAGATTAACATGAAATAGAAAGGGCGCTGAGCCTTAAACCAGGTGTCTCCTCAGCTGGCGCTCCGATCTATGAATCATGTGGGAACATAAAAAGCTTGCTTTTCCTGAGTCAGAAGATTACTCTACGGACAAATACACGCCCCCCGTACTGCCAATATTCATTCAAAGTGGATCTCTGGAGTCACAGTCAAGAGTCTTAACTATTACTAACTAGAGATGCCATGTTGAACTTGATAGTTTCTTTCCCCCATGCAAAGCAGAAGATTGGAAATGTTCCATTTCTGGGTTAGTATACTCAGAATCCCTTAACCAGTGTATCTGGGCATGAGTTTCCTCAGAATTGAGTCCTTCTGCTCCCCCAAGTGGCTTTCTGACATCCAGACTAGTATTTGAAACCATCACCTTTTCAGCACCTCTCAGAATCCTCCTGCCAATGCAGTCCTATTGGTGAGTGGATTCTGGGAGCTGTAGTCCAAAAAGGAACTCTTCTGCTGTCCCAAACCCAGCATCCTACCAGACCTAGCACCCATCTCCTTCATTGTGGCTCTCAAAAATTGCCTAAAATGGAGCTTGCATGAACATGCACGTGGGTGGGCAATGTCAGTGACAGGTTTTGCTCAACCTCTGTGCAACTGGAGGTGCTGAATTCGAGTGTTAAAAGGACCCAAAGAGGTGTGGGGTGGAGAATGCCACTGAGATAGATTCCATCACCATCACCACCCGCAAGTGATGGGTGTTCCTGGCATGTGTGTTAAAGATGGGATGGGACTGAATGTTCACATCTATGCTGGTTTACGCAACAGTGTGAACTAATATTCGTGTGATATGCCCCCCTTTCCCTCCATAAGCTTGAGGCATTCTTGTAGGTCTTTCCCCCTCCAACTTTATCCCTATGGGGCCAATTAGACTGAAAGACTGCATTGAGCCAAAAGTTACTCAGTGCGTTTCCTGGCTGAGTAAAGACTTAAACCCAGATCTCTCAAGTTCTAGACTAACCACTGTACCTCACCATTCCTACCTTTCCTAAATGGATGAAACAATTTAGTGGAATAAAATCCCATCACGTAGGCTGTGTCACAGGGGAAAATGCATCCCAAGACTGCATCCTTCCAAATCTCAAAATATTTTTTTCTTTGCAACCCCCATCCCCCAGGATATACTTGGAATATTTACATGACACGTTATATCCCTTAGATTCAGGAACTAAATTAATATGGTCCCTGTCAGGTGCCAGGATTAGAGATGGGCACAAACCACAAAGACTCACGAACCATCCAAACTTAAAAACCAAAACCAATTTTTTTAAGTTCACTCCTTTTTAAGCGGAAACAACCCCCCATCCCCTTCCCACTGCCCTCCCCAATAGCTTTCCTTCTGGGAAGGATCATAAAAGACAAGGTAGGGAGGTGATGAGGGCAGTGAGGGGGTGGAGAAACCAGGAAGTTTTTGAAAATGCCAAAAAAAAAAAAAAGTTGTGGTTCAGATGAGTTCAGGTTCTCCAGTTTGGACAAACCCAAACCAATCTCAATCAATGAACCAGCAATTTTTCACAAACTGCCTGGTTTGTGTTTTTTTTATTATTATTATTCGTGGCCATCTCTAGCCAAGATTATTCCAGCAGTATTTCTTCCCTCGTCTGTGGTCTTTCCTGTGGTGCCCCTTTAATCACCGGCAAGGGACTGGGCCAGAATACTTAGACCTTCTTTCATAAATCTTGCGAATTGAGGGAGGCTCACCCCAATATTTTCCGGAGGTACTTCCCCCTCCTTAATCATAGTCCCCTTGACATTTAGTCCAGTCGTGTCCGACTCTAGGGCGCGGTGCTCATCCCCATTTCCAAGCCATAGAGCCAGTGTTTGTCCGAAGACAATCTTTCCGTGATCACATGGCCAGTGCGACTAGGCACGGAACACCGTGACCTTCCCACCGTGGTGGTACCTATTTATCTACTCACATTTTTACATGCTTTCGAGCGGCTAGGTTGGCAGGAGCTGGGAAAAGCGACGGGAGCTCACTCCATCGCATGGATTCGATCTTACGACTTCTGGTCTTCCGACCTTGCAGCACAGAGGCTTCTGCGGTTTAACCTGCAGCGCCACCACATCCCTAGTTAATCATAGTCCACCAGTGCTTAATTCCCTTGTATGTAATGGTAACAGCAAAGTGGATACAATCCGTTTCCAGATCCATCATCTGAATCACAACAGGGTTGGAAGGCAGCTCTGGAAAGTGTTTACCTCTGATCTGCAATTCAGTCCTGATCAACTCTGAAAACGAACAGTAGGCAGACATCCCCCCCCCTTTGCACACACCCCTCTTGTGCAGAAAAATAGCACATTACCCACAGCATCCAGCTATCTCGCTTTTACCATAGTTCAATTGTGTAATGAAGATTAGAACTGTTTGTGCCTCATTAATGTACGTATTGAGCTCAGGGTAAGAGATAGGTGTTCTTAATATCTAAATGAATAAATAAATTAACTTGCTGCTCCAGTGAATCTCCAAAGGGGTAGTTCTCAATGTTTATTCAGGTAGGGAAATTGTCATTTCAACGTTGAGTAACCAGTTGATTTGATTTTATCAGCCGTTTTCTTTCTTCTCCCTCCCCACTTAATAAACTAAACAGCATAATAATTGGGAGGGAAGGTTTTGTGAGTTTGTTTTCATCAGCCTGCCTTCAACCAGCTTATTTAAGAGCCCATATTCGTGTCACTCCACTGGAAGGTTTGTCTCCTCTCACAGGAAATATGGCGATGTTTCTGTTGATATTTCTGAAACCTATAGACTGACATTGAGGGGATCCGGGCCCATTAGCTCAGTGTGTACTGAAGGCACTAAATTGGAGCTTAAATTTCCTTTTTAGAACATAATTTCAGAACTGTTTGTTCAGGCACAGTAAGTCTCCTGTTTTGCTCTTTAAATCTTTTCTGAAAAGCCTGAGCGCTAAAATGACTCGTAATCACATCAGATTTTCTGTCAGAGCCATTCATCCCCCCCCTCCAGTAATTGTTCGGAGTACACATCATGGAACAAAGAAATTAGCAGGGATATTTGTTTTACAGCACGTAGGAAAGGAAGCCTATTCTTCAAACTACACACAAAAAGGGGTCTCCTTTCACCTCACTCTGGTAATCGAAAGGGAAGAAGCATCATCTCTGTCGAGCTGCATTTTGCCACCTACGTGGAGGTGAACCAGAGATGTAAAGACATCTTAATCGTGTTAGTAATCAAGGTGGGGAGAAAATTAGTTCCCTCTGCCACTCTTTTAGGAGTTGGGGGAAGAGAGAAAAAAAATACTCCCTGTGTAATATATTTAGCCAGATAATTTCAGCAGCTGAAATTGAAAGGAATAGACTGGCCTGCCTTGTTTCTTTCATCACCCTGGAGGCAGACTGGTACATACAGTTTTTGCCTCAATTACTTACAGTATTTCCCTGGGACACCTTGCTGGAATGAAACCCAGCCGAGAAAGTCCAGAAGCAACACAATGCGTGTCCTCTTCTGCATCTTATTTCTCCTCATACGACAGGCTGTTCAGCGTCACTCCTGCTGTCGGCAATATTTTTTTTCCATCACTTAGATTTGCTCATTGCAACTCAAGGACTAACATCTGTTTGGACAGTGAGATGGACTGAGCATTTTTCTCACATTCCTGGAGCTGGCGTTTGTTTGTACCCAGCTTGCTGGGGGGGCAATGTGTATCCTGTATAATTAAAAAAATTGTAAACCGCCCGGAGAGTGCTTGTAGCGCTATGGGGCGGTATATAAGTCCAATAAATAAATAAATAAAATAAAATATATGGTGAATACACCACTGTGTTCCCTTTCCAGAGCAAATTCTTCCGCAGGTTTTATAATATGGACCGGAGGCTGCCCAGTGGGGCAGGACTGGATTCCTCCTCCCAGAATATCAGGGAGGATCCCCCTACCCCTTGCTCAAGTCATCATGGACAAGATAACCAGAATTGCTGACAGTGCTTTAAAGAGCAGTCATTCTCAATGCGGGAGGCCATATTAGCCCTCTGGGGGGCTATAGTGCATCCGAAAGGGGCCACAGGATGGAAACAATTCTTCACACACCACCTTATAAGGTTCGTTAGGTGACTTTACACAACCCTGATTTGTCCTGTATTTCTTTCATATTATGTTTTTGGCCGTGGGCCCTCCACCCCACCCCCCAAAAAATAAAAGAAATTGTTGAGAGTGGCTGCTTTACAGTAACTTTAGAGGTTTCTCGTTCTGTTTCACTGATGCAAGAATTGGGAAACTGTTGGTAAATATTCTATTTTTCCATTTGGAATGATATTGTTATTGTTGTTAAATTGTTGTTTTGACATATTAGATTGCTTTTAGTCTATTTTTATTGCTGGCCACCCAGAGTAGAAATTGTCTAAATGACTGGGGTATAAATAAATAAATAAATAAATAAATAAATAAATAAATAAATAAATAAATAAATAAATAAATAAATAAATGAATCAATCAATCAATCAATCAATCAATCAATCAATCAATCAATCAATCCAGGCAGACTTAAAGGATTAGGCAGCAAAAGATATTAATATAAGCAATAGTCAGAAACGAGAATAGAACAAGGCGGTTATTCTCTGATCCCCTTTCGACCTCTCTCCACATCTCAGACATGGGGCTTTTATAATGCCTTGAGAAGTAGGGCAGAGAGAGCAACCAGCCACATCTAGGAGGCAAGGATTACATCAGGTGATAAGGTCTAGTCCTTATGACAGCTTCCGAGTCAAATTTACCTCTTAATTTGGCCGTCATTGCTGATAACCTGATGTCCTGTTATTTGTTAATATTCCTCACCTGTCCTTTTACATTCCTTCCCTTTTAATTCCAGTTTTTCATGATTCGGAGCTCCACAGAAACCACTCATGCCAATAATCCATGGAAATTTTAAGCAGCATGGACTTCCAAGTCCCATAATTCCCAGTCATGGACCATCCTTGGCATGATATGGCTTCTGGGAGCAAATGTTCAAAATATCTGGATGCGAAAAGCTTCCTCGCCCCCTATTCCATGTCAGAAGGCCGTTGTAGGATAAAATTCAGATAAGACACGGTCTGATTAAAATATCTTCCTGCCCTTGTTAATTGTTGTTTGGTTGGAGCAGGGATGGCAAAGGAAAGGTTATGCATAGCCTTCTGTCACCTGAAGAAGATTGCAAATGATGGATGGATCCTGCAACTTCACTGCTCCTTTGAACCCTGTGCTCTAGAGTGTTGGGCTCTAGAGATGAGCACAAAGCTAACCACAAACCGGGAATTTTGTCAAAAATTGCAAATGCGTTATTCAGATCAGTTCAGGTTCATCCAAACCAGGGAACCTGAACTTTCTGGAATCAATGAATTTTTTTCGGTGACCCAACAAACAGTCTGTTTCATTGCCCCACCACCACCTGCTCCCTGCCCCTTCCAACTGCCCCCATTGTCTCCCTACCTTTTCCTGCCACTTGCTCCACCGTGGCCGCCACTATCTTACAAAGCAGCTGACTCCTGCACTTGTCCCCACCTCTCAGCTGTTCACAGAGGCCATCGGCCTGCGAGAGCCAGGTACCTTAAAAAAAAAGGCAGTGGAGGGAGGGGAGGAGACAACACCAGGACAAAGTAGGGAAGCAATGGAGGTAGGGGGAAGGGGGCACAGTTTAGGCTGTGGCTGCAGGAGCTGACGAACCAATTTGTGGTTCGTTCAGGAAAAACTATAAATTTGTGAGTCATGGACTTCCACAAACCAAAATGGACTACCATTTCAGTGGTCCATACCCTTCTCTATTGGGCTGTCAAGGTCTATGGCACAGCCTCCCTTCAGAGTGTGGGAGAGCTACGTTTTCCCCCTGTTACTCTGGAAAGGTTATCCTGACTGCTGTCCTCTTATGTGCACAGAACTCCTGCTTATTTTATGTGGGTTTGAAAGGGAGAGGAGCAAGCAAGGGAAAGCAGAGGCTAGAACTGGGTTAGAGGAACATCTGTCCTATAGTGTCCTTTGGAAACACCACAAAGCGATCATGCTAATGAAATCTTGATTCCCCTGGAAGGAGAGCTTTCGAGGTTCTCTCCTTGCCCCTCATATCTTGTGCCTTGCCATCACTTGAGTTGTGACAAGGAGGGCACTAGAAACCCTATTGCCATGGATGGTCTTCTACGACTCATCTCTCCCTTTTAAAAGCAGAGCTCCTCACTACCTTTGGAACTGTGAAGGGGAATGTGGAAGCAGAAGATCCAGGCACAGATGCATGATACTGCATTCTTGTCCAAACCTTCACGCTGGCTCCACCTCCTTGGCCCATTCTGACCGGCTTAGTAATAAATAAATGAACGGCACTTCACGAATCGGTCCAAATCAAATTGCATTTGGGGTAGTAGGTGGTGTGGGAGCTCTGTGTTATGTTTCCGGTCTTTTGGCTTTACTCCTGGCTCAAAGTGCCTTTTTGTGAGGTCCTTCCCTTAATCTCTTGAAAGATTTTCCAGTCAGCTTGGCATGATAATATTACCGGTGTTCTCTATCCAGAGACCAAATATAATTATTTGGAAATATCACATTCTAGGACTGGGGGGGGAGGGGAAACCAGCCTGTGGGGGTTAGTTTGCAAAATGTGTTCTTACCCTGTTAACGGAGGGAAGAGAGATCACAGCAAGGTGATGATGGATGCTACTTGTGGGGCAGGGGGGGTGGGGAAGCAGGGCTGGAAGAGCATCATTTTAAAAAAAAGACAATTCAATTTGGGGTCCTGCCTGCCTTTGGAGACAAGATAATTTAATATGAAGAAGAAACAGTGTTCTCTAGGCAGGTAGTTGATGAAAGAGGAACAGATAAGTGATTGCCAGGATTTGCCTGCATCCTTTTAAAGCCTACCCTTTCTCCTCTTCTTGCTCTTTCTTTTCCTCTTTGTCTTTAAAATCCAGACTCCCGAAGAGCTGGAAGATGACTCTGACTTTGAGCAGGAAGATTACGATGTTCGCAGCCGGACGAGTGTGCAGACAGAGGATGACCAGCTGATTGCGGGCCAGAGTGCAAGAGTGAGTTTAAAATCCATGCAGTGTATGAGCATCGCTTTACTTTCTTCAGCAAAAGGGGTGCTCTTGGAAGCTGGTTTGGGGAACCAAACTGCAAATAGAAGAGCTTCCATTTGGGTTGCCTCATGTCAGAAATCATTTAGGACACCTCCAGTTGGCCTGGGAAGTTCATTGAAAAAGGAAAGTGTCGTTGAATTTACGTGATGTTCATTTTTCCCCCATGACCAATATTTGCTACCAGGAGTGAAGAAAACTAGCTTTCAGCACGTGGTCCAACTAGGAAGTGTCCTAAGAATTTCAGTTTGGATGTTCAAAACAAAACAAACAAAAAGCCACAAGATTGTGGTCAAGTTTCTAGATCATGTGCTTATGGAAACAAAAATTGGATATGAAAGCTTTGGCTGAAATCCCAACTCATTACTGCGCTATACCCATATAGAGGTCATTAGCATCAGGGCAGTCCCATATTAAGTGGTGAACTGGAGATATCCTCGCATAATAGGGATGTGAACACAGAGCATTTCTCAATATTTAGCCTTCTCCCACCAGAGTAAAAGAACTTGGATGGAGTAAGTTCTCTCTGAGAATACTCATGTAATGAGAATTAGTAGCTGGGTTCGGGTTTAATGTCAATGTCTTCTATTTCCTGTAACCACTGAAAATTCCAGTGTTCTTCCTGAAGCGGGCCAGCCTGTTAAGAACCAGAATATATACTTCTTGGCATTCAAGTTTATTTAAAAATGGCATTTATTACCGTAGTTTTTCCGTGTATAAGATGTCCCCATGTATAAGACGCCCCCTACTTTTCTAACACAAAATTAGGAAATCTAAGTGGGGCTTAGCAAGTGGAGGGGAAAACAGGGATCAAAGCCGTGCAGGATCACTTTGATCTCTGCTTTCCCCTCCACTTGTTTTTTCTCTCCTCAGCTTACTTCCGTGTATAAAATGACCCTCAATTTTTAGTCTAAAGATTTTACACAAAAGTATAGTCTTATACATTGAAAAATATGGTATTTACTTCTTTATTACTTTTAACTTACATACCACCCCATTTACATTAACAAACATTAAACACTGAATTATAGCACAAATAGCCATACCATAAAACATAAAATCAATTTGTAGGGGTATCTTTAAAAAAAAAAAAAAAAAAAGCTTTGAAAACATCCACATGTGTACAGACCTGGCTTATACTTCTAGGACTAGAGATGGGGATGAACTTCAGCTTGGAGGCTCCCAGTGGCTTGCTGGCACAGCACCATAGGTGCCATCCTGCCCCTCCCTGGCCAGTATAGAACTTTTTTAAAATGGCAGCACCTTACACCGGCTGGGATAAAATTATACTGTAATGGCAAAATGCAATAGATTTGCTGAAATCATTTTTGTCCCAATTTATTTTGTATTAAAAATGGTATGTGCTGTATGGATGAAAGTTGGGCACATGGCTTACAGCTGTGCAGGTGGCCATCCTTCAGAATGAATACAGTGCAGGTTGAGTTGTCTGTGAGTTCTACAAGAAAATGTGACTCTGGGGGACTAAGGTGTTCCATTTTGGTCCATGAGAGTCAAAGAATGGGCATTCATGAACCAGGAGTGGATAACCCTACAGAGACAGAGAGACAGAACCTTTAAAGGGACTACCGAACCAGGACAGTATTATCTTATTCTGATACTTTTGGGTGACTGAAACTCTGAGGAACTCCAAAGTTATCCGAGATGTGCCTCAAAAGTAAGTGGTGTAGTTTTGCAGTTTGCCCTGTCCTCTCCAGTCTGTGGTCTTCTTGGATTGAAAATATTTGTCTTCACTTCATACTTCACTTCCTCTCTGAGTCTTGGCCCTGTTTGGTCATTATTTGCAAGCACAGCCTCCAGTCCTGCTCATCCACTCCCTCTGTTGCTGAGAAAGAACTGGACAGCAGCTATAACAGATGGATGGGGCTTCAGAGTTCTGCCCAAGTGGAAGAGCTTTTGAACCCATGGAAGGTTGAAAGTGTGCTCAGCTTAATGTGGCAACCAGTTGTTTTTGGACTTTCTGTAGCAATATGAAAAGGTTAGATATTGAGGGGATGTGTCATAGAATCAGAGAAACATGGAGTTGGAAGGGGCTTTTGAGGCCATCGACTCCCTGTTGAAGGCAGGAATCCAAATCCAAGCAGATCGGACAGAGGGTGGTCCAATTTTCTCTTGAAGGTCTCCAACTCTGGAATGTCTCTAATGCCCTCTACACCATTTTGAAATATAACACTCTATACGAAAGAACCCTAAGAAGTTTTGGAAGCGTCTGCTTCACCATCTTGCTAACTCGCCATGAGGTAACACAGTCAACAATAAACTGCTGTCACTTTTGTGAAAAGCAATTGGAATCTAATCAATACCTGTGATTGAACCAGGGACCAAATACGCTGTGCTTCAAAAATACATACAGTGGTGCCTCGCTTAATGACGATAATCCATTCCAGGAAAATCGCCGTTAAGCGAAAACATCGTAAAGCGGGGAAAAAAACAATTGAAACACATTGAAACCCCTTCAGTGCTTTCCAATGGGGTCAAAACTCACTGTCCAGCGAAGATCCTCCATAGGGCAGCTGTTTTCGCTGTCTGTCTTGTGAGGAATCTGTCCCAGAAAACAGTGGGCAGCCATTTTGTTTACCCGGTGGCCATTTTGAAACCACCGATCAGCTGTTTTAAAATTGTTGTTTTGCGAAGAATCGGTTCCCGAAGCAGGGAACCGATCATCGCAAAGCGAAAAAAAACCATTTAGACCATCGTTTTGCTATCACAATTGCGATCGCAAAAAGATTGACAACCCACAACCGGTGCCTCTTGGACTGCAGTTCCCAGAAGCCTTTGCCAACAGATGTGCTCACCAGAGTTTCTGGGAGATGGAGTCCAAGAACACCTGGGTTCAGTGGGTACCACGAACCTTGGGAACCACTTAGCTATGCTATTTCAATTCCTGGAAGTGCCAGGTTCCCCAGCCATTCTGTGTGTCATCGTCACATGAAAAGATCACCTAGAAATGTTGTCCATGTAAAACAAACAAAGGTTGATTTCTTCAATGGCGTACGTTTCGACCATTCTTGGCATGAGCCCTCAACTTAAGCACAACTAAAGTAGAATGTTGTGTTTGTTTGGAGTGGCACACAGTTGTGAGCCCATAGCATGCAGGGCTGGTCTAGGGGGAAAGGGAGTCAGACATAGTGTCACGGGTAAAATCCACATGCCTAAAGTTACTTGACACCTGGGGTCTGAAAGTGCCCAACATCTGCCGTACTTCACGCGGTTATCCATTAGTCATGGTTTTCAAGATGCTCATTTGTCTTGGTGGACGGTTTCCAGGTGCTAAGTAGTTGCTACAAATCTAATTGTGCCTGAAAGCACTTGTTTCTGAATCAGGGCAATTTTAGGCAGGTAATTGTTTCATGATAAACTGAAGATGCTGTTGCGGATGACCTTAACTTACACGAGAAGACTGCAGATTAGTTTAGTTTAGTTTGACAGGTGACCCCTGCATTCAAAGGATGGTTGTTGAAGCTTGTTGAATGTTTAGAATGTATTTCACTGCTATTGAATTCAATGTTTACCTTTCGCTAAGTGGTCTGCGAAAGCTGATACATGAAATCAGTGGAATTCAAGGCTAACATCCAAGGGAAAAAAATACACCGACCATAAGTGAGTATATGCAGCATTCTTTGTTTTTAACATGGGGAGTCATGCTTACTGTTTCCAGAGAAGAAAAGACCACAACTGCGATGCAAGGACGCCTGCAAGTGGGATCTGAAGGCCTTAGGAATGGACCTCAACAGATGGGAAACCCTGACATCTGAGCGTTCAGCCTGGAGGCAGGCAGTGTTTCACGGCCTCTCCCAATTTGAAGAGACCCTTGTCCAGCAGGCCGAGGCAAAGAGGAAGTCACAAAAGCAGCAAAACCAGGGAGCTGGACAGGGGACAGATTGGATTTGTCTTCAGTGTGGAAGAGATTGTCACTCTCGAATTGGCCTCCTCAGCCACACTAGATGCTGTTCCAAGTCCTCCATACAGAGCACGTTACCATAGTCTTTCGACAATGAAGGATGCCTAACTAAATAATGGGCAAAATCCATTTGTATGAAGTTTCATAGCTCAAATCAGATGACATTATCCTCTGTCACCAGTATATTTAATTTAAAATAATCAAAAGTATCCTTTCCCCCTCTTTCAGGGTCCCGAGTGCTATCTTTTTGCCTTGAGGAAGCCTTTGTGAGTTTCGGGAGAGTGGAGAAGCAGGGAAAGTCTTAATCGTCCAAAATCACTGCCAAATTGTTGCTGCCTGAATAAGGGCTGCCAACGGGGATCCAGTGGCAATTTTTGACAAAAGACCCCCAACATATAGCTCCTAAAGGCTTCCTTTTAGCAAAAGGGAGCTTTAGAGATCCCCGTAGCCCAAAAGAGTTGCGGTGGGAATTGCCAGCTTTAAATTAGCTTACATTAAATATTACTGCCGCTGGATGATGACACCATCGGGTTTACACCATGTAACTTTATGTGATAAGGATTTGGGCCTGTATCTCCAGACCTAACTAGTCAGGTTCAGCCTTGGAAGTGTTGAATCCGAGCAAAATGTTGGGTTCTGTCTATTGTTCTACTTTCTACTGAAACTGTAGTATTCCCTTGACAAGCACTGTAATTGGAACAAACTGTTGCAGCTAAGATTGAAAGTCATGCAGATCTATTCTTCTTACTTCTTCTCTATTTGCTCACCCAACCATCCAAGCTACAGGACTGGCTGTTGTAAGGATTTCGCCAGAGGCATTAAGGGACACATGAATGCAAGCAACAGCTCAAGTTTGGGTACAAGCTGCAAACCTTCTATGTATGGAGCAGCCCTGGCCCTAAGGCACACTTGTTCTGCGTTTTCAACTCCTAGAGCATCCATCAATGATGCACACAGCAGGCGTTCTACATGGGGGGGCGTCTAGCCAGTAGAAGCCTATGGTTTTGAAAGTATGGTCGAAACGTGCTTGCATTTCCTTCTTTCTCCCATTTTAGTGCCAAATACCAAAATTATTTTTATTGCAATTTCACCCTGCTCCAAAATATCTGGTAAATAGCAATGTGGATCATCTCAAGAAGTTCACAGTCAACCTATTAGGCCGCTGTTACTTCTGCTTCGTAGATGGGGGAATAAATTAGGAAGGTCTAAATTGCATAAAGCTGCCCTCTAACACTGTCTTTTGCCTGCATCTTGAACATAAATCCCAGGACGTCTTAATAGCTCTCATAATAGCTTTGCTCCTCTCAACTTTCTTACATATAAACGTTCCTTGCAACATCTCTGGTTGACACTGCTTCGGAGAATAGAAGGACTTGGTTAACTGGCACACAAAGTGGGTAGTGAACAGACCCAAAATTTCACTTAAACCTTAGTGGTTGTGAGAGACCAGTCCCTCTGTACGGACTAGCCCTGCGCCATCTCCTCAAATTCAGAAACCCTCCCCAAAACATCCTGAGAACGTTAGGAAGGGTTGTGCATGAGTTCCTCCATATATGGGGTAACTCTGGCCCATACAGGATCCCCACTCACATAGAGAAGCTCTAGGCCAGTGGTGTCCACCCTTGGCCCTCCAGATGTTATTGGACTTCAACTCCCAGAAATCCTGGCCAGCAGAGGTGGTGGTGAAGGCTTCTGGGAGCTGTAGTCTAAGAACATCTGGAGGGCCAAGGTTGGACACTACTGCTCTAGGCGTATACAGAAGTTATGTCCATAAAATCCTTTCTAGCATTTAATTTAATGACAACAACTCCCAGAATCCCGCAGCCAGCATGGCCATGTCCTGCTGGTTGGGGAATTCTGTGACTTCTATCCTTGTTCTCCCTCTTTGCTGGCCATGGTATTGAGTGGACTAGGCCACATAATCCTGTGACCACCCTCATGGGGCTTCCGTTGTCAAGTGTGCAGGCTCGCCTCTGAACCTCCATACCAAAACTTGCAAAACTACCCGTATCTCCATAATTCCCTTCAATTCCAAGCTGGAAATGGCTCGTATTTACTTATTTACAGGTATGAGAGACATTAAAATTTAGGCAAGAGCTTTGGGATGGTTCCCATTTTGAGTCTGCTTGGAGTTTTGTTTGCCAATACTACTTAAAGGATAACCTTCGAACTGCAGAGCTGGAAGGGACCCTATGGACCATCGAGTCCAGCCCCTGTCTAGGAGGCACAGTGGGGAACCGAACTCCCAACTTCTGGCTCTCCAGCCAAAGACCTCAACCACTGAGCTATAAGGATGTTCATGAAATGGTGTAACCCCTGGCAATCTAATAACAGCTCATCATGATCTCCAGGGTCCGGGAAGAATGCTGCATTCGCAACACTGTCCAGATGCTAAAGCCTCAAATTCTGTCCTGTGTAAAGGACAGAAAGCATGTATATCCATTGAGCAGACATCTCAGAATTTGTTCTACTGTTGCTAATGTCATGGAGACTATCAAAGGCTTGTCTCTCAGCTTCATCTTCTCACCCTTAAGCATTAGACATTGGCCTAGTTTCTCCTCTCCTTCCCCCTCCAACGGCTGTTGTTCTAACCTGAGACTCGCAAGGTGCAGGATTCTTTGTTCGGGCCCCGTAGTTGCATTTTCCGTGCAGCCCTGTCCTGGAGGACAGGAGAGCCTTTGGCCGGACCTGGTCAATCCAACAGCCTTGCCATCCTTCTGCTGGAGGGTATAAGTAGATGCAACTCCATTCTAGAGGTGCTTCAAGTGGTTTAACGGTCGGATGTTTCTCCATGATTAGAAATACAGTGGTGCCTCGCTTAACGAGCGCACCGTATAACGATTAAATCGCATAGCGATCCGTTTTTTCGGATCGCTAATGCGATCGCACGTTTTTCCTATAGGGAAAAATTCGCTTTGCGAAGACCGGTAAGCGTTTCGCTTACCGATCTTCGCAAAACGACCCCCGCCGATCAGCTGTTCGGCAGCCAAAATGGCCGCCGGAAGCCGGGAAATGGCCTAAAATGGCCGCGCGCAGCGTTTTCGCGCCCTCGTTAAGCGAGGCGAGGGCGCGAAAATGGCTGCCGGCCATTAAGAAGCTTCGCTGAACGGTGAGTATTTCGCCTATTTGGAACGCATTAAACGATGTTTAATGCGTTCCAATGGAAATCGCTGCCCCGTTCAGCGATGCTTCAGCATAGCGAAGGTTAATCCGGAACGGATTAACCTCGCTATGCGAGGCACCACTGTAAATACAGACGGAGTCGGAACGCTGCGCCTTTCCTACAGAGCGAGGGCTCTTTTTCAAAAGCACATCTGTTTTTAAAAGAAGCACAACAGTCAAGGTCAGGGTGTTAACTGAGGTGAGAATCACACCACTTATCAGTGACAAAAATGAAAATTAGCGCCTATGTTTCTGTGTGTGTGTGTGAAAGAGAGAGACTCTGCTTACACACATGAATATGAATCCTCTTAGCAATACAGATAAACACCAGATGCATAAAGCAAGTTTTCTTGCAGTCACTCTGGGCACTTGCTGTCGTCACCTCTTTTTTTTCTGTGGGGAAAGGTTTTTTGCACATTAACATTTCAGACTGCGGAGTTACATTGATAAGGCCTAATTAAAACTCAGGCATTGAATTTTAATTTGATTAACTTGCACATCTTCTCCTCTCCTCTCTCTCTCTCTCTCTTTTCTGATCTCTTGTTTCTAGATAACCTTTTTTAATTCCGGTTTTGGAAAAGGTCAATTATGAATTTTTTAAAAGCCAAGAGCATTTTAAGAATACGTAGAGAGAGGCTATGGCTGATTGAAAGTGACATAAACAAGGAAAAGTGTAATGACACTTAAATATATGTCACACCCCATTAAATATGCCATGCGGCTTGGTCGGACCCCGGAGCCAAACAGCGCTACAGGCTGGAAGTCATTGTTGAAAATGCCCATTTGATTTTCGGATCCAATTATTATAATTTGACCATTCCACTTTGTAACTTGCTTGCTAGGTTCTTGTAAAAGTTGGGTGGTAAACTGGAATCTGTGACAATGAGAGGTTTTACCTTCTTGGGCTCCATGATCACTGCAGATGGTGACAGCAGCCACGAAATTAAAAGACGCCTACTTATTGGGAGGAAAGCGATGATAAATCTAGACAGCATCTTAAAAGGAAGAGACATCAACTTGCCAACAAAAATCCGCATAGTCAAAGCTATGGTTTTTCCAGTAGCAATGTATAGAAGTGAGAGCTGGACCATAAAGAAGGCTGACCACCAAAGAATTGATGCCTTTGAATTGTGGTGCTGGAGGAGGCTCTTGAGAATCCCCTGGACTGCAAGGAGAACAAACCTATCCATTTTGAAGGAAATCAACCCTGAGTGCTCACTGGAAGGACAGATCCTGAAGCTGAGGCTCCAATACTTTGGCCATCTCATGAGAAGAGAAGACTCCCTGGAAAAGACCCTGATGTTGGGAAAGAGTGAAGGCAAGAGGAGAAGGGGATGACAGAGGATGAGATGGATGGATAGGGTCATCGAAGTGATGAACATGAATTTGACCCAACTCCAGGAGGGAGTGGAAGACAGGAGGGCCTGGCGTGCTCTGGTCCATGGGGTCGCAAAGAGTTGGACATGACTTAATGACTAAACAACAACAAAAACTGGAATCTAAGACTAGAATCTAGTAGATGGAAACCACACCCATAACACCGGTCTGAGATTTTCAGGAAAGACTTTTTTTTTTAAATATTTGACCAACTCTTACATCCAGAATTCATCTAGAATCCCCCTGGAGGAATTCTGGAAGTGAGGAAGCACAAATGACAGGCAAAAAAGAGGTTTTCCCACTGCCATTCTACTCCATTCCATGTGTTTCAGAACCCCGCCGGTATAGCCTAAGGGGAGTTCCCTTAGGACCACATAGTTCAGGTAGTCTGTGAGAAGGTTCGTGTATAAATCCTAATGGATAGTAAGACTACATTTCCCATGCAGCTGAGCAGCAACTCCAAGGTAGCCAGTGAGCAGCAGGGTTCCATCCTTTAAATCTGAAACACAGAGAATGGAGTGGAAGGCAGTGGGGAAACCTCTCCTTGTTATTTCTGCTCTCCCGCACTGAGAATTCTGCCTGGAATATTCCCGGTGGATTCTGGAGGCAGACGTCCTTGAAATATGAAGATCCAATCCCAAATTTTCAGTGTTTGTGCAAGCTAGCCAGTACTCCTCGCACAAATAACCTCTGCTTCTGCAACAGGATTGAGTGGGTCTACACTAGCGGGGGAGTTCACCCTGCCAGCAGTCAGTTTCCACCCCCTATGATTAGGAGTAGAACCGCCCCAGACACAATTCCAGCAAAGTTCAACAAATAATTTTAACAACAGTAGAATTAGGCAGAGGGACGCCTACAGAAAAGGGGAAGATACTTGATAATCCATAGGGCCCTTTCCCAGGTCTACAGTGACTAAACTTTCAGAGGAACGTCCTCATGGCAAGAGCAGAATTGACTGCCTTTGAAAGAGGTGGGCTGTCCTTCATGGGTGGCTTTTAAGAAGAGATTGGATGGCCATCTTCTGGGAGGAGCTAGCTATTGGCATCTTATGTTCATTGAGAGTTATATAGATGATCCTTAGGACCCTTGCAATTCTGCAGGTCTGTGACTCAATCCGTTCCTCACCCCTCAGAATCCCTATGCGCCTATGAGTTCTTCCAGACTTTGGGAAACAGTCAATGTGACCTGAGAACTTCTGAGTTATAGAAGTCAATGGGAATCCAGGTTTCTGTGACTCTGGTTCATCAGAATCGGAAGACCTGTTTTGAACAATTCCTCCTTTTTTCATTTGACCAAAGAACCTTCTGCCTAATATTTCTATGCAATGTGGTAGGTCTGTCTATAGAAGTGCCAGGAAACCTTTAGACCTAAGAAAATGTTTAATAAAGGTAATGCACTCCTTTTTCACTTGGCAAGAATGTGCTGGAAATAATTCTGGGAACAGCTAACCGAGGGTTGGCTGAGCACGTTCATATGAAAGTGATGGAATTGCAGTTAAGAATTCTCTCTGTCATAGGCAACCCGACATTCAAGATAATGTCTTGCTTCAGACATAGCTTCTGATGTTGATGTATGGGTGGAAAGCAAGTCATGGATTAAAGAGTTGGTGCACCAAACTAATGCCACAGCATGCAAGTACAAATGTGTATGAAATTGAACATATGTGCAGTTCCATTCAGTTTTATTATTATTTATTAGGCAGTCACAGACCTGTCGAGAAGACAAACGGATCATCAAAGTCATATTCTCATGGAGAAATAAGACCAAAATGTAAAATGTAGGCATCAAGTGGGAAAGGAAGCAGATAGATTAATGTCTATTGATGTTCCTGGATGCATAATCCTGAAAATGTCACCGCGGGACCAAAGGGAAGTGTGTGGGAGGGGAGATATAAGAAGATGGAAAGAAAAATTATAGCGGCAAAAGTGAAAAGGAACACAAGAAAAGCAAAGTGTGCTGCTTATATACCACCCCATAATGCTCAAAGCACTCACAAGAATTCTGGAGTAGAGATGGGCATGTTTGGAGATCTAACCCAATATGTCATTGTGCTCACACAGGCGCTGTGCACAAACAACGCCCTCCCTCTGCCTCCCCTGCACACCAGCCCATTCCTCAGGTGACATGTGCTTCCCTCCCCACCTACCCGGCGTGACTCCCCACTCGCCTCTTGCAGCGTGCTCTTCCCTCTTCCACCTCCTCCGTCAGCCGCCCACTCAGACAAGTGGGGCAGGGATTCCTAAACTGATACTTTTGACTGGGTGGCTGATGGAGGAGGTGGAGGAGGGAGGCCTACATCACCTGAAGAATGGGCCAGCATTCAGGGAAGGAAGGAGGGCACCATGCCTGCACCATGCCTCTGCAAGTGTGGTGACCAATTGGGCCAGACCTCCAAAACGAGGTTTGTGCCTGTTTCTATTCTGGAGTCAAGAAAGTGCGAGTCAGAATTAAGTATGGCTGGAGACCTCAGAAAAAGTTTTAGAAGGATTTTGCTCTGCTCATAAACCTTGAGGGCTTTTTAAAAAATAATGTTCAAGACCCCCCCCACACACACACACACCTCTTTTGTGTGTGCCTGAAAGCAGTTTGGGCAAACCTGTGCTATGGAATGAAAGTACCTTCTCCAGCTGGAGATCTTCCTGTCCTAAGGATCTGCTCTAACCAGTTGATGGAGAATTGAGGCAATGGAGCCGTTGAAGTTGGACGGTCAAAACACTGCCAAGTCCTTGCTTGTTCTGTGGACCTGGAATAAGATTTTGGGTCTGATAGATTGTAGTTTTTTCCTGCCTTTGTTTGCTGATAAGATAAGATGAGGGACAGTTAACAGTTCTTGCACTAAGGAGCTTCACTACAGGCCAGAACAGCTCACCAAACCCTCATGGCAGCTTTGAGTATTGGCTTCTCCATATGGCTTTTGAGTGAGTTGTGTGAGCTTACCTTCTGTCTGATTCCATGACCACTATCTGGAGAAAGGATGGGATGGTGCGAAAGTAATCCTGCAGTCAGTTATAGTATACTACGGGCAAAAGGGTTTTGGAATTGTTGTAGATCAGAAGCTGAATATGAGCCAACAGTGAGATGTGGCTGCAAAAAAGCCTGCACTAGGATGCATTAATGTAAGTATAGTCTCCAAATCCCATGAGATATTATTCCCTAGGTCAGTGACGGCGAACCTTTCTGAGCCCTAGTGCCCAAAGTGAAACAAACAAAAAACCCATTACGTTGTGGGAAATATCAGAGCTAGGGGTAGCTAAGGTTGCTCCCTTTGTACTTTCAAAAGCCAAGATTTCAAATCCGGAAGGTGAAAACACAGATTTTGGGTTTCTGAAACCATTGCTGCCTCTTGGGAATAATACAAATGGCACAAAGAGACTATTCCAACCCATCTTTATTCAAGCTAGAAGATTCAACTCTTGCGAACTGGTTTCTCTGGTTACGCAGAAGTAGTGGGTAGATAATTCACCACATTTGTTCCTGAGAAGCATTCATTTCAAAGAGAAGAAAAAGTGTGTGTTTGTTTTAATGCAGGCAATCATGGCGCAGCTTCCGCAGGAGGAGAAGGCTAAGATAGCTGAGCAGGTAGAGATATTCCACCAAGAAAAGAGCAAACTGGATGCAGAAGTGGCCAAGTGGGACGACAGTGGCAATGATATCATTGTACTTGCTAAACAGATGTGCATGATCATGATGGAAATGACAGACTTCACAAGGTATGTATTTATCAGGCTCATCTTCATGCAGGAAACTTTTCTTTCTTGACCTACAGCTTCTGAGCATCTGATTCTGGGAGCTATACTCAAAAACAATACCATTTCTAAGCCCTGCCACTATGAAGGCCATTGATGAGGAATCAACTCACGCCCAACACAGAAACCCAATGGGATGAAACCAGATGCGTGAATTCATACTGGGCAAACCTTTCAGATGTAAATCAGGACTTAGTTGATCCTCATGTGTTTAAAGATGGAAGTGTATCCCTCAGAATAATATTCTTCTTGAAAATGAAGCTTGCTTTTGGTGGTGGTGGTGGTGAGGGTTAGGGTTAGGGGTTTTCCCTAGGAAGCTGGGCTGAGGGCGAAGGCCAGGTCTGTTTGCATGGATGCCATGCTGAGTTTTTTTTTTCCCCTGGGCTTTCCTTTTGTCTCCTGACCACATGGCCTGGGGGTGGGGCCTAGCGGTGGGACTTCCTGCTGTAAAAGAGCATGTCCCAGGACCCTGGACTCTTTTCCCTAGGAAGCTGGGCTGAGGGCGAAGGCCAGGTCTGTTTGCATGGATGCCATGCTGAGTTTTTTTTTTTTTCCTGGGCTTTCCTTTTGTCTCCTGACCACGGCGCGCGTAATTCTCAAATTTTGTATCTGGCCTTAATGTGGTAAATAGGAAAGCCAATTAGATTTGCATAAGCCGGGGAGTTAGGAAAGTTTTAAGGATCAGATCATACTTTTGCACTATTAAAGAGCAGGCCGGGTAGGTGGGGCTCGTTAGCCATGGAAGGCAGCCCATCTAGGAGAAGGAAAACTCCGATTTCAAACCTCCACTGCCTTGTGGCTATATCCACCAATGGAAAAGGCTTCAGGAGTTAACCTCGAGGCAAAATCCGGAGCTGGAGTCCCGAAGGCAGCTCGTGTCGTTCTGCCAACTCCTGCGACGTTGCTGGAACCAGTCGTATTGGCTCTTGCCTTTCCATTGGGCCATTTCAGCAATGTGGAGAGGGGGGATCTGCTGCTTGGGTAACAGCCTATCCTCCATATTACCTTACCCGGGCTTCATGCTCTGGAGAGGACACTCCTCGATTCAGAGCATGTTACCATAGTCTCTCGAGACTGAAGGATGCCTATGATGGTGGTGAGGGATGGGTCTCGAAAGAATGTGTGCATTTGTGAGGGAGTTTTCCTGCAATCTTACAAAATTCAGAGCAGCTGTACTACTACCTTGTTGCTGAAAGGACTATTTAAAAAGAAGAAGCATAGTTGGCTGGTTCGCATCTTTGTGAGCAACCGATGTGCTTGTTGTATGTGTGTGCCTAGCTTCAGAAAGGAGAAAGCAGAAATGCTCTGTAGAAATGAATTAAACTGCAAAAAAGAGTGCTACATTTCTGGGTTTTGCCCAGGAGGTAAGATTCTTCACAGCTGGAAAACCCTCTGCAGAATAAATCTTGCTATGTCAAGATTCCTCAAAGATGAATGAGAAATCTGAAATATTTCTTCATATCTGTAGCAGAAGGACTGAGCCCTGACTTTGAAAGTGAGTATTGAAGAGAACAATGGAGCAGTAAAGTAGACTGGGTGCAAGATGGCTTGAAACCTAATTGCCCACAGCCCTGCAAGCCAGCCCTGGTCTCTGAAATGGAAATCCTTCTCCTAGACAGCTACTTCTTTTCTCCACGTTTCACTCTAAATTGATGAAGATACTTCCAGTGGCACTGGTAGAGTCCTCTTCTGGGTAGCGGATTGAGCTACAAACCCCATCATTGCTATCGGAAAACAAGGCTTGCCATTTCTGCCAGGGATTGTGGCGGTTGTAGTTCAGGTTGCAATTCAACTTGGCACTCTTCAGCAGCAGAAGCTCCTGGGAGCATCATTGTGCTTCCAGTATCAACTTCTATTTAAAATCAAGCATTAGGACCAGTAGCCCCTTCCCACCTTTGGAGGAGATGCCTCTCCTTGCAACCTGGACAGATTCAACCTCCACGATTCCCGTCAAAAAGAAAGAGATATTTTGCTAGAATCAGCTGCATGTGGTCTGTGCATGATACAGACAACTAGCCAAAGTGAATGCCCTATTTCCCTGAAAATAAGACCTAACCTGAAAATAAGCCCTAGTGTGATTTTCCAGGATCCTCGTAATATAAGCCCTACCCCCAAAATAAGCCCTAGTTAATTGAAACCCCACCTTCCACCATTGTGCAGCAACCAGAAGAAGAGGACAGGACTGTATTTGAATAAATATAGATTGCTGTACATGAAAAAAAATCCCCTGAAAATAAGCCCTCATGTGTTTTTTGGAGCAGAAATGAATATAAGACCCTGTCTTATTTTCAGGGAAACACAGTAAATGGATTGGTCAGGTGTCTGCATGAAATACTGTTGGGAAAATTGTTTTTTGTTATTTCCTTAGTTTGCAGAGTGAGAAATGTGGAGAAATTAGCTAAATCTCATTAATACCTCTCCCCCAAAGTTGTATGTTTTTGGTATAGAACTACTCTAGAAGCATTTAAAGTAGAAAAGAAGGCATCTTTTATTACAGTGCTGTCTATAGTTACAGTCAGAAGGGGGTGGAAAAGAAAAAAGAGGAGAGATGAGTCTCAGCCATGTGGGAGACAGACCCTCCGTGCTGGCCCCATGGCTGGAGATCAGGAATGGAGAGAGACTAAAAAAAAAAACAAAAGTAACGCAAACGAACAGGAAGAGGGGAGGAGCAAGCAGAGGTGGGGAAAAGAAGGTAACCAATAAGTTAATGGCAGAGGATAATCACCATAGGTTGTGAAGAGCTCCTCCCACTGATACCCAGTGTTAGGGCATGCAGGGTTGTTATTATCTCAATAAATACTGCCAGCAAATCCTCTTAACAACACTTTGGCATCCATGATGGAGAAAAAGGAAGATATGACTGTCATAAATAGATGGCAGAAATCTTCACGCAGAATTTGAAATCACCCTTAGCTTAGAAACTTTCTCCTTGAGGTGAACATCTTCTGTGGTCGGGGTGAGCCCCCCAACTACACACAGACATTATGCAGGCCAAACACAGGCCAACTTCCTGGAAAAAAAAAACTGAGATCTTACGTCTTATCTGGGTGTGTGAAAGGATCTTCGAGTTACTCTCTTTGAAGGTGGAACAACATAATTTATGAATAGAAACTTTGCTCTAGAAATGAAAATATGTTTGATTGGCTGCAAGCATTTTTGTTTCTGGCGCAGGATCCAGTGATATTTCTCCAGCATTCCTCTTGACTGGTCTTGCCTTGCAGCTTCTCCCATGAGCATTAAGCTCGTAGGAATGACCTCCTGACAGGGCGCCTGTTCACTTTGGGAGTAATGTTCCGCTTCCGATACCTGTCTCAGCAGCAATGAAATGTATGTGCCTTTCTGAGTGTCCAGCTTTTCTAGGAACTGCCTAGAGTGATGAAAACTCAAATGGCTCTGTTGGCAGAGAGATCAAAGAATGGGAAATGTTACCACTATAGTATCTCCACTGAGGCTCAGTGACATTCAGATGATGCCTTTTTTCCCCAGATCTAGTATTCAGTACTCTGTCACAGAATAGGGAAGAGCCTAGAGCAACTTGCTTAAAATGAAAAGCAAAGCAGGCAACAAAAACTTACAACTGATTTTGAGGCGGCCTACTGTGCACGGCCTGGTAGTCTTGTATGGCACAGAGTCATGGACTTTAGCACAGACTAGAAGCAGTTCAAATGTGGATTTATCAGAAGGTATGAACAATTCCTTGGATCAAGACAGTGAGCCACGAAGAAGAATTAAAACAGCTGAATAAAGACTAGCAAACTCACAAAATACAGAAGCCTAGAATATTAAGACATAAGACATAAGAAATATATTTGTCATTGCACTCACAAGTGGGTGCAATGAAATGAGGTGCTCTTCCCCAAGGTAAAACTGGACAACACCACTACAAAAAAAAAAAAGTTAAAATATACACAACAGTCACCATATAAATATAGATACCCCGTTTCTCCCAGCAATTAAAATTCCACCAAAAACTTATGACCCCGCATTTAAACTCAATACTGCACTTGGGTAGAAGCTGTTCTTGAATCTACTTGTCCTTGCTTTCAATACCCTGAATCTCCTTCTCGATGGTAATAGTTTAAAGAGCTGATGTCCCGGATGAGATGAATATTGTGGTTCATATACTGAAAAAGGAAAAAAACACACATTCCTACCACTGATCATTCAAACTAAAATAAACAGGAAAGGAAGTAGAGGAAGAATTACTGGCAGAAAAAACATGGAGACTGGTTTGACTGCAAATGTACCTCATGGTGTAGATCTGCCACATCCATTGCTGAAGTGGACAACTTGACATGCAGCCTCCAGTAGGAGAGGAATGAGTGGCAGCAGAAGTACATCATTTCTGAACATGACTGCAGGAACGATGTTCCCTCTTATGTTTTTTTTCACTGGCCAGGCTAAATGTTCCTTCAGCTAAGAACACGTCCATTGATGCCTCCCACCGGACTGAGAGAACCACCATGATTTTTGAACTGCAGGAATTCAGAAACACAGTCTGGAATGGTGGAGAAGTCACTGTGCCCCTCACCTTTATATATATGTGTACCTTGTACCTTTCTTTCCCTAGATTGTGTTTATCTTGTAAGTTGTTAACACAAAGAGAGAAAGAGAGAGAGGGAGGGGGGGAGGGAAGGCAGGTTGGGAAGGCTCCAATATGTGTAGGGAACAATTATCAAGAAGTCCAAATGCAGTTCTTTCACCCATTTCATTCCACTGCTGAATTTTCTTTTGAACACAATACTTTTTGACCTTGAAAAACGCTTTAATTTTGATACAGATATGCTGTCTAAGAAATTTCACACCCATGGCACAATTCCTCAAGAGCGACAATGTATTCTGTACTTATTCTGATGAATTCTTAAATAAGGAGACAAGGTTCTTATCTTAGCTGGGGTTATATATTCAGAGATGCAAGAAGGTTGTGTTTTTTAACTCCTTAACTGTAACTCCAGCAACAACCCAAACAGCGTAGCCTCCCTGAATCTAATGGAACTCGGCTGCCATTTTCACCTCTTTTTGTCTTGAGCTCCCCGCCCATCCATGGTGGTCCTTCCAAACATCCTGTGAAGCTTGCTCCCTGCCCTTCTTTTCCCCGCTGAATCGACTTGGCCCATTTTTGGATCTGGCATGCCAGCTTTTTACATTAAGTGCTGCTCAGGGAATAACGAGAATTTGGGGAAAAAAACTGCATTCCTCCAGAGACACCGTCTTAATGAGCACTTAAAAATGCACATACTATTAACATCGTTCATGAGCTTGGAGGCAAAAATCAAAGAAAAAAGCGCTGGCAAAGCATTTTTGGAGGATACGCAGAAATCCAGAAGGCCTCTCCACTGCCCCCCCATCTCCTCATCAAACTGTGCTATAATAAGGTGATGTTTTGCTAAGTTGGGAAGACAGTCATACTACCATTCTTAGGAAGAAGAAATAAAAACTGTTCTTAGGGCTACTCACTCTATTAATTCCCATAATTTAATTAAATGGGACTCTCAATGCCTTGTGTTTTCCAGGGGGAAAGGACCATTAAAGAACACGTCGGATGTCATTAACGCGGCCAAGAAGATCGCAGAAGCAGGTTCGAGAATGGACAAATTGGCCCGTGCTGTAGCCGATCAGGTATTGGAATTGTCGTAGATCACAAGCTGAATATGAGCCAACAGTGTGATGTGGCTGCAACAAAACGCAAACGTTATTTTAGGCTGCATTAAGAGAAGTATAGTTTCCAAATCCCGCAAGGTTCTAGTCCCTCTCTATTCAGCACTGGTTAGGCCTCATCTTGAGTACTGTGTCCAGTTCTGGACACCACACTTCAAGGAGGATGCTAACTAACTGGAACAAGTTCAGAAGAGGGCAACAAGGAGGATCAGGGAGCTGGAAACCAAGCCCTGTGAGGAAAGATGGAAAGAACTGGGCATGTTTAGCCTTGAGAAAAGAAGACTGAGGGGTGATAGGATAAGACTTTTCAAATACTAGAAAGGCTGTCACACAGAGGAGGTGCAGAATCTGTTCTCCATCATCCCAGAGTGCAGGAGACGCAATGATGGGCTAAAGTTACAGAATGCCAGATTTTGGTTAAATATCAGGGGAAAACTTCCTAACTGTTAGAGAAGTATAACAATGGAACCAATGACCTTGAGAGGTGGTAAGTGCTCCCACACTGGAGGCATTCAAGAGAAATTTAGACAACCACCTGGCAGATATCCTTTGATTTGTATTCCTGCATCGATTGGGGGGTTGGACTTGATGGCCTTACAGGTCCCTTCTTACTTCACTATTCTACGATTCTATGATTTGTCCTTCAAAAACAAGAACCTAGGAAGCTGGCCTGCACTGAAAATCAGACCACAAATCTGTCTGGTCTAGGGATACCAAGCAGGATTCTTTCCTAGCTCTACCTAAAGCTGTCAGTTCATTCCCTGGTGGAGTCTTATCCAAGAAGTGACCAGGCTTGACACGGCTCAGTGGATGAAATCAGGTGAGACTGGATACGTTCAAAGTGGCATGGCGGACATGAACATGGCCAGCAGAAACAACCGCCAAAGTTGTTTGCCCTAGTGGTACTGAGATTATACAGAGTTTGTCCAATATAGGTCCTTAAAGCAGGAAGCAAAATGGTTTTCATTGTAGAGGGCTGCATCAAATCTTAGCTGGTACATGGGTGGCACCACATGCCCATGCAGAGACATAATCACACACACAAGCACCATTCACGAGACTCTGCCTGTGCATGAATGTTTACACTTTCGCACTCTGCAGGTGAATATGCCCCCTACACTTCAGTGTGCACAGATACACAGACATACACACACACACACGGCATACAGATGTTCCCCTACTAGTGCATACCTCTTCAACACATCTGTCATCAACCTTTATGGTGATCAAGCCTTTTTTCTCTTAGATTGGTCACTGGAAGGTAAACCCAAGCATAATTTGCAAGTCTTAATGGCTGAGGTATCCCCATCAACAGAGGGAAAATGTTTTCAGACACTTTTTCTTGAATGTCTCTTTTGATCTAAAGATAATTAGCTTTTTCCAAACTTTAGTGACTAAGAAGCAGAGATCAGAATACATTATTCTTGAACTACAATTTTTGACTCCCAGAATCCACCAGGAATTCCTCCAGCCAGGATGCTGGTGGTTGTAGCCAAAATATTAACATCATCAGAGGAGTTTCAATCTTCGTATCTACTCTGAGCAAGTATTCCTCTGTAGCCACTCATATGTGCCTGAAGTAGAAGGAAAGGGTGGGATTGGCTAAACTCCATGGGAGCTGCAAGGGATTTAGGGACTGGTAGTCTCCCTAACTATTGGCTCTTCAGGCAAATAATGGGGGCTTCAGAGGGAGCTTTGCCAGGGCACGGGTGTTAGTACTGAAACTCCTCTGTAGATTCGGCTTTAGCTACAATTCCAGAATTCTGGCTGGTGAAATTCCTAGCAAATTCTAGCAACCATGGTCAAAAAAGCTCCTTGCCTAACTAGCATGGTCATTAGCTTTTTAAAAATCTCTCCTCTCAAACTCTGGCTGAAATCCTATTCTGCAATTATACAAAAGGCATAACTTTTAGTGGTGAATTGTCATGACGTAAGAAATCTTCTTAAGCATTATCTGTTGCACACTAAGTTGTGCAACAGGATCTCATCCTTTGTGTCCTTCCTCCATTTCCCACAGCTATGCCAACATTTTATATTTAACCATGGTTTGAGGAACCACAGTGTAGCCTCAGACCATCACTGCCAACGTTCTGGATGAAGCTGCTTAAACATACATCTAACCATGGGATGGTACATTTGTAAGACAATGCCAATAACTGTCAACACAGAAGAGGACCTGCAAGCACCAAAACAGGAACTCCCCTGAGCATTTCAAGGACAATTTTTTATATAAGTCAGTTTCTGTGAGATCTTAAAAAGTAATATGTGATAACATGATTTAATAGCAATGAATTATGTAACGTGTTGTATCATGTTGATTTAATTTGCCTTCGGGTGAAGAGCTATCCTTGGGAGGCAAAGGGCAGCAAAGCCGCTTAAAATTGATTTTTAAGTGAACCCACACTTTTGTTATATGGCTGTCCTTAATGCTACAGAGATCATCCTTCTGGTTTATTTGTTTTCTTTTGCTTTTGTTTCCTCAACATTAATCACCAACATCTATTTTATTTACTTTCCAGTTATTATGACTAACCGAATAGAATTTGTTTTGCTGTGCATAGCTTCCAAACTTTTCAAAAAAAGTCAATTTCTTCCCCTCTGTTCAGTAGGAAAACTACGGCTCCCATATATTCAAACTGGGAAGCCCACAAAGGACAGCTTGTAGCAGTGATGGAGGTTTCTTCTTTCAAGACTTGGATGGAACTACCGAGCATCCCCCTCAACATCAGAGACTCTTCTCCATGTGCATTTGTTAAATTAGTTCATGCCCTAAAGATGAGGGTCTATCATTTAATGCAAGCCTTCCATGTTGGCTGTTTCTGCATTGTTTCGAGGGTGAATTCTCAAGGGATCTAACTCATGTGGAGAGGTTAACAGCCTTCTTGTCTTCAGATGGTTTTGTGATAACAGAAAGGATAGGATTAGTGCACTCCCTTGACATATGAACTGAATAGGGATCTGGAGCCATTTTTAAAATGAAGAAAAAGGCTGTGCTTATTTAAATCCAAAGACATGGGTCACTGAAATATCAAATACTGGCAAATTTTGGGGTCCTGAAAGATCCTTCATTGGGTCGGATATTACAGAAGGTGGGGAGAGCATCAAAAAGGAGAACAGAGAGGGCTGGGCAGGGCAGTCTCCACCAATCATATGGGAGAGAACCGTGTAAGTAACAACTCAGGAGTGCTTCATACACAAACACTAGCTGGGATTTGCTCTAACGCCCTGAAAAGAGCATGGAAAGGCCTGTCAGTGACTCAAGGGAGCATCCAAAGTGGCAGTTCAATGTGGGATCTCATGGTGCTGATAACAGCATAGATCCCCTTTGGGAAGCTCCCTTCCTTTTATAGATGCTTAACAATTTTGGGGTCAGGGGGAAGATTTCCCGAGAGTTCTCTGTGATCAGTACTGAAAAATCAAGTTCATACCAAGGCCAACCACAAAGAACTCAATTACCACTCCTCGTGAATGACACAGAAATCAGGGCATCGATCGGAAAACGTGGGAGGACAGAATTATTGGAGGCATAGTTTTTTTTTCAAAAAAAGTGGAAGACGACTGGTCCTTCTTTAGAGTTTCAAATATAATGACATCTTATAGAAGTTTTGAGCCCCTCCAAGGCAAAGTAAAGTTTATATGGACTGTTGAATTTTTAATTACTGAGAGAGAGAGAGAAAGAGAGAGAGAGATCATAAGTTTTAATTTGCTGCAAACCTACTACTATTTAAATGCTACATCAGCTCTCCAGGGAGTTTGTTTTAAAGTTTCTTTCTGAAACGAGGCCTCCAGAGGAGAATAAATATGACTCCAGTAAATGGCTACTAAGTGGAGAAATGCCTCCTTGGGATTTACACTTGAAAGATGTGGCAACAGTTGGAGAAAGCGAGGGGGCGGAAAGAAAGGGACTAATTTCATGGCATTATCATATACACAGAGGCAGAGATTATCCTTAACTACCCTAGAGAATTCTCTCAGCATTGGCTTTATTGATTTAGGAGGGAAAATAAGTAGTATAATTGCTGCGAGGGCACCAGCCTCTCCACTCAGTTTTCTTTCAAATCTTTATCAACCCCCTTCTTTCCATCTGTACAGTTCTTTCCATCACATCGGACTCCAAATTTTCATTTTGTTCAGTCTCTCCCATTGTTTAGAATTCTGCCCTTTGGTCTAGGGGATGGCTCACAATTTTGTTAGCTTTCTTGCTTGGGAAGAAATTAGATTCAGCGTAGAGAACTTTAGGGTGAGAATTCTTCGGCTTTGAATGCTGATATGTGCAGCCATATTAATATTAACGTTTCACAAGTTAGGTGGATAGAGTTTGTCCCAATCTGGCAGGCACAAAAGGGGATTCTGTAGACCATCTTGATTACTGCCATTGGTACTGTTGACATTAATTTTAAAAGTAAGGGAACACCCTCTCCCTTTTCATCACCCAGATATGAACACAACAAATGCTAAAGACTGCATTGGTCTTATTCTCAAATAAAAGGGGGAAATATTCCAAATCCTTCCTGTTTCCACAGGCTGTGCAAGGGAACCTGAAAGATTGGGGGGACTGAATGTAGAGGGGAGGTTTACTGCATGAAGACATGGGAAAGGCTATTGTATGAGAAGGAGCGACTGGTGACATTAAGAGCTACAAGCAGCTCAGATACCTTTTGGAGACCATATCACCTGAACATGGGCTGCACCCATGAATAAAGTCACCAACCCACCCAGCCCTGATGAAGGAATGAATCCACCTCTTCTACTCACATAGAGGTTTCCCCCGTGCACCAAAGCCAGGCTCAGGACTAGAGGTTTTTTCCTCCTCTGGGAGGTGAACTGGTTAAAAGGGATAGGGGAGAGATTCTGCCTGCAACCTTTGCTTTTCCTGCTGTCTTGCCTTCAGCAGAAGGATGAGGGCCGGTGGAGACCCTTGCAGAAGACAAATTGCCTCCATCAGTATTGCTTCCGAGATCCTTTTTCAACGTGATGAAATATAGACACGAGGCACAAGTTTAAGTAACAAACTATTTCTAATAACTAGTGAATAATTTAAGTGTGAATAAAATTTAAAGTGCAGCGCCTTCCCCTTAACCAAAAAGCTAACACAATTGGGGTATAACTGGTGTGTTTCTGTAAATGGTTAACGTCAACACCTAAGCAGTAAGACCTTTGCAATCATTGTTAAAATAGCTTAAACAAATCAGCATAAAGGTACTATGCTAGTTTTTGCCAATGTAGAGAATACAACAGATATTTCAGTAATAATGATATCACTGACTGGAGGAAGTACAAGTAAATAACATACTATGCTTTGGTAAAATGTTATTATTAGTGCAAACTGAGCCGTGTCCTGAAAAAATGACTACAGATATTACTCTGTCTGCTTTACAGCTCATCAGGTAACTGACAAACAGCGCTGATGATGTTCCTTTTGTGCTTTAATTCACAGTCTACAGCTATAGGGGAGAACCAGCTCTTGCGTAATACACAGCGAAAGGGGTTAAGCAAAACAAATACTTCTTGTAGGGTTTTGGCCAGCCTGCAGCTTCTCCCTTGCAGGTAAATCAAAGGCGTGCTCTTTATCTCTTGCTTTCTTTACAGTGTCCTGATTCGGCCTGCAAGCAAGACCTTTTAGCCTACCTCCAGCGCATTGCCCTTTACTGTCACCAGCTCAACATCTGTAGCAAAGTGAAGGCAGAAGTCCAGAACTTGGGAGGCGAACTTATCGTGTCTGGGGTAAGCCAGCACCTGTTTCACCCTATTCCTGCCCTGCTTCTTATCTTTATAAATGATTTTTTCCCCCTTCCTTCTTTGGGGGTTGGCTGTAGTACGAAGATGGGTAATACATAACAAATCCCAACCGAGTTTTTGTCATTGTTATCCTTGTTCAAAAGATATGTCACTATTATTATTATAAAGGTTATCACCCTGATAAGGTCCTTATTACTCTCAGGAGCTCTGTGTTATGTTAACAAGAGCCAAAAAGCTAGGAGTTCCTTTGTCCTCTGAGAATTAAGAGCAGAATGTAGAAACCTTACCCTTCTTTTTTCTTTTTCTTCTTTCCTTTTTTTTAAAAATTACTGTTCCCAGAGGTCCTCAGTGTGAGCAGTGGTCAAGCTGGCTACTGGGTTCCTCCAAACTCTGATCAAGAGAGATGTAGGCAGAATTTTGCCCTGATTGTGCCCTCTTGAAGCCACACTGATATCTTTCATGCCAGTGTGAGTTTCAGCATACACTTCATGAGACCTGATGGTTGGTGCATGGCAGTTACTCACTCAGATTAGCAATGTAGAGAGGTCCACAAGAAAACAGATGTATGGGTCAGGATTCCGGCGGCCACAGTGAGCTTCTCAGTTATCCAGTGTCCCCCCCATCCCCAGCAATTCTCTACTTCATCTAGTAAAATGGACTCCTACAAATGGCAGTCATGCAAATGAATATAAGCATCAAGCCATGTATATTATAATGAATTGAACCTTTTGCATCTATTGGTTTCTTTGCAAATTCACTTTCTTTGGGGATTCACACTTGTTTCTCCTTCAGAGAGAATAAGGTGGTTCTCATTTGTGTCAGAGTTCCATTTCTTGTTGAAGTAGAGCTTGGAAGGTTACTTTTTTGGGATAAACTCCCAGAATCCCGGCCCGCTGTCCCTTTTGTTTTCGTTTGTTGGGACTCTAAATTCAAAAAATTCTCTACTTTGGGAATTCCGTCCCCCAGACCCAGATCTGAGTTGCCTGGAAGGCTTCGTAGCCCAGGCGAGGCCAAAGATATGGTTCAGCTGCCTGTTAGAAATCCCCCATCAAACCCTGGGAGAGCTTGACCTACCCTAAGCCATGAAGCCTTCCAGCTTGGCCTTTTTCTGCGTGGGCTTAATCTAGATCTGGGTCTGGCAGGCATTCGGAATGCCTATTGTAGAATCCTGAGATTAGAAGTCTGAACAAAGCCAATGGCCCACCCTTCCTATACACCCTTCCCAAAGGATGCTGGGATTTATAATCCAAAAATATTATTTTTTCATAGGACAGGTTTCATAAGTTTGCCCTCACTGAGGGTCCTGTACATTCTACACTGAATGGATAACAATTCGCCAGGATGAAATTGGAAAAAAAACATTTTGAATTAGGAAAAACAAAATCAAACATGTAGTTTTAAAACACTCATAAAACACGCTCCTTTGTTGCCCAGACATGGCGTTTCCCTTGCACAATAATTCTGAAACCGTTTCCAGCAAGCCATCCCAATGACTGTTCATGGCCAGTTTTTTTTTTTAAATTTTTCCCTCTCTGTGGAGTAACGTTCCAGTAATCCAACTAGGTGGACAGGGACCAAAAAAGTTAATTTTAGAGTAGAGTAGAAACGTGCAGACTGTTTGTAGGTTGGCCTTTCGCCATGACCTAAATCCAGTTCCTGACATCCAGTTGCACTCTAGTGTGACCATCAAAGAGAGCACAGAATGGAGGCATACGAAAATAGGAACGAGCTCCATTGACAGGTTATTTGCAACATCTGTTCTGGTAGTATCTCAAATGTACCTTTTTACTTTCTTCCAGGTATATATGAATGATTTCCCTGGGGAAAAGTAAAGGGCTACAGTCAAGGATAACAGTGCCACGGGGAGGGTGTCACATTGGATCCCTGTATTAAAAGAAAAGCAGGATAGAAAATAAATAAATTCAATTAAAAAATGAAGCCTAGAATCACTTCACCTAGCCCAGCTCTGGAAGGCCAATTTATCCTTGTCATACTTCCCATAGTGTGTATCCAAAGTCTCTCTTTCGCACACACATGCAAACGTTCCTCAGTCCTCGCACTGCGTCGACCGCCCTTCCCTACACACGCACGCAACGCCAGGGATTTTGTTATTGTATACCTGTGAATGGGTTTGGAGCATCCAAGCTGAACAACTGTGGTGAAAGCACCTTTGTCCTCCGGCCAAAAGGTCCCGCTTGAATGTGTTGTGCTTTTCCTTCCTCTCCTCTATTTCTTGAACCACTGGCGGAGTGTGGTAGTTTGACGGTCTGACCCGCTGTAGAACTACCCTTCCATCTGTAGCTCTCTCTCTCTTTCTCTCTCTCTTCAGATCTTTCTCCTTTATACCTGCTGGCATACCCGGACCTGCTTCCCATTCTCATTAATTACAGCCACCCCTCCCCCACCTGCCTCCAATCAACTCTGCCAGTCAGCACGTGCATTGGCTTGGCTGTTGTGCTTTCTTTTGCGTTTCTGTCTCTGCTCTTGTCACCGCCCGCCGACGCCGGTGTGGGGCCCTCGGCTCCGACTGCTTGCATCCGTTGTCGTTGGCATGACCATCCCATGCTGTGAAATTGAAGCAGCCAAACTGTTTGACTTCTTTATCCCCAGTTTGGTAGCCCTCCGCATCTGTTGCTTCCAAACTTCCATCACCACACCGTCTTTATCCTTTTTTTTACACCACCACCCCTTCATTCAGCCATAAACCCAAACGCCATCTTTATAAATAATGAATTTCCTTTGGCATTGCCATTCGCAATGTGTGTTGGAAGCCAAAACCCAAATCCAGAGGCTGCTGGTGTCGGCTTTCCTTCATCTCTCTCATATGAAATGTTAATAGGAAGATTTGCTTTCTTTTTTGTTCTTTTGGAGAGTATTGTTTCTGTATATTTAAGAAACCTCCATGAGCGCCATACCTTTCTGGCAGTCGGTAATTTGTTGCTTCAAAGTGCTGGTACTGTATGCTCCAGGACTATCCAGAGATCTGGAACCCCACTTCATCTGTGGCTTTGCGGCCGACTTCCTGCTTTCTGCTTCCATCTTGTTCTTCATTCTCTCTTGGATAGCCAGTTGCAAATAAACTGTTTTTTATTTGCATATCACAACCGAGTGTCATTGCTCTGAAACTTGCATACAGTACAGAGCTCATGGTCTCTCCCAAAGCACTACAGTTGGAAAAACCCATTTTATGTTTTAATATTTGTGGCCCACCATATCTCCACGGGCTTAGGCCAGCTAGCAAGATCACACAGGGGTACGTTCTCCAAAGGAGACACGAGCATGCATGTGTTCTCATTTGATGATCTTCGAACTCAAAATATCTCTGCATTCATTGACATTTCCAGCATCCTTGAGGCTGGAGAACTGTAGAACTAGTTGGTGAAAAGCTATATATTTATCTGCAATTAAAAAATAATAATCTTTATGGTCTTTGATAAGGATCCAGGTTGGAAACATGGCCTCCCATGGAGTTTTCATTTAATTAAACAGCAAATAATATACAGTATTTAAAAAACCTAGATCTGATCATGAGAAGTTGCAGTAAGTCAAATAAAGATGAGACTAGACCAGTGTTCCCAACCTCAGGTAACACAAGTGTTCCTGAACTACAGTTCCCAGAAGCCTTTACCACTAGCTGTGCTGGCCAGGGTTTCTGGGAGCTGCAGTCCAAGAACACCTAGGTGACCCAAGGTTTGGAATCACTGGACTAGACAGACTTGTGGGGGTACCCGTGTGTTGCAAACTAGATTTGTACATTTGTTTCAGTATAATTGAAATGTGAAGAGATGGACAATGGAGTGGTGCCAATTGGGAATGCACCCCGCAACGTGCAGTTTGCTATATATGTGGTTTAGTAACTTGAAATGTGAGAAAACCCTAGATTACACATCCAGGAGCCTATGTATATTTTGGGTGTACACATGTGGATTCTATGCAGATCGACACTTGAATGCTTTGGAGGCAGGAAGGCCAACCTGCAAGCCCCATAGTTAAATGACTACGGGCAAGACTCTGCTTATGACCTGACTTTGATCCCAACAAAGTCAGGTAGTTGCTCAAGGTTGACTCAGCCTTCCATCCTTCCCAGGTTGCTAAAATGCGTACCCGGGTCATGGGAAGGGGGGGGGGAGGAGTTGCTTAAATATTGCTTGCATAATTAAGTTGCAAACAGCCCAAAGAGTGCTCTAGCACCATGGGGCAGTATGTAAGTTAAAACAACAAACGAACCTCAGCAATTCCCTCCATGTGTTCATTTAGACTGAAAATGACATCTCAGAAAGGGCTCCATGCTTGGAAATTAACTGCACGCAAGTATTGTTTGGGCTTTTGCATAGCTCTGCACCCAACGTAATGCAGACGGAGTGCAGGAAACATGTAATTTGTACTAATTAAAAGCTTTGCATCCCCCTGTTGTAGGTTACAAGGCTCCCTAGAGTTCTCTTTTACCGTGGGAAGTCTGTGGGAGCCCCAGGATAGGGGGAGGAAGAGCCTTTGAAAGCCGCTGCTGCTGGGATCAGGAGAGCTGCCATCAAGCAATTTTTCACTATTAACAAGTTCTCCTGGCCCCAGGCCCGAGTCTCCAAAATGCCTCACCAGGGAGAAGGGACCCTTAGAACCCTCCAAACGTAGCATGGAGCCATAGGAAGCTTTTAATTCATGTAAATTAAATATTTCTGGTGCCCAGTCCCAGTTATGCTGGGCTCAGAGTTGCGCAACAAGATGTTGTCCGTTGGTTGGTTGGTTGGTTGGTTGGTTGGTTGGTTGGTTGGTTGGTTGGTTGGTTGGTTGGTTGGTTGGTTGGTTGGTTGGTTGGTTGGTTGGTTGGTTGGTTGGTTGGTTGGTTGGTTGGTTCATTGGTTCGTTGGTTGGTTGGTTGGTTGGTAGAATGAATGAATGAACGAACGAACGAATGAATGTGCCTGCACTTGCATATTTCATGTTACATCTGAAGAAATTTTGGGATGGGTCATGCACAGGCTGCAACAGGTCCTCTCTTAGAAAAGACATTCCATTTCCTTTGCAAGATGCAATGCTTTATACCTTGGGGGAGGCATTAGTTATGAAGACCTAGGTACAATTACATCTATAGGGAGGGGGATGTAAGGTTCAGTTCGCTTATGGTTACAAGTTATTAATAGGATGCAGAGGAAACTGGGATGGAGTGAGCATTTGGTGGTGAAATATTTGGGCACAAACAAAGAGGGGGAAGCTATTTTCTGAGACACAGCAATGCTCACTGGAAAAGTAAGGTTGGGCAAAATCAACCTGATTTCCAGCAAGGCCATTTTTATTCTTTCCGGCTCTGTTGCCATGGCTTTTTGAGTTCTGTGGCCGTGTCCTACCTACGTCAAGGAGGACTTGGCTGAAAATAGCTGAAAGTGAATCTCTTTGGCAAAAGGAATTGGGTAAAGTCTCAGAATAATAAGTTGTTTGTGGACTGGCAATTCCCTGGAATGTGGCCCTGGGAAGTGGCTCTCTAGTTGTGACTCTGATGATACTCCCACCATGGTGTCCTAAGGGTGGCCTTTCATACTGGGTTAATCATGAGGGGCCAGTCCTGCTTTCCCAGATGGCCACACGGATGTCCGCTGGGGATCGTGGGAAACAAGCACATCAAAATGTAACCATCCGTTGCGTCTTGTGAGCATGGCCCCACTTTTTCTCCACGTTTGCGGTGAATGCAGGCTAGACAGAGGGTTGTGTGTGGCTACTGAGATGGGAGACGTAAAAGGATAAACATCCAGCCACATCCTTTCTCTTCAAGTGGAAATTGCTAGGAACTGTAAGTGTTCTGGCTGAGTTGTATTGTTAAGAAACCAGTATGCAAAATGCAGGTAGAAAAGAGACAAAACTGTTTTTCTTGTTGGTTCAGAGGGGTTGCAGCAGATCAGCCATAAATCATGCGGGCTATAGTGGCTATGATGATCTAAATGGGGGAATTTTGCTATGCGATGATCGGTTCCCTGCTTTGGGAACCGATTCTTCGCAAAATGATGTTTTTCTAACAGCTGATTGGCATTTCAAAATGGCCACCGGGTAATTAAAATGGCTCCCCGTTGTTTAGGGACGGATTCCTCGCTATACAGGCAGCGAAAATGGCTGCCGTATGGAGGATCTTTGCTGGACAGTGAGTTTTTACCCCATTGGAATGCATTGAACGGGTTTCAATGCGTTTCAATGGGGTTTTTAATTTCGCTTTATGATGTTTTCACTTAACAGCGATTTCCCTGGAATGGATTATCTTCGTTAAGCGAGGCACCACTGTATTTAGAAGCGATATTTGGTATATTTAAATTGCACTCCATTTCTGTGTTTTGCTTCCGTGCCTGTAGCTGTGTATAGCCTATGGATGTAATCTTAGTTTTAGCTACAGTTGTCTAACTGCTTTATCTGGATATAATATTTTAGAGCTCACTTGGACCTCTTGGGGGGGACATGCAAATTTTGTGGCCACTCTGAAGTGCAGAGCGGTGTTTGTAGCAAGAGGCATCTTGTAAATTAATTTTTGTAAAATCTGAGCACAAACTACCCTGTTTCCTCAAAAATACGACCTAACCTGAAAATAAGCCCTGGTATGATTTTACAGGATGCTCGTAATATAAACCCTACCCCCAAAAAAGCCCCATTGAAGTGAAACCCCGCCCTCCACCCTTGTGCAGCAACCAGAAGAAGAGGAAAATCCATCATATTGGAATAAATATAGATGATTGTACATGGGAAAAAATAAAACATCCCCTGAAAACAAGCCCTAATGTGTTTTTGGAGCAAAAATTAATATAAGACCCTGTTTTATTTTCGGGGAAACACGGTATGTGAGAGGTATGTGGGGGATACAGCTTGACCTCCCCTGTGCAGCCCTTGGTGGGGGAGTGACACCTGAACAGAAGGTGTTTATTCCTGTTTGCAATTCCATCCATATGAGAACAGTTTCTGCAACTGGTAGAACTATTCGTCATCTAGCAATTGAACCCTCAAAGCTGGGTTAGAGAGGAGCCTTGTGGCACAGTGGTTAAACTGCAGTACTGCAGTGAAGACTCTGCTCGTGACCTGAGTTCAGTCTCGAACTCAGGTAACTGGCTCGGGGATGACTCAGCCTTCCATCCTTCCAAGGTCTGTAAACTGAGTACCCATCTCACGGGGGGGGGCGGGGGGAGGCAAGGGCAAAATGTGCAGTGTGCATAATTAAATTGTAAACCAGAGGGTGTTTTAAGCACTACGGGGCAATGTATAAGCAGCACAGTTTGCTTCGTTGCACGCATGGAAGCCACCGTGGAGTGAACACCACGTCAGGGATGAATACTGGCCAGCCTCAGGGAGAAGAGGGGAAACTCTCTGCCCTTCGGTGGTGTGTTTGTGTTATCAGTTTCTAGCAAATGTGAAAGCGGTCTTATTGAAATGCACACGGAAGGGCCTCGGGAGTATTCCCACACAGAAGACGGTGCCGATTGTTGTTCCGAGAGAGAAGCAACTCTCCTACAGATTAGCATGTCCAAATTCACTGGGGGTTTCCCTGGAAAAGATGAGAAACAATGGCTGTTGGTCTGTTACATCAGTGGCCCCCAACCTTGGGCCTCCAGATATTCTTGGACTTCAACTCCCAGAAATCCTGGCCAGCAGAGGTGATAGTGAAGGCTTCTGGGAGTTGTAGTCCAAGAACATCTGGAGGCCCAAGGTTGGGGACCACTGTGTTATATGATCAGAGCCACTCAGCTTGAGGTTTCCAACCTTGCATCCCCAGATGTTCTTGGACTACAACTCCCAGAAGCCTTCACCACTAGCTGCGCTGGCTAGGATTTCTGGGGATTGTAGTCCAAGGTTGGGAAGCACCGCTCTAGACTGGAGATTGAAGAGAGAGAGAGTGACCGCTCTCAGCCACAAGCTGGCTTTCTACAGGCTCTGCTTGGATACTACTCGTACTGACACTTATTTGGTGTGGAATCTTTAAATCCCAAAATTTGCTTGTCTTCAAATCATGCCAAAGAGAAATTTCAGTATGACATAGCAACAAAACCTAGTCTTCTGGTGGGGAAAAAAGAACTCTTTTAGAGGAAAGAATATTATCTTTGTCCCACATTACTTCACTTGTTTTCCTCACAATATGACGTTTTCCATTTCTGTTGTCTTCCTCTTCTCTTTTCAATGCAGTAATACAACAGCTACTTTTCCTCCCCGCATCCACAGCATATCCCTATCTTTTATACCAAGTTGCAGTAACTTCTGTGCTCCTTACGTTCTGTATTCCAAATAACCACTGTTCTGCCTATTTTTCTTTCATCTGCCCATTCTTTAACAAAAAGGCATTTCGTTTGCAATCATTAATTAAACAAATAACTATCTATCCACCATGTCAATTCAGGATGCAAAAAAAAAGAGAAAAAAATGTCTTTAGGGTTAGAAATTAGAGGTTTTCATATATTTTTCGCCAATAATTTTCAGATTAAAACTGCTTCGAGATTGAAGGACTTTCTCCCTTGATCTACTCTCTATCTGCTAAAACATACATTTTGCTTGTGTTAATTTAATTACACATTGATATAATTCTCTGCTCCGTCCCTTGTGTTCTGAAATATATGCCTTCCAAATATCTTAGTTCTCTGACATGACTTTTGGATAATCATGTAGCCTAACACTTTCCCTCTCTCTCAATCTTTCCGTCATTCATTAATTCCTACCCTCAAGCCTTCTTCTGCTGCTGAAAATCCATGCTGTGTCTTAACTAATTCTCTTTCCAGTAGTGAGGGAGCGAAGGCAGGCTGTCAGTGGTGGCCTTTATCAGTCTTAACCCATAGTGAAGCCTCTTCAGATTCCATCCAGTCAGTTGATAGTGTTGCACCAAGTTATTTTTCAGCATCATTTGGAAGACTCCTGTTGCTAGTTTTTGTTTTAAACCATTTTTTAAAAAATCAATGATAGGTTACACGTTAAAGCCCGGGTCAGAGCAGATGGGATGCCCAGGCAGAGGACTTAATGAAGAAATATGAGTGGAAGGTAGGATAAGACAAATTAGTGTCACACGCATGCCCTAGTTTAATAGTTCCCAACCTCAGACTAAAACTCTGAAATGTTCTTGGACTAAAACTCATAGCAGCCTTCACTTCTAGCTGTGCTGGCCAGGATTTCCGAGAGCTGTAAGTCCAAGAACATCTGGAGATTCAAGGTTGGGAGCCTAGTTCATAAATATGAGTCTCAGCACCTCTTAAGGCAAGGAGAGTATTCAATGAGACTCAAGAGTTGTTCTGCAGGCCAGAACTTCTTCATTTTGCACAGAAATGTCAGAATCATTGACATTGCAATTCCAGGAGATGCCAGAGTTGAAGATAAAGAATTGGAAAAACCAACAAAGGACAGAGACCTGGCAATTGAAACATCTTGCTTGTGGATGAAACACACACTTCAGTGGTCCCGAAATCATTGGGGCTTTGGGAACAGTATCAAGAAATTTCACACAATATTATAAGCAGTTGTGGAGCTCAGATATAACACCATCAGAGTTACAAAAGGCAGCAATATTAGGAGCAGCATAATTGCTGAGTAGTCAATAATAACAAGAAATTAACAAGAAATTATTTTATTGTTGCTAATATTAATACACAAATTAAAACTGAAACTTCCTGGCCCTCCATCAAGCTAATGAAAAGTCTATTCTAGAAGAAAGAGGGAGAGAAAAATAAGTAGAAAAGGAGTTCACTTCAGGAAAGCAAAGGTAAACAGGTTTGTCTTAATGGGACTCATAAATGTAATAGTAAAGAAAAGGGAGCAGGTATCAAATAGAATTTTGTTTCAGCAAGGGAATCCTTTACACATGTCTTTTTATCCAGGACTTCTCTGAATTTCCTTAAAAGAATTACTTCCACTGTGGATGATGATGCAAACACTACCCAGCCAGAATAGAACTTCTGGAGGTTACTGTAAACCCTTCCTTCCTTACCCCAACACCCCCTCCTGTAATAAGACCCCAAAAATAGACATACAGTAAATGTATTTTGAATGTTCATTCTGTTTCTGTTGAACCAAATTAAAACCACATCCCTTTTGTTTAGTAGGATTTGTCTATCTTTTAGGAAGCACTTGTTTTTATTCTAGAAAATGAAACATATTTGCATTCTGTTCGCATTGCTGAACCTAAAGGGTGGACTTAAGACAGTTATCAGCTCTCTATCAATTTGCAATCAGTTCCCGGACATTTCAAGTGTGCTTTGTAAATCCTTGGACACTGTTCACTTACTCCCTCAGCACAGCTTAGCAGAGTTCATACACCTCAATTTTAGATTCTTGGCTACAAAGTAAGACACTCTTTAAGCAGTTAAGGGGGGGGGGGAGAATAGCCTTCGTGCAGACAAAGCTCCCAGGCCGAGGAAGTCCCTCTTTCCTATAAGTTAAAGTCCATTAAACTCTCTCGTACAGACATACACACACTCACACATATACACATGCACTTGTTGTTTAGTCGTGTAGTTGTGTCCGACTCTTCGTGACCCCATGGACCAGAGCACGCCAGACCCTCCTGTCTTCCACTGCCTCCCGGAGTTTGGTCAAACTCATGTTGGTCACTTTGATGGCACTGTCCAACCATCTCATCTATATACATGCACATGCCCCATCAAAATTAAATACCTTAGTTTTCCATGTATAAGACTATACTATTGTCTAAAATCTTTAAAAATTGAAGACCGTCTTATACACAGGGGTAAGCTGAGGAGAGAGAGAAAACAAGTGGAGGGGAAAGCAGGGATCAAATTGATCCTGCAGTGCTTTGATCCCTTTCCCCCTACACTTGCTAAGCCCCACTTAGATTTCTTAAATTTGGATTAGAAAAGTGGGGGTGTCTTAAACATGGGGGTGTCTTATACACAGAAAAATATGGTATTTCAAAGTGGAAGCTAAGGACAGAAGCCATTCCGGGAGTAGAAAACTGACAATTCACCTTTAGCAAACAGGAAAGCATCACCAGACAGAGGGCCCCACCCAGCCTGTTTCTCCAACCATGCATGACTGCTTTCCTTGGGCGAAACAGGAGCAGGCAGAACCAAACCCAGTACACAGACCAAGTGGCGGTGGTACTAGAGTTTAAGCCAGAGCAATTTTGTGGCCAAAAGGATCCAACCCGGCTTTTCTAGACCATTCCTTCACCCTAGTTACACAACATGCAACGCATGGTTGTATTGCAGTTGGTTTTAATATTGAGCCCCATAACTCACGTTGTTAGGAAAGCTCTACCAGGGCTCAGCTGACCTGTGCTAAGGGAGCAAGAGAGAGAGGACTGGCCAGACAGGGTCACCGGTCACTCAAGAGTCCCTGACAACTTTCCCCGAGCCTAGCTCTTTCAGCACACATAGACTTCTGTCCCTCCCCGACCACCCCCCTTTCTCAGTCCCCCCCTCAACAATAGGGCACCGTATTTCTCTTGCTCTCTCTCTCACTCTCTCTTTTCTGTATCTCTCGGAAATCAGACTGGAGTTCAGAGCACTTTCACTACCTTTTATGAGGTAGAGTGTGATGTCATAGATGGGGGCAGGGCTAGTCAACTTTCTACCCACCTACCCACCTGTGCTGAGGGAGCTACGCTTGCAAACGGAGGCGGTGACTCTTCCATGGTGAGTAGCCTTGTTTCTCATCTTTATGCATTTCCAGACAAACGCATGTGTGGGGGGTACGGGGGAAGCAGGCCCTTAAAGTGGGAGTGATTTAAGGCTGATGTTCAAGCATACAGAGAGGGATTTTGACCCCAAGGCTCCCCCCAACTCACATGTTCAGACCAACCATGAATGGGGCTTGAATTGTGTCAGTTTCTCTCTTTGAAACGGGTGGAGGGGAATGATACATGTATTCGTTATTGACAGCCCTGATCCAAAGAGGAGGGGGAAGAATAAAACGAAAGTATTCCTCTCCATACGGAACAGCAAAGATCCATTCCCACACCATCTGCAAGTCCATATTTTTGTTCTTTTATTTGAATAGGAGAACTCCGGAATTCTATGCACCCATTTAAAAGAAAAAAAGAAAATATCAGAGCCCGTAACTGTAAAATCAGTAGAGTCTTGGGGGGCGGGGGGGTTCAGACAGTGGTAGACAAAAAAGGGGACTTCTTAAGGCTCTGATGCAGCCAGTGGTTGCTCTGGCAGTTTTAAGAATAAACAGAAAGGTGTGTGTGTGTGTAAAACCATGTAGCCAATATTCACAATTTCCCTTGTCCTCGGCAAAGGAAGAGTGTTTGAATGTCTCAAGATATTCTTTCAAACAATGCTGTCAATCATTATGAGATTTGTCCACACATAACACATTCCTGCATGAGAGCTAAAAGACCACCATTTTTTAAATCTTTTTCCCCCACACGGGACACCTTGTATTTTACTAGAATACACAGTTGTTTGCTCAGAATGCAAGATTTTCTGCACAGCAGCAGCAGCAACAACAAAAATGTACAAAAATAGCCTGTAGTCTCACCTAGTGGGGAGCAGACAGTTGATTTTTTTTTTGGGGGGGGGTTGATATTCTTCTGGGTGAAAATAAAATATCCCATTAACATCAGAATGTGTGTGTCAGGTTGTGTGCATGTAACATACCTCTAGACAGCTTCGTTGCCATTGGTGTCAAGGTGTGTGGCTTACTGTGCGCTACCTTTAGAAAGAGTCCCAAGTGAAGCTGCTATCAAACTTCCCCTCAGATGGAAAAAAAGTGAATAGAGATTTAGAGGATGCTACCAGTGTGAGCAATTTTCGAAAACCTGATACGTGTTTTAGATGGAACTGGGGGCTGCCGTGACAAAATGGCAAAGACGTGTTGTTAACGTTCTTGCTCGACAGCAAAACATCTCAAGAATTTCGAGGAAAAAAACAAAAACAACAAAATTTGTTTTGCTTCAACTGTCCCACCTTTGCCAATTATGCCTTGTTGTTTGGGCTGGTAGACAGATACATCAGAACTGGTGTGGTCTCCATGTGTTTTGTGGGTGTCACACACAAAGAGAGACTAGGAAGACCTGACACTTACAACCCACTCACAACTGGAAACACTTTGTCAGATCAGTAGCAGGGACTCTCTGAAATGAATCAGCTGTCTTCGCCATTCGGTCACCATGCACGTGTTGAAATGTTCAACCATTTGTAGTTGTCAAGTGTTAATTTTCACTAACGGTTGTTACCAATGAATGTAATGGGAATAGTGAGAACGCAAGTTGTCCTTTAAAAATGTGCCAGCTTTGCAGATGGGATGCTAGTTCTACTCAGGTGTTCCAAAAAATGGGGTTGATTCTGCCAGCAAGGAAGGAAGCATGTGAGCCCCACACCTCTCTTGTTACGTTGTGAAAAGTGAAGATTGCAAGGAGAAGAGATTCTTCTCTACATGGACAGTTGAAATTAGAGATGGGGGTATTCGTATACAAATACGAATATCCCCGCACAGCTGGACTTAATGAGGGTTCAACCCCTGAGGCCAAATTGTCCACTCATGTGTCCAACGGCGGGAGCAGCTTCACTCTTCCTTCCAGTCACTCCCAGAGCCTCTCTTTCTTCCCGCTCGGCTAGCTGCTCCAGGTAGAAGGAGGAAGGACGAGTCTCCTTGCACGGTTCCGAGTAGCCAGCCAAGCAGAAAGAGAGTGGTTCTCTGGGAATGATTTGCAAGATAAGCAAGGCTGCCACCGAATGGTCTCTTAAGGCCCCCAGGGGCCAGACCCTCATTAAGTCCAGCTGCACTGGGATATTCGTATTCATGTACAAATATGAATACAAATACCCCCGATCTCTAGTCGACATCTAAGCAGAGCTTGGGTGTTCCAAGGTTCCTTGGTTCATGTGAAGACCACCTACACATAAAGGGGTTCTTCTCTTCGCGTGATTAAAGCAAAAGTGGAGGAAGCAATTCTAGCAAACTCCCTTCCCATATGGATATAACCCCAGTCTGACTGCCTAAATACGGTTACTATCCGTATTGTATCTAGATTATGCAACCTGTTCATAAGGAACTTCATGAAATCTTTCACCTAAAACAATCTATCTCCAGAGTCCATGATTGTCTGAATTTTGTCTAAATGAACTACTTAGAAGATATGGGAGGCTTTCACTTACAGTGGTGCCCCGCATAGCGAGGTTAATCTGTTCCGGATTAACCCTCGCTATGCGGAATCGGCGCTAAACGGGTAGGGGAAACGTATTGAAACGCATTAAACTTAGTTTAATGCGTTCCAATACCTTGCTTACTTACCCGTTCAGCGAGGATTCCCCTTGCCGGCAGCCATTTTCGCGCCCTCGCTAAGCGAGGGCAGGGCGTGAAAACGGCTGCCGGCAGCCATTTCCGGGCTTCCGGCGGCCATTTTGGAACTGCCGATCAGCTGTTCGGCGGCTCCAAAATGGCCGCCGCAATACCTGATCTTCGCAATGCGGGTTTTCCCCATTGCGAAGATCAGGTATGTTTCCGTATAGTGATCCCGAAAAAGGGATCGCTATACGGAAACATCACTATACGGTGCACTCACTAAGCGAGGCACCACTGTATTTGTTTGTTTGGGTTTTTGTTTTGTTGTCTTGGTGGGTTACAAACATTGAAAGATAGCCCCATTCACACACAACTCTGGAGCCTGTACACTTTGGGGCCAGCACTAAGGTCTTGAGCAGAGGCTCCCAACCTTAGGTCCCCAGATGTTCTCGGGCCACAACTCCCATCAATCTTGGCCAACACAGCTAGTGGTGAAGGAGTTTTCATCCAGCAACGTCTGGGGACTTAAGGTTCGGAGCTACTTATCTGGTGTCTGTTTCTGTTCAGGGAATGAAAAGTTGAAATAGTATTTCTTTCTGGAGCAGGAGGAGGGAGTTTCTGCGTGTACTCCTTCTCTGGCCAATGGATGGGCGCAGGTAGGGATTCCTCCCAGCAAACTGTTCTTCCTGTGGGCAAAGGGTGGAGCCCAAAGTTCACTAGCCAGCAGCAGAAGCCAAAGTGTGTTTCCTTCTGTCTTTGCTGTCCAATAGTGGCATCAGGGTCAGCATGAGGATCTTCGTTTGACTTCCCTCCAAGCTGGGTGGCAAAGTGTGGCATGTAGGCCACATAGGGTTCTAAGAATCTTCTAAGGGTGCAGCTTGGCATTTTGAGGACCTTGTTCCTTGCTCTTTGTTACATCAAGAAAGTTGGTTGGAGGCGCAACCCTTGAAGATCCAGGAGGGGATAAGCCGAGCTGCACATCCCTATCTTAAACTGAGAGTGTCTCCCAAAGGCACAAAAGGACTTAGTCATTTCACTGACAAAGACTTTGAAAGGAATCAAAGGTGTTCCTGGAGGTTACAGAGACCATCTGAAGTCCTCTCCTCTGATCTCCAAAAATCATGGAGGAAAGTGGAAGCTTCAAGTTCCTTGTGGTCAAATTGTACCCTAAGGATTTGAATTTCGGAGGACAAGGATGTGGATGACTTTTGAATGAATCAAGAATGAATTTTGTCTACACTCCACAAACACCAGAAATGGAAACATCACTCCTGGAGCTTGCCTGTCTTTACTGAGATGGGTTTTTATTGAAAAGCCTTTTAAAATATGCCAGTTCATCTCTATTCTAAAATATCACCTATTTTGTTTGCTTGTGTAAATACATCTGCTATTCAATCTGTAAATCCACAAGGCACCTACCCTTCTTTTAAAACAAAAATATATTCAAAAATTCACTCACCAAATCATATTTGCTGATAGTAAAAGAACCTTGTGTTGCGTTTGTCTATTAGTGTGTCTCCCCAGAAAGTGCCCTTTAGCAGTTGGCTTGACGTAAAACCCTTCTTCTTAGGCATCCTTCAGTCTCAAGAGACTATGGTAACGTGCTCTGTATCGAGGACTTGGAACAGCGTCTAGTGTGGCTGAAAAGGCCAATTCGAGAGTGACCATCCCTTCCACACTGAAGACGAATACAATCTGTCCCCTGTCCAGCTCCCTGATTTTGCAAATTTGGATGGATTCTAGAGGAGAGTCAGTAGAAGTCTCTCTGTTTCTCTTTTGGTGCCTCTAGTTGCCTGGGGGGACTTTCTGGTGGGGTATTCATGGATGTATGACTCGAACGTCCAAAACTCAATCTTCACCAAACTTGGAGGAATTATAGAGGAGAGTCAGAGGAAACATCTCCACAGTTTCGGTGTATCTAGGTTCCTGGGGGGCTGTCTTATAGCCCGATGAACCAACAAATCAAAAATCGCAAAAAATAATTGATTTGTATTCATCGTGGGTATTGATTTGTATGAATACAAATTGTCAAATTAGCAATTTTTGATGAATTTTGCAATTCATTTTTAAATTCATGCCCATCTCTAGAGACAATGCCTCTTCAACAAACATAGATTTGTGGGAGGGGAGAGAAGAATGTGAGATCCCATGTTTCATGGGGCCAAAGTGTATGATTTTCATATTTTAAAGAAAATTTAAAGCTATAGTTCCGATACAGTTGATAATCTAATCACATGTTGTCAAGTCAATTTTAACTTATGGCACCCCTTTCCAGGATTTTGGAAGGAGAGAATACTCAGAAGTGTATGGGAATGTCCTGGGATTGTGCAGCTTCTCTAAGGCCTCACACATCCAGTGGGAAATAAAACTGACAACCTCTGGCTCCACAGCCAGAGACCTAACCCACTACGAAAAATAATCTTGCCTTCATTCTTCCATAGCTGGAGCCTTCCTGCCACCTGTCAAAATCTTGGCTTCCTCAGCTCTTGACAGTTGGGTCTCTTCTAGAATCTGTCTTATCCTAAAGAAAATAAAGGAGAGAAACAATGATCAGAATGCATTCTTCCTTCCTTTCCACCTTGCAGATTTTGTGACATATATGTGACAGACAAGGGAGAACTTTTCAGTTTCTATCAGTCTGTAAAATGCCCGGCTTACTTGCATTGGAAGAATTGGACAGTATTGCTGCTGCTTAACTCCAATTGCATGTTTTGTTTCAAAGCACTGGAATGTTTGCACATTCAGGGGACAAATGCCAACCACCTAGGACACTGGCCAGTGACATAATAATTACGGCATCTTGGTAATGTGAATTCCATGATTCCATCTGGAGCCTGATTACCGCTAATAGATCATTTTTAATGCACCTTTGATCTCTAGACCCCAAGTTGTGGCACGTTCCATCTCTCTGCCCTGTAGCATGCTACAAACATACAAAGAGGTACCTGGCTAAGGGGCTGGCCCTTGTCCATGTCACTGATGATGAAAATGGGCAGAGTCCAGCACAAATCCATATGGCCAATTGCCCTTTTCAATTATACCTTCTTCAAAGTTAGATGGTGCAAATAAGTGTGTTGCATCCAGCATTTGGTAACTTTCCTTTTTCGGACTCCAGTGCCCAGAATCCCACAATCAGCATGCCCAACGGGCTGGGGATTCTGGGATCTGTATTCTCAAAAAAAAAAAAAAAAAAAAAAAAGAAAATTTTCTGAAATGTAGTTGACTGAATCATGGGGCATCAATGTCAAGTTTGAAATCTGAAACCAAGCAAAATATTTTCAAATAAAGGGATGTAAGATGTATTTGTGTGTAAGAAAACGTATAGTAGTCACTGAGAAACAGGTACAGAATGATCACTTTCATGTCTTGTTCAAGGGCCACCCCATAGCTCTCTTTGCTGGACTTGGTGGGCTGTTGAACTTGTCCAGCGTGGCTTCTTTTTCATTGTCACTTTTCTACTTTTAAGATCTGCTTGTTGTTGTAAACTGTCAGCTGGGAACTACAGCAACATCTTTGCCTCATGAGATTATCTTTATGGCCTAGAACGTACAAAATATTGTAGAGCTTTTACCCTGGGAAATCTCCGTGCATCACCATCAGTGCTACTAGAAAAAAAGATATTTGCAGACACCTATTATCAAAGCCTGTCCCCCTGCTAGTCAGGCATGGTTGACACAGTCAAACATATGCCGTTATACTGTTTATTTTATAGGGAGACCAGACATGTACATGTTTCTACAATTTTAAAAAAATTCCAGGCAAACTGAATGTCTATTGCCTTTGCAAGTGAAACCACAGGGAAGATGGCAAAATTCTGTAAAATGGGTGTTTAACTAAAAAGCAAATGGTAAACCACTCCACTAATCACACTAGAAATAATGAGCTGTAATGAAAACACAAATGTGTTCTCTTCTGTATATAACACTCCTGTGATTTGCTTTGTTTGGGAATCACATCTGTTTGGTTAGCTTATTTTGCTTTTCAGTGGCTCGCCAACTATCATAATAACAGTGATGATTATAAGATTGAACTATATCAAACAAAACAAGGGTGTGTTGCTGGGGTGGGGATGATTATTTCCATGTTGCACATGTGTGTTCCATGCTGTCAAGTCAGAACTAACTTAAAGCAACCCTGATAGGATTGTCAAGGCTAAGTGAGATATTTTAAGGAGTGCTTTTGCCAGTTCTACTCCGCCAGTGAGTTTCCATGTGGGAGTGGGGATTCAAATCCTGTTCTCCAGAGTTCTAGTCTGTCGCTCTATCCACTACACCACATTGTACATAATACAAAAATTGGGGCCCAATTTGCTCTACACGTGCAGGAGAGTGCAGACATGGACTGTGCAATTTGAATGTACTTAGGGGGAAATCCTCTTTGACAGCTTTTTCAGATATTTTCTTTCATACACATACACACACAATTCCCCCACCTGGGGCAGTCCTTTCCTTCACCTGAAGATCTGAGCTCCTTTCTGTTGCATGTGGAGGTAACACAAAGGTTCCCCTTGACATTTAGTCCAGTCATGTCTGACTCTAGGGGGCAGTGCTCATCCCCATCTCCAAGCCGTAGAGCTGGCGTTTGTCTATAAATCATTTCTGTGGTCACATGGCCAGCGCAACTAGACACAGAAGGCCATTACCTTCCCACCAAGGTGGTACCTATTCATCTACTCACATTTTTACATGCTTTCAAACTGCTAGATTGGCAGGAGCTGGGACAAGTGTTGGGAGCTCACTCCATCGCGTGGATTCAATCTTACAACGGCTGGTCTTCCGACCTTGCAGCACAGAGGCTTCTGCGGTTTAACCCACAGCACCACCACATCCTTATATGTGAAGGTCTGGTTTTATAAAAGAAGTCAAAAGTAGGGACTTTCCTTCCATCCCAGGCAGACAGCAGAGCACCTATGGTGCAAGCCAGACATTTCCACCGCCGTTAAATTTGGCAAATTGTCATAACAAAGCTTGCAAAGGGAAAAGCACTTGAAGGTGTGCAACCTATAGAAGATTTTATGGGTGCTTGTGCACTCCACTAGTCTCCCTTTCTCCACCACCACAGGCAGAATCCCCAGCAATGACCCCACTATCTCCAGTTCAGCTTCTCAAACTCAGGAGCAGTAAGTCCAGCCAGAAACCTTTATTACTGAAGCCCATTCTGGAAGGGAGAAGCACTCCTTAAATAGGGCTTCCCCCCAGGTTTCCAGGTGAGCCTCAGGAGTGGCCCACCAGCTGCTACCCAGGCCAGGGCCTGAGCCTGCAAACACCTGGCCATTCCTGGGTCCGGCTGGCCCCAATCCTGCAGCTGCCAGGGCAGTAAGGGCCAGATCTTGACTCATTGAGGAATTGTATTCTGGGAGGCTTTCACGGCCGGGATCTGATGGTTGCTGTGGGTTTTTTGGGCTCTTTGGCTGTGTTCTGAAGGTTGTTCTTCCTGACGTTTCTCCAGTCTCTGTGGCCGGCATCTTCAGAGGACAGGAGTAGCACAGACCAGAGCACAGAGTGTTACTCCTATCCTCTGAAGATGCCGGCCACAGAGACTGGCAAACATCTGGGGAACCAGGGTTGGCAACCATTGTTTTAGAGCTATCATGTAGAGCAGTGGTTCTCAGTCTTGGGTAACCCAGATGCTGTTGGACTGCAAAACCCAGAACATTTAATCACTTATCTGTTGCTGGCCAGGCTTTCGGAGAGCTGCAGTCCAAGAACATCTGAGCTACCCAAGGTTGGGAACCACTGGTTATAAAGTAATTCATATCAACATGTTTTAAGTATACAGATTTATGTACCAACCAGTCTGATTTAGAGTGAATATAATTAGAATTACCTGTTAGGAGCAATTATTCCAGATTGTGAACTTAGGTGGAACAATATCTATTACTTCTTCAAGGACTCTGTCTTCAGTGAGATAATTCACAGACTGAACTGAAATTTTTAAGGCATATTTAATTATCTTTTATGATTGCATTTGTGCCTAGTTTGTTTCCCCCAGTTATCATAAATTAAATATCTACTTATATTAAAAAGAGAGTTCCATGCATGCAAAATGAGGTGCGATTTGATTTTTAAATTTTATTGTTTAAAAATTAGAGTGGCTAAAGCAATTAAATCATTCTGGTGAAGAAATGTATCTTTCTGAATGCAAATCTATGTATGACGTGTGCTTGGTTAGGAGCATCTTATATATATGCAAAAAAAAAACAAAATTAATGGGGGAAAAAAACCAAAACCAATCCTATATATATATATAGGATTGGTTTTTTTCCCCCCATTAATTTTGTTCTTTTGCACAGTGAAACTAATAGCCAAGCAATCTTAAAGTATTAACTTCTCGTTTCAAAGTAACAAATATTTCTGGTGCACAGCTGTCTGTAGCTCTGGGTATTTCATTGCATGTTATCCAGAAGAGGGTAGCATTTACTGGCCACATTAAAATTCAGGATTTGTTAAATATACAACTAATTTTGTTTGGGAGTCCCAGTGGTTTTCTTCCTAATAATTGAAAAAATGCAAATGAGTGCAAGTAATTGGCGGCTTGGCCAGCTATAGTATCCAGCTATCTACTTTAATGAATTAAAAGTGCATCTCGTCCAGATAAGTAAATTATTTTAAATGTGATGAAGTAAAGAAAATAATAACCAGAAGTGGGGGGAAACAGATTCATTTCCCGCAGTTTTCAGCTTAAAACCTTTGTGTGCCTTTGAGTCATGGCTACATTCCAAAATGTGCTATCTTACTTTGATTTCCTGCAATAAATGACAGCAGAACTCCATTACAAGCTTCCCTTCCGGTATACAGAGATGGCTTGAGCGGTGTCTTAATGTGCAGCAGAATTAAACGGGAATGAGGTAGTAGAGTGCATTCGCGAAGGCTCTAGTAAACTCATAGTAGGCTGTAGTAGGGACTCATAGAAGCCACCTAGAGTGGTCTTATAGGCCAGATGGGCGGGGCATAAATAAATAAATAAATAAATAAATAAATAAATAAATAAATAAATAAATAAATAAATAAATAAATAAATAAATAAATAAATAAATAAATAAATAAATAAATAGAGACTCATAGTAGAGTCTCTGCCAAAAGTGATATAGTGGCCAGTCGGCACGTGGTGGTGGAAGGATTTAGTTCTTGAATGTACACATTCCTATAACAGTGCTCAGCAAACAGAAAGATAGCACAGCGGGTAGAATTTGGGGCCTTTTGTCTTCATTTGTTAAGCGTTTTTATAGGGGAAGGGTTTAGCTTTCAGGAAGAGCGTGAAGCAGTGGTAGTCGCCACCAGATAAAGTGTTAACAATCCACCTCTTCACAAGCACTGCTGGTGGCCCAGTTTAGTCCTTATAGCAGTGAGAGAAGAGGCAAAACATGTGATTATTCTTTTATTCAATTGTTTTGCAAAAAAAAAAAACAACCCAAGACTTTCTAGTTGTTTAGCCAGTGAATTAAGCCATCCACAGTTTGACAGGATCTAATAAGGGTATACATTAAAAACTCCCGCTTTTCTCCCGCTACATGGGTAAATGCTACAGTAATGGGGAAACTGGATGTGTTTTCAGAGTTGTCTCCAAGCAATGGAATGAAAGCCAAAAAGCCACATAACCTAATGCTGAGTGGGTATTATGGAAACAAGCCTTAAACAGGAATTTTGCTAAGTTTTCATATTATGCAATATTATTATTATAATTATTGCTTCCAGAAAATTTAGGTTCTTTTCGGGCTTCCACCGGCTTAGCTTGGTGGCCTCATGAAAAGAGAAAGCAACAAGGACACCATGAAACATTTCCAATCCACCCCCCAAAAAAGCACATGAAGGTCCTGAAACGTGATCTGTTTCATGGTGGGGAAGCCATTAAGGGTTGTGGGATGGAGAGGGAAATTCATTATCCTGGCAGCAGCCATTTTAGGAAATTAAGTCAGCCTTACACCGCATCTTAAAGTTGTGGGGGATTTCGGCCATAGAACTTTGTCTTAGAATTTTTCAGTCATAGAATTTTGTCACTTTGTTCTGCAGCAGGGATAAATCTGGCATAAGATGCTGAGAACCCAGAACCCCTCAGTTTAAATGGTGTCTCTTCCATAAACACAAAGCAAATCTTCATCAAAGTTTTTGTTTTGTTTTATTGAAAGTCACCAGTCCACTAGCTAGCATGGCTACTAACCATAAAGACTGGAGGATCCTGGGTTTGTAATTGAAAAAAAAAAAACTGCCAACGTTGCTCCTGACAAGACCTTAGGAAAGTCATTATTGGAGCAGTTTCAGCTCCCAGTCTCTTTTATGAAAATAATTATACTGGCCGACCATATGGATGCTAGCATGTTTAAAGCATTCATTGTATCCCAAAAGCCCCATTGCACGTGTTGCAAGCTCTGATGCTCAACCTAAGATGTGGGTGAAAGTTTGACCATGTTGCAGTACTCCTTATAGGTAGAGACCACGAATGCCAAATTTAAGTAATAGCGAGCAAATTCAGAAAAAAAGACTTCAAAGCAGTCACCTTCCCCACTATCTCATTCAAACTTTTGGCCACGATACTGTTTTAGAGATGTTGAGATGTCTTTGGATTTGTACAGTATTTTGAGATGGGCACAGACGGCCAGTTCGTCAGTTCATGCTGGTTCATTTATCGGCTGAACTGGTGTTCGGCACTTGCCAGGCTTGCCTCCTCTGGCAGCAATCCACTCAAAGGCAGTGCCCCAGCTTTCCTACTCTGCCTCCTCTGTGTGCTTCCTCTGAGTCGGTGCCTGCCACACGAGGCAGGGCTGGGAAGCCCCAATAAACAAATTACTTTGGCCAATAAATGAACTCGTGGTTCGTGCCCATTTCATATATATATATAAGTTATGCTGTAATTAGCAACTCAGTGTAATTGCATGGCTAGTGCAACAGATGTCTACAGAGTTTTCTTATGCCAATTCACTTCTAAAAGGTAGTCATTTGTCTAACAGGATTTCAGCCTCTGTGTGTGCGTGCGTGTGTTTATACATATCTGTTACAAACCGGAATGAAACTATACCTTTGATTTTGCTTCTTGTCAGCATGTTCTGACGCAGTACCAAAGTGCGTATAAAATGTGCATTTTGGGGTTACAACCGTTTGCTGCATCTTTGCTTCCAGGGCAAATATGTTTAGAAATGTTTAATTTTGCAAGAACATCAGGGGAACGGCTGGGCTAGAATGCTTCTCCCCCGGACCTGCCAAACTCCTGAGTGGGAGGATTTATTTGCATAGCAAAGTATTCAGTCAAGTGAGTATCTCCCCTGGTTGTTTAATATTGGCACAGCCAAGATGCAAGCATACCATCCCAGTGAAAAAAGGGCCGAAGGTGGAAGGTGGTAAAAGAGATGTGCTCCGTAATGAAAAAGCTGTTTGAGTGGCCAAGGGAGATTAGATTTTCCCTTCCCTTATCAAGAGCTTCTCTTCCATTCCAGGTTTGATGGTAGCTGTTGGTAAAGAAAATAGCTTCCTTTCCAAGGCATTTTTTGTGTACCTGCTATGGGTAAAAATATAACAGAACCCTTTACTCCTTTCTCTTGTGTGTTGCTTCTCCCCTTCTCCTGCTTGGGAACTGTACTAGCTTGCTTCAATGCCAGGACAGTTCCTTTCTCCTGGCAGGATAGCTCAGTGGTTTAAGCATCTGGCTGCGGAGCCAGAGGTTGGGAGTTTGATTCCTCATTGTGCTTCCTTGAGTGGGGTTGGACTCGATGATCCAGAGGGTCCCTTCCAGCTCTGCAGTTCAAAGGTTCTTATTATAACCCATAGCCTTGTTAACCCTCCTGATGTCCATGCCATAATTAAAATCAAAATATACCGTATTTTTCCGTTTATAACACGCCCCCATTTATAAGACGCCCCCCCCCCAATTTTCTGACTCAAAAATTAAGAAAACTTAGCTCTGAGGATTCAGTCTCTGGGCTCAGAACATCGGATATTTTGAGTCTCTGCTGAATCTAACCCTACAGAATCCACCTCCAAGGAGGTGTGTTCCAATTGGTTTGTTCAGGATCAAAAGACATCAGTTCCATCAGTTCCATGACTGTAGAAAGCTAAGTCTCGTGACTGAAGCCTGTTTACAGAGGCAAGGTATGTGCCATTTTGTTCTCTCCTCAGCTATCACAGCTTACCTCCGTGTAAAAGACACCCCTCAATTTTTAATGTAATGAGTTACGGAAAAGTAGCGTCTTATAGACTGAAAAATATGGTAATATAAATATATTACTCTCCACCCTTATGGGACGAAAAGAGATAAAACAGGCCAACCAAGTGCTTCTAGGCCCACATACCCTTTCATGTTCTAGGGAGGGGCAAACCCATCTGAAATTATGTTGGTCCCCTCCGAAGTGGTTTGACTTGTACGAATCTTCAGATGCTTCCTCTAAGGAGAAATCTGGTTCCCTTTTTGCTTTAGGTGAACTCTCAGTGGCATCTGGCTGAGTCATTCCTCCAGGTCATGAAGGAAGTAGACAGGCTCCTAGAAATGCAGATCTTGCCATTTGTAGTGTCATGTTATCTCCAATGCCAAGTTTCAGAGTTGTTTTTCTTTCATCCTGCATCACGTATTTATTATTAAGCATCTTGGTGGGGTATGTGAGCCAACGTAGAACCAACAGATACCCAGTGTGGTGAACTGCAGTGGTCCCCAACCTTGGACCTCCAGATGTTCTTGGACTTCAACTCCCAGAAATCCTGGCCAGCAGAGGTGGTGGTGAAGGCTTCTGGGAATTATAGTCCAAGAACATCTGGAAGCCCAAGGTTGGGGACCACTGGGTAGTGGATCGATAGATGACCTAGAACTCACAGTTGTGAGGATGGTAAAAACCACCCCTTAAATAACTTACTTACCTGCAAACCTGGTTGGGGTGGCTATAAGTTGCTTTCAATTTGGCAGCACATAACATAGAAGCTACATGCAAAGGGACAACATAACACCCTCCTACTCTCTCTCACACACACACATTGCACATTGGTCTGAATGCTATGCTCACCCTATCAGGACCAAAGTCTTAATGCCGTGTTACCAAACCCCCAAATGACTATCCTACAGACGATGTTCCTTCCATTCGTTCTCCCCCAATTCCACACATTGGAAAGAAAAATACATCTGTAGGAAATCTTCAGCAAATGTGCTTTTGCTCAATTTGGGCCATTCATACTGTGTGGCTTCTGTGGGAATGAGTAGCTTCTCTTCCAAGATTAAACATTACTTCTTTTCATACTTGCTTGGAGGAGGGATCTACTTGCAAGGAAGGATGAGTGAAGGCAGGATATATTCTAAACTATTTATTTCTTTATTCAATGTATATGCTGCACATCTAGCATGTTGCTATTCTGTGTACATTAAATGTACATCATCCAGTAATACAGAAAATAAGCTGTCCCATACATAAATAATAAATCCCAGACAAGAACTTCATTTTTAGCCTGGCCCATCTTAAATTCCTGTTCAAGATGTCCTATCCCTGGAGATGGGCATGAACCACAAAAATTGTGGTCTGTACTGGCTTGTGAGTCACGGGTAACCACAAACAATGAACCATCTGAATTTTTAAAAAAGTGAAGCATGAATTGGTTCTGATTACTTTTTTTAAGTTTGTGCTCTTTTAAAAAAAAGACTAACCCCCCACCCACCCCTTCCCACTGTCCCTGTTGCCCCCCTACCCAGTCCTGCTTCTTCTTCCAACCACCGCCGCCACCATCTTGAGAAACAGTGGCCCAGCTTCCATTCCGGGAGTTGGGCCAGCTGTGTCTCTGTACGCACCTTCCTATCTAAGAAGCTTGTTTTAAAAGTTTGTGGTTCGGATTCACTGGGTGTGACACAAATCTGAACGGGCCCGAACCAAAGAACTGGCAGTTTTTAACAAACTTCCTGGTTCATTTTTAGGTTTGTGCCCATCTCTACCTATCACCTTTGGCCAGAGGAAAAGAAAGGAGGAAAGATGACTTTTGCCCTCATCTTTGGACTTATTCTTCAAAAATGACTTTTTTCAGTTGCGCTGAGTGGTTGGACAGACCGCCCCCCTCCCCTCAAAAAAATAAGGTTAAAGGCACATGTCCCTACGGCTTTCTCCTGCTCTGACATTTGATGGGTGTTGGAAAGGAGCCATTCAGTAGCCTACAATGTTTGACGGTAGATCTTTGTGGTAATTTAAAATATCCTAATTTAATACAGCATGATCGGCGATTTGCCAACGAACACACAAGCTGTGTTATAAATCATGAAGCAGAATGGTACAAGACCATTATGCTCGACAATACATTACAGCTCCCTGTTGAGCTGGCAGGTTGTTGCCATTATAATGTTGCTATCCATCTTAAAACTTGTTTTTCTTTCAAGAGGGAAAGATGGAAAATAAGCGTCTGTTTGTGTGGGCAGGTGGAAATGTTCTTGAATCTGGAGATTAAAAATTAATTACCAGTTTGAGGGACACATGATGATGAATCATTTCAGCGAAGTAAGAGAAATCGGTAGAACTGCTGGTACTCTGTGTATCTTAGAACGCCTGCTGGCCAAATTGTTGCTTAGGATGACTATGCTCCCTGGGAATCCCTCAGTATTTTTCACGGTAGAAAAAGTTCACCGTTCTGAAGGGCCCTCAGCAAAATGTTCTTCATCAGATTCCATCCTAAATCCATGGGCCCTTGTTGAACATACATTGGGGGCGATGAGAAACGGCAATAATGCTCATTAGTGGCAGCCATTTTAATTGATCAAAAGCCCTGCATCAATGCTATAAGATGAATTAAAATAACAGCTTCTTGGTTTTCATCAGAATGATGGTTAGGGTCAGTATCAGTGATGTTTAGCTTCTATAGAAATTCCAAGTTCCACATTTTGACTGGGCTAAACTCTGATGACTTATCTTTTGCCATTCTAGAGAACCTTACTTCCAACAGAGTACGTGCATCTTGTTATTTAGATCCTGAAATGACAGCATAACCTGATAAAGCAGTCAGGGAACGAAGTGAATGATGTTTCTTTATGCTGAGTTCATCGTCCTATTTTAATCATTCCCCACGCGGACTCTTATTTTCATAGCAGTACAAAATGAAGTTACCTATAAAGATGATTAGCTACAGGTTGAGCAGTATGAAAGAGACTTTGTCACAAAGTGCACATCCTGTGTACAAAATTTAGGATTGCCATTAGAGGTGACTAACATTACTGGTTGATGTTACATTTTTAAAAAGCAAGTTCATGTCAACTAAATAAATCTCCGTATTTAAAGACAGTACAAAACAAGAACAGGTATCTTTATTTGTGAGTTGTACAGACAGACGTTTGGTCAAAATAGACATTAAGGGGACAGTTTATTCCCTAAGATTTCCTTAAGATAGAAAAGGGTAGTCTCAACAATCAGATTTGCAAATTAAGCCCTTGTTTACCTTTCAGTGACCAACCAGATGACCAGGAGGAAAGAAAGCATACTAAAGGCAAAATACATAGATGAAGAAAATCATGTATTATAATTAGAGCTGGGAATGAATTGCCATTTTGGCGAGTTGTTGTGCTTCGTGGTCCGTCAAAGTTGATGAAGCACGAATATCCTCCCCATGGACAAAGCATGAATATATTTGTCAGTTTGTGGGGGGGGGGTCTAAAAAAAGCTGACCCCTCTACCCCCACAGCCTGCCCTCTTCCCACTACCCCTGTTGCCTCCCTACCTTGGCTGCTGCAGTCTGCACTGCTGCCACCACCACCATCCACAGAGGCCCATGCCACAGTGGCCTATGCAGTCACCATCCAGCACTGCTTGCTGCAATGGCCTCTGCCACTATGGGCTGCCCTTTGCCTAAGAGTAGCTGTGGTCACCATCTTTGTAAGGGGCAGCCTGGATTCCTTCAAGGCAGGCTAAGGGAATCCAGGCTGCCCTTTGCAAAGATGGCAGCTGCAACTTCCCTGCCCTAAAAGAAGCTGCAGCCAGTGTCCCTTACGGCAGGCCATGGCTGCGGAGGCCACCACAACAAGCAGCAATCGATGGTGGTGGCAGCGAGCAGCAGTAGATGATGGCGGCGCTGGGCGGTGGTGGATGGTGGCAGCGGCTAAGGTACGGAGGAGAAGGGGGTGGGGGATAGACTGTGGGGTGGGTGGCTGTGGGACTGGCTGGTGCCTATAGGCAGAATGGGCAAGCCATAGGACCCCTAAGGGATGAATAAAAATGGGGAAATATTCGTCCCTTCGTATTCATTGGGTTCTCTGGAACTGATGAATATGAAGGGACAAATATTTAATGAATCAGCGATTTTTCATGAATTGCACAATCCTTTTGTTATTTGTCTCCATGTCTAATTGTAATAGATGGACATATATTCCATGACATGAGGGAGCACTTCCCAAAACATGCTAAATCTACCCTCTAGTTTGATTCTTGTTTCACACCGGCTAGCTAGTTTGGTTAAACAGGCGTTTCCAATCCAATCGTTTTCACTACCTTCTGACATAATAATGCTCTTTGTGTATTATAAGCCACATGGGTTATTTTAATAAAAGAATGAGATACAAATAATAAATAACTGAATAATACATGCAGTTTGCCTGACCAGTCATGATAAGTGAGGACTTGGTCTGCTTGTTCAGCTGATTTTGAGGCATCAATACGGATATCCTTAAGCCATCAGTGACACATTGCTGACTTCAAGTAATTTTGAGTCCATTTGGCAGTTTCAAATTCAGTAGGAATTGCATAATGTCTGAAAGTTTTGTTTCACATAGTTTTGTGTCACCTTGAAAGCTTTGTTTCTTACTTACTTTCTTTTTTCTTTTGGTGGACTGCTGTGCACTTCTTCAGATGCATGGTGTATAAGCAGCGGTCCCCAGCCCCTGGGCTGCAGACTGGTACTGGTCTGTGTCCTTGGCAGGACCTGGCCGCGGAGACAGATTTCCCACACCCCCACATGAACAGACGCACATACGCTACCCCCACACACGCACCTCCCATGCACGCATGTCCATGCATGCACGGATGCACACACAGACGTACTCCTGCAAACATAGATGCCCGCACAGATGCCCACACACCCTGCATGCATGCTAAACCGGTCCATGGTGTCAAAAAGGTTGGGGGCCACTGGTGCATTACACCAATTGTCAGATATCTAATGCACACCTGGGAGGGGAGAATGCAAAATGTAATAGGAAAGCAAAAGGTTTCTTCTGTTCATTGTGATAATAGTGGCCATTAAAGGTTTATGTAAGAGCCCTTAGAAGGTGACAACTGCAGATCTTAATGGTGGCTGTTAACAGTCGTTCAGAGGTAACTGATAGCTGAAATTTACATCCAAGCTCAGATAAGCAGGTTGATACATACATGCTGAAGAGGAGTCCCCCCCCCCAATCCAAGCATAATAAAAGAAATGGGACTGGAGCTTCATATCTGTATACAAATACAAAGCCTCCTGGCACAGGTGGCTGGCCTGCTTGCCTCCCATCCACAGACTCTGCCGGACTGCTTACCATGCAGCTTGCAGTGCGCATGGCCAGTGTCATCTTCTGCGCCCCAATCGTAGCATTAGCTCGGCTGCCATAGCCCTGCCTCCCTGCTGGCCCAGGGAGGCAGGGCTATGGCAGCTGAGCTACTGCTGTAATTGGGGCACAGAAGACGACATTGGCCGCACACGCCATGCAGTAAGTGGTCCAGAAGGTGGGGGTGGGAGGTAGTCAGGCTGAACACCCATGCCAGTGGGTTTCATAATTCGTATATGAACGTGAAGCCTCCATCTCTAAGAAGAATTCGGTCCATGAGTATACACAGCTCAAAGAAGAAATTGGTCCATGGGTATACACAGAGATTAATATCAAAGGGAACAGAAGGAATAGGGGTGCAAAAATTACAAGGAGAGAAAATTATCCAAAGAGTTGTCACGGCCGGGATCTAATGGTTGTTGTGGGTTTTTCGGGCTCTTTGGCCGTGTTCTGAAGGTTGTTCTTCCTAACGTTTCGCCAGTCTCTGTGGCCGGCATCTTCAGAGACAGCACAGAGTATCTGGAGTAGCACAGACCAGAGCACAGAGTTTTACTCCTATCCTCTGAAGATGCCGGCCACAGAGACTGGCAAAATGTCAGGAAGAACAACCTTCAGAACATGGCCAAAGAGCCTGAAAAACCCACAACAACCAGTTGTCATAAAACATACGACAGCCAGGCTGTGCCAGGAAAAAACCTTGGTAGCCTTTAATGCTTAATGTGCCCTAAGCATCTGTGCCGGTTTTGCACCCACACCCTTTAACGCCCATGGCTGTCCTTTCATTCTATGTTGATCTAGGTATGGCATCAGTTGGAGATCTGCTTTTAGCTTTAGAACAAGTAAGATCGGGTGTTGTGAGCCCATATGCAACCTCTCTTCTGGTCAGATTGACCATTAAGAGTTCCAGCTCTAAACGCTCAGCTGCCACTCCTATCATTCCAACATACTGGGAAAAAAATAATCCACCAGCGGTTAATTGTCTTTGTAGAAGAGTTATTTGTGCAGGGTGTCTCCACCAAGATGACCAGATCAAATGATTCCAAGCCCATCCTACATTGACCGTCTTCTCCCTTGCTTTCTGTTCCTTTCCTCCAGCTGGACAGTGCCACGTCACTCATCCAAGCAGCTAAAAACCTGATGAATGCTGTGGTCCTCACTGTAAAAGCTTCATACGTGGCTTCGACCAAATATCAAAAAGTCTATGGCACAGCTGCTGTCAACTCGCCGGTTGTGTCTTGGAAGATGAAGGCGCCGGAAAAGAAACCGTTAGTCAAGAGAGAAAAGCCGGAGGAATATCAGACAAGAGTGAGAAGAGGGTCTCAGAAGAAACATATTTCTCCCGTACAGGCTCTAAGTGAATTTAAAGCGATGGATTCCTTTTAATTCACTAGGCTTCACCACGAAGGGTTTTCTATTTCTTTCCTTGTTTTTTTTGTATGCATACCTGCCGACTTGTATGCGTCTGGCATGGGGGAACCAAGATAAATGAAGCAGTGTCAATATGCATGCAACCTGAGACTCTATTAAAAGTCCTTAAGCAATCTGCAGTTTCTCTTCCCGAAAGACACACCGTGTTTCTTGTGTTAAAATGGAGGTCTGTTACGCTGACCTCTTTTCCCACAATGGCCAAAAGCGACAAAATCGTGGCCACCCAAAAATGGTGTCGGGAGACCAGGGTGGAGGAAGGGCACCTCAGTCAGCGCGGACGGACGGACGGAAAAAAAAAATCCTTAATGCATGCAAGAAACATTAGGTTGCCTGGAATATTTATAGGTGGGAAATCTGGAAATTGTTAATGGTTAGACCATAACGGCTTGTATTGCTTTTGTTACAGTGTAATCATGTAACTAGCCAATATGCTTGAATGTGTGGGCCGGATAATGAGATGATTTAACTTTGAGTCACCTCCATTACGGTATGTGAATTATTTTTAACAAAGATAATGATGATTAAAAAATATATATTAACATTTCTTTTAACCCACTTTTAAAAGTCATTTCTAGTAGTGTTATGACAGTGCTTCTGTTTCAACAATTCCAGTTTGACATGAACAAAGTTCTTGGCGCGCTCTCTTTCCTCTCTCCTTCTTTCTGAAAATGGTTTACTTTTTGCCAACTGAATTTCTTCTGGTGGAGTATGAAGCACAACATGGTGGTTGACATTGCCTTTTGTATTATTATTATAATTATATTATTATTATTATTAATATTATTAGAAATAGAAGAACCGGTGATGGAATGTGTAGAGATGCGAGAACTGACACATGTGAGAATTTAGAGGCGAATATGTAGGTGTAGCTTTGGATTACAAGGTATCTGATATACCGTCGTAACTGCTAATTCTCAATAAACTTATTTAACCTTGGAATTCTCGGTATGGGTCATGATGTTCAGCCATTCAGTTATTTTACCTACATGTACACATATATGCACAGAGCGAGTGAACGAGAGATGTCTATCCATGCCCCCTACACATTCCATAATGTATATTGCATAGCGCTACGACTGTTGGGTTGAACATTTATTTAGAGATTCATATACCTGTTGAAGTCTTCTCAAAAACCAGAAGGCATTCACCCACAATGCCCCATCTTCTGTGAACTACTATATTATTGCAGGACAGAAGGAGAGGTATCGGACCTCCCCTAACCTCTCCTAAATGGTGTTCCCATCCATGGAAATTTCAGCATGTCGCTAGAAAATCTGATCTTGTGTTGTCTCCCTCTTAGCTGTCCTTCAGCCTCCTCACATTAGTGTAATATATTACCTGACACTATACACAGCTGTATCCCGATATCTGTACAGGCTCAAGCCAAGCATTTATAATTTTCATGGCTAGCTACCACTGCAGCTACTAAAGCAAAAAGGGCTAAGATCACTAGGTATGGTCCTTCAACATGCATGTTAAAAGCATAAAAGCGAACTCTGTTGCAGAAGCAGAGTGAGCCTGGGCTCTCTGGATGGGAGAGTGACCAGGAGCCGTGTCTAAGGTATTCTGAGCTCACCAATGTTGCAGATGAAGGCACATCAAGTTTGCAGAATATGTGATTGTAAAATCTATCAAGATGCATTGCAGCTGAAGTGCAAATAAGAAAGCATAAGCATGTGAGAAGGACAAAAACAATTTGAGGGTTCACCTGCATCCAGGAAAATCTTTCACTGCTTATGATAAAATTCATCTTTTTCTTAGCAGGCAGCTACTCTGAGAACCCATTTGCTGTTTCTCTTGAATTATTCTCAAGATTTGTAGGAAAGGAATAGACGCAGATCACAAACAAAGATCACAACCAGAGATGATAGCTTCCGCCAGCCCACCGTGGACTCCTAAGCTGCTCTCTGTAGGGAACAGAGATATGGACCTAAACATCTCACAGTGTTTTGTGCTGATGGAACGTGATTGGATTTGGTTTTTCATCTTTGTTGGCTGTTCTCTTACTGTTTCCGTGCCTGGTGGTTTCTGCTCTTTCAAATGATTTCGGGATATATGTTGTATATTCTCTTGTTTTCTTATGACACTCACTGCGTTAGGTGCCACAATGTCAGAGAGTATGGCACAGAAGTTTTAAAATAAAAAAAATAAAGCTTCAAAGATAAGAACCGGACAACTTTCCGCTCAGGAATGTCACATGATAATACGGTTGTGCTTGGAACATTGGGTGCCCTGTTTGATGGTGGTTGAAACAGACCTGGTCAAGCATCAATGCCCTCCATTCACACTGAAAGAATGTGTTATGTCTTGCCAGCCACAAAGATTAGCTGCATGCTGATATTGAGATCTCACTGGTACGCCATTAATCATAGAACCTTAGAATAATGGAGTTGGAATGGGTTGATAAGGCTATCGGGTCCAACCCCCAGCATAAGGCAAGAATCGAAATCAAAGCAGATCTGACGGATGGTTGGCCAATTTTCTCTTGAAGCACTCACCACCTCCCGAGGTTATTGGTTCCATTGTTGTACTGCTCTAACAGTTAATTGAAGTCAACAGGAGGAGTCATATCCAAGAGGCAGACAATTAACACATTTCTGGTTAAGCAGTTCATGGTCATTAACAGCTAATAAAAAATGTTGTACTCTTTCTACCCCTGTCAATACCTACTGGAAGCATAAGTATTTTTGTACATCAGGCTCGAACAAGTCATACCATTTTAAAGTTCCATTCATCTTTAATTTATAACTCTCTTTTTAATACCTTCCAATCTTTGGCCATCGCTACAATCTCTAGGCTGTTACATCACAGGCATAATACATGCCTGAAGACCACACCTAAATGCCCAGGCATCCAAACATAGTGACTAAGTCTGCAGCCTCCCTTGTCAACTCTTGAGTGCTCCCAGGGACCGTATTCTTCCCAGACGTTGTGAATTTGACACCCACCACCACGATGGAAAACAGTCGCTGGCCTCAATCAACTCCTCGTGGCAATCCAAGGTTTTCCTGAATCTTCCCCGAACGATGAATTCTATGGCAAAAAAAAAAAATTAATCAAATTGGTTCTAATTCTACATTTCACAAGACAGGAAGGTATGTGGTCCTTGTACACAATTCAAAGACAGTTGGTGAAACTTTTATCAGGCCGTTAAAAAAAAAGTCACAAACACTAGCTTTCAATTCCGTATCAGTGTTACTCGGCATTACAGAGTTGGCACGGGGCTGAAAGGTAATTTGTGTCTGTGATTTTTTTTTTTAGTAGTCTAATAAAGGTTTTGCCCACCCTTGCCTTCAGATTGTGTAGAATCACATGGATTTTCTTTTTCTTTTTTTGTTAGACTATGGTTACCCTGCATAACCAACCCAGAGGGCAAGCAAGGACCTGTAACACCCCCCCCCAAATAAAACTGTGATTTGAGGACAACTACTTAATCACTTTGTAATATGTTTAGTTTGGTTGCCGCTGGCTTACCCAGTGTAGAAAATGACATTTTATCCCAACTTCTCTGATATGGGGGCTGTCACATTTCTGTTTGCCCCTGTCCCTGGCCAAAAAGGAACCATGTATTTCAATAAGCCAAGGGTTGTGAGGGAAGGATTCTTAGTGACTTACAGCTCTTTGTCTAACAAGTTTGAGACATTCTAATTGACATTGCCTGAGGTGAAATAAGACCCCTACCATCTCTGAGAGCAGGCAGCTTGTTTTAAACAAAAAGAGCCACCCATCCACATCTGGCCATGGATTTTGGAACTTTAAAAAATTTTGATGACCAGCTCTGTAATGGCCGGCCTGGCAAAGACTCATTCAGAGTCAAGAGCTAGCTTATGTTTGTGACTTTCCTATTGCCTAATTCAGCATTGATTCTCTGCTGGGATTCTGCATCAAGAAAACACATCCTCTGTCAACTGAACGGAGTGTGCAAAGCACTCGTAAGTTGAAAATCTGGGGAGTTCCATGATGCATTTGTTTTCTTCTAGTTGGAGAGAAAAGAAGAGAGGAGCTAGTGAAAGACCTAAGCCTCCCTTTCCTTCTAGCTAAATATATGTCCTTTGAGCAATACATGCTCACATGTACACAGAGATCCAGACTCCAATATCTGAGATTTCACCAAGCCATTCTCTTTCATTTCAATGACTGTTTCAAGGACTAAAAAATTAATGTTTTGGGAAAGTGGAAGGTCTCAAAATCATTGAAAACTTCACCAGTAAGTCAATGATTGCATGTGTGTCAGTGGAATCATAGACTGCAGATGCCACCACTGTCATCATCATTGGCAGAGCATGGACAGTGCTGCCTGTAGGCCAATAGGATGATGATTTAGGTTTTTTGCCAAAACTTGTATCTGTTATACAATACCAGTCAATGTTTTTAGAGTTTTGATTGACCTTGCCTGATATTTTTGAATCATCATCATCATCATCATCATCTTAGAACTGCAGGGCTGGAAGGGGTCCTATGGATCATCAACTCCACCCCCTATCAAGTAGGCATGGGGGGAATTGACTTCCCAACTTGTACTTAAACCACTGAGCTATCCAGCAGTCGAAGATTACTCCAAAGTGTTTGGAACTATGTAAATACTACTTCATTTTCCGACCCAAGCCTTTATGCCACCTTCCTTTACCATCTTATTATTGAGAGCAAGCTGCAAATCTTCTCCAGAGAGATTTCTTTTTCCTTGACAAAAGGTAAACAAAGCCAGCGAGTCTGAATAAACGATCTCTTGGGGAAAGTGGCAGTAAGTCAGTAATCCGGCAAGTTTGAAAACTGAAGGCAATGAACAATCGCGCACAGTAAATTATTCAGTTCATCAAGAAAATGGCCCTTTCTAAGTGAAGAGCAGGTCTTCAATGGCAAAAACTCTCTGTTCAAAAGTGGGGGAAATCTTTACGTAGATCACAGATCATCTAATTAAAGTAATGAAGGACAATGCCTGGTATAATTTCAGAAAAATAGGTCTACTGTTACAAAGTATACAGATTCCACAGATAATTTTAAAATATGCTATATGCCATTCTATTTTTTTTTTAAGAAAGCTCACATTCATATCAGACTGCAAATGAGCTGGACTTTCAATACACTTTATATATTCCACATTTTTCTACAGGTCATTAAATTTCAGAACCCGATCAGGCCAGTAACAAGCTGCAAGTGGTAATCTGTTTCTCCTGTTCCTACTTCCTCCATAACTACACCAACAGGTTATTGGTGTCTTCTCATTTCAGTGTCTGTCCTAATTGTGAAATACAAATGCATGCGAAGTTTCGTAGGGCTTATGCTTCACGACAGATTCGCCATACTGCAGATACAGTGGACCCTCTACTTAAGGAATTAATCTGTATTGGAATGGTGGCTGCAAGTCGAAAAGTCTGTAAGTCGAATCTCCATTGACCTACAATGCACTGAAAACCGATTAATCCCATAACCAGTGGTTTTTATTCTATTTTTATTCCATTTTGGTTTTTTTCTGGTCTGTAAGTTGATTCTCTGGCTGCAAGTCGAATCTAAATTTTGCAGCCAGAGAAGTCTGTAACTCGAAAAGTCTGTAAGTCGAGCCGTCTGTAAGTCGAGGGTCCACTGTACAGACTGCAAAGAAAAAATTGGACAACAGGGTATAAAGTGGCCCCATTCTCTTGCCCTTGAGCTTCAGAAGAGAATGGTTATTCAGAAAGTCATGCTGTTTTGCCTTTGGCCGGTGAAAATAGTACAGAGCTGTGGATGCAAAAACTGTCATTCTTTTTGGCTGACTTCCCCGAAGTCAGATCCTGTTTTCAGAAGGCATTGCAAAGCTTGGCATGCATTCTCCTTGGTCTGGTGGTTCCTTGTGTTTGGCTGGAGAAATGCCAGGATGTGCTTCTCTTCCATCTCAGAGGATTTACTGACAGCCTGTAAGGGTGGCCCATTCTACATCCATCAGTGTCTCTTTCCTCTGAATCTTGCACCGAACAAATTTATTACGCGAGGGAGGGAGAGCCAGCTTAGGCATGTAAACAGATGCTCTCCAACTGTTATCTGACATGGTCCTGCCATCTGAACTTTCTCTGTAAGCCCTTTCCTGCAAAATGTCCCCCATAAATGGTGTGCTTTAAACATATAAAACAATTTAAAACCTTTTTAGAAATAAAAAAATTATATATACGTAAGTTTTATTTCTAAAATTGAATAGACACAATAACAAGAGAAAAAGATGATAAAGCAAAGGAATATAGCAAATAATGCTACACACTCTTGTGCTCCTTTCACCACTTGAGATAGTTTCTCTATTAACATGTCCAAATTTATAATTGCTTACTTACTTACTTGTTTTTACTTATTGTATGATTGCCCCCTTTCCCTCCAGAAGTACAAGAAGTCTTCACCGGGAATAAAGCCATTCGTTTTCTCAAATGCATGTAACAAGAATGGCTTCTATAGATCTCTAAAGTCATTAATGCACCTTACTCCTTTTCTTATTTCAAGCTCACACGTTAATTTATCATTAATCACCATATTCCAAAAATGGTATGCTTTTATAGAGTCACAATTATAGTTTCTAGCACAGGACTCTGCGCAATATGACCTTGTTCTGGGAGACAGTAAAAATGACCTCAGGACTCTTAGTCTCTTTGCCCATGCTCACTGTCCCAAGCTACTTGGTCTGGCCTAGGAATAAACAAACAGCGAACATTCGAACAATTTCTCAGTGTGAAAAACTGATGTTTTACATCTTGCTAATCCAAATTTTTCAGGGCTTTTTTTTCTTGCCTTTCCCCTAACTTCTTCATGGGAGAAACCCAGTGAAGAGCAGCATGAATTGCTCTGGTAACAAGAGCAATCCTGCATCCTAAACCAGACCTGGGCATACTGTGGCCCGAGGGCCACATACCGCCTGCGAGCCGCTCCTGTCGGGCCCGCCAGACACCAAAACCATTTATAGCTTTTTGTCTAAAGTTGATCAGTTGCTTATCTTTAACATGCCGCAAAAAATCTCTTTAGTATTTGTGAAGGTTAACAAGTTTAAATTAAAAACAGTCATAACATCACTGTTTCATATTATTTTTAAGTAAAGTTGGTTCGGCCCCCAAACACAGCTCAGATTTCTCATGTGGTCCCCCCCTACAGAAATTAATTGCCCTCCCCTGTCCTAAACCTTCAGTAGCATCCCCGTGTACAAACTGTAGGCTCTAGCTCTATAATTCGTAACCTGCAAAAAGCCCCCCTCAAAAAAAAAAACCTTGCAGAAGGAAAGCTAGCATGGCAGGAGGAAAAGCTAAGTCTCACCACCACATAGTTTTCTTTGTGTAGGGATTAGTTTGGTGGAGTGATGAGTCACAAGGATCCCCATCAATAGTCTGAGGTGCACATCAAGGGAGACCATTGACTTTTCAGGATTTTGGACATAGACTTTTCTTCTCAGCTCTACACAGAAAGGCCAGAAGTTGAAACTGTTACTTCCCCCCCCCCCGTGTACCACGTATGCTCCAGCACTGAGTTACACCCCTTCTTGTGGTACAACTTGGACCCAGATTTATCACTTCAGTGAGAACATGTACTCTGGTGAATTACATCTGAGAAGCTCTTCCACAGCCCCCCTGGGCTATCGCTGAGGAAAACAGTGCATATGATCTCTGTCAACCATTCCCTGAATATTTTAACACATGGCGGTAGAGTTCTGTATGGCCCCTGGCCATGGATGACTTTAAAGTTAAAAAATCAGCATGTAAAATTGGGCTCTGAAACTAACTGCCCGGCAATTCAATCACTGCAAGAACCGTGTTAATATTCTGTTGCTGTCTAGTGTTCTCAGAGCTTTGGAATAATCCATCAATTTTAATTCACTAAAATTCAAATTTGTTAACTTTGTTCTAATATATGCTTCACATGGGCATAACAGCAGACATTTAACATTTTCATCTAATTTTAATCCTTTAATGTAATGCTAACAAGGCTTCTCACATCAGTCAGCGCTATGTCCTTTGCTGAAGAGGCCACAAGCCAGACAATGGCTTAAAGGTTTCTTGACATGCTAATTCTGGCCATGTCTAATTGAAGAGATGTTGAGGAAGGGGTTGACTCATTCCAATCCAAGACTGGGGGGGGGGGGGGAAGATTCAGCTAGCAGTGTAGAAGTCCATCTGTCTGCTGCAGAATCAAATGTTGCTCCTTAACTATTTTTTGAAAATACATTGTCCAGTAACGATAAAGTTTAATATATGAATGATTTTGTAGGAAAAGGATACAAAACATGGTCTGTTTTTGTCTCTTTCTTTCAAAAAAATTTTAAAAATGAGAAAGTACCACACAACAAAGATGTGTCAACTTAGATGTAAATCCCACGGAGATGAATGGAGCTTAATTAAATGAGCACGGAGTTGCAACCTTCATTTCTGATGTCCATTTTTCTAGCTGGTCCAGGGGGGAAAAATTAGGTCTCTTAAGCTGTATTTGGATAATCCAGGAGATACTGCGTTTAGAAAGAAGACATAAACAGATGTAATAAAACAGAAGATATTGTCTCAGTGCATATACAGAGTTTGGATCCATTTTAGAACATGTTTAACTATTATTTTTGCCCCGTACTTATTTTCAAAGAGTTAATAAGACATCTTTGTTTCATTTCCTTCATTTCATGGACAAAATGCCATTGGACAGGTTGTTAGAAGAGATACCCCCCTTTTTTTATTTTGAATGAGACAAACTTTTTCCAACCTGACACTTTCCAGTTGGATTCCACCAGCTTTAGGCAACATCTATATTAAGGATTTGTAATCCATCTGGGGAAAAAATGCTAAATAGGAGAAGACAACACAAAAACAACAATCTGCCATCTAGGTTGGTTTGCCTTACAATGCCCATCTTCACTAACTATTGGCCAAAACCACTTGAGGATGATGGGAGCTGCGGTGGTGGTGAAATCCAGAGAAGTCAGGAAAGCCTGTTTTAGTAGATTCCTTGGTCATTACTGCACCTTTTAAATTCCTCTCTTTTCCCTCTCAGATTCCCAGTTCATCCCCATTAAGACCTTAGATTCCCTGCATTCATAATGGTCTGGCATAGTTTCTGCATGATTAGGTGGGGATGATCTGCGTAGACTTTCTCCAGAAGACTCGTGAACCAAAGAGACCATCCCCATGAGATAAATGATGCAGCATTCTTCAAAGTCTGCTCCATTCACTCACATCATAAAGCCACAGAGCTTAATATAATTGCAACGGCCTTGCTATGTCTGGAGGCCAAGATGTAAGCAGTTAAAAGACAAAGCCAGCCAAATTCAACAAACTCTTCTCTCCCCACCCCTCCCCTGAAAATGATGTGCCAAATAATTAAACTGGAGAAATAACATTCTGTATCCTAGCAATGCTGGCCTTGGAAGCCACCAATAAAAGAAACAATTATTAGAAGATCACACATCATGGTTACTTTGCAGAGATGACAAAATTAATGGTGTAAGCCAAGACCCTTTGCTCACTGCCACGTCTTCTTTTCATTATCTCTCTCAATAGTTTTCTTTCCTCTCCTCAGAGAAATCCATCTTCATCTCTCTCCCCTCCTTTTTCCTTCCCTTTTCTTTTACCGATACCTCCTAACCCTCTATCTGTCAAATTTGAAATAGCACCATAGCAAATCTAAATACCAGATTTGAGAGGAGAGAATCTTTAAAGAAAGAGAGAGGAAAAAAGTTATCCCGCTGGAGTGGAGAGAAATCCTACCCAGGCCAACCTGAGGATCTTGGTCTCAGAGCTTCTTTGAGCTCCTATTTGATTAAAAGAGTAAAGGGGCAAAGGTTGTAGCTTAGTGGTAGAGACTCTTTTCTCCATCCAGGGCATTGAGGGATGTCATGGTCAACCTGGAGACGCAACCTTCCCAGAATGCTTCCTCTATATAAACCTAAGCTCTCCTGATTTTGGGAGCTAAGTACAGATACATAAAGGTAAAGGTTCCCCTTGACATTGAGTCCAGTTATGTTCAACTCTAGGGCGCGGTGCTCATCCCTGTCTCCAAGCTGTAGAGCCAGCGTTTGTCCAAAAACAGTTTCTGTGGTCATGTGGCCAGCGGACTAGACACAGAATGCTGTTACCTTCCCACCGAGGTGGTACCTATTTATCTACTCGCATTTTTACATGCTTTCGAACTGCTAGCTTGGCAGGAGCTGGGATAAGTGACGGGAGCTCACTCTGTCACATGGATTCGATCTTATGATAACTGGTCTTCCGACCTTGCAGCACAGAGGCTTCTGCGGTTTAACCTGCAGCGCCACCACGTCCCTATAGGTAGGACTGGCCTAATGCGTGGATAGAGACCACCAAGAGACGCCCTGGTAAGTCTGTTGAAATGCTGTAGATCTCCTTCAAGTTAAAGTTTACAACACCGGGCTAGACATGATATGGTGGTTGTATACCTTGACGGTCACGAGAGAAGCCTCTTGAAGTGATGACTGTACCCCATCATCATCCTCTGTGAAGAGACAAGAACTTGGGGGATTTGCATTTTGAGACCATCACTCATAAAACGCCCTAACCAGCAGGTCACACTTGGCTGATTATGTGAGCTGCAGTTCACAAAAGCAACTTCTCTAAGTAACGTATAGAATACATCCACATACAACGTCTGTCTGAGGGAAAGAAACTGGAGCCAGCAGGGTTCACCCACCAGCTGAGCACTCCATGAAATGCCTTAGGGGTTATTTATAATGTACTTCTTAATGGCAGGTGTAGACGAGGCGCAGTAAGGTGGCTACTAACCAGATAATAGCTGTAACCGCTTACCACTATGAAAGATGATATATAGCTGTGAGTAACTTGGTCCCAAGTAAGGACACTTACTACAGGTCCATAAAGTTATCTGAATAGTACAGCCTAGTATGGCTAGGGAAGGAAAACATTCTGAATGAATTCTTCTTTTTTTTGATGATTTCAAAATGATGAGATTCCGTCTCCCTGTTACCTTCCCATCTGCAATCTGGTATCTCTGATCACCATGTATGGACCATGGCCTCAGTGCAGTGATTTGTAAGCCTGGACCTTTACATTTCTACATTTCTCATCTGGCAGGATCCAATACGTCCTAAGCAAACCACTACAATTGCTATCTATCTATCTATCTATCTATCTATCTATCTATCTATCTATCTATCTATCTATCTATCTATCTATCTATCTATCTATCTATCTATCTATCTATCTATCTATCTATCTATCTATCTATCTATCTATCTATCTATCTATCTATCTATCTATCTATCTAAATATTTTCCCCACCTTTCTCCTTAAGAATGAGCCAAGGTGGCCTACATCATTAAAAGACAATATTTAAAGCTAAAAATAGTAGTACAAATACTAAAAAGGATCAAACTAAAAGACAGTAAACAAAAGCAACACCAAAAACACATTCAAAGTAGTAAGACACAATCATCCATTTAAAAATCCCACTCAGTCAGCCAGCTATTAAGGGAAAGCTGGACTGAAAAGAATATTTTACTCTTGCTTGCAGGAGGGCAGCAAAGATGGGGCCAGCCTGGTCTCCTGTGGGAGGGAGTTCCAAAGTCTGGGAGCAGCCACAGAACCCTCTCCCATGTCCCCACCAGATGCATCTGTGAAGGGGGTAGGACTGAGAGAAAGGCCTCTCCTGATGATTTTAACACCTGAGGCAGCTCATCATGGGAGACGTGGTCCTTGAGATAACTTGGACCCCATTCAATTCAAATGGGGTTGTTATTTTGGCTTGAGAAAAAAAGAGAGACTCATTCAATAGATGAAGTATCAACTGCCCCAAGCATTTCACCTTAATCCACCTTATCAACACAGAGGACATCCTTTACATTTTTCATGTTAACCAAATGCCTATCCTCTCGGCTACGTCATCCATGCTTGCTTCTTTGTCGACGTCCTGGGCTTTGTTCAAAGATAATTAGAAAACGGAGAGTCTGGACATGAAAGTCATTGCGCTGATGTGAGAACGCTTCGGAGGCTAGCCGGTCCCTTCTCAGTGGAGTAAGAAGGTATCCCTGCTCTTCCACACTTCTACCCGCCCTCCCTGATGGGGCCAGAGTGGATATCTTTGTTTAGAAGACAAGGCTGCTATGAAATTTAATTACTTCCCCTGTGGATTCCATGGCTAAAGTGTAATTTCCAGATGAGAGGTTGTGTTGTCTTTAAAATGCCGCGGCCAAAGTCTGTCTCCTGGCAGGACAGATTCTCAAAGAAAGTGCTTCTCATCATGCGTGTGACTCCTTTTTTTTTCTGAGAGCAGAAAGAGGACTCAAAGGATTGAAAGGTTCCGATTTAAGGGGTCCAGAGAGATAGATAACGGAATGCTCCCCTTATGAAGGACAAAGGTTACAAGTGCTCAGTAACCTTCCTTCTCAGCCTTTTTTGAAGGAGGAAACAGTAAATTAACTGAACTCTCTTGTTCCACAGCAGGTTTTGTTCATTATTGGTGAATATTCCAAATAACTGGAAAGGTTGCAAGCTCGCTTGGCTTTCCCCAGCTCAGTCACGATGTCTTTCACCCAAGGTCAATTTTCGGATGCTAAAGCACTATGGCTAAATGTCCATTTGTAAAAAGACACAATGGTCATCACACCAGCCTTTTGCACTCTTTAAGGTATGCCAGCTCTGTTACCGAATTCACCAGCAGTACGCGAACCACGGCACAAGAGCCACCACCCATAAGGTGCAAAGTATTTGGACAATTGCACCCACCAACAGGATCCTAGTGTATTTATTCAGTTTGTTCCAATGGTATTATCATCTACTCTGCACCAAAGCCCCATGTGAATTTCCCACTGGTAGCGGAAACAACCACACAAGCCTGTTGTATCCTCATGGATGGCTGATTATGACATGATCATAGACTTGTGAGAAATTTAGAACTAAAAGGATCTCTGAATGCCACCTAGTCTAAGTCATTCCTGATGTAGAAAATTCACAAGCACCCCTGACAGGTGGCCATCCAAACTCTGTTTAAAAACCCCCTATGGAGGAGGTTCTACGGTCTTATTTATTTATTTATTTATTTATTTATTTATTTATTTATTTATTTATTTATTCATTCATTCATTCATTCATTCATTCATTCTTTCTTTCTTTCTTTCTTTCTTTCTTTCATTTATTTATTTATTTATTTATTTATTTATTTATTTATTTATTTATTTATTTATACCAAGATCCCATTTGAGAGCAGCAGAAATACAACAGCCCATTTGAAAAAAAACCTTCTCAGGCCACCAGCGACTAAGGAAACGCTTTCCCGAAAAGAAAAGTTTTTGCCTAATTTCAGAAGGTCTCCTGTGGGAAGGAGTTCCAGCGTCTCTGAAGGGTGACAGAGAAGGTCTTCTCCTGTGTCCCCCGCCAAGTGCACCCATCAGGGTGGTGGGAGCAAGAGAAAGGCCTCCCTGATGACCTCAAAGCCTGAGTAGGCTCATAGAGAGAGATGCGGTCTTTTACATAACTTGGATCCAAGCTGTTTAGGGTTTTATTGGTTAAAACCAGCGCTTTGAATTGTGTCCAGAATGGACTGGCAGCCAGTGGAGCTGCTGTAGCCAGGGAGTTATATGTCACCTATAGCCAGCCCCAGTTAGCAATCTGGCTGCTGCATTTGGGACCCACTGGAGTGTCCGAACACTTTCCAAAGGCAGCGTGTCACATTATCCAGCCAAGATGTAACCAAGACATGTGTTATCATGACCAGATCAGACCTCTCAAGAAATGGGCGCAGCTGGAATAGTCTGAACTAGAGATCGGCATAAACTAAAAACAAACAAACCTGGAAGTTTGTTCAAAAACACTGTTTTTTTTTGCTTTGGGTTGGCTTGGGTTCGTTGAAACTGAGGAAACCAAACAGATCTCAACCATGAATTTCTTAATTATTTTATGAGCTTCCTGGTTTGTTCCTCCCCACCCCCGCATCCTGTCCCCACCCCCTTCCCACTGCTTCCATCACCTCCCTAGCTGGTCCTGTTGCCTTCTCCTCTTCTTCATCCTCTGCCTCTGCCACCATCTTGAGACACAGCTGTGCATGGCCCCTGCCCATCAGCTGATAGGTGGGACATGCACAGACCCGGCAGGTTTGGCTTCTGGAAGGGAAGCTTGGCCAGTCTCTCAAGATGGCAGCAACAGAGGAAGAAGAGGAGGAGGAGGAAGAAGAAGAAGCAAAAGGATCAGGTAGAGAGGCCATGTGGGCAGTGGGAAGCAGGTGGGGGCAGGCTGTAAGGCTACAAATGGGTGATCCAGCACCATGCAGTGCTAGATTGGGGCAGATGGTGCCAGACTGCCCATTTTCATCACTAGAGGAGGAAGAGGAGGCTAGACCAGGTAGAGAGGCAACAGAGGCAGCAGGAAGGGAGTCAGGCTGTGTGTGCCCCTCCCTGGCCCAAACTTTTTTAAAAGTGGACTGGTTCATGGTTATTTAAGAAGTTTGGATGGTTTATGGTTCGTGATTTGTGGGTAGCCATGCACCACCACGAACTACCATTTTTGTGGTTCATGGCCACCTCTAGTCTGGACCGCTGTCAAATACCTTTTGTGTTTTTCCACCATTTTCTCGAACTCTTTGTCGCAATGTGGACTTACCAGTTTGCTCTCTCTCCTTCATGGCAGCCCATCATGTCTCCCATCTTCCACGTGGGTGCCCTTCAGATGTTTCAAAATGGCTATTATACCTCATCTCTGTGACCTATATAGATTTCTCCAACAACAAAGGATAAGAGGAAAATGAAGTCAATGTCTGTTTCCACTTTGAGCAATAGCCCTGTGTTTGCGGTCGTCTCTTCTTCTGACTGAACGGTGTGTCTGAATTTTTCTGGTTCCCTGCCAGTGCTTCTATATTGTTGGGAAAAAGAAAAAGATGCACGTCCCACCAGGACTGGAACTTAAGTCTGGATGGAGAAGAAGTCCGGAAGTCCAAGGCAGAGTTGATTGCAAGTAAAAAAAAAAATCTGAGCCATGGGCTCAGCTTAGACTCTAAATGAACAGACATTGTGCAGAAAACGGTGGAGAGGAACAAAGATAAGGAGACATCGGAAGAAAAAAGGGGAGCAGGCTGAGGAAAGTGACATAGACAGGAACTAGAATGTCACCTACGAAAAACTAGATCATGCTTTTGCCCAAGCAACAACAGGGCTTCAGCCAGAAGCAGCCATACTGGAGACCAGTCAGGAAGAACCAATCATCATAGTGATGGTCATAATGAGAGAGCCATGTGGAAATTTGGAAAACAATCTTCTTCCACTCCATAGCACAGAACAGTGGTTCTCAACCTTCAGGAGATGTTCTTGGACTACAACTCCCAGAAATTCTGGCCAGAACAGCTAGGGATGAAGGCTTCTGAGAATTTTCATCCAAGAATATCTTAGCGACTCAAGCTTGGGAACCAAAGGCATTCATTGGGTGTCTTGCCACAGAGGGGCATCAGTGTACAGATCTGTTTGACCCTCATATGAATCCTAACTTATCTTTACATGCTTTGTGTCATGGTTTGGGACCAATTGACCTGTCTGGATGTCTTTCTCCAAGGTTTTCTACCCACTCCAGAAGCTCCTCCCAGGCCATGTGTCTCCGAGTAACCACTCCAAAGGAGGCCAGGAAATCATCCACTCTTTGCTGTGGTGCAAATATTCTGGAACCAACTTCTGGTAGAACTGCACCTAACTCCCTCCCATACCATATTTAAAAGGCATTTAAAAACACTGTTTTACAGACATGCCTTTTTGGGGGGGGGCAACCCTACCTGATGCATTTTTTGTCTGTCCTGTTTGCTTGCTTGTTTGTATGCCTTGTGTCCCACGTTTTTATTTCTACAATTTACACCTCTTGACATTTTCTTTTATTTTAAATTGCTTAATAAGTGATTTTATATATATGTATATATATTTTTGTGGTGGTGCTGCGGGTTAAACAACAGAAGCCTCTGTGCTGCGAGGTCGGAAGACCAGCAGCTGTAAGATCGAATCCACGTGATGGAGTGAGCTCCTGTCGCTTGTCCCAGCTCCTGCCAACCTAGCCGTTCAAAAGCATGTAAAAATGCAAATAGATAAATAGGTACCACCTCGGTGGGAAGGTAACGGCATTCCGTGTCTAGTCGCGCTGGCCACATGATCACGGAAACTGTCTTCAGACAAACACTGGCTCTATGACTTGGAGATGGGAATGAGCACCGTGCCCTAGAGTCAGACACGACTGGACTAAATGTCAAGGGGAACCTTTACCTTATTATATGTTTTTAGCTTCTGTAAACCACCCAGAATAGTGTGCAACACTAATGTGGAAGTATATAAACAAAACAAAACAAACAAATACTGTGGATCTTCTTCAGATGGTCTTAAAAGGATTCTCTTGATTAGTGAGAGCTGTTTCCTGGCCATATATACACAATAGACAGCAGGTCTTTTTCCCCTGGGATTTCCACAAGGACTCTCTATTGCTAATTACTTTTGATTGGGCTTTTCTAAGGAAAACTCTTCTCACATCATTTGATGTTCTTGCAACAGCCTTTGCTGTCGGCAGACCCCTTATCAAGTGTGCTGGCACAAAGCTGTCGCTTGGACACCCCTCTTCCCAGACTCATTGAATAGATTTGCTTTTGAAAACACTTGCTCTCAGCCCCACGTTGTCGACATTGTCACATTGGCCCCAGAGCCATTCATTAAATCAAGACATTAATGAGCTGACATCGTGTCCATGCGCATTTATTCTGCCACCAATAGCGAGTTGGACCCGGCTAGGAAACTTGCCGGCGTGGATAACAGGACCTCATTCTCATCTGACTTTCCATTAGGTCTGTTGGCTTAGCAACATGGGACTTGACAACATTATATATGAATCTTTAGGTAAAGGGTTCCCCTTGAAATTTTCAGTCCAGTCGTGTCCGACTCTAGGGGGCGGTGCTCATCCCATTTTCAAGCCGTAGAGCCAGCACTTGTCCGAAGACAGTTTCCATTGTCACGTGGCCAGCGTGACTAGGGAACACTGTTTACCTTCCCACCGTGGTGGCACCTATTTATCTACTCACATTTGCATGCTTTCGAACTGCTAGGTTGGCGAGGAGCTGGGACAAGCGACAGGTGCTCACTCCGTCGCGTGGATTCGATCTTACGACTGCTGGTCTTCTGACCCTGCAGCACAGAGGGTTCTGCAGTTTAACCTACATCGCCACCACGTCCCATCTTTAGGATGGTATTGCGCATGTGGTCTTTTTTTGGCTGCACCACCTTGGCTGTTCACTCTCTCTCAGAGGCCTGACAGGCACTGGTGCTGGTTTCAATTCAGTGCCACTGATCTGGAACTACTTTTATTAAGAACGTCAATAGAATATCTTGAGAATATTGTACACTGTGAAAGTAATATTATGACAGTAGCCAATAATATATACTAAAATACGTATATGAATGGTTTGAATGTTTGAAAGATGTCTGGAATTTGGGGGGGAGACAACTGGGAAGACACTGAGATGTAAAAAACAAATAATTGGAAGCAAATCATGTAACACGATGTTTGACAAGCACAAATCAAATGTAGATAGAATGAAAAACTAATAAAATGTATCTTTAAAAAAATGTGCCTCTTTACCAGACACTCTTGGATCTCGGCTTGAGTAGGTTGCAAAGCTGGTTGTTGTGAGGAGGCATTCAAGATTTCACGTGGTTTTATATAGTTTACTTTGTTTTATATGTTTTAAATTATTTTAATTTCAAATGTTCCACCTAACTTAATTGGTTCAAGTGTGTTTTGGAACCGCAGACATTTCCTGACATGTTCTATAGGTAGCCCCATGTAGAGTGTGTTACAGTAGTCCAGCTGCAATGTAACAGATCAGGCCTCTCAAAGTCTGGAGCAGACCTGGGCAAAGTCTGGCCCAAGGCCCGCATACGGCCCGCGCGCCGCTCCTGTCCGGCCCTCCGGACATCAAAACCATTTATAGCCTTTTGTCTAAAGTTGATCAGTTGCTTATCTTTAACATACTGTGAAAAAACTCTTTAGTATTTGTGAAGATTAACAAGTTTAAAATAAAAACAATCATACCATCACTGTTTCATTTTATTTTTAAGTAAAGTTGGTTCGGCCCCCAAACACAGTTCAGAGTTTTCATGTGGCCCCCCCCATAGAAATAAATTGCCCACCCCTGGTCTAGAGGAAAGGAGAAGTCTAACTGGGAGGGACAGTACCCGTTGACTAGCATACCATTCTCCATCATTTCACTACCATTTCACAGCTTAAGTTGTCCGAGGCAGCTAGTTGTCTCACTCTGGCTAAATGGTAGGGTTGGCTCTTTCTGCACCCCATCATGGACCTGTACACTCATTGCCCTTTGGGTACAGCTGGGATTTCTGGGCTGCTGGCCTCTTGCCTCCCTTTTTGAATGTCCACGAATGATCAGGCATGGGGCCGAGCAAAGCCTTTGATAGAGGTGCCTACATATGTACATGTTTGCCAGTCCCTAATCTACTGGGGAGGAAAGAACAAGCATCCTTCTAAATCAGTGGCAGAGAGGGCTCGTGGCAAGATGAATCGAGTCTTGGCTGCTTCGGCCGCAGATAATAGTCAACGGTGCGTGTAGCTCACTGTATGAGGCTACGGGTCTCACAAGCACATCCCCTTTGTCTCCGAGATTGCATGCTAGAATTAGCCTGCCTCTTCCTTAGTTGTTGTGTGCAAAAGGTTTGGCCAAACCAAGAGGAGATCAAAAGCAGGCAGGACGTAGGGGGAGGAATCCCACTGCTGAACAACTCATCACATCCGAGGGCTCAGAATCGCTATGAATGATGTTTACGCAATGAGACCTCCCCATGTGTCCAAAATAATAGGGTCTTTTCGAACAAAGCTCCTGGAAACTCGGAAGTAGGTGTTGTTGTGTTGTATCAATAATTGAGAGCTCAGAGAATTACGTGTGGAGGGAAAGATCTGTCGGCTTGGGGGCCTCCCTTCCTTTAGGTTACTGCTGTGATGGTGAATGCACCTATTATCCAGACGAGACAAGCAATTTATTTTATTTTATTATATTCTCCCCCCCCCCTTTAAAAAAAAAGAATCCACCTCTAGAATAAGAAGCTGGAATGCAGCCTTTCAAGCTGTTGATCTGCACAGACCAAGGCAAATGGCGGCCCGGGTTGAGAAAAGTAACTAGGAGAAATATCCACAAGGCATCTCTGAAGGCTGTGTTCAGAGGTTGTTGGTTTGCCACTCCTTTGGCCTGGTTTCCAGCGCTTGGAAAAGTTACTTTGAGGACAACAACTCACAGAAATCTTTGGCCAGTATGTCCCCCACTCTTCTGCCCAGTTTCCAGTTGTGGATGCAGGTATTAGGGAGTGTCATGACTGGATCAGACAACAAGCCAAAAGTCTGGGCAGAACCATTAGAAGCAAAGACAGGCCCACCACTGAGGCTCAAAAGAAAAGAAACACTCGTAGTTCCTAACCCGAAGCAGCCCAAGTCCTGCCTGAACAAAATCAGTCCAGAAAATGATTTTCGAATGTGATGTGGCTCGTCGTGTGGGAGAGCGACCATCAGTTCCTGATTGGCCGGGTGCGTCTACCTGCCTTCTCTTTCCCAACCCATTCTTCATAAACTCCCAGAAGGATATCCCAAGAGTACTGTCATACACAGCTCCATCTCGTTCATTGCTGGCTTGTTCAGAAAAGAGAACTTCCTGTATGTCTTGGCATCAACAGCAAGGAAGAGGAGAATCAAGAGATTCTCTTAGCCTTAATGTTGAGGCTTTTAGGAACTGTGAGCTCATCTCCAGCAGAGAATTGGACACAGATGAGCCAGCAGTGATGCAACACGTTTTTATTGAGGAAACCAATTAATGATAAAAAGGGGTGGACTGCTCCAGGGAATATGAAGCCATTCTGCTGTGTGACTCCCTGCACTTCTGCAGGGAAAGTGAGAGGGATTTAAGTACAAATTAAAACCCTCCAGCACTGTATAACCTTTCTGATCTGTTGTTGCTTTCTGCGAGTGGAAGATGACTGGTCAGTTGAACGGACACCCCTGCTTGTGAGCTGGCTCTAGAACTCTGGAAGGGCAGGGCTCTTGTTTGCTTGTAGATCTTGCAGATGAGCTAGAACATTTCCTCTGCAGACATGTCTCCATGCAGAGAAGATAACAATGAAGAAGGAAAGGGCTACACACTAGAGACGGGCACGAACCAGCAAGATGACGGTTTGTCTCGGTTCGTGATTTGTCAAAGTTTACGAACCACAAATTTCTAAATGTTTCCCAGGCGAAACACAAATTGGTTTGTTTGGGAATTTTTTTAAAAAATAGACAGTCCAGTGGCTGTCTTGGGGGAGGAAAGGCCCAGCTGACTCAGCTGATGCAGGGCTGTCTTAAAAAAAAAGAATATTTATAGATATTGCTTTTGCTTAGAGGTAGTCCTGCTGGCCCCCAGTGGCTGTCTTTTAAAAAAGGGAAGACTGGCTGCTTTTCAAGCTGGTGGTGGCAATGGCAGAGGAGGAGGAGGCAATGACAGCAAAAGACAGGGGCAGCAGGAAGGGGATTGGGGGCAGACTGTGGGGGCAGGGGAAATGAACCGGAAAGTTTAGGAAAATGTATCTGTGAAGGCTATCACGGCCGGGATCTGATAGTTGTTGTGGGTTTTTCGGGCTCTTTGGCTGTGTTCTGAAGGTTTTTCTTCCTAACGTTTCACAGCCTCTGTGGCCGGCATCTTCAGAGGACAGCACTCTGTGCTCTCAAAGAGTGCTCACAAAGAGCCCGAAAAACCCACAACAACATTTAGGAAAATGCTTAAAAAGTTTGAGAAAGTTCATGTTCTTCGGTTTGGATGAACATGAAATGACCCAAACTAATGAACCAGTGATTTTCCAAAACTTCCAGGTTCATTTCTTGGGTTCATGTTCATCTTTACCACGCACTGTCCTTGAAACATGTTGAACATATTCAGGCAGGAGTCAACTGAATAGTCAGCGAACCAGTTAATGGACACTGGAAGCATCAGAACAGTGGTTTCCAAACTGGGGCCCCGATGTTCTTGGACTACAACTCCCAGAAATCCTGGCCAGCACAGCTAGTGGTGAAGGCTTCTGGGAGTTTTAGTCCAAGAACATCTGGAGGCCCAAGGTTGGGAACCACTGCATTACATACCTTTTTGTATGGGGAATGCAGAAATACAAAGAGGAGTCTGTTAACTATGTTCCACCAAATGGTTCTGCAGAGTCTGCTTCAGATCTTAAGCTTCAAAGGTCTGACAGATGAAAAGATGATGGGATCAATTAGGGTGGAGTTTATGTCCACACCCTCGTCTCTACTGAGAATTTTGCCCTGCACACGAGAAGCACAAAGGGCTACACACACAGTCCCACCTACTCCTCTATGGTATAGAATCTGTGGACAGCTTCTTGATATCCGTGTTCCACCTTAGAGGGCTGCATTCCTGTAAATGTTCTTTCCCTGGGTGGATTTAAATGGCTCTTTCTACTCCATCTGGGCAACTGTCCATTCTTCCTTGAGGACAGGAAATGCCCTGTTCCCGGGGCTGTAGCACCTTCCATAATATGTATATTATTTCCAAGAGCCTGCAAAAGTTTATGTTTGAATGGGCATCTCTCTCCCCTCCCTCTCGATTTTACTCTCCATAGAGGGGGGAAGGACCATAAACCCACTTCTTCCCCCCCCACACACACACCTTATTTTATTGCTGTTCTGGGTGTGTTCATGAAATAACTGTAATATAAAGGAAGCTGGCTAGGGGATACACAAACATCTGTCTTTAAACTGCTGGGACAATGTCACTTAACTGCACTTTTTGACGAATGGCTTGTAAGCCCCAACGGTCCCCTCCCGTCGTGTTTGTTAAAAATATACTACAATGCCTCTTGACCACATCAACTAGAGATATGCTGGTAAGAGGCAAACATCAATATTACTGACAAGAATGGGGGCAGGGGCGGGGAGCTGAAATACTACCCTGCAATATAGAAAACAGATGCTCTAATAAAATATATTTCTTTCAGGGTGGTATTGGTGCAGGCAGGGGTTATGGAAGGCTGAATTAACAAGGTAAGGATGATATTGAATTGTGCTCCACAAATCTTCCAGGAGGTAGCCTGGCTGGCTTGAGGTCCCATTCTTCAAGGTATTGCATCTTCACTGAGATCTTAAGTTACTATTAAGACACACACACACACACACACACACACACACACACACACACACAAATCTAATTGTCAGTACAAAAATTGGTAGACCTATTGACTTGAACTGGGTGCCACAAAGACTCATTGATTCAACTGGTTTTCTTTCCCTGGGACAACTGGCTGGATTCCATCTGTCAGGTTTGTTGGCTTATGCCAACATGAAGATAGCAATCTAATTGATTTTTAAATCATCATCATCTTAAAACTACAGTGCTGGAAGGGACCTTATGGATCATCAAGTTCAGCCCCTGTCAAGGAGGCACAGTGGGGAATTGAACTCCCAACTTCTGGCTCCACAGATGTCGAAGCCACTGAGCTATCCAGCAGTTAAACTAATCATGAAAACTATTGCTTGTTTTTCTTCTTCTTTAACACTAGCACTTTCTGTTATCAATGCAAGTTTAAAATATTACTCCTTTTCCCTATGACTCCTGCCATTTTTCCAATATCACCTTATGGCACTTAGGATAATATTCGTTGTTTTTAAAATTGTCCAGTACTTTGATGGTGGTAGGTGGCAGTCCAGGTGATTAGCCATAAACATTTGATGGATTTGCCATAGGTTTGCAGGTGGCACTTCCCCATTGTGAAGCTACTAAGGTGTAATTAATGGGTAATAATGGCAGGTTTCTGTAGGCAGCTGATCCGTCTCATCTGCCAGGTACGATGAGCTGTGGAAATATAAAAGAGAAGGTGAGGGCCCCGGGCAGTGCACAATGCTCTGAACTTTTGATCATCTCCTCATTTAGAAGATGAAACATGACACCAGGATGCTTCCGGAGCAGGTGTATTTTGCACTGGACTGCTAAGCGTATGTTCTTAACACAACCTGATCGCATCTGATTAAACTCCGCAGTGATCATGTGCCACCATAGATGTCAAAACAAGAGGTGTCAAACCTCCTTTCATTTTTTCCCCCTTCTGCTTCTCTGAATACTTGCCCCGTCAGAAAAGATTAGAGAGAAAACACACTGAGAACGGTTATTCTGAATGCTTAAGAAAACCTCAAGGACAAGTGTCCTTTATTTTGACGTGTCATTTCCCATTGTATTGGTGGATCTCCAGCCACTTTGATACATCCATGGACACAACACCTTTCTTGGCCTAAGCTTCCTCCAAACTACACACACACACATGTTCATCAAGCAATGAATTTTATACAGTCACCCATTCATAGTACAAGTCAAACTGTTTATTTTTAATATATCAATTGTAAGCTGAAAGTGGGGCTGGGGGTGGGTCGAGAGAGAAAATATCCAATCTTCATCAACAGCTAAACTCGTGTTTGTATGACAGCTAAGGAAGGCTTAGCAACTTGGGGAGTACCTTAATACTTCTGGTCTGAAAATAATAATAATAATCTTAGAACTGCAGAGGTGGAAGGGACCTTATGGATCATTGGGTCCAATCCTGTGGGGAATTGAACTCCCAACCGATGTGCCTAAACCACTAAGCTATCCAGCCATTTGTCAGGAAAAACCTGACATTCAGCCAAAACAGGGCAAATTATATGGCCTTTCTGCACTGCATAAAAGTTACAAGAGAATGAGATACAAATTCGAGGGTCGGAACCATACATAGTCAATAACTATGTTGCCCAGGAGTCTTGGGATATTCCTGAGGGCAACATTTTGAGCCTAGCAAACATAATCAATCAACCAACCTAAGGTGTTCTAGGAGTTGTGAAAGAAAATGCACATAGAAGGCAACAGACCATGTGGAAAGCGGCAGCTGGTTTTGTTTGCTATAGAACAGAACCCTCCTCTCTCCGAACCACACTGTTTTTGAGAGAGCCCTCTGAAATCTTGTGCTTGTCCGAGGATCCGTACAGAGTGAAGTAACATGTCAACAGAACTAATTTTATGCAGAACCAGAAATGTCTGTTTTACATGGATGAGTCTTCCATTTAACTGTTGGAAGACGCCTCTGGAAACGTTACCTCCTGGCTCTCCTCTGTCATAAATGTCCAAAAGGGGGAATTCGGAGAAGAGCAGTTTGTATCTGTCGTTTTCGATGGCTGTTTCTGCATGTTCTTATTGTTTTTATGCTGATTCACTGACCTGTTTGCTCTTATCTTTTCATTTTTTTCTTTATTATTTACTTTTATTTATGTACTGTTATATAATTTGTATTTGCTTTATTTCTTGTTAACTGCCCGAAGTACTGCTTTGTGCTAATCAGGAGGTATAAAAATTGAATAAACAAACAAATTAATGTTCGTTGGTTGTTGTTGATTTTTCGGGCTCTTTGGCCGTGTTCTGAAGGTTGTTCTTCCCGGCGTTTAGCCAGTCTCTGTGGCCGGCATCTTCAGAGGACAGGAGTAGGAACTCTGTCCGTGCTCTGTTGCAGTTTGTTGGATAGTTCAAGACTGGCGAAACCTGTAGTTCCCTTTCTTAAAGATTGCCAGAATACAGTAAGTACACTGGCTGAAATTCTGTTGTTCAGTCTAATAAAGGTAGGTCCATTGAATCAATGGAACTTCTGGGGAAAAATGACTAACCAATTTCCCAGTGATTCAATGGGCCTACTCTAGTTTCAGCTTGCTATGCTAAGCAAGAGGATTTTGGTCTACATTTCCCTGTTCCACTTCCTAGAGCAGGGAATCTATCTGTTGTGGAAGGTGTGTGTCAGTTCTTTCAAATTATCTTTACTTTATGGCGGGCATATCTTGATTTATTCCAGCTTCTATCCATATGCCAACTTCCTTCCCAGTTTGTACTTGCCTTAAATGAACAGCCCTTTAATATAATCTGAAGGGAGGAGACGGTATAGAAGCGCATGGGGGAGAGGACAGCGACCGTGTGCTGCTATTATACTGGATTACCTCTGAATCAGTGAAGCAAATGAAAATAAGAAGTCTAAGCAACCGGAGAGGAAAAAAATGAGCTCTTCTGCACTACCAGATGGAATTAATTGGACACAATATTCACAAGAAACCTGGAGAGGAAATCTTCATGCCAGTGACTGACATCCTGTAATAGTCATTCGTTTTCGACATGGGTGTGGGAACCAGCCAAAATTTAAGTAGTAGATTAAGTGAATGTAAAATGGAGCCTGGTGTTTGAGGAAATTGAACAAGAATTACTCAGAGAATAAGCTTGCTAAATAATGGAACATATAATATACTGAAGCCTGCCAGCAAAGTTGGATGTCCGTAGATGATAGCACCTTATACCTATCTTCAGCCTTGTGTGGTACTAGATCTCAAAGTGTTTGGGAAACTCTGCAAAGAAATCATTCTTCCACCTGTGGTGGAACATGGGCCAATGGTACAGAATTTTATGTCTCTCTGTAGCATTTTCTAGGTCTTCCTATACACACCCATTCCGTCCCCAAAAAATCCCCCTTCCTGCCCCCTCCTCTCACCTTCTGTTTCCATGAGGAAGTTTTTAATTTGGTATTTAAAAAATTCTAAGTGGTATAGTGAATCAGCACTGTCTTAACAACTCATACGTGAATAGAGCAGTCCTGCAAAAGATGGGCTTACTCACTTAAATATATATATATTTTAGCGAGTCAGTCTGTCTTTAGCAAGACTTGTTTCTACTGTTCTAAAGCAAAACCTTGATTCATATTATGTGTCTGTGCACATGAATATATGTGGGAGTGCATTAGCATGATTTCTACTGGTCCTATCCAGGACCTTTAGATTAATTTGTGAGGGCAACAAATGGGGACAATTAGGTACTATCCACCTTCTTCTTTCACACATGTATTTCCCAGTTGATACCTCTTCTGACCTTTGGGCTGGTCTACACAGGCTCAATTGGAGCAGGCTGGATCTGGCTAAATAGAGTTGCTTAAGGTCAGGTAGAGGTCCACTATGCCATTTCATGTGATCCATGCCTCCAAATGGCACCTATTTGACTGGTCTCCCCATTGAAACCAACAATAAAAATTCTTCCTCTTTGCCCCCTCCTCTTTTCTCTTGTTTCTGGGAGGAAGTTTTCAATATTATTTTAATTTTTTTTCTAAGTGTTATAGTTCTTCAGTACCTTTCTAATAGATTCTTTAAAAATAAAATGCTTCCTTCCTCTGCCCTCCAGAGAAGAATGGATAAAATGTTCAATTTCCCAATATTGTGAAATGGTTAAGCTACCTTCTTCAACCTCTTAATGCTATTGGGAAATTGAAAGCCACAAGCTCCATTTTGGTTCATCTCCAAATGAACCAAAGTGATCGCAGTGATTGCACATCCTGGAAATGAAGCAAAATGGAGCAATCCTACTTATACCAAAAGAACAAAACAAAACAGTATCGTCTGGCAGAGACCCAGAAAGGAATGCCCAGGGGACAGACTGGTTCATTCTAGAAATTAGATCCTCTAATCACCAGAAAAAGGAGTGAACCATCCCATCACCACAGCTGAACAAACAGTAGGACCAATGTCCATTTGATTGCACCCCCTGTTACAGGCAACATGCTATTTCTACCATCTGTTTACCTCTGGAATTTAAAACATTCAAGCTTCCTTCCATAACTCTGACTCTGTTGGACATGAGACCTACACAAGTAGCTTTTCACTCCACTTTGATTCAGTTCCAGCCTCAGCCATTCAGAGATGGGGAACATCAGGACTGAACACGTGGAAACTGACACAGCCAGGTTTCCACCCCTTGCAACAAAGAAGTCACAAGTAAGCAGCACAGAACTGGTTCCCAAGAACTTCTGCTTGTGCTTGACCTTTTGCTTTTGATCTTAGTTGAAACTCTTAAGTCTTGCCCTTCAAGAAGATGCTCCATTGTCAAGACTTCATTTTCAAAACAATTTTTAGCAAAGGCATTTGGGGTTCTGAGGCTTCTGATAAAGACTTCAACTCCACTCATTTCTCTGTCATTGCCTTAAGCACTGAGGATGTCCACATCTCTCTCTTTCTGGATAATTCAGCCTTTGTGTGTAATGGACAATGGTGGAAAGACTATGTCTCAATTCTTCTTTCGGCTGAATTTACAGGAGCTTGAAATTAATGTCCTAGACCTAAAACCTTTTGGTTTTTAACTTTTGTACACACAGTTCACTGTGCACAAAGTAATCATCTTTTCCCATAGTCTTTCTGCAAGGGAGTACCCTAGATGCATGAGAAGACCCATTGCTTTCAATGGGACATTCATAGGCTTGAGTATCGGCAAGCCACAGTTTGTGTTGAGTGCTGCATCTCTGAACCCATTATACTCTACATTTGCCAGGAGTGTTCTGCACCTAATAGTACATTTAGATTTCCCATTGAGGCATGACAGAATTCTGCTCCCAAAATTCTTTGTCCAAAATACTAGTTTTCCAAGTTAATAACCATGGTCATTGTGACGCTCTCGTTGTCTAGTTGTTTAGTCGTGCCCGACTCTTCGTGACCCCATGGACCAGAGCACGCCAGGCCGTTCTATCTTCCACTGCCTCCCGTAGTTGTGTCAATTTCATGTTGGTTGCTTCGCAGACACTGTCCAGCCATCTCATCCTCTGTCATCCCCTTCTCCTCTTGCCTTCACACTTTCCCAACATCAGAGTCTTTTCCAGGGAGTCTTCTCTTCTCATGAGATGGCCAAAGTATTGGAGCCTCAGCTTCAGGATCTGTCCTTCCAGTGAACACTCGTGGTTGATTTCCTTTAGAATTGATAGGTTTGTTCTCCTTGCCGTCCAGGGGACTCTCAAGAGCCTCCTCCAGCACCACTGTGATGCTCACCTCTCCCTAAAGAGAATATGAGGTTTGGACAGGGTGTTACTGTGGATACAAATCTACCACCCTTTCTCTGAGATAGGTCCTTAAAGCCTCAGAGGTGCGAAGCATCTGCTCCAAGGACAAGCCTGACCATAAAATAAAACTTTTGCTTACTCATAAAGCACTTAAGCATGGGCTTTGTGTTTTCGTAGAACATACCACAGCTCTGCAAGGTAGGACCTCTCTTAGTAGCCAGTTAGTGACCTATTCCAGTCCACTGGATTTAAGTGTAACCTTGCTGTTCAAGAGACTAGTCCTCAGTTGAGTTTATAAGTATTTTTATTAAGAAAATAAAGATTCTTAGAACAGTTGTTTGCAAAAGTATTTGCATAAACATATCCAAAAGATTACAATGGTTAAATAAAACAGCTACTTCTTATTAAAATAAGAAACACTAAAAACTAAGCTAAGTAATCATTGTAGCTTCTAAGGTGGGCTATTCCCCCTCCTTTTTCTGATTTTTAAAAGACAAACTGATTTTCCTTTGCTACTTTCTGTAAGCGTTCTATCCCATAACACAATCTAGCTGATCCTCGATTCTTGATCCTCGCGGATATGGATACTCTAAACACATCCCATCATCCATCTTTTCTTACATCTCTAAGACCTCCTACTTTTGACACTCAATAGCTGTAAACCCATTAACTTCAAAGAGGTTTAACAAGACTCTCCACCCAGAATTCTCACGAAATCAAGGTGCGTTATCTCGCTGCCAATTAAGACAGTATGCCTGTTTGGGTTTCCCTGAGCCTCTTCGTCCTTGCCTTGTTATCGCAGTTCTCTCTGTACCAGGCAGTCAGTAAAACTGAAAAACAGTCTCACTGCCTAAGACATTCCAATGCCTTAAAATCATGTAACTTTGAACCTAACAGTCTCCATTTTCTCTGACTACAAATCCTACTCTCCTTCAGATAATCACAGTCACTAATCTCTCTTTTTTTCGTACTTCCTCTGCCTGTCTACAGTGGTGCCTTGCTTAACGATGTTAATTCATTCCAGCAAAATCGCTGTAGAGCGAAAACTTCGTAAAGCGAAATAAAAAAGCCCATTGAAATGCACTGAAAACCGTTCAATGCGTTCGAACGGGCTGAAAACTCACCATCCAGCGAAGCTCCTTCATAGGGGCAGCCATTTTCCATGCCTGTGCAGCAAGGAATCTGTCCCTATGCACAGTGGGGGGGCATTTTCTTCAGACAGTGGCCATTTTGAAACCTGACGATCAGCAGTTTTTGATTGTCGTAAAGCGAAAATCGGTTCCCAAAGAGGGAACCAATCATCGTTAAATGAAAAAAAAAAAACCATTGGAATCATTGTTTTGTGATTGCAAAAGCAATCACAAAAACCTCACCGTCAAGCGGATTCGTCGTTAAACAGGATAATCATAAAGCGGGGCACAACTGTACTTATACTCCTATGGTCCAACATTTGCTATAGAATCAAGTCTCCCCTGCTCACACAGGCCTCAAATGCTTGCTCTCTGTTATTTCTTTAGTACAGTCTTTCTGATTCAGACCACTTCTTCTGAAATCTGCACCTTTGCTACCTCTTGAAGGTTGGTCTTCTGCCTTGTGTGCTGTCTTAATAAAAAGGAACAGGTACATCCACCAAAACAGTTAGGCAAGAAGAGACGATGGTCCCAGGTGGTAAAAATTATAATATGCACTTTATTCCAAATTAAAATTTATTAAACTTGGGCTGTATTGCACTTTATTCCGGTGGGTTTTGGCTTGGCCTTTTCAGCCTTCTTCTAGGGCTTTATCATATGAAACAGAACAAAAAAAAATATTTATAGCATTATTTTCTTTTCTTTCTAGGGACAACATTTTAAGCATTTCATACAGTTGAATTGTATTGTGCAACTTCTAATCAAATAAATATAAACAATTTCATTAGCAATGCACATTCCATTTTAAGACTAAAACATAATTAAATGTTATCGTGAGGAGATCAAAATACAGTGCATGCCATGAAGGTTGTATTTTTGTTAGCTCTACTTAGAAAGACAGTTTGTTTATTAGATTTGAGTCCACCAGCTTTTGAATGATTAATGTCAACTTGTGAGAGAGGAACATTTTTATGCCCAGATAATTGCACAGCTGTGTTACAAGGCCAGACTGAGATACATACAGCTGAGGAACAGCTATGGGGAGGAATAGCAGTAAGAATATAAGAAGGGGATAAGATCTGTCTCTTCACTGAGACTTCCAGGAGCCAATGTATACAACATTATTATCCAGTCTGCTATTGTTGTTTAGTCGTTTAGTCCTGTCCAACTCTTCATGACCCCATGGACCAGAGCATGCCAGGCCCTCCTGTCTTTCACCGCCTCCCGGAGTTGTGTCAAATTCATGTTCATAGCTTTGATGACACTGTCCATCCAACTCATCCTCTCTCGTCCCCTTCTCCTCTTGCCCTCACACTTTCCCACCATCAGGGTCTTTTCGAGGGAGTCTTCTCTTCTCATGAGATGGCCAAAGTATCTGTCCTTCCAGTGAGCACTCAGGGTTGATTTCCTTTAGAATGGAGAAGTTTGTTCTCCTTGCAGTCCAGGGGACTCTCAAGAGTCTCCTCCAGCACCACAATTCAAAAGCATCCATTCTTCTCAAAAGCATCAAGTCTTGAGTCCCTGCTAAAAACAAGCCTTCCCCACAATTTGCACAAAAACACCTCTGTGTAAAATGAGCAAAAATGCAAACCTGGACCACAATGTTCTCTGAATGACAGCTGCCAAAGTATCCCAAAGTATGCAGTCATAGCCTTTTCTGATGTCTACTTCCCACTGCCATGATGGCTCCTATCTTTCCACAAAGCAGCCACTGCTGTAGCCTGTCACATCCAGAGCTCAGCTCATATTCCCCTTTTCTTATTCTTCTGTTCTGTTAGCATGGTGAAATTATACCATTTAAACCACTGGTTTAGACTGTTCAGTTATTGCTTTGGTTTATGCATCCAGCTATTGGGAGAATAATTCCTGATTATACGGAACAGTCCAGGAAAGAAAGAAAAGAACGCATGCTGGCATTAGTTTAACATTTCTTCAAACCATTGGCAAAGAATAATTTGAGCATCTTCTACAGGGGTTTTCCTCTGTCCCACGGGAGTCGTTAGATGTCATCATTTTAATTTGCTAGCAAAAATTTGTACACGCCGCTTGTGCAGGAGAATTGATTGGGATTCATTTAAATGTTACAATGAGCTACACATCAGTAAATATAGAGACTGTGCTGGTAGCAGTGGAACCTCTGAGCCACAAAACACATTCTGCCTTGTTTCATTAGAAGGAGAATAGCACCATTATTTCGTGAATAATTAACTCCCAAATTTAGTCAGCATTGCACATCCTGTTATAATAATTAGAAACACGCCCTGCTATTTAGACTTCTTTTTTAACAAAAGAAAAGAATAATGACTTTTACCGGCATCGGATTTAATCACACAAACGATTACTTCTTCCAAATCTTAAAAAAAATGGAAGAAGATCAAAGGAGGATGCTTTTCAAAGGCAAGGTTTGACACGGTCTGTGCTAAAAAGGGGGTGGATAGATTGATGCCCCACCAGCCCTGTGCCCTTTTTGTGATGCTCATGCTGAATCCATGATGGTATTTGTCTGTTTCTGATTGTCCATGAGAAACTCCATTCCCATAAATGGGGAAAGACGACCTTCAAGGCCAGGTCATACTCTGGATAATGTAGGCAGAACAAAAGGCTCCTGGTCCACACGGTGAGAGCTAGGTACTCTGTGTTATTTTTCATTTTGATTTCTCCTTTCTTTTTTTCCCCAGCTGATAGGAGAAAATCCCAGCCCTAAGGAAAGGAGGGAGGGAGGGTTTTTTAAAAGACCATTCAACCTTAAAAGGGCAATGCCAACTGGAAAAAAGAACGAGGGTCTCCAAAAGGAAGGTCAAACAGAACACCTTCCTTCTTAAAAGGGTAATCAGTGGCCACTTCTCTATGCTCTGGATCTGAAAGGAGTCGGTGCTGCAGTCACAAGGCTGAAGGTTTACTCTGTTACTTTGGAGCAAGAAAGATTGGTAGCGTAGTAGCATGCCGTTCCAGGCACTGCCAGCTCAGCCTTTTCCTTAGTTTTCTCCTTCCCTAATTATAAGCCTGAGGTGTAAATGCTGGCTTTAACATGAGGGATCTGTGGGCAGATTTCTCTGCCCTAATGATAACTCTGGAATCTTTGCTCTGCCCCATGGTTTCCCGTGAATTGTACAAATGCCCTTCATTTGGTTTGTATTTACCCATTTGTCCAAAATGGCACACATCCCTAATTTTTAACCTGCGCTGCTCTAAGTGGGTGTATTGTTTTTTTAAAAAAACAGTAAATACCAATGAAATGGCTTCTTAGTAATGACTAATCTTTTATGTTAATGACATTCATTACTTTTCAAAGGCATCGGTATTTTCAACTAGCTTTAGTCATTTTCTTTTCTTTTTTAAAATTTAAGCCTAGAACATGAATAATGCATTGCTAACAATTCACGTAATGAATTAATTTAATCAATCTCTCTTTATGGCTTAACATTAGCAAATTCATTTTCCTTGCTGCCGTAATGTTAACAAGTTAGCATTAGTGCTAATGGGTCCAAGCTTTAGAGGCAACAAACTGGTGGATGAAATTGACCGTGTGAATTTGAGTTGGCCAAAGGAACAGGAAGGAATCTTATCCTATTTGGTATAGATTGCTACAACTGGATTTCCATATGCAAGGGGGGAATGGTTCCAAACCCCACCCCCTATGGATGCTGAAAACTTCAGCAAACGCTATACAAAATAGTAAAAAATATATATCCAGAAACAAGTATTTTCCCCATGTATTACCAGAGCTGGCCAGTAGAGGGAGGCAGAGACCATTCTATGCATTCTTCAGCAAAGAATACATAGCACAGCCTCTGGTTCCATCTAATGGCCAGTTCTGGTAAATACATTGTGAAAATATGTATTCATAGTTTTTATTTTATTTTAATATTTTTAAATATTTTCAGACCACAGAGAAATAAAACCAAAGATATTGATCCCGTGGATACAGGGGTGCTACTGTACATGTGAAACTGATGTAGACCAAACATAAGAAGGAATTCCATTACATTTGACACAGGCCATTATATATGGAATTGACATGGAACAGATAGGAAACCTGTCACATTTGACCTTACATGTGAAATTATATATATTTAGACCAGCCCCATGTAATGTAATCGACATAAATATTTGGGGTCAACTGTGACAATTTCAAGATGTTGACAAAGTCCTTAGATGTTGTGTAACCTGTCACACATCCCAGTGTGCAACTGCACATGCCTGTGCTCACATCTTAACTGGTAGCAGTTCACTGCTGAGATTTGCACCTATTCCATTATGCCAGTTGATGTAACTAATAGGAATTTGGTGATAGATTCATTCTTACACATTTGCTACCAAGTCACAGCCTGGATCACCTCCTTAAAGCCAGGAATGTTTGGTTGCTGACCAGCAGTTTGGGTAGCATTTATAAAAGGAGCATTTGGGATTCTTTTCTTGTCTTGCAGAATTCTAAACCAACGGTAATAATAATAAGTATGTAACTATGCTATATTTTCACACTTGTCCAAAGACCACACACATGCCTAGTTTTTAACCTTTGACGTTCAGAGTAACCTGGTTGGGTCACTGGATGGACAGCTCAGTGAGTTGGTGTTCTAGTGATTAGAGGTTTGAGTCCCTATGTATCTCCTGGGAGAAGAGGCAGCCTGTGTAGCCTTGGGCAAGCTGTAGAGTCTTAGAGTGCCACCAGAATAAAAGAATGGTTAACTACATACTTCTGGGTACTCCATACCTAGATAACCTTGGCTAGTGTTGCCATATATATGTGCCCAGCTACTGAGATCTGCTAAGCTGGATTCAACCTGAAAGGACATAAATGCATCACCTGTGTTTGTGCTTCATCACAATTCAATCAAGTGAGTCCAATGTGTCATATAAGGAGTGCTTTGGAATAATCCCATTCAGTCCAAAACAGTACAGTGGTGCCTCAATTTAGGAATGCTCCGATTTATGACCATTTCAAGTTATGACCAGCTCCCGCCACAAAATTTTGCTTCTACTTGTGACCGGAGCTTCCACTTACGAACAGAAAAAGGCAGGGGAAATTCAAAATTCTAACTAACTAAGACCTCTGGGTAGTGTGGGTGGCATATAAATTGAATAAATAAATAAATAAATAAATAAATAAATAAATAAATAAATAAATAAATAAATAAATAAATAAATAAATAAATAAATAACTGTTGATGGCGACGAGGCTGCTTCTTTGTAGCTCTTTTGCCCCAGCAGTTAGAGAGTGTGGGTCGTCGTCGTATGCTTGGGACTGCCTCCTTGTGTGTGTGTGTGTGTGTGTGTGTGTGTGTGTGTGTGTGTGTGTGTGTGTGTAAAACTGTTCTGGGTGTTTTTGCAGCGTGGTTCTGAGCTGAGGGAGTTATGTTTCTGTGCTGTGATGGGTCTTGGGGGGTTTGTTTGTTTTTTGGAGTGTTTTTCCCCATTTCCCATGGGTCTTGGGGGGTTTATTTGTTTTTTGTTTCCCTCCCATTTCCCATGGGTCTTGGGGTGTTTTGTTGTTTTTTGGGATTCCCCCCCATTTCCGATGGGTCCTGCATGCTTCCCTTGCTTTTCCCTTTGTTTTCTTTGCATTTCCGACCTGCCCCCATTGTTCTCTGTGCATTTCCGATCTGCTCCATTGGTTTTCTGTGCATTTCCAATGGGCCTTGCATGCTTGATTGCTTCCCCCACCTTAAGCCAGAAGGGATTAATTGTGTTTCTAATGAGTCTTGCAGTGATTTTTTTCCCTTCGGCTGGAACGGATTAATTGCATTTCAATGCATTCCTATGGGAAATGGTGCTTTGACTTATGGCCATTTCGAGTTACGTCCATCTTCTGAAACAGATTATGGTCGTAAGTCGAGGCACCACGGTACCTTTCTGCAAAACTCAAGATCATGGTTCTGAAGATATTTAGTCACATATGATTTTTAATAACTGGAGCCCTTTGTCACAAGCATGTATTGTTTGTGTGACTCCATCTTGCTCTCTGATGCAACATGTGAAGCCATGAGCACTGCCCTACATGAGACAAGGCATGACTTAATGAGCTCCATCCAAATAAGCATTTGATCTCTCCCTCAGACTTGCTATAGCCTTGATAAGACTAAACCAATTATTGCAGCTGGACTACATAGATCAGGGGCTGAATAAATAAATTTGCTATCAAACTCAATATTTCAAGTTGTGCAATGTCTGACTTCCTATGCAGGTCTCCAGGCTATCCGGTGTGACAGATTTTTAACCACCTCTGTGTTGTTTTGTTTTGTTTTTCTTTTTTTCAGTGAAGTGTCTATGCGTACTTAGCAGACAAATGGATGCATTCTTTCTCTATAAAAGTTGTTTGTGATGCAAGTAGAGTATACATTCGTTGACTGAGTTGATAAATGCTCAGTTCATTAACCATTGCATGAATAATATGACTCGTGGAATCAGTTTGTAAATCCATGCAGGCTCAGCTCCTTCTCCAGAGACCTGGTGCACGATGCAATAAAGATTTCCATGTATCATCCTGAGTCTTGGTTGATGCCTACATGCTGGATGTATTGCTGGGGAAAAGGGTACCAGAAATGCCATTTCAGTTGTTGTTCCTCAGCTGCAAAATACCCAATAAAAGTTACCGTAGGTTGATAGCTTAGTGGTTTAGGTTTCTGGCTGTGGAGGCAGAAGTTGAGAGTTTGATTCCCTACTGTGTCTCCTCGAGAGGGGCTGGGGTCAATGATTCATGGGGCCCCTTTCAGCTCTATGATGCTGATCTTTCCTTCAGCAAGAAAAAAACCAAACACTTTGTGTTCAGTTAAGATGTTGCCAAGTAAATGGCCAGAGAGGAGAGCCTGCTAATTTGAGAGGTGAAGGGACTCTAAGACTGCTTTCAGCGTAATCATGTTTAATCATGTTTTTTAATTATAGTCGGTCCAATCGTATTTTAATGTAACGTGCACATTTTCTTTAATTTTTGTGAATGCACTGAGTCCCATTTTTGGGAGAAAGGCAGGATAAGGAAGGGAGGGAGGGAGGAAGGAAGGAACTGATAAAGGAAGGAAGGAAGGAACTGATAATGGAAGGAAGGAAGGAAGGAAGGAAGGAAGGAAGGAAGGAAGGAAGGAAGGAAGGAAGGAAGGAAGGAAGGAAGGAAGGAAGGAAGGAAGGAAGGAAGGAAGGAAGGAAGGAAGGAAGGAACTGATAATGGAAGGAAGGAAGGAAGGAAGGAAGGAAGGAAGGAAGGAAGGAAGGAAGGAAGGAAGGAAGGAAGGAAGGAAGGAAGGAAGGAACTGATAATGGAAGGAAGGAAGGAAGGAAGGAAGGAAGGAAGGAAGGAAGGAAGGAAGGAAGGAAGGAAGGAAGGAAGGAAGGAAGGAAGGAAGGAACTGATAATGGAAGGAAGGATAGAAGGAAGGGACTGATAATGGAAGGAAGGAAGGAACGAAGGAACGAACGAACGAATGAATGAATGAACGAACGAATGAACAAAGAACCCAAATCATGTGAAGTAGAGATGGGCATGAACTGCTTCTGCAGTAGTTCATGCTCACTCATCCTTTGGAAGAAAAGGTGTTCAGCAGTTCTCAGCCTCACCTCCTCCAGCAGCCACCCACTCAGAAGGAGGCCCCTGGATTCCCTGCCCTGCCTCCTCCAGGCAATACCTCTGAGTGGGAGCCCAACAGGGGAGGCGGGGCTGGGAACACTGAATACCTGTTCTTCTGATGAATGGACCAGTACGGACTGCTGAACCAGTGGTTTGTGCCCATCTCTAATGTGAAGTATTAGTTCTCCTGTATTCAGCACTGGTTAAATTTTGCATTTTCTGGGGCTTGGACAAATATCTCCGATAACATGTGCACATTAAAAATAATAGAATGCATTTAGAAATGGATAGAAACACTCTAGTCCATAGCTGACTACAAGTGTATAATTTCATTTTTTAAAAAAATATACAAAAACATGTATATTTTTAAAAATATGCAGAAAAATCAGTGGAGTTCCCCCCCCCATCAAAGCAATTTGCATGGAAGCATAATGGACATAAAGGTGTTGTCCTGTTGGAAATGGATCTAATGCATGCACACATCCCCCCCCCCCGTGCATGATGGAAAACAAGAATGTCTTGGAAGGGGTTGTGTACACTTTTGTGCCCTCCTTAAATCTCATGGCAGATGCCCGTTTATGACCTCCTCTAGAAGTCAATCCAATCCTTAGAAGTCAATTCAGCCCATATTATTGCTAACTGCTTTGTTAGCAGCTTTAATATTTAGCAGCACCTGACGCCCGTGAAGACTTGAAAACATGGTCGTGCATAATTCGCCCTATTAATTTGGCAAGCTGTGTTGCTTTTTTGTCCATTTTTTATTTTGTAAAGCGGCATTTAGCAGTTTGACATCATTCTAACATCTCCTTGATCATTTCCCATTATTTGGGACACCTTGGTAAATTAGTTGCCAATTTATGATGATGGTTTTACAACTGTTTCAAAGATTAGGCAGCCAGATAAAGGCCCTCCGTTGAGGAGGCTGAGATGGTAATTAGACATCTACCCTTGGGTATCTCTTTTTCTTTTTTTTCTTTTTTTGACTCTTGATGGAATTGGGCATTTCATAAAATGCAGCAGCTGGACTTAAATTAAGTTGAAGACTGCCAGCAAACACGGATCCAAAAACACGTGTAAGCCTGGACAGAGAGCAATCAGGAGTTTGCACATGCTAAAATGGGCTGAATGAGTCCAAATTCAGCTAGCCATGATACAACACTCCTTCTCACAGGTCTGCCCACATAAGAACACCCTTGTACTCTCAGATATTATTATGAAAAGGTCAAGTGGGCTTTGTAGTCCTTAGACTTAACTTGCACCACTGACAGGACTCTAAGTAAGCTAGGCCGAGGCAGCACTCTCAGATGACCCTATGACAAGTGTACTGTTCAGGAAAACCAACTGAGTTTTATAATCTTTATTTTATTAAAGAATAAGCATGTTACTAGGTATCAAAGCCAAATCAAACCAAAACAAATAAACTAGCATAGTGCTGGTAAGTTACACAGATGTAGTGAGGCAAAGAAAACATGAAAAATAGAAAAGTGTTCAAAAACCTTACAAAAACACAAAAAGCCATTAAAAAGAATAAAAACAGTTCCAGTCCAGGAAATCATTAGTAAAGACAAAATAATCGAAGTAGGTTATAAAAAGGCTATAGTCCTCAGTGATACTGTAGAATAAAAATCCCTTAACAAAAGTAAAAATCCATTATATGTCCCATAGTCCTTAGAAAAGAAAAATCCAGTAAATATACCATAGTCCTTACAAAATTACAAGAGCATAGTCCATATGGAGTATTCCAAGAAAAGAAGTCCATAAAGAATATTCCATAGGTAACAGTCCATAGAAAATAGTCCATGCATAGTCCTTAGGGAAAAATCCCATAAGTCCAAGGATAATCCAGTATAGTAAAGGTTAGTCCCATGTGTCACGAATGACTGAAGGATCGGTCTTGAAAAGACAATGTCCATAGGGAAAAAGTTCCTTTTTCAAGAGTAACTGGCAAGGGCTCATCGCACCTTCCCACGATGTCATCCAATCAGAGTTCGTTACTAGGCAAACAGTCCTGTTACATCACATGACTTCTTTCCCATACGCACCAGATGTTATTTGGGTTACTGTAGTTTATCAAAGAGTCACAACAATTCCCATGTAATCACACCGAGTCCTTTTTCTCAGGCTATCAGAATAACATTCTCTCTGCTCGCCTAGAAAATAATTTGTCAGCATAGCAAAGATACTTTATACAAAGAAACAAGATGGAACCTCTCTGGCTCATTTCTTAATTACAAAACCCATATGCCTTAAAAGATTTTAACTCAAAAACCCATCTCATCACAAAGACAAACCTTGGAACCTGTAGCTGAGGGCCAAGGACGGCTCTCCGAATTCGGCATGATTTTTCTTCGCATGTGCAGGGTGCATTTTTCAAACCACTGAAGTGTTGTAGGTATTCCTGCCGGTACAAAGGGCAGAATTGCAGTTCACAAAATGTGATTATGAATTTAAACACTGGATTCCGGTACAGCACCTTCGCTCTGGGAGACGGATGTCAGGAAAGCAAAGGCAACTACTTTACAACCAGCTAGTTTGTCATTTGGAATTTACTTGTGTGGGATGGTCTGTGGATTGAGGAATAAATGCCTGCCTCCTTCCCCCTCCTTCTGAGGTGATGTTTATACCTGTTGTTGTTATAATTATTCATGTTGTCTATGAAATAAGAAGATACATATTTTGTGAAGTGGCGTTTGCAAGATGTATCAGCAGTAAGCAAAAAGCCTCATAGAAAATAAAAGTGTTACATGTATACCAAAGTTGCTGCCATAATACATGGAGAAGTACACCAGAACACAGAGAAAAGTTCTAGCTCCTGTCCTCTGAAGATGCTGGCCACAGAGACTGGCAAAATGTTAGGAAGAAAAACCTCCAGAACAAGGCCAAAGAGCCCGAAAAACCTACAACAACCAAAGTCTAAACATGTTTAGAGAAAAGTAAATGCCACTGAGATCAACAAGGCTGGTTTTCATTTCTGAAATGCAGGCTATAACCTGCATGCAGCATCTCAGGACCCTAATGTGTACCCCCAGCCGTTTGGGGGGGGACCTGGCCTACTAAAATTTAGGGGTTGTTATGTTGGAAATGTGCACTTCTGTTTTGTGGTGATGTGGAGGGCAATTTTAGGGATGTGGTGGCGCTGCAGATTAAACCGCAGAAGCCTCTGTGCTGCAAGGTCAGAACACCAGCAGTCATAAGATTGAATCCATGCGATGGAGCAAACTTGCTTGTCCCAGCTCCTGCCAACCTAGCCATTCGAAAGCATGTAAAAATGCAAGCGAATAAATAGGTATCACCAGGGTGGGAAGGTCACAGTGTTCCATGTCTAGTTGCTGTGGCCACGTAACCACAGAAACTGTTTTTGGACATAGGCTGGTTCTACAGCTTGGAAACGGGGATGAGCACTCCACCTTAGAGTCAGACATGGCTGACTGTCATGGGGAAACTTTACCTTTACTAAGGAGGGCAATTTTGCCCCCTTCAGTACTCTAGCAGAGCCCCCAGTATTTTTTTTTTTTAAAAAAAACACTATAGAGAGAGAGATATATATATATATAAAAGATTACCGTGGTGCCTCACTTAACGACGTTAATTCGTTCCAGCGAAATCGCTGTAGAGCGAAAAGGTCATAAAGCGAAATAAAAAAGCCAATTGAAATGCATTGAAAACCGTTCCAATGGGCTGAAAAACTCACCATCCAGCGAAGATCCTCCATAGGGATGGCCATTTTCGGTGCCTGTAGAGCGAGGAATCCGTCGAAAAACACAGCGGGGAGCCATTTTGAGCATCCAGCAGCCATTTTGAAAACCCGACGATCAGCTGTTTTGATCGTTGTAATGCAAAGAATCGGTTCCTGAAGCACAAAGTGATCACCGATCTTCACAAAGTGAAAAAAAACACATTAAAACATTGTTTTGTGATCACAATTGCAATTGCAAAAACGTTGTCTTGAAGCGGATTTGTTGTTATACGGGGTAATCGTTAAGCGGGGCATGACTGTATTTTGGATGTGTATGGACTTCACACCTCCAGTAGGGTTGCCTATCTGTGCTTTAGTCTATGTGCTTAGCATTGAAAACCAAATTCACAACACTTTATTGTTCCTTCATTAGCAAACAGTTCATGCCTGAACGACCTATTCAGCAGAATAAGGTGGCAGAAAGGACTGTACTGCTTCAGGTTACATATAAAAGATTTTCTTTCTTTTCTTTTTTTAAAAATCGCTTTCTCTGTAAAATGTTCCACAAAGTCAAATTCTTGCATAGGCAGAAAGAACGCTGTGTGGTGAATTTAAAAATGGTGGAATGCCTCTTGGAGTGCTGCAGCCTGGGCTATCGCAAGGGTGGCGCTGCAGCTTCTTTCAGCTGTGTGTTGTGGCCCCACATCAGAGCGGAGTCCTTCCTTAACTCAGAAACATGCATTCCTATCCCACCCTAAGCATCGCCTTGGTTGCAAAGTTCAGAGGCAGTGTGTTTGGGTAACTAATCTAAATTGAATCCCAAGAAGGTCACCAAGGTAGTGCCTTGGTAGGAGAAGGCATCTCCTCAAAGAGGGAAAAGGAAGAAAAAACCCACATATCATGTGTGCAGCCGTGTGCTTTTGTGGCCATAAGAGCTGAAGAATTGCTGTTTAAAGGCATATGATGTAGTAAAGTGACTTATTGAGGTTAGTGATTACATACCCTTTGGGGCTTGGATAGATTATTCTGTTACCCAGGGATTTTTCAAAAGAAGTACTTAGAAAATGAATTAATGCATAAGAACATGATATATTCCTTTCTTTATACAATACAGTTAAGTCTTGTTTGCTTGTTCAGACTAAAGATGGGGGTATTCATATTGGTATGCGAATGTCCCCGAACAGGTGGAAATAACAAGGGTTTCACTCACAATAGGACAATGGCTTCTTGTTGTCCACAATGGAATAGCCACTCTCCGACCTAGCACAGAGGCTTGTCATCCCACCTCCTGCCAGGATTTGGTAATCGATTGCAGATGATGGTGTGATAAGAAGGTCTGATGACCTCGTGTCAGTAGTGAAATCATGAGTGGGCAGCCTGGCTCCATGGGAACTGTCCCTCATTATTTCCACCTGTGTGGGAATATTCGTATTCATGTACCCCCATCTCTAGTTCAGACCCTTCTCTGTCTCGTGTTTCATCCATCCATCCATCCATCCATCCATCCATCCATCCATCCATCCATCCATCCATCCATCCATCCATCCATCCATCCATCCATCCATCCATCCATCCATTGACTAAACCATCCATCCATCCATCCATCCATCCATCCATCCATCCATCCATCCATCCATCCATCCATCCATCCATCCATCCATCCATCCATCCATCCATTGACTAAACCATCCATCCATCCATCCATCCATCCATCCATCCATCCATCCATCCATCCATCCATCCATCCATCCATCCATTGCCTTTCTCTCAATGAGGGGACTCAAGCTGGCTCCCAGTATTAGAAAGAATAGACACAATGAGTTATCCATTAAAATACTGTAATAATCTACAAGACTGATTAAAATACATTAAATGATTAAAAACATGTAAAACATTAAAAAAGAAACTATGTTAATTTAAAACGGCATTCAGTGACCTGATCATGATTGTTAAAAGCCTGACTGGCAAAGTGTGGTCTTCAGCTGTCGGTGGAAGGATAGAAGGGAGAGGATATGGCCCTGCAGGTGGAAAATTAAAACAAAATAGTTGGCCACAGTAGCTTACAATTCAAAGTGTAGACAAGAAGGAGATGATAATGGCAGAAGCAAGGATAATGTGATGAATGTGCAGGCACACTCAAGCAGTTCAGTGGACAAAGCTGTCTGCACAAAAGGGTCACACAAGTTTGCTTCTATTGTCATTTGGGGTGATAGCTGAACTCAAGGTCTATGGAAAGAGGAGCTGTGTGAGGGAGAGTATTGACTGGGAAGTTCGTTGGAAGGAAATCCAAGAAATGAGAGACCCAGAGACACTGTGTTTTTGAAGAAACAAGTAAGACTAAGCATCAGGCAGATACAAAGGCTAGGCTGAAGAGACAGAGACCTGAGAAGAGTTGCTACAGAAATCCAGGGCCAGACAACTAAGAAGATAAAGGAGACTATAAGTGCCAGTTGAGACAGATGGCAAACCTAGACAACATATAAAAAAGCAGAGACATCACCTTGCCGACAGAGGTCCGTATAGTCAAAGCTATGGTTTCTCCAGTAGCGATATATGGAAGTGAGAGCTGGATCATGAAGAAGAATTGATGCTTTTGAATTGTGGTGTTGGAGGAGACTCTTGAGAGTCCCCTGGACTGCAAGGAGATCAAACCTATCAATTCTAAAGGAAATCAACCCCGAGTGCTCACTGGAAGGACAGATCCTGAAGCGGAGGCTCCAGTACTTTGGCCATCACATGAGAAGAGAAGACTCCCAGGAAAAGACCCCAATGTTGGGAAAGTGTGAAGGCAAGAGGAGAAGGGGATGACAGAGGACGAGATGGTTGGACAGGGTCATCGAAGCGACCAACATGAATTTGACTCAACTCCAGGAGGCAGTGGAAGACAGGAGGGCCTGGCGTGCTGTGGTCCATGGGGTCACAAAGAGTCGGAGAGGACTTAACGACTAAACAACAACAACAACAACAACAAATGTCAGTTAATGCACTCCAGTGTAATACAAAGGTAATTTGATCAGGAATTGAAAACTCTGCAACACAAACAACAGAGGATGTTTTTACTTATGGACTCTTATTATGGACTTCATTGTTACCTGCCAATTTTGGGGAAGCCAGTAAAGCCTGCTAAATTTTACAGCATTAAGATTATTTTCTTGAGGTCTTTCCAGTATCCTTTATAACTAACAGTTGTCCCAAAATGAATCAAACAAAAAAAATCTGCCTATTTTCAGGCATGTCAATATCAACGGGGACTGCTATTGAAGCAGTTCCCAGCCAGTTGGATTAGTCTGCATGCTGATACGATGAACGCAATGAAGTCAATGAAGAGTGAGGGCAATATTATTTTTTGAGTAGACAAATACTTTGTGCTGACTTTTCCTCTAGTCAGCCAACCATTTCAATGCTTTTTTTTAAATCTTCACCTAAAGAAGCCTCACCCAAAACTTTCTGATTCCCCCCCCCCTTGAGTATGAAAGAAGATGAGCAGCATGAAAAGCGGGCAAAGCTGAAGTGCAGGACATGTCTTAATGAGCTCAAGCTATGGAAAGCCAGATTTAGGCTGAAATATCAGGAAAAACTTCTTAACTGTTAGAGCAGTACGACAAGGGAACCCATGACCTCGAGAAGCAATGAGCGTTCCAACATTGGAGGAATTCAAGAGTAACTTGGACAACCCTCTGTAAAATCTGCTTTGACTTGAATTTCTTCAGTGGGTTGGACTCAATGGCCTTATAGGCCTTTTCCAATGCCATGATTCTATGGTTCTACAGTATGTTTGATAAAAACCAGTTCGGCAAGACAAGGAAAAAGGATTTATTGGCATTACTGTAGGCAGCCAAGCATCTATTCCGAAGACACATATAGACTGGGAGAGACAGAAGAGAATACGTGTGTGTCCCAGGGAGGTGGTTTGGGAGGAGTATCTAAACATAAATGTGCTGTAGTATAAAGTTTAATTACAGGAGCCAACTTGGATTGATTGTCTGGTGGTAACAAGAATGGGGTCATAAAATGAAACTTAATGAAGCAATGCAGCGTTCTTGGTGTAAACCCCCTTGATTCAAGTTAAATAGCAATAATAATTGCTAGTGGGAAGGGGAATGGTAATATTCGAGCAATTTCTCTGGAAGGCCTTTAGAAATCTGAGTGTGATCAGCGATCCACACAGTATGTCCACATGCTATTTTTAATTCCTGGTTTTTAAGGCTGCACTAAAAGGGCACTTCCCAAGAGACCATAAATTGCCCTTCCATGTTGAGGAATTTTTAGAAGACCTGGTGGTGGACCTGCTTTGATTTCAGAAATGTCTGTAGGACCAGGAGCTGAATTTTAGGACTCTTATGGGGTTTGTAAGGATGGAGGTGGAGACGTGTTCGTTTCCAAGGCAAATTCAAGGTGACTGATGGGTGGATTTGTCCATTGCAGTGGTTACATGCAGTTTGGGATGGAAGAGATGTTTGCTGAATCCAACTGTTGTGATGAAATTAGCACTTTCAGTTGTCTTGAGAGTCACTGTGAGAAGATAAGTCTTGAGAATTAAGGTGAAGGAGGTTGTTTCATAGAAATAACGTGCAAATGTAACCTTTATGAAATATTCGTTCAGCCCAAAGGGGTGGGACTAAAAAAGAGCAGGGCTGTGAGTAAAAGGTTTGGATTAGAAAGAGTGGGAGAACTGAAATGGCCACAGATGCTCTCGCTACTGCTCAGGACCTTGTCAACTTGGTCTAGGTATAATTCCTATATGTTTGTGCTGGAGGGGTGAACCCACGTAGAAAAGTCATGTATTTGCAACTGGACTGATAATTTATTCCACAATTCTGAAGATTCTGCATATGGAGCTGATGCTTCTGTGTTATGGACACCCAACCCCATTGAGGAAGAGATCTTGGATTTTTGTGTAAATGTGAATTTTAAAAGGACACTTGAACTTTGCAATTCTACAAGCAACATATTTATTTTTATCTATTTAAAATATTTCTATCCTGCTTTTCTCCCCAAAAGGACCCCAGGCGCCTTCTGTGTTGGCATTGTTGTTGAGGTCTTGGGTGAACATATTATTATTTGTTTGTTTATTTATTTGATTTCTATTCTGCCCTACTAGTGTGAAGCACTATTCTGGGTGGTTTACAACAGTAGATAAAACAAAGCAAACAATAGCATTTTGTTGTTATAATTACTTATGTTGTCTGTGATATAATTGTAAAATGTCTGTGGCTAGAACTCTGTATGAGAGGGAGTGGGTATAATGGACCTTATACGTATCACCATAAATTGGAAATAACCCGATGGTGCAAAATACACACACACACACACACACACACACACACACACACACACACACACACACACACACACACACACACACACACACTTGTGTAATTGCATAAAAACGCAAACACAATTTGGTCAATGAGCAACCTTCTTAAGTAAATAAATAAGTAAATAAGTAAATAAGTAAATAAGTAAATAAATAAATAAGTAAATAAATAAATAAATAAATAAATAAATAAATAAATAAATAAATAAATAAATAAATAAATAAATAAATTCTCACATCAGGAAAAGACGTGCAAAATGTGGACAAATTTCAGTAGGAATAAAAACATCAAACTGCTATCCAAAGGCCAGGAAGAAAACGTCTGATCTCAGAGAAACACAATGGATCAGAGCCTGGAGGTTTTTCAAATTCCTTGTTATGGATTTCTTGAGGATTCTTCGAAGAAAGCTCATGTAGCCGCCAGTAATTTATTTCCCCCAAATGCTAATTTAATTGGGAGACAGAGGTATCCTGCTGTATACCACTCTCTCATCTCTGACCAAAATGTGAATGATTTATGGCTGACAGGGCCATTTAACCGCGTTCTCTCCAGCAGGCAAAATGGAATCCTATTGCAGGCCTTTTATCCTCTGTTCCTCCTTAATGAGGGAACAGCTATGGCTACTGGAGGCAAATAAGCCTTTCCCCCCCCCCTCTTTTTTCCTCCGCTGTACTGAGAGACCGACAGTTTTCCAAGTCTGGGAGAATTTCAACCCCTTGTTATCTCCCCCAAGAATCAATTAGATGTGTCGTCCAGGCCAGGCGCTTGACCACATAGTGAATCAAGTGGTTTATTAAACATGCATGTAAGGGTATTGTACACTAATGGAAGCAAACCAAGTATCTTGTGTCTGAGGAACACTTTTCTGAGAAGAAGTTAAGCAAATGCAGTTGCCAGCATTAATTTGCTACAACAAAGTAACTTAAAAACACAGAAGATCTTAACATTTTTCTGCCTTTATCTGCTTGGATCCAGGGAGGCACATCTTCTGAAGAGAAATAATTAGCATTCCAATACATTGTCCCACTGGATTTCGATCACTACTTCTGTCTAAAAACTCTTGTTAACCAGTGACCTTGTCCGTCCCGATTCTCCAAACTGTTAACTCTTTTTCTAGTTCAGAATCAAGTTGTTAGTTTGAAAGGTAAGTCATAGGCAACTGTAATTCAGTAACACATAATGTGCTGCAAGATAATGAAAGACTGAATGGTAAGGTAATGGCTCAGCATCAAGCCGCTAGCTTGCCATGATCCCTGGTGTCCTTCTTCATCCCGTGAGCAATTGCTGGGGATCTTTTCTGCTCTGTGAGCTTAGGAAAGTTATTTACAGTGGTGCCTCGCTAGACAGTTACCCTGCATGACATTTTTTTGCTAGACATTGACTTTTTGCAATCGCTATAGAGATTCGCAAAACAGTGATTCCTATGGGGGAATTTCGCTGGACAATGTTTGGTCCCTGCTTCGCAAACCAATTTACGCTAGACAATGATTTTTGACAGCTCCCTCCACAGACAAAGAACCCCTATTGCTACACATCAATACCAGCCAAATAAAGAGAAGTCAAGATTGCGACCAGATCGAGATACCCTCTCCTACAGAAAGATGGAAAAGGAAATGGTGAACCCCACAGCCAGACAAAAACAGAAATTCTACAAAAAAGGAAGAAAAACCTTAAGAGCACAGCCAAATAGCCCAGAAAACCTACAACAACCAGTTGAAATGGTTATTTGAAACCAACAGAGTTGGTTTCAGACAGAGGTCTGTGCATAGAGTTTGGGAAAGCCAGCTTTTTGGTCTTGCTGGCTGAAAGATCCTGCTGGGTAACCAGATCCAAAACTGACTTTTCCAAGCTCGAAGTAGCCAGCTATTTTCTTCCCCCTTCCATCAAAGTGAGTGAGGAAGTTGTGTATACTCCTCTCTGTGTGTATGTCTTCGTATCAAGGTGCTGCAGCTACGAGCCAGCTGAGATGGTGATAGGTCTGCATATTTAGGGGCCTGTTTCAAAGACTTGATGACACGCATCTCAAGGCGGACTCTTCAGTGTGATTCTGCATCTTCCGTGTTGGACTCTCGAAGTGGATCTCTCATGCTCTCTTGAGCTACTGCCTCCTCCCTCGCCGATCTGCTTCTCACTGGCAGTGGAGAAGTGGAGGAACGGTTCAGAGTTTTTAAAATCAGTAGGGCAAGTCCAGACAAGGAGGCATGAGAAAGCTGAGATTAATAGAAAGAGAGTCTACTCATACTGACCTCTGTCATGAGGGGGTGATATATTTTGCCCTCAGGGGAACTGGGGAGGAGGAAGAGGAATAAAAGGAAAACCAGACTGATCTGGCAGATAAATTAACTCACCTTCCCCTCTAGGGATGGCTGTTCAAAACATGCATAGGAGTTTATGCCAGATCTCAACTTGGTGATCCAGAATTTTGGAAAGGAAATATTTAAAACACTATAGAGTAACTCCAAATGCAATCCTGGAGGGGCGCTTTGGGGATACCCTGAAGTGCCAGAAAGACAATCCAGTGGATGCTAAATCAAATCAAGCCTGAATGATCTCTGGAGGCACAAATATTGAAGCTGAGGCTGTCCTGTCTTGGGCGTATCCTGATAAGGCGTGATCCTCTGAAAAGACAATAATGCTGGGAAAGGTGGAAAGCAGCAGAAAAAGAGGAAGACCAAATACGAGATGGATAGACTCAGAGGCACCCAATTTTACCACAAAAACTGGGAAAATTCATTGACTCGAGTATAAGCTGGGGGTGGAAAATGCAGCACCTACTGGCAAATTTCAAAAATAAAAATAGATACCAATAAAATTACATTAATTGAGGCATCTGTCGGTTAAATGTTTTTGAAGATACTGCCCTTCTGAGTTGCAAGACACACTTCACTGCCTGCGGAGGGAGGACTCATATCAGTTGCTGCACTTATCTATTGTTCTACTGATGCGCAACAAGATGGAGGGAGACAGAGGATGGAGGAGGAAGGTGGGTACATAGAATATGCAGAAGGAGGAGGATGGGAGTGTCCTGGAAGTGGAAATGCAGTGTACTTAACCTGGGTCATCGGACCACCCACAAAGGCTGCAGGCGCCCGTAGATGAGCGGAGGAGTCCGGAGAACACCTACACTGCAGGGGAGGACATGTAATTTTGATGCTGACTCGAGTATAAGCTGAGGGGGGGGGGCTTTTTCAGCAAAAAAAATTGCACTGAAAAACTAGGCTTATACTTGAGTATATACAGTACTTGAGTCTGCAAGAGGGGAGCATGGATGTTGAGGGTAGGATATTTTGGAGATCATTCATTCATGGGGCTCCATGAGTCAGAGGTGACTTAACAGCACATTACAATCAGCAATGACATAATTACCCTATATCGCTCTTTGAATATCATCCCCACATTTTACTTGAGGGAGAACGTAAATTGAGTGAGGAAGACAGAGTGATCTGTTTGATTCCCATTCTGATTTATCCTTCTGGATTAAAAAAAGAGGCAAACTGTAACTCTGCTTGTACTTTTATATTTGCACTTCCCTGAAGTTCTTCAGTAAAAAATAAATACTTAATCTGAGGAAACTGTTTACCTTTAAAATGTTACTTAGTCATATTTTAATTTCTCCAGAAAAATGGTTATAAGCAGAGATGGGCACGAACTGCCATTTTGGCAGTTCTTCCCAGTTCGTTTACTACTGCAACAGGAGTTCAGTGGTTGGGTGCCCTGCCCCCTCTGACAGGACCCCACACATGGCAGCAGCGTCCTGGTTTCCCTGCACCACCTCCTCCAAGTGCTGCCTCTGAGTGGGTGCCCACCAAAGGGGGCAAAGCACCAAACCGCCGAACACGTTGTAAACAAACCAAGTAGAACCTCCAAATAAGCAATTCATGCCCATCTCTAGGTATAAGTCATAATATTACTTATAGATAGTTCCTTCCAATCTCTGACCCCCAAATTGTGGATGTCTGTTCCTTGTTTTACACTGCAGAATTATTCAAAAAGATCTATGAATGTAAGTTATTTCATTGCCTGTACTTCACTCTGAGATCTCGGAATAGAAATATTTAGATACATCAATAAGTGCAGATTATAGGAGGGGGGGAAAGTGTGTATGTTTGTGACAAATCTTGGGGGAAATGAGTCAGGAGAAAAGGGCATGAAAGTAGTTAACATTGCTTTTAAAAAGTGGCAGATTGATGTCAAATTAGAATGAACCAAACTTGTGTGTGTTTAGTCGTTTAGTCGTGTCCGACTCTTCGTGACCCCATGGACCAGAGCACACCAGGCCCTCCTGTCTTCCACTGCCTCCCGGAGTTGTGTCAGGTTCATGTTGGTTGCTTCGCAGACACTGTCCAGCCATCTCATCCTCGGTCGTCCCCTTCTCCTCTTGCCATCACACCTTCCTAACATCAAGGTTTTTTCCAAGGACTCTTTTCTTCTCATGAGATGGCCAAAGTACTGGAGCCTCAGCTTCAGGATCTGTCCCTCAAGTGAGCATTCAGGGTTGATTTCCTTTAGAACTGATAGGTTTGTTCTCCTTGCAGTCCAGGGGACTCTCAAGAGCCTCCTCCAGCACCACAACTCAAAGGCATCAATTCTTTGGCGGTCTGCTTTCTTTATGGTCCAGCTCTCACTTCCATACATCATGACAGGAAAAACCATAGCTTTGACTATTCGGACTTTTGTTGGCAAGGTGATGTCTCTGCTTTTCAAGATGCTGTCAAGATTTGTCATCGCTTTCCTCCCAAGAAGAAGGCGCCTTTTAATTTCAGGGCTGCTGTCTCCATCTGCAGTGATCATGGAGCCCAGGAAGATAAAATTTGACACTGCCTCCATATCTTCCCCTTCTATTTCCCAGGAGGTGATGGGACCAGTGGCCATGATCTTAGTTTTTTTTGATGTTGAGTTTCAGACCGCTTTTTGCACTCTCCTCTTTCACTCTCATTACAAGGTTCTTTAATTCCTCCTCACTTTCTGCCATCAGAGTGGTATCATCTGCATATCGGAGGTTGTTGATATTTCTTCCGGCAATCTTAATTCCGGCTTGCAACCAAACTTAGGTTGCAAAAATTAATGGATTCTTCCATAGCAAAACCCAAAGGCAGGATTGTGAGGGCCTGTTGAATCTGTCCACATGCTTCATTTCATTGCCTCTTTTAATGGAAGTCTCCTCTGCTAATTTTGCTTCCCCCTGCAGTATTCCTGTAACAGCCTTGCAGCCAGGAGAGATTTCAAATGCAAACAAGTGATTTGTTAGGGTAATAATGAGGATGATCGGTGAAGAGCAGAGAAGCAAAAGTTAATGCTGCTAAAGCCGTCAGCTGTGAACTTTAATTAGCCCCCCCCGATCTTGTCAGTTTAGTAAAGGAAGAAGCTAGCCAATGTGCGTGCCCCCAGATCCTGTATGGATAGAGGGTTGTTGAAGGAATGACTTACCAACCAACAGTGTTTCCAGGTACAAGTAGTACTCTTAACTTTTGTTGCAGTTCCCTGATCTGTCTTGGGGATCTTCCCTTCATCTTCTTGACAGAGTCTGTAATGTCCCAGCCCTTAGTGGCTGGTGACGGGTCTTTTCTGGGGGACATCTTCAGGTTCACCTGCCTGGAGATTGTCCCACAGCTGTTTAAGGGTCCAGACCTGTCACTTTCTTCAGAAGAAATGCTTCTGAGTAAGGGGTTCAATATCTCCTACTCTTCCTGAGGATTGGTGTTGGTCCCAGGCGTAGGTCCAGGTCCCAGGCTAAGGGGGAAAAAATCACTACAAAAGGTCTTCAATAGAGCTGGGCATGCATCCAGATTGTCAGAAGGTGCTGGATCATTGTACTGACACCACTGCATGGTCCTCTCTCCCACTCCCTTGGTTGCATTCCCCCACTCACCAGCCAGCATATGCTTTTGCTCCCTCTCCTCTTTGGTCATTTCACCAGTTGTGACAGGAGCATGGACTTCCCTTCTCCACTTCCTCCAGCAGCGCTGCAGCTATCCCTGCCCCACCTCCTCGTTTGAGTGGGCAGCTGCTGGAGGAGGCAGAGAAGGGAAGTCTGTGCACCAGCTGTGCCTGGTGAAATGACTGAAGAGGAGAAGAAGCAGAGCTGGTGAGTGGAAGAATCTGGCTGGCGGGGGGGGGGGAGAGACTGTGTGGCACCTGTGATGCCAGCACGATGAACCAGCATGATCTGACAATCTGGATTCATGCCCATCTCTATTCTCCAGCATGGACTCAGCCAATTCCTGGCATCATCCCCTCCTCTGCTTTGCCTCTTTCCTTGGTCTCCTCTTCATAAGACTCCATGTCCCCTTGCTCACTGCTTTCGGTTCCCTTATAGCCACCAGCTCTTGCTCTACCCCCTCACCTGACCCCTCCAGGAAGTCTTTGTCCCTGGAGTCAGCTGTTCTTGCGTGTTGATCTCTGTTGGGAAGCTCCTCCTCCTCCTGCACAGCTGGGGATACAGCACCTCCTCAGATCACTGGTGTTCCAACCCCTCATGATGCCAGATTGATCTCATCCTTCTTCTCTGGGCTACTTCAGTCCAGTAGTGGCACACTAAAATCCATGGAGGTTGTCTCAGGCCAGTATGACTCTTTTGCCTCATTACACCAATCCTCAACCCCGTTCAATTGGACTATGATAATTCTACAAATTTGACCCAACTCTGGGAGGCCGTGGAAGACAGGAGGGCCTGGCGTGCTCTGGCCCTTAGGGCCATGAAGAGTCGGACACGACTTAATGACTAAACAACAACAAATTCTACAAAAGTAACAGACCTGCCTAGGATCAAAGATATATCCTTTGATTTGTATTCATGCAGTCAAGCAGAGGGTTGGACTTGATGGCCTTATAGACCCCTTCCAACGTCACTATTCTATGATTCTATGAAAGAGCTAAATTCCATTGTCAGCCCCACTGAATGCATGGGACCTATATAATTGTTGGTTCTTCTTCTTCGTTCATGTCAGAAGTGATGCAGTGTTGCTTCAGGAGTGGCAAGACCAGCATACAAGATACTGCCATTGTCTAGGGCAACAGAATGTGTCCACCATCCTTACATTCTTCCATATTTAGGAATTAACATCCAAAACGTAAACTTTTTCTCTCTTTGCCTTTGTGCTGCGATGGTCCCGGTCGAGGAGAGCGACCAGAAAACAGTTTTATTGTGTCTACCTTCCCACATGTTCGTATTCAAAAGTTGTCACCACATAACTTGGCTGGTCAAAAGGTCATGAAACTAACAGCTTACCCTGAAAAGTTGGAATAATTTAGCATGCAGTTCATTGTCTTTTGGATGGGATCAGTCATTAGGACGAGGTAGGTAAAATAAATATTGAGACACTTTCCCCCATAGAGTCTGGTTAAGAGATGGCTGCCTTTGGTGGGAATTGTTGCTGGGTTTTCTTTGTGGCAATGAAGCCTCTGCCAACGATGGGTTGAGCGATTATGTTGCCACAGAAGGTTCACAAATATTCCTCATGGTCACAAGTAAAGATTTTTTTTAATGCAGTCTGAGATCTTTGACATAAAGGAAAGTCCAGGATTAATTTCCAATTCTTTTTAAATATACTTTATTTTAGCGCAGCAATAAACAATGGCAGACAAACTTGACAAAAGAATACAGGGAGTTATTATTTCCAGGCACGAATCCTTTCCATTTGTTACGCTAAATGTGCTGATGCTCTTGGGTTTTGTTTTTTAAATTATTGGGCAGTTTATTGTTTCGATTGCTGTTTTAGTTTCATTGCTTTTCCTGTGTTTTAAATGTGCTTTAGCAAAGGCTTCTGAGTGTCTCTTTGGAGAACAGAGAAGGAGTGGGGAATTAGTTAGTTAGTTAGTTAGTTAGTGAGTGAGTTAGTTAGTAGATTTAGAGAGGCCACCCTGCGTGGTTCACAACACAAGACAGTAAAAAAAATAAGCAAAATATCAAACCTACAGAACAAATGAAGCATCAGCAAAGGTATAAAAATAAATACTAGCATAATAGAACATAAATCAATTCAAAATTTAAACACTGAGGGTTACCCAAGAAACAAAATTAGTGAACCAACCAACCAACCAACCAACCAACCAACCAACCAACCAACCAACCAACCAACCAACCAACCAACCAACCAACCAACCAACCAACCAACCAACCAACCAACCAACCAACCAACCAACCAACCTGCCATGTCTACATTGCAAAGGAGTCACTGCTGCTTTAAAAGATATTCATTGGGGGGGGAAATTTGACATCTTTTATCACAGCAGCACAGTTTGGCCTGGCAACAGTGGCCAAGAAGCTGAGGGCAGCTGTTGCATTTATTGATTGAAACCAACCAGCCAGTTCTTGAAGGCTCCTTGTTTTTGTGTGGTGTTTTCAGAAGGCACAGCAATTAACACCAACTTTGGCTCATTGTCCAGGGAGAACATTCAGAAGCCAAAAATCCACTTCAGTTGGGCAGTTAATTATAGCACTTTCCCCCCAAAGAACAGTTGGAATTCTTCTCCCTTTTCCTGTTTCATTTCCATGGTGCTTTATTTGGTAGTTTTAATTGTTCTTTTATTTCATTTGGTTTCATTTCATTTCATTTCATTGGCTTGCCAGTGTATATAAAGAAGCACAGCCAGCCTTCTGAATCACAGGAGACGGTGACTTTGTAGAAATCGAATCTCTGAAATGAACAGCATTGCCACTTGAGAGTGGAGAGGATGAAAGCCTCTCATGAACCTGGCAGGCTAGTGGTAGAGTAATTAGAGGTCCCTGTAGACAGCAGCCTTATTTTTCTCCTGAGCAGCCTAGAAGACAACAATAGGTGAGGGAATGGGGGTCGATGACACTGTCTCGGTGCACCCAGCGTGGGGGGCCTTTGGCCATCTGTTTTTAAAACAGCCGCTTCCACCTCTGTCCCGGCAAAATGTTCTCCGATTCAGCAGAGTTTCTAAAGTGCCCTCTGCTAGTCCAAGCAGAAAATACAGCCTTCTGCCAGACCAAGAGGGGGAAAGTGAAAACATCTGTTGCTCGTGACTGCCTGCACAGCAAGTGACTTAAAGAGCCTCGCTTGACTAGATCAGCTGCTATTCTGCTCCCGTATTCTGATTTCAGCAAGGACCAGAGTTGTTTAGTCTTGAAGGTGCCTTAATAGTCTTCTTTGTGTTTGTGGTGTTGTTAATGCAACATACCAAGGCTGCTGCCTCTGTGAAAACAGCTTTGGCTGAAATCCTGTCGTGCAGCGCCGCCTGCACAATGGGAAGGCCACCACTGGCAACAGTGGATTTCCCCTGATTAAAGGCTCCCCTTTTTACGATTTGGTGACACACACAATTTGCACTCCCACAGTGAGGTTGTGTTCATTCTGAAACTGCAAAAGGGATCTTTTAATCAACAGCAATCTCCTGCTGGGGATGGCATTATTTCTGTCATGTAGCTGGACCCTGCTCAAAAGGATTTTGGACTTTTTTTTTGTTTAAAATATTTTACCCTGCCTTTCTCCTTAAAAAGGGACCCAAGGCAACTTACAGCATTTAAAGATGATATTTAAGAACAAAACAATGAGTATACAAAGGTGGTGGACATCATTGAGAGGCAATACTTAAAGCTAAAAACACTAAGTGCAGAAATATTAAAAAGGAACAGAACACCCTTCTTAGACATGGGAAACACAAGCAGTGCTAAAAACACAGTCAAAGCAGTGATGCATACAAATGCATCTAAAATAAGATCACTCTCAGGCAGCCAGTCATTGAGGGAAAGCTTGCCTGAAGAGAAAGGTCCTTTCCTGCCTGTGGAAGGACAGCGAATATGGGGCCAGCTGGGACTCCAGTGGGTGGGAGTTCCAAAGTCTGGGAGCAGCCACAGACAAGGCCCTGTGTCCCCACCAGATGCACCTGTGAAGGTGGTGGGATTGAGAGAAAGGCTTCTCCTGATGATCTTAATACCCCAGCCAGTTCATAATGGGAGACGTGGTCTTTGAGGTAGCTTGAGCCCCAACTACTTAGGGCTTTATAGGTTAAAACCAGCACATTGAACTGGAACTGTGTCCAGAAACAGATTGGCAACCAGTGGGGCTGTTATAACAAGGGGGGTTATGCGATTCCTGTAACCAGCCCCAGTCAGCAATCTGGTTGCTGCAGTTTGGACCGGCTGAAGTTTCTGGGGACTTTCCATTGGCAGCATCCCATAGAGTTTGTTACGGTAATCCAGCTACAAAGTAACTAGAGTATGTGCCACAGTGGCCAGATCAGCTCTCTTTAGAAACGGTAGCTATTGGCTCATTTCGTTTTAATTGTGCAAATGCATTCTTGGCCACTGCCATAATCTGGGCACGACTCTTTTAAGAATAGGAGGCTTGGAAAAGATTATTTGCAATCATCCAATTGGTTCCAATAGGTTGTGTGCATTCCCTTGCTTCTTCAAAAGAAAGAGTTGCAGTTTTATTCAGAGGCCACTTGCATAAATGATAGAGAAAAATATACTTTGCTGAGAAAAATAATAATACCAGTCTTCTCATTGTCATCGGAAAGAAAGGAATCTCATGGGCTTCAACATTCCCAGTTGAGGAGTCTCAGAAAGAACAAAACAGACATTTATATTCCTTACAACCTCTTTTGAAACAAAGTAGAAGAAAGCCCCATGCCCCTTTTGTGCTTCAAAGGTAGCTACATGTTCGTAGGTCAGGGGAGGAAAGAGAGACTAACAAAAGAAGCAAAGCAAACCAAGGGGGAAGAGAGGAAGCTTAGGTAGGTTGAGAGTTTTACAAGAAGGGGTGTTTTTATTGTTTCCAACAGGGATGGAGGAAAAACTTGTACGCCATTGTTATGATGAAAGAAGTGTTTTTGTACTTCCTGAGAATTGCTAGGAGAAGGCACATCATCTCAAAATTTCTCATCGTTGCAAGGTTTAAAGATTTAAAGGTTTAAAGTGCACACACACACAAAATGAAAAGATAATGCGCAAATAATTGAACACTAGCAAATGTTACACATTTTTGTCAAATGAAGACTTTAGGGAAAATGTGCAAATATTTTGCTATGGGAAGGAAATAGACGGTCTCCCAACCCAATCAAAACAAGGATGAGCAGATGGGATTCCTTCACACACATTGCAAAATGATGGGATGGTTGGTCACAAAGACACATACAAGTTCCCTTCCCAGTCATGCTGCGTTTGCTCAAATTTCGAGTACTTAGCTTTTCACAGAAATGTGTACAAAGATGTCTCAAAAATACTTCTCCAGAGCTATCCAGAACTATTAAAAACAACAACAACAACAACAACAACAACAACAACAACAACAACAACAACAACAACAACAACAACAACAAAAACAACCCCCCACAAAACCCTGCCATCTCACTGAAAGGGGAAAAAAAAGGTTTAATAATTTCTCCTTTGCCTTGTAAGTATGACTCAAGTCCGAATCAATATCCTTGGCTTCAAATCTTTTCTTCTGGGTTCCTTTTTACGAGCGACAATACTTGATAACCACTGATAGACTCATATTCTACAAATGTGCTACAGTATTTCCTTGTTTTAAAAAAATCTCTGAAGTACAGTGGTGCCACACTTAAGGCTTACCCCGCTTGATGACGAATCCGCTTCACGATGAAGTTTTTGCTATCGCATTTATGATCGCAAAACGATGTTTGAATGAGGTTTTTTTGCTTTGCGATGATCGGTCCCCTGCTTCAGGAACCGATTTTTCGCATTACGACGATCAAAAACAGCTGATTGTCGGCTTCCAAAATGGCTGACGGGTCTACAAAATGGCTTCCCGGTGTGTTTAGGAAGGCTTTTTTTTGCATGACAGGGAGCAGAAAATGGCCGCCCCATGGAGGATCTTCTCTGGATGGTGAGTTATTCAGCCCATTGGAACGCATTGAACGGGTTTTCAATGCATTTCAATGGGATTTTTTATTTCACTTGATGAGGATATTGCTTAACAGCGATTTTGCTGGAATGGATTATCCTCATCAAGCGAGGCACCACTGTACTGGACAGATAACAATCTTGCATGCGCTAACATTGGGTCTTGGTGGGAAGGGACTCTTCACAACATAAAATGATTGTCTCTTGCCACTAACCTACTGCTAAAGTTCATTTCCTCACCTCTGGCTTTCCTCTTATATATTTTGTTTGTTTGCTTCACTTCCTTTGTTAGTCTCTCTCTATCCTTTCCTGATCTTCCAAGCATATAGTAAGCATGGAGGACATCTCTTCTACATGGTGGAGACTCCATTTTCCTTCATTTTATTCTTCTTTTTTTAAACTACTGATCACAACTGTAAATAACCCACACACACACTTTTCTACTTAAAATGCTTCCATAGTGATTTAGTTTTAACATAAAAGTGCTAGTTAGTGTGAAGGGGTAGATCTGAGACTTGAGCTATTCTCTTATGCTTACTCTGCGCAGTTGTTTTTGTACATTAAATGCTGCTAATTATAAAGGATTTACCAATGATCTACAACATGAAGTTAGTCACACATTAAATTATAGAAGCATATCTATTAGATTAAGTAATCCAGCTTTAGGGCTTTTGGCTGGATGGCTCAGTGGTTAGCTATCTAGCTGCAGAGCCGAAGGCTGAGAGTTCAGTTCCCCACCACACATCTCAGAAAAGCCAGCCTGGGTGGCCTTGGGACAACTGCACATTCCCAGGGCACCCCCCAGAAGAAGGGAATGGGAAACCACTTCTGTGTATCCTTTACCTAGAAAACCCTGGTTGGGGTCGAGAAGTTATGAATCGATTTGACAGCACAGAGTTATTATTATTAAGTAACCCAAAGTAACACAGAACATTAAAAACTAAGTATATATAAACGTGGAATGAACATAAAAATCATAAAAATACAAAGCATTTGTAAGTGCTTCCTGAATAACAATACTTCATGGTCTAGAAAACTTTTGGGAATTAAAAAAAAGTGTATTTTTGCCCAAGGGCAATAAAATTTGGACTCCTTGTACTGTGAGCCTCTATGGGGACGCCATTCCAGAAGTTCTCTGAGGTCCCAGTGTCAGTCTACAATGTTTCCAGCTGGAAAAATCTCTCAGTAGGGAGGGAACAAAACCCTCGGCTTTTGTATGGAACCCAAAGTAACATCCCAAAGTTTTTCTTTCAAATGGCATTAAAACATAAAATGCACAGAGCCCTTGTGAGTTAACTTTGCTTGCTACTTTTAGAAATGCTTGCGGCATTTTTCAAGCGCATTCCCAGGGAAACCTCCTGAAACAATCGCAATAGAAAATACCGCTGGGTTTTAAAAATGGGAGACATACAAATAAGCAGGGCTCAGAGAAGTTGTTCTTAAGTAGGATGGCTGGAATCCAGTTGAAGAATTGTGCCAATGGAAGCCCATCAGCATAAATTTTGCCAGCTAGTTAAGCCGTCGCTCACATTGGCCCCCACATCCAGGTTAGGCTGTTGGTGTCCAATTCCAAGAAAAACATTGTCTTCTTAACTATTAGTGATTCTCAGCGGGCATAAGGAATAAGTTTCTTGATGAATATGGTAGCATAACGAAGCTGTCCATAACTGAGCACTGCTAGGATGTGGCTCTAGATCCTAATTGCAGATGGCTTTGGCATGCATTATATTAATTGTTGCAAAAAATACCTTTTCCAACAAGTTGTCAAAATCAGCTGAAAAGAGCATAATAAAACAGCAAACTGAAAAAAAAGAGATTAGATTAAAGAGTTTAAAAAGACTTGATTTTCTTCTTATTATTTTTAAAGGGGTCTTGGCTTAGCATTGATGTGTGATAGGAGTCAGGCAAGCCTCCCTGGAGAGATCAGAGCAAAGTGGGGAAGCCACCACCAACAGGGTCTTTCCTCAGCAGTGACCTGCTATACCTATGATATTGGGTTCTGTTGGTGATTGTGGTATACAGCACTTGATGGAGAACGGATTTCTTTAGATAATATTGCCCTATGTTTTCCCCCATTATGATTGTGGTTGTGGTACAACAGCATGCTGCAAAGACTAAGAGCACAAGGAACATGTAATCCTACTTGTGGAATCAAATGATCTTCTATAACGCAAATAAACAGTTAGGTTTTCATCTTCAATGAATAGCTGGCACCAGGCAATATTTTTAGACTGCCAAATTTGACCCAATAAGTTAACAAAGCTTGCTGCTTATATACTGCCTGATAGTGCTTCAAGCACTCTCTGGGCAGTTTACAATTTAATTATGCAGGCTACACATTGTGCCTCCCCCCAGCAAGCTGGGCACTCAATTTACTGACCTTGGAAGGCTGGAAGGCTGAGTGAACCTTGAGCCAGCTACCTGGGATCGAACCCAGGCTGCAAGCAGAGTGTTGGCTGTAGTACTGCAGATTAACCACTGCACTGCGAGGTTCTCTGTTACAATTAACAGGTTCCCCGAAACTGACCCTTGATTCATGAATCAAGCTTTAAATGAACCTCTGCAATGAAATTTTACAGAGTGTACAAGAATGCACTGTACTACGTAATTTTTATGTGGTGTTTATTTTCAGTTTTGATGGGCTCTTCCTTCATTTGGCAACAGCTCAGCAAGTAACGTAGATAATTTCTTTTCAAATTTAGGATTCTAGGGATAGGATGAAATTGTCCCCAGCTTTCTCTGCTTAGCGGTGTTGCCTGTTCCTTGAGTCTTGTCCCTCCCAGCTGTTCTTTGCTGTTGATATCATGAAAGAATTGGTGAGAGATGGGGTTTTCCTTCTAGGTTCATGGGCTAGCGGGGAGACAGAAATGGTACTGATCAGCAGTTGAGAATTCTTCAAGTTTGACTACCCACCTGTCAGTTGATTTATCCCCCAATACACTGTTCTGCACCCTAGGTCCAATATCATAAAAAGCTCTCCCCTCATTTTGGATTCTGGAAAGCTGAGCATGCTGGAAAGTCAGGGAAGTGTTTTGGCATTCCAGTAATTGGACCACTGTGCAACAAGGAGTCCTAATGCAATTACATCAATTCTCTGTGTAGCAAAATGCCAAAAGGTGGCGTCATTCCTGCCTGTCCATCACAGAAGCTCAAGGAGGAGGTGCCAAGGATAGGGCAGGAGAGGCGGAGTTAGACAGACAGTTTATAATAATTATGCACCTTCAAAGCGATTCTGAGTTATGTTTCCCTGTCTTTCCAGAGATGTTGGCAAATATTTGGGTCTGAATCCCAAGTATGACTCCACAACTTGGGTACCAAGTCCCAAGTCTGAGTCTTTGGTACCAAGTCCCAAGTCCTAAGTCTTAAGTTCAAGTCCCTATTAAAAGCAAGCTTTTTTCACCAGAAATAAGGATGGAGTTGGCTGGATGGTGAGTTGTGAGTCAAGCCGGTGTCATTAAAAAAAAAAAAGCCAATGAAACTTAAGCCTGACTTGACAGTAAGACCCATGGCTTGAGTCCCCATCTCTGGGTCTTTCTAAGTGGAGAATACCCAATAGTTGTTTTCTGTTCCATTTGTCTGGAGTTGCTCTGGGACTCTGCAACTTGTCCATGATCACACAGGCTGGCTCTTCTCCTGGGATGTACAGCAGGAAATCCCAAACTCCCAAACTCTGGCTCCACAGCCAGACACCCAACTCAACAGAAGGTGTGTGAAATAAAAAAAAAGAGACCGACTAGAAGCAACCAACTTTCATGCATCCATTCTAAAATCCTTTGCAGAAATTCTTCGAGTTAAGTGGAAAGCGAAGCAGAAGAACCCAGACAACTAAACCAGGATGTTATGGGTGAAATCCTGCTTCTTATCCAGCTCCTCCAAAGCATCAGCTGAGTAACCTTCCGCTGTCATTCAGTCGGTAATTCTTCTTGAAGCTTCAGTGGCTGGCCTTCTATTTGTTTCCCTTGTTTTTCTGTGTTGGAAAGTCTAAATTGTTTCCTGCCGGTGTGTGAGAACTTGCTCCCTTAATGATCCCGAGGAAGATAAAGTGCTTATAATAGCCATGGAGGTAGAGGTTTTAGAGTAAGTACTACTTCAGGCACTGGCGTGATTTACTGTTCCTGGGAGTAAACGGAGCAGAGATTCATGTACCATGTTGTTGGTTAGTCTGTTACCACCCTTGGTCATTATCTTTTGGACCACAAATCTTGGAGAAGATGTTGGGGTCAGTTTGCAGCCTGTGAATCAGATAAAAGGACAATTGATTGGCAACCTTCTTAACTCTTCCAACATATTTTAAAGCCTCCAGTTATGATTTTGCATGGCTGTTGGTTGCTATAAGACAGAAAAACTGGTTATCAGACCAACATAAGCTCAGTTCAGGCACAACAATAAGAGAGGCTCCATGTCTTACCACTGGAAGACCAGTGGAAGATGGCATATGCTGCACTAGATGCATGTTTTGGTCACAGGGATCAAATAACCTCCTGTTAAAGCAGCTGCACTGGCTGCCGATCTGTTTCCAGACACAATTTTAACCTATAAAGCCCTAAATGGCTTGAGTCCAAGCTATCTGAAGGACTGCCTTTCCCTTTATGAGCCTACCCAGCTGTTAAAATCATCAGGAGAGGCCTTCCTCTCAGTCCCACCATCTTGACAGGTGTGTTTGGTGGGAACATGGCAGAGGGCCATTTCTCTTGCTCCTCCCAAACTTTGGAACTCCTTCCCACTGGAAGCCAGACTGGCCCCATCACTTCTGTCCTTCTGCAAGCAGGTGAATACATTTCTCTTCAGCCGGGCTTTCCCTTCATGGCTGCCTGCCTGAGTGGGGCTTTAAAGGGACTGTTGTGCCTTACTGCTTTGAATGCATTTTTGATATTGCATTTATTTACCATTTTAGCGTGGTGGCGCTGCGGATTAAACTGCAGAAGCCTCTGTGCTGCAAGGTCAGAGGACCCACAGTCGTAAGACCACATGATGGACTGAGCCCCCATCACTTGTCCCAGCTCCTGCCAACCTAGCAGTTCGAAAGCATGCAAAAATGCCAGTAGATAAATAGGGACCACCACGGTGGGAAGGTAACGGCGTTCCATGTCTAGTTACGCTGGCCACGTGACCACGGAAGATTGTTTTCAGACAAAATGCTAGCTCGGTGGTTTTGAAATGGAGATGAGCACGGCCCCCTAGAGTCGGACACAACTGGACAAATTGTCCAGGGCAAACCTTTACCTTTACCTTTTTGTATTTCTATACTTATTGTTGTTAGCTTTTAAATATTGTCTTTTTATGAGATAAGCCACCTTGGGTCCTTTCTAAGGAGAAATGTGAGGCAGGAATATTTTAAATAAATAAAACAAATCTTTTGGCTTGATCCTAATTTGTATGCATTTCTGGGTCATGCAAATGGGGATTTGCCTTTGCTTTCGAGGAATCTGCAGTGGGAGAAACGCCAGGGAGGCTACCACTGGTACAAATCAGGATTTCAGTATTGATTCTGGGAGTTCTTTCTGAAAATAATGGCTTACAATGAAGTTTTAATCCTGATTAGTAGGTCCGTTGAATCAGTTGCTGCATGGTAAGGCAACACTTACACAAACTATGTTGATTCAACACATCTACTTGACGTGTGGGACTAATAATTGGATTACAGCCATTAAGTTGCTAGGGCACTGCTGGATAGCTCAGTTGTTTTGGTATCTAGCTGTGAAGCCAGAAGTTGGGAGTTCAATTCCCCACTCTGTCTTTTTGACAGGGGCTGGTGTAGCATTCACCCCTTGTTATGCAAAACAAGTCATGTATTATTCATGTACTAGGCAAATGTGGTGGAGAGGCGGAGCCGAGAGAGAGGTTAAAAGGCGGAGTCAAGAGGAGAGAGTCAGAGAGCCATAGAGTCTGAGAGAGAGAAGGAAGAGATATTAATAGAGCTAAGCTGCTTAAGATAAATAGATTGAGAAGGTGGTAATTAATTATATGTCAAGAAGAAAGTACAGCGGTGCCTCGCAAGACGAAATTAACCCGTTCCACGGTTAATAACGTCTAGCAAAAAGTTCATCTTGAGAGGCACAGTTTCCCATAGGAATGCACTGAAATTTAATTAATGCATTCCTATGGGGAAAAAAGTCCAAAATAAAATAAAATAAAATAAAGTCACTTACTAGGTACTGTAGACTGAGCCTGGCCCCTCACAGTGCCTTGGTAGCCCCAAAAAGCAGGAAAAAGAGCACCAAACAGCTCAGAGCCAGAACCCAGCAAGGAGCCGGCAGCCATTTTGTGCTATTCTCCACTCCCGCCTCATAGCTGATTAGCCCTGGGTCTTAGAAGCTTTCCCTGGGTTTGCCCAGTACCAAAAAAGAGCTGGTAATAGCTTCCCCCGGCCCCCCATTGCTTTCAGAGGCTTCCCTGGGGGCAGCAGGAAAGCACAATTTTTTAATTTCCATCTTTTCGGTGCTGGACAAGCCTGGGGGAGCCTCTAAGACCCAGCGCCAATCAGCTGTAAGGCGGGGAGGGAGCAGAGAAGAGAACAAAGTGGCTGCCACCTCCCTGCTGGGTCCAGGCTCCGATGGTGCTGGTAAGGCTGGCGGGGGACCTCTGAAAAGGGGACCTCTGAAAGCGGCACTGGGTGGGGGGCATGGGGGTGCCTCCACCCACCCCGGCAAAGCAGGCCCTGCTTCCATTAGAACGTTCATTTTGCGAGGCACCAAAACCCTAGCCAGACCCATTAATCTAGCAGGTTTTTGTGCCATGAGGCGTTTGTCTTGTGAGGCACCACTGTATGTTTAGAGAGACCTGTGAATGATTAGCTTGTGTGCAATGGAAAAACTGAAGAACATCTATGATTATTATTAACTTTGCTACACTTCAATAAATAAGTTCTGTTTGCATTTACTAGACAAGTGTTTGGACAGACGTCTTTTATATTGTGGATAGAGGTAATCCACTGGTGGCAGTGAGGGAAACAAAGACTGGAACCTTTGTGAGGGCACAAAAAGTAGGTGCTTCATAGAGGTGAACATCACAGCTGAACTGGATGTCCTGTCCAGTTCTTTAGTTCTAAGATGATTCCCATTCTTTTTGAACTCCTGGGTAGCGTAGTGGTTTAGCTCCTGAGCTGGGGAGCCAGAGGTTGAGAGTTCGATTCCCCACTTATGCCTTCTTGATGGGGGCTGGACTGGATGATCCAGAGGGCCCCTTCCAGCTCTGCAGATCTGCCGATACTCAATAACTGTAATAGCAATCATTGTTCTTTCTCTTTCCTCTTTCCTCTTCAGGAAACAGCTACAAGAACACACTACTACTTCCCAACTGGAATGTACAACTGATCCTATCTGAGCAACAGCCTAATCCAAGGGATCATGCTGTGGTTTATGGCTCCAGTGTTAAGTCTTCTCCCCACCTGGACCGTCACTCCTTCTGTTCACAAGCCTAGCAGCTTCTGAGATGACGGGAGGAGGGCGCCGTCTCCCCAGCTAATTTTAGAATTGTTTTTAAGATGCTGAGCAAATGCAAGCAGCGGATTTAAAACTATTCATGGCACAGCGCTTTCCATCTTATTCCAAACCTTGATCAATGTCACTAACGGGATATCAAATTCAGCAGCGCAATGTTAATCAAGGGCAGTGAACTTTTTAGCTCCAGTGAATAAGGGTCATGTCAGGGAAGACGCCTTCCTGGGGTTGTTTATGTTTACGGTCACCTTTCCTTGACAGAGAGTAAGATTGTGGCTCATCCATTAAAGCTGCTTCAGGATGAATAGACAGAGATGGGGTTCTCGCCAGAGGTGGTTGGTCTATTATCAAACTTTTATAAGGGGTGGAATTGCAGAGGAGTGGCATTAATCAGAGCCATGCTTCCAAAAAGGCCAGATTACTTTTCTTCAACATAACATTAGCAGAACTACTAATGAACAAGAGGACAAATGAACACCTTCTGGTTTTCAGGAATCCCTCCTCAACTGCCGAACAGCAGCAGGGACTCTTAACTGTCCATCAGCAGGCAGCCTAGCCTCAACGTTCAACTAGGCTGCCCCATGGTACTTCTGCTGCCCGAGGCACAGCATCAAATCAAGTATCTTTCTCCCAATGCAAGGTCCGATTAGGGGTGGAAGACAAATTTGTTGGATCCATAAGGACTGCATCTATCTTTCTACATCTGTTTAAGTGTTAAGATCATGAGGGGAGGTCTTTCGGTCCTACCACCTTCACAGGTGGGGTCCCAGGAGAGGGCCTTCTCTGTGGCTGCTCCCAGACTCTGGAACTCCCTCCCACAGGAGACCAGCCTGGCCCCATCTCTGCTGTCCTTCCGCAGGCAGCCAAAGACCTTTCCTTTCAGGCAACCTTTCTCTGAGTGATTGTCTGAATGGGGCTTTTCAAAGGATTATTGTACTTTACTACCTTGAGTGTGTTTTGGCATTGCTCATATTTTTTAAAAATATAATTTATATATTTTTTAATTTTTGAGAAGATATTTCTAAAAGTTTTTAGAATTTTATTTCGTGGCTGCAGATGGTGACAGTAGCCATGGAATTAAAAGATGACTGCTTCTTGGGAGGAAAGTGATGACAAACCTTGACAGCATCTTAAAAGGCACAGACATCACCTTGCCAACAAAAGTCAGAATAGTCAAAGCTATGGTTTTACCTGTAATGATGTACGGAAGCGAGAGCTGGAGCATAAAGAAGGCTGACCACCGAAGAATTGATGCTTTTGAATTGTGGTGCTGGAGGACACTCTTGAGAGTCCCCTGGACTGCAAGGAGAACAAACATATCCATTTTGAAGGAAATCAACCCTGAGTGCTCCCTGGAAGGACAGATCCTGAAGCTTAGGCTCCAATATGGCCATCTCATGAGAAGAGAAGACTCCCTGGAAAAGACCCTGATGTTGGGAAAGTGTGAAGGCAAGAGGAGAAGGGGACGACAGAGGATGAGATGGCTGGACAGGGTCATTGAAGCGACCAACATGAATTTGACCCAACTCCGGAGGCAGTGGAAGACAGGAGGGCCTGGCATGCTGTGATCCATGGGGTCATGAAGAGTCGGATACAACTAATCAGCAACAATATTTTTAGTAAGTTATTTGTTGGATCTTTTGGTATTTGGATACTCACCATTGTTAGCTTGCAGTGCTGAATAGAGGGGGAGTAGCACCCTGCAGGATTTGGAAACTATACTTCTATTAATGCAGACTAAAATAGCGTTTGACTTTTTTTGTAGCCACATCACACTGTCCACTATTTAGCTTGTGATCTATGACAATTCCAAGATCCTTCTTGCTCATAGTTTTTTCGCCCATCTTGTAACTGTGTAATTGGTTTCTTTTTCCGAGGTGCAGTACTTTGAACTTATCCCTGTTGAATTTCATCCTATTCCTTTTGGACCAGTGCTCCATCCTATCGAGGTCATTTTGAATTTTGTTTCTGTCTTCTAGGGTATTAGCCATTCTGCCCAATTTTGTGTCATCTGCAAATTTGACAAGCATCCAGGTCATTAATAAAAATGTTGAAAAGCACCGGACCCAGGAATGAGCCTTGAGGTACTCCACTAGTGACCTCCTCCCAGTTAGAGAAGGATCCATTAATCATCACTCTCTGAGTATGATTCTGTAGCCAATTGTGCATCCACCTGACCCTTGATCTATCCGGCCCACACTTAGTTAGCCTGCTAATCAGGATATCATGGGGCACTTTGTCAAAATCTTTGCTGAAGTCAAGATATATTACATCTACAGCCTTCCCTCCATCTATTTGGGAGGTGACCTGATCAAAAAATTAGATCAAATTAGTTTGGCAGGATTTGTTCTTGACACATCCATGTTGGCTTCTAGTTATTACTGCATTGTTTTCTAGGTGCTTACACAATGACCGCTTTATGATCTGTTCCAGAATTTTGCCTGGGATTCATGTCAGGCTGACTGGTCTGTAGTTTTTGCCCTTTTTGAAGATAGGGGCAACATTGGCCCTCCTTCAATCCTCTGGCACCTCCCCCGTTTCCCACGATTTCAAGAAAATAATGGTTCTGTGAGTTCTTCAGCCAGTTCCTTCAGTACTCTTGGATGCAATTCATTCGGCCCTAGAGATCTGAATTTGTTCAAGGTGGCTGATTACCATAGTGGTACAATTTTCTATTCTAAAAACCAGTTCTTCAAAAAAAAAAATCTCTATTTTATAAATGTGGGATATTGGGCTCCTGCATCCACGATTCAAAACACTAGAAAATGACTGAAGATTCTCAGTCATCCAGGTGAGGTTATTTGGAAGTTGAGTCATGGCAACTGGACTTCTTTCTTGTTAGGCTGAAATGTTTCGCTACTCATCCAAGCAGCTTCTTCAGTCTGAGGAGGGTTGGTAGGCGATCCCTGATAGATCCTCCACTAGGAAATGACCTTATATTGCTGCACAATGTCATGCCCACGTTGACAGCAGGAAAAAGAAGACCAAGCTTTATGTAATAGAGAGCAGTCTGATTGTTGCTAACACCCATGGCAGCAGTCCAAATGGCCTACAGGATCCCCTTTTCTGCTCACGACCATTCACAAAGTAACACAAAGTAAGGGGAAATCTCAGAAGCTGACTCCTTTTTTCACCAGTTAACTACTTTTCGCCCAAACACGAAACAATGGTCAGTGGACAGCAAGATGCTAATTGTTCTGTTCTGTGAATAGTACAGAACAGAAGAGGGTATCTTGCAGACCATCATGATGGCTACTATTGGCATTGTCCACATTCAAGCTGCCTCCTGTATTTATTTTGAATCTTCTCTCCCCTGCACCCTGAGTCCTTCCTGGATGATTCAGTGATCAATTCCATGTTAACATTTTGCTCAAATCTGATGCGGACGTGTGTGCTTTCCTGGCTTGGACCAAGCAGTGATCTCTGCCAGCTGAAAGGATTGGCTGATGGAGCAGCATTCTGAAACTCATCAACGTTGGATGCCAGAAGAAACCTGGAGCAGAGGATGAATCAGGAAACAGGACTAGAGAACAGGTTGGGCTTCAGGATCAGAGGATCCTTACTGCTTGTTGATTGGGCAGAATCTCAGTGGAAGAGGTCTCCATTTTCTGCTTCTTGCTGTCTTGGAGGAGCTAAAAACCACCCGGAGTGGAATCAGTCTGGGTTTAATCCTGCTTATCTTATGCACTCAGATCAGGTATCTTCAAGGGGATATGGTGGAGGATTCCCAGCTGGTTGCTTCCCGGAGGACCATTTGAAGTTGGGTATTCTTTTCTCCTTACCAATGTGCATCCAATTATGTTTTAAGCTGTTTCTCTGTGTTAATGTTTTTTCTCAATTTGACTTATATTTGCTTTTATTTTATTTTACCCCTGTTTGGTGCCTTGAACGTCATGGAAAGAAATAAAGAAGGAAAATAAAGGGAAGGGAAGGAAGATAAAGAAATATATGAACAAACTTGTAGTGCATGTTGTCCTGGTTGAGAGGAATTGGTCTACTTTGCACTGTGAATATCAAAGACGGCAATTCAAAAGCAGTTTACATGTAGTATAACAATTTTTCCTCATGCAATGCCGAGGTCAGGAAGCCGTAGAGTTATTTTGATGCAGGCATTTTAGTTATGGAAATTTGTATACATGTCTCAGAGAATTGCCAATTTTCTCCTGCTATCAAAGGGAATTTCCCTCCTCCCCTTTCCATGGGTGACAATTTGACTCTCTATCTTTTTCCCGCAATCTCATCTCGCTCACTTGTTCTCTTCAGCTCGTAACTCACCCGGTTGTAAACGCAGTCATATCGTGCCTCGTTGCTTTCTTATTTATGTATTTTTAATGCTGCTATCATTACAATCCCTCTCTATGAACAATTCTACGAAGGTCGCCATGTCCAGCCACTTAGCAGAGAGATTTTGCAAGGAACTGTAGGTGTCTGATTGATATTCTGAAAGGAACGAAAAGCCCAATTTGGTGCAAAGTCTGCAACAGAACCTGAAAGTGGTTACAAAGATAATCAGTGCAATATCTTTGAAGTGAAATGGTTTATTTTCATTGTGCGTGTGTGTAGCTACTGGTCATTTTATGCTGACAAAAACCCAATGTAGACATTTTTCCAGTGGTAATCCTTAAGGAATTATATCTTCATGAATGCCAGTACAAACTGACCTGTTCTGAACAGGTGGGGCATGAGACTTGTCAAGACAGCAAGATGCTAATTGGAGATTAATTTATGAGCCCTAAAACTACTGCCAACCAAATGTGCTACAATTGTGTAGGTCACAGAATAAGAGACTAATAGAGTTGGAAGGGACCTATAAGGCCATTGAGTCCAACCTTCCACCAAATGCAGGGATCCAAATCAAAACAGATATGACAGATATTTGTCCTATTTTCTCTTGAATGTCTCTAGCTTTGGAGCATTCAACACTTCCCGAGGTAATTAGTTCTATTGTCATACTGCTCAAACAGTTAAGAAGTTTTTCCTGATATTCGGCCTAAATCTGGCTTCCTGTAGCCCATTATTACTTGTCTGGTACTCTGAGGTGATTGAGAACGGATCCTGCCCCTCTTCTGTATGAATACCTTTCAAGTATTTGAAGAGGGCTATCCTATTTTCCCTCGATCTTCTTTTCTCAAGGCTAAACATGCCTTTCCAGTCCCCAGATCATCCTTGTTGCCCTCCTCTAAGGATGATTAGGAAAGCAAGCCTATGAGGAAATCCTTGACTTCATATTATTTTTAATATTTAGGACCTACGACATACATACTGAGAGCCAGTATGGTTTTTATTTTTGTCGCTTCTCGGTAATGTTTTTACCTAACATTTTAAATATAAGAATTATTTAATTCTTTAAAAGTATTTGAATAATTTGCTCTTTTTAGCTTTTAATACTGTTGTTTGTTTTTAACACGGTGATTGCCCAGGAGGAAGGATTATCCAAACAGGTGTGAAAGGTGGACTGTGTGGTTTGGCCTGATTGTCCCTTCTGTGAGAAATTAATCGTCCATTTTATTTCACATATCCACAATTGCATACCATTGTTGTAGCATCCAATGGAAGAGAACAGAAGGTGGAAGAAGCTTTAGTCGAGACTCCTGAATCTTGGTTTCCTTGCATGCTAAACAGATAACCTGAGGCAGTTTAATCTATGGAAGAGCTATCATTGAAAGGCGGCAGAATATTCTCAGTAGGCAGACTCTGTCTGTGCTGAGTTCTGACTCCTGTCCTCTGAAGATGCTGGCCACAGAGACTGGCGAAACGTTAGGAAGAAAAACCTCAAGAACATGGCCAGACAGCCCAAAAAACCTACAACAACCATCAGATCCCAGCCATGAAAGCCTTTGAGAATATATTGTATTTCTTCTGTTTCTTTCCCAAGTGTTCCTATCATTCAGAACATGGCCAAAGAGCCCGAAAAACTCACAACAACCACTGTTCCTATCATTTTTCATGTTTTCAAGTAGTGGTCCTTTGGTTTAATGTGAAAGGAAAAGCCTCTTTTGCATTTATTCATTGGGGTGGTGTTCCCATTTCTGTTCTCTGGCACTTCAAAAGCCATATAGAATTCGAAAAACTAGTCCAAAAAAAAGAAAAAAAGAAAAGGAAACAGAGAGGCAAGGCAACAGAGAATCAATCTACTCGAGAAGGAACCAGCAATAGATGAGAAAGAAAAATCATCACCAGACCTGTGTAAGGATTAATTTATAGGGAAAGAAAGCTCATAGCAGGGCACACCCCACTGTGCTGCTCATCACCAGAGGCAACACAAGGGTTCCCATGAGAACCACCACATCAACAATCTTACTCAGATAGCAAAAGAAAACCCTCACTCACCTACCGAGCAATTTAAAAGCAGTTGTTGTTGTTGTTTAGTCATTTAGTCATGTCCGACTCCTCGTGACCCCACGGACCAGAGCACACCAGGCCCTCCTGTCTTCCACTGCCTCCCAGAGTTGGGTCAAATTCATGTTGGTTGCTTCGATGACCCTGTCCAACCATCTCATCCTCTGTCGTCCCCTTCTCCTCTTGCCTTCACATTTCCCAAAATCAGGGTCTTTTCCAGGGAGTCTTCTCTTCTCATGAAAAGCAGTAAAACACCCCAAAATCTGAAAAGAGAAAACAACAGTATGAGTTCAGTGTCAACCACCCAGTGTCAACACCCCAGCACATCAGTGACCCCTTGACCTGGGTAGCACAATAGGAAGAAAAAAAGGCCAGCCACAAATATATCCATATTATTCTTTCAAAGCAATTGAGGCTAGAATTCTATGCAGGTCCTAGCAGTGAAAATGGTGGGGAAGTGGCCTTAGGCAGTTGATTTTCTAGTGCCACAAGCCACCCACCACTGTCCTATGCAGTAGAAAATAGGGCCAACCCTAGGAAAGTCGCCCTCCTTGCAAGGCAGCTGATTTTGTTTGACAAGTCATGATTGTCTTTGCGTTGGCTGTTAAACGCTTTCCCTTTATACATATTTTTAACTTGTCACTTAGGGACAAAACAACCTAAGCAATCCTCTACATGTCCCTCTCTACAAGATAGCGCTTACCATCTGCCTGTGTAGTCTGCTTGTATAGTCCTTTAAAAATGTTCCTCAAATCCTTCTTCCCACGTTTAGAACTGGTTAATATATTCTTACCTTATGAAACTTAATGGAGCAAACAAATTAGATGTGGATCAATGTAAATTTACCAATTTACAAACACAAGGCAAGCAAAGTACACTCCATTTTTCATGTTGGGAAGGCGCCCATTGCTCATTAGCAAGCATATGGATTTTAAGACCTGGGTAAAATGAGCTTTGCCAAGCTTTCTGGCCTAAGCCGGTGCTCAAAGCCGCTGGACAGTTTCACTTTTTAATCCGCACCTCTCTCTCTCTGTCTCTCTACCCCCCACTCCTTCCCTCTCCTTCCGTGCTTGTCTAATAATGCCAGAGGACTGGAGGCATTCAATAAAGCGTGTTTGAATTGGAGTGATTCAATTAGGCTGCACTTTCTTTAATCTGTATGCACTTTGGACAGAAATTTTCGTCACTGCTAATTAAACATATTGGTTAAATAAGAAAAGCAGAGATGTCTCGTTTCCAAAGCCTAGGAGTGCCACGGCATCTCTTGTGAAATCTCCCCCTTCTCCGCTCGTTGACTGTAATGCACCAAATTAAGGATCTCAGGAACACACTCTGGCAAAACTGCTCACGCCTCTCCTCCTTTTCCCTCATTACCTTCTCCTCGGTTAACTTTTTTATCACAAGATGAACATCTGAGACCCCAGCGGTGTCTCTGAAAACAGATGCAAGCTGACATAAAATGCTCCCCATCACCTTTTCTTCCTCATGAATTAATTTGCCAAATATCTAAAAGCCAGAACTACACGGAAAGAAATCCAAGACCTAGACATATGACTTTTCTTTGGACAAATGTGTAAAAATGGATCAAATCAAGGGTCATTTGTCTAGTTCCAACTCAAGTACACAGTAGGCAACATCTTGTGGGACAGCATAGTAAATTGCACTTGAGTAGGCTCATTGAATCAATGGGAATTCAGTTGGGTCCACTCTTCCATACGTTCCGTTGATCCAATAGGCCCACTCCATGACTTTCTTTAGCATAGGAAGTTGAAATTAGCATAGACCCAATGGAATCAATGGGACTTATGGAGGAGTTGGCTTGCCAAATCTCCATTGATCAACAGGACTACTCTGCTGTAATTTACTACACTAACTGACAAGACCATTGGTATAAAGAGCCATTGTTCACCCTAGATCGAGCAACATCACAACAGATTCTTTGTATCCCATCAGAAGGATTGAAAAGATGGTCTGTGATTTGAGGAGAGGGAAGAGTAAAACAATAGACTGAACTGCTCGTAGTTTCAAATGAAAAGGTCTTGAGTACTAACCACTGAAACAGTAAGAAGGACTTTTTGCACAGTGAAGTAACCATTTTGAAGCCAATCTTTCAGCCATTTGTATGGCTGCAGAGCAGTAGATGACCTGTGTTGCTTATTGGACACACTTTTTGTGTTCTAGAATGTTCTATATTTTCTTTTCTTCTCCTACTCAGCTTAGTTTACGAAACTTTTACTGAAAGACTAGTGTGCAAATGATTGTGGAAGGGTGGTTGTTCTATGGCTTTGAGTGGGGAAGTCATACAATTTGGGGGCCTCATAGGTCATAGCCATCTCTGTGTTTTTCCCCCCTCCTTCCCACTCATGGAAACTTTTGGCGGATTCATAAAGAGAGATACAGAAGCACACACATAATGTGATGATGCTGGGGATGGAACAGGGCAGACTGATTTCTAAATGATAAAGGATGGACCAGCCATAATCTATACACCCTTTACTTGGGTTACAGGGTGGGTGGGGAGGTTTCTACATACCCCTAATAAGAACTGTTCACCTTATAACCACTCAGGCCATTGATCAACAGTGAATAGTATTGGTATAGAGTTTAGCTATTACGTTATAGTGATGTGGTAAGCACTCACAAAATGTCTTGTTCATGGCTGTTTGTGAATTGTGTCATACTGAAACTTCTAACACAGATTTTCCTCTGCATCTTCTTAATTGCCCTCATTTTTCCTCCAACTTCAATTCCTTCCTTCCACCGTCCATCCATCATCAACTCCTTCCTTCCTTCCTTCCTTCCTTCCTTCCTTCCTTCCTTCCTTCCTTCCTTCCTTCCTTCCTTCCTTCCTTCCTTCCTTCCTTCCTTCCTTCCTTCCTTCCTTCCTTCCTTCCTTCCTTCCATGCAAAGTCCAAAAATTCTTAGTAAGGTTGATTTCACCGGGCACATCTTTCTTAGACCTGTCAGGAAATATGCAAGCAGCATTTGAGTTGTTGTTTAAAAGTTGAGGCAGCTGTAGATTGGGTATCACACCCCAGTTCTTCAAACAAAGAGGCACAGACTATGCATGCACACACCTTCCCATTTGGCCTTTCTTTGAAAAGGGCACATCTCTACTTGGCCAAGAAGGGGAGGAGATGACACAGAAAAGCCGAGTCTTCTATCTGAGAATTCGGGTGATAATTTAGTGAATTCTCTAAGTTTACCCAACTGAAGTCAGATTAAAGCCAAAATAATATTGCTTCTGCTCCGCTGATGTTGAGGGTCCATACATCTACTTCTTGGTGCTGGTGGTGGTGGTGGGGGCTATTTCTTGGTATCCTCATAATTCCATTGAAATAAATGGTAACTGTTGTGGTCAGTACAAAATAAAATACAAACCAAGAGCACCTTATCTACACTGAAAATCCTGAGCTGTAATATTGCAATGTTTCAATAAGTAGAGAGCTAAAACTGGCACTTCAAGTAGGTGAGTTAGAAGCCAAACTATAGAACTTATCCAAATCTAAAGGGTTATGTTTAAAGGTTACGGAACTAAAATAGGTCCTTAACCTTAAATCTAGTAGTATTGAAAAGGTGAGCCGAGTTTAGTCTACTTTAGTTCCCCATCTTGGGAAAAAACTAAGTTCCCCAACCCTGAAAAATTAGATCAAAGCCTAAGTTCAGAAAACTGCATATTGAGGGCACTTTGAAAAGATGTCCACACTTCAGTAATGACCTCAGCTAATAGATGTCAAGTGGGAATACCCTCAGCCTTCTTATTACTGACGGTCCTGGGCACGACTCAGTGGTGTCCAAACAAGAGTTGAAGCATTTCTCCTTGTTCTTTCTACCAGAAGAGCTTTGGGTCCTATCAGTCTTTGTTCTCTCTGTAGCCTTACAGAGAGCAAAAATCAAAGCAACAAGCTACCATTCTCCTTTGCTAACACAGACTGTTGCCCCAGCTTCACAACCTTTAATGCTGAGATGTTATTACTGCAAGAGATCAAAAGTCCACCCACTCCGGGGTCTGGAATATAAGTCTGAGGTCTCCTTTAGGTTCTGAGACCCAAAACATGAAACCGAGGTCTCCTTATAGATCTTTATGTGGATTTCCTTAAAACTCTTACTTCAGCCATTCACCTGTTTCATCAGAAGAATAACACTTATTCAGCACCAAATTGTTAGTATTTTCTAGCCTCCTGCGTATCAGATTGGCACAACTTTTTAAAAGCAGGCTCTCTACTCTGTCCAGCCAGTCTAATCTTATATCTCTGAGCACACAAAATCTCACCCGGCATATCTGTGAAGATTCTCAGTCATCCAGGTGAGGGTATCTGGAAGCTGAGTCATGGCAACTGGACTTCTTCCTTATTAAGTTGAAAGATTTTGCTATTTATCCAAGCAGCTTCTTCAGTCTCAGGACAGTTGATAGGAAACTCCTGATATATCCTTCCCAATAGTTTCAATCCCCCTTGGTCTGAATAGGCTCCTAAAATGGATAATGGAAGGGGGGGGGTGAGTGAAAATCCCAAGCCTGCATTCCTTCTTCATCCCTTGTCATGGATCATTAACAGTCATTAAGAGTGGCCTTTCTGGTTGGTGTGGTCCTGATCTTCCCGGGAAAGGATGAAAGGGCAGCTTGGGTAAATAGGAGACAGATTGCATCTAAGGCCTCCACCCTGTTGAGTGAGGGATTTTCTATATGTACATATATGGCCTCCCTGACCCCTCTCTCAAACCACCTATCTTCTCAAGTCCGAAATGAGTACATTTTGTCTGTTGAGTGTCCGTTGTCCTTCAAATGAAAGAACACTGCTGATTGTGGTCTTGAGCCATTGTCCCTCCTGTGCTGGGCCGTTCTCCTGTTTAGTGGCTGCTTGGTTTCTCCAATGTAGAGTTCTGAACACTCCTCTTTGCATTGGACCACATAGACTATATTACTCCTGTTTTGGCATCTGGCCTTTTGGGTGGATGCGTCTCTGCCTTAGTTTGTTTGTAGGTTTGAAGTGCATTGGTATGTGGTGTTTACCAAAAGTCCTTTTGAGCTTTTCAGACGCGCCATGTAAGGAATGACCAGGTTCTTTTATCAGCTCTGGATCTCAAACTGTTCCATTGTCCTGTTGGGTCAGGGCATTGCCTCATCTGGCATTTGGATACTATGACGGGTACAGATAATTCCTACCAGTATTCCCACCATAGCTATGCCATCTTTGAAGAATCTCCACCAGGCAATTCCGGGGATTTCCAGGTAGGGCCATGGAATAATTCTGCCTCAAACCCTAAAAAAGCAAGATGGATCAGAGTTCAGAATATTGGATTAGGCAAACAAACAGCATAACTCAATGTAAAGCCAAAGCTGATATCCTTACATGTATCTATAGTGCTATTGGCCGTCTGATCTTGTGTCTCATCTATCAAGAGATAGGGCAAATACATTAACGCCCTTCCCACTGCTTGCACGTTGTGGGCCGGGGACTTGCCTTCTTGATTTCATATCATAACATCTGCAGGATCTGCATCCTGACAGAATAATGAATAGGCGTAGCGGTGATTCATTGATATCGCTTGAGCATTTACAAATAGGGGTATTAAGTGATGTTTAGAATTATTTGAAAAGTTCTTTGAGTGTAATTATGGCTTCAGTTGCTGTGCATGCCATTAATAGCAGCTCGTTTGCTGTTGTTGTGTGACGAGTATGAAAACATGCCCGGTGTGCTTCTAGAATGAAGGTCTTCTACTTCACGGCTTACTAATAGAAATGGGCATTATGGGCTTACCCAAATGCCAGAGTATTTGTTCTCCAAATACCTGAATTGGACTTGATTTTGGCCCCTTTTCATAGAAACAACATTTCCCTCCCTCCATGCTGAAGGATGGATATCGGACTGATGATATCAACTGAACAACGTGCAGTACTGCTGCTGCAGATGATCGAAACGGGGAGGGACTTGAATCAAAACAAGTCTAGTCTTGAGAAAAGAAGACTGAAGGGAGATCTGATAGCACTCTTCAAATACTTGAAAGATAGCCATATAGAGGAGGAGCAGGATCTGCTCTTGATCATCCCAGAGTACAGGACAAGTAATAATGGGTTCAAGTTATAGGAACCCAGATTTATTTATTTATTTATTTATTTATTTGTTTGTTTGTTTGTTTGTTTGTTTGTTTGTTTGTTTGTTTGTTTGTTTGTTTGTTTGTTCGTTTGTTCGTTTGTTCGTTTGTTCGTTTGTTCGTTTGTTCGATTTATATCCCACCCATCTGGTATATTTACGTAGGTTGAATATCAGGAAAAACATCTTAACTGTTAGAGCAGTACAGAAATGGAGGCAATGATCTCAGCAGGTGGTGAACAGTCCTCAGGGGAACATTGGACAACTGTCTGTCAGACCTGCTTTGATTTGAATTCTTGCACTGAGCAGGGGTTTGGAGTCAATGGCCTTATTCTGACTCCATTATTCTGCGATCCTGTGATTCTATGATTTCTTGGTTGCAGAAATAATTTGCTTTCTGCCTTCATCTGAAAATGAAACAGAATGTCTCAAATGAATAAGCTGTAGCTGGCCCTGATTCTCCATTAAGGATGGTAAAATTTGCCTGTTTTGCTTTCTCCTACCTTCAAATTCTTATTTTAACCCTCAAGTTATTATGGATTTTGATTAATTCTTTAGAAACAAATCTAAACAAAATTTGCTTGATCTGCACTGGATCAGTTCACTAGATGCAGCTTCTTCTCAGCATGGAGAAGATCATGTACCATGCAGGCATGTTTCAGCAGGCAGCAGAATGACAGTCCCAATTCACGCCTGTCAAGGTTGAATACTTTAAGATTCAAAGACCTCTTTTTGAAAATCATTTGCTAAACTGCTCACGGAGATGCAAATTTTTGCTTTTTTATTCTTTCGGGCATGAACAAAAAAAATTCAGACCATTTCCTCCCACTGGGCAAAATTAAGAATTATTATTATTATTATTATTATTATTATTATTATTATTATTATTATTATTATTATTATTATTATTATTATTATTATTATTATTATTATTATTATTATTATTGTTGTTGTTGTTGTTGTTGTTGTTGTTGTTGTTGTTGTTGTTGTTGTTGTTGTTGTTGTTAATAACAATAATAACAATAACAACAATAACAACAACAACAACAACAACAACAACAACAACAACAACAACAACAACAACAACAACAACAACAACAACAACAACAACAACAATAATAATAATAATAATAATAATAATAATAATAATAATAATAATAATAATAATAATAATAATAATAATAATAATAATAATAATATTGGCATCTTTTTGGCCAAAAAATGCATGTATGTTTATTTTTTGGCCCAGAAACTTTTCAATGCAAAATACAATGTATGTTGTATGAAGATAATGTTTTGCAACCTTTACCCACCTTTTCAATACAATGATTTAATGTGTTGAGAATTTGAGAATCTCATCAAGGATGAGAATATTTTTGTATATTTATTATATCTTTATTCCTAGTCCCAGGCCTGGGTGATGAACCCGTTAACTTTAGTTTCTCTGGCATTCAAGGAATATATAGAATATATATATATCTCATGTGACCATATATTCTGATAAATATGAATTGGAAATGAAATTCTGATTCATCCTGGCTCCTCACTGCTCTTCCACCTGGAATTTTGGGCCAAATAACTGCTGAGCCTCTTGGCACAGTGGTTAAATTGCTGTCCTGCAGCCAAAATTGTGCTCACGATCTGGGGTTCAAATCCCAGGTAGCCGGCTCAAGGTTGACTCAGCCTTCTATCCTTCTGAGATCGCTAAAGTGAGTACCCAGCTCGCTGGGGGGGGGGGGGAGGGTCAACGTGTAGCCTGCATAATTAACTTGTATACACGCCCAGAGAGTGCTTGAAGCACTATGGAGCAGTATATAAGCAGCACACTTTATATATAAGCAGCACGCTTTGGGTTCAACAGTCCTATAGAGTTTAATCCATGGTAAACAAAAACAATCTTGACTCACTGAGCCAATGTGAAATTTCTTGCTCCCATCACGAACAACAAAATGGAGTTACATGATAAAATAGGCATATTTTTTTTAAAAAGAAAAAAAGCTTAGGATGTTCAGGCAAAGGGAAAATAATGCATTCAATGGGTTTTCTATCACTTAAGAAAAGTGACCTGAAATACCCAACTTGTGAAATATTTGGGAAATGATTATGCTAAGTATTTCAAGAATGGGAGATTCAAAGGAGTGCAAATAACAGGTTGTGGACAAGATGATCAAACTCTCTTGCAGTCCAAAGCGAATGGTTGAACGGCTGCCTCTTGTTTACGTGAGAGATTGTACATTGGTTTGAGCTAGAAAGGAATAATAATGTGAGTACTAAACAGTGGTTTCCAAAATGTCTTAGTGCTCAAGTGCATTTGGATCAAGGGTTTTTCAATCATCAAATGTAGAGCCTTTTCCTATAAGACACAGACAGAGGTCTCTTAGCAATCAATAACCACTTTCCCAGGAAACCAGCAGACCACAAAGTAAATCCCCATCAAAAGCAGCCGAATTAATCAACAATCCTCAAGTATAAGAATGAGGGGACAGAGGGAGGTCTGTCATTTCCGAAAACCACCGTCAGCAGGGTGGTCTCACTGCTGGCAGCAATTTTTGGAAATCAAACATTTCTCACCCCAGTCCTATGGCCCCGTAGGCCTTCAATGGCCACCCTATGACCAGTGGGATCCCAAAGACCCTCGGGGTATTTTGTAGGGCAGAATCAGAAAATTCCAATTTATATATAAAAAAAACAGTTTTGGCTGATGGCATCAAACAGAAATTTGCTATGTAGGGTAAGCTGCTGTATTTCGACTATTCAATAGGCTGACTTTACAGAGGGCAAAGAATCGGATTTTCCCCCTGGAGATGCTCTGAACCACATCAAACAAATTGCTGGTTTTTTTAAAAAGGAAGAAAAAAGAACGAGAGAAAGAAAACAACACAAGAAAAATGGTGTTGTGGAAACAGCAAAAAGGCTTCAGAATATTCCAGTGCTTAACTAGAACTTAAATTTTTGTCCTTTCCCCCCACGAAAAGATGCCAAACCCACAATTTGGATTTTAAAAAATGGAGACCTGCACAGTCGGACATAACGAAATGTTTTTATTTCATCCTCTGACGGCATTCACTTCTGAGCAGAGATCAACCCTGACCAGGGGCAGAGTGGTCCTCTGTGAAAGGTTGGATCGGGACCCCTCCCTGGCTCCAGTTCACAAGCTGCCTTGTTTCAGAGCCCTTTATATCCATGGTGGGCCAAAGGTAGATCTCTAGATGTTTTGTTGAAGTTCTGGATGATTTATAGGTCAGCATGGATTTTTGACTCCCGACAACATTTCCCATCCCTTTTCCAAATTAATTGGCTGAAATGAAGATTTGGGGATGACGAAAAGCAGGTTGAGGGTGGGGAGGAAGTCCGTTCATTTCTTGGACATATTCCCATGTTCAGAATTCATTATGTTAGGCTTGCATTAAGCAGAAAGCCTCAACAGTCCGGTGATGGAGGATTATGCCACCTGTGCAGACTGGGTTTTGCAAGTGGTGATCTCCGTGCAGAAAAAACCTACCTTCTACTTACACAACGTAATATGCAGCAGAGTCATAGAATCATAGGAAGTTTGAATTGGAAGAGGCCTCTAAGACCACAGAGTGTCACCCCCTGCTCAAGGCAGGAACCCAAATCAAAGCAGTTCAGATCAGGCAGTGGTCCAATTTTCTCTTGAATGCCTGCAAGCCTAGAATGTTTCCAATGCTATTTTAGTTGATGATGCAGCGATTTCATGCTGTTGGAAAGCCGCGTCAACTGCTTTCAGAGGGCAAAGTTGTTGAAAAGGCAGCTTGAACTCAGCAGCCCTGCCCGGAAACATTCCGTCGCAAAGCACTGCTGAAAAATTTTGCAAGGCCCGCCATCCATTCGTTTTTGGTTGCTGTTCCCCCCCCCTGCCCCCTTGAGCTGGTTGGATAGCTCAGTAAGTTGGAGTACTTGGTTGCAGGGCCAGTGGTTGGAAGGTCCATTCTGCTCTGCGCCTCCTGGGAGAAGAGCCAGCCTGTGCAGCCTTGGGCAAGCTGCATGCTCTTTGTAGTACCTGTGGAAAGGAGGACAGGTGAACCATTTCTGAGGACCGGATAATTAGACAAATGTGGGAAGGGTCACCAGAGGTTGGAATAGACCTGAAGGTACAAAATCAAAATAATTATTAGTCTCACTATAATACTAGAATGGGTGGGATGATGATCCAGAAACACACCTCGTAAGCAGTGGTGCATTCATTAATTTGCCAGTGATAACAGAAGTGAGTTTGAGTTCACGGATATCTTTGGTGAGCCTGCCATGGTTATGGGCTATCAATTCACCTCGGACTTACAGCGACCTTATGTAGGAGTGATCTTCAAGATGTCCTCCCCTCGGCACCTTTGCTCAGCTCTTGCAAACTCAAGCCTGTGGCTTCGTTTATGGAGTCAATCCATCTCGTATATGGTCTTCCTCTTTTCCTGCTTCCTTCCACCTTTCCCAGCACCATGGTCTTTTCCAGACACTCCTGCCTCCTCATGAGGTGCCCACAGGAGGGCAGCCCCTATTTAAACATTTTGGCCTCCAGGGATAGATCTGGCCTGATTTTATCTACGACCCTGTTAGTCTTTCAGGCAGTCCAGGGCCTCTGCCAAGCTCTCCTCCACTATCACCATTCAAACGAATCAGTTTTTTTCCCCTGTCAGCTTTCTTAACTGTCAGTAAGTCTATATGCGATATATTTGTGGTGTATCTTCATCTTCATCATCACCATCACCATCACCATCATCATCATCATCATCACCATCACCATCATCATCATCATCATCATCATCATCATCATCATCATCACCAACACCATCATCATCATCATCATCATCATCATTATCATCATCATCAAAACACCAGGCACAGTCAAAATTATAAAAAACATTTGCTGGTATTATATAACACATACAAGTTTTAACCAAAAACCTAAGTATCTGTTAAATAGCAGCACAGTGTGTATGCTGTTCTTAATATGGTCATTTTTTGTAGCTCTGATGGCATTATTTTTTGAGATCTGCAACTGCTTATAGTACTGTGTGAAGTTTCCTGATATTCTTCCCAAAGCCCTGATGACTACAGGGATCATCATCATCATCATCATCATCATCATCATCATCATCATTATTATTATTATTATTATTATTATTATTATTATTATTATTATTATTATTATTATTATAAAAGCGAGAGTCATTTTCATATACCACGATAGTGATGTTGGGACCATGTCTAGTGACTATTTCTCACACTGATCTGGAATGGGAGTGAGAAGGTGCATTGTATGAGTCCCCCTTTTTTTGACACAGACATTCTCAGGGAGTTGTGCATACCTTGCTACCAGCAGCTGCCAGGATGTTTCAGATCAAGTGTCGGCTTTTAGAAGCATCCACACTGACACAGGCCTTCACAAGTGCAGAAAAAAACAACAGACAACTTCATGTCCTCAACATGTACCATGGAAGAGTTGATGCCAAGGAAGGAAGGAAGGAAGGAAGGAAGGAAGGAAGGAAGGAAGGAAGGAAGGGAGGGAGGAAGGAAGGAAGGAAGGAAGGAAGGAAGGAAGGGAGGGAGGGAGGGAGGGAGGGAGGGAGGGAGGAAGGAAGGGAGGGAGGGAGGGAGGGAGGAAGGAAGGAAGGAAGGGAGGGAGGAAGGAAGGAAGGAAGGAAGGGAGGGAGGAAGGAAGGAAGGAAGGAAGGGAGGGAGGGAGGGAGGGAGGGAGGGAGGGAGGGAGGAATTCTCAATAGGAGTTGGCTTTTGGCAACCAGATAATGATTCTGCAGCTTTCATGTCAGATAGTGAGGAACGTGGAAGGAACCTCCTTGAAGAACAGAAGGACTGTGAACACATTTGGGCATCCTCTTGGCAACAATATCACCCTGTTGGCTGATGTCAGATGATGTCTTTAACATTTGTGGAAGTGCAGCTGGTTTGAGTCTGGTTTGCTACCAGGGGCTGGATGGAAGACTACTAGGGAACCCTTTGTTTGCTGGCCTCCGCTTCATAGAGAAAAGGCAGGATGCAAATGTAATAAACACACAAGGCGCAAGTGAGTGGCCTTTCTGCTGGGACCTTTGGCGTAGATGACTCATTCCCATTAAATATTTTCAAGCGTCTGCATCCAGTCAGAGCAATTTATTGCAAGCTCTTGGCTATTACAAACCAATTCCAGACATCATAAAATATGTTTAGTGTACAATGTTAAAATATATACATTGGGAAAAAATACAATAAAATCAGAAGATTTAAAATATGCTTCCTAATATTTTCAGGAGAGATTTGATCTTGTTTGCCGAGATAGCCGGCACCCAAAATTATTTTGTTATTTTTATGACCTAATAAAAACGCCAGGGTACAGGCAGGAAGCATATAGGGAAACATACAATTTGGAAAGAACCAGCACTTCAGCTGCCTCTTTTTTTCTCTTGCTGCCCCTTTTCTTGTTTGACTTCTTTGAATTGCTGGAAAACTTTGTAAAACTCTGAAGTGTTCTTCTCTGGTTGTAGAGCCAGAAGTTGGGAGTTCGATTCCCCATGATGCCACCCTGAGAGGGGCTGAATTCAGTGATCCATAGGGTGACTTCCATCTCTGAAGTTCCAAGATGATGAACGTGAGGCAGAGGATCTGTTTCTTGCTTGTTCCTCCATGGTATCCACGTGTCATCCCACTGCGATGCATTTCTTGAGGAAGGCGTATACCTGGGAAGTAGGTATAACACCCTTGGATCTGTCATTGTTGGACAACCTTGACATTTAGTCCAGTCGTGTCTGACTCTAGGGCGCGGTGCTCATTCCCGTCTCCAAGCCGTAGAGCCAGCGTTTGTCCGAAGACAGTTTCCGTGGTCACGTGGCCAGCACAACTAGACACAAAAGGCCGTTACCTTCCCACTGTGGTAAAGGTAAAGGTAAAGGTAAAGGTTCCCCTTGACAATTTTTGTCCAGTCGTGTCCAACTCTAGGGGGCGGCGCTCATCCCGCTCTTCAAGCCATAGAGCCAGCATTTGTCCGAAGACAATCTTTCCGTGGTCACATGGCCAGTGTGATTTAGACACAGAACGCTGTTTACCTTCCCACCGAGATGGTACCTATTTATCTACTCGCATTTGCATGCTTTCGAATCGCTAGGTTGGCGGGAGCTGGGACAGGCGACGGGTGCTCATTCCATTGCGTGGATTCGATCTTACGACTGCTTGGTTTTCTGACCCTGCAGCACAGAGGCTTCTGCAGTTTAGCCCACAGCGCCACCACGTTCCTAATCCCACTGTGGTAGTACTTATTTATCTACTCACATTTACATGCTAGGTTGGCAGGAGCTGGGGCAAGCGACGGGAGCTCACTCTGTTGCGTGGATTCGATCTTATGATGGCTGGTCTTCTGACCCTGCAGCACAGAGGCTTTTGTGGCTTAACCCGCAGCGCCACCACATTCCAACCTGTAAACTAACAACTTCAGCTGATCATACTTCAAGAAGGAATGTCTGTCTCAGCTTCTGCACCCTGCACAGAGTGGAGCAAGCAGACTCCCCGATAAGCTTTTGTAGATTGCCATAATGATAAGATTGTCAGAACGATTTTCTCCTGCCTTCAAGGAAATTTGCTTCTGTGTTTTATTACATCCCCTCCCCCCCGACAAACCACAAAATGGCCAATAGTTCGTAATGTGAATTAAACCTCCTTGTGCCATGTAGGTTTCTGCCAACCTTTCTTTTAATGCCGCTAACAAATCGCAGTGCTTGAAGTTTGTTAATTTGGACCTGCTACAACTTGCTTAATAACTCAGCCTCATTGATCCCATAGTCGACAGGAACAGCCAAGGCACCAATGGCAGGAATAGATGATGGGTTTTCAGGGAACTTTATGTACTGATCTCTGCAACAATTTCTTCCAAGGAGACTTACTAATAATCTCTTATTGTGCTTATATATTCCCCACTTAATCGCTGTTGCCTGCTGTAGTAAAATCAGAGGTGACAATTGCACATCTGTACACTGTTTGTTGTTTGTTTATAACAAATGTCTCCCTCTAATCATTCTGTCTGATCTCCCTTGTACCTTCAACAGATTGCTTAGAGTAAGCTTTCTAACCTGAAAAACAGATTTGTTTTCTGCTGGAATATCATTGATCTGCATTAGAGATGAGGACGAATATAAAAACAGATCGCTTTTTCCAACAAATATAGCTGATTTTTTAAATATCCGTTGATCCGTATTTGTGGGTTTCAGAGACCCCCACGAATATGAAGGGATGAATATTTACCCGTTTTTATTTTATTTTATTTTATTTTCTGCTGGAATGTCATTGATCTGCCTCTTTCTTTTGACAATATTAATAAATGACTTCATCCGCAATCTCTTTCTGTTGCAGATTTAAGAAGTTGCAGTTCCCCCTCTAGTTTTCTTCCTGATCCCGAGCACCTTTTCATGTCACATCAGCATTCCTCAAGGTGCTCTTTTGAATTATCTTCTTGCATGCAGTCTTATTCATGACCCTTTCCACACAGACATCCTTCTCTTCCATGTGCTCACTCTCTTTCTTACCCACAGGCATCCACCCGTCCACACAGAAAACACATAAAAGGCTTTTTCTTTCAGTTTTGGTTCTTTTGATTGATTGATTGATTGATTGATTGATTGATTGATTGATTGATTGATTGATTGATTGATTGATATGATATGATATGATTTGATTTGATTTGATTTGATTTGATTTGATTTGTATGCTGCCCACACTCTGCAAGAGTCTTTTGGTAGGTTCTGAAAAACCTGATAATTTTGGCTTTCCAAATGAAACAGACCTGAAAATTTTGGTTTTCTGTTGGGTTTCCTCTATCAGATTACCGTCCATTGATCCGTGTCTATAAAGTCTTATTCTGTCTTCTTTCACTTCGCAGCTGCTGTTCTGCCCACTTCATCTTTCTTCTCCCTCTGCTGTCACGGTCTTGCCACTATGCACACCTATCTTGACCTCCACCACTGGCTCCAGTATTTTCCCCTTCATCTCCTTGCTTTGCTGGACATTTTTGGACTGGTGCCAGAACCTCAAGTGGGAAACCCCAACTGAAAGTATACTCCCCCAAAAAAATTGTCAGGTATTTTCAGGTTTACTGAAAGGGTCCAAAAACTAATGAGGAACGCAGATGCACCCTAGGGAAACTGCAAATGAACGAAATTTGAAAGTTTTCCCCTTGTGGGGAATATGCAGCTGTGAATATGTACGATAGGAGTTTCTGTGTCTTTAATTATTGTCCTTAGTCATGGATCCAAGTTACCCTTAAGCTTACTGGTCTATGCAATCTCTCTGGTGAGGCTGGGTAAGATATTTGTTGGTTTGGGGTTTTGATGGAATATTATTTCTTTTGCACCTTCCCAGACTTCCCATGGAGTGCAACACACCCTGAATTAAAAATACTTGGACCTTCCAAATGAACAAAATGCATTTCAGAGGGGGGAAATGTGCATGATGACACATGCGCATGTCAAAAATATGCATGGATAAAAATGCATATATTTCAAGGGCGTTCTGGAACATGTTTTAGTGAATGGACAAATCCGTAGAAAATGAATAGAATCCAAAATACATACCCCAGAAGAATACAGCTTCTAAAAATGCAAAAGAAAATATATTTAAATTTTGATATTGTGTGTAGAAGACGGGTGCGTTGCAATCCGATGCCGGGTGAAAATGGAATAAGAATGCCAGTGAGAAAATGAGAAATGCAATGAGAAAAACATGACAATTTCACACATTTCTAACTCTTGCTCCAATTCAGAATTGGATTATTCAAAATAGGATTAACTCCTACAAATTCACATGATATGCTTTTAAATTGTTCCCAGATCAACTAATTTAGACTCACACTCACATTGGCTTGGAGTCTTGTTGTTTTCCAGCCAGCAGCCCATGATTCTGCCAGACGTTTTTGTGAGCCTTCCCTTTTTTTCAAAGTCAGTGGAAAATATAATGATGGGATTGGATGTTGGGGGGGAAAAAGTTTGTGAGCAAGTTTAAGGCTTCCAGATGTTATTGGTACGGAGTGGCACAAGGATGTAAGGCAGTGGTTCCCAAACATTTTTGGCCTCGGGGCTTCCCTTGTTTGGAGCGGACATTAGGGCTCTCTCTCCAATCAGGAGCAGGAACTTGACCCACCCAACCATCCCCTCCCCTCCCCCACTCAAATATCCCCGAGGGCCCATTAGGTCCTGACACTGGAAACTTCTGAGGCTACTTGGCAAGCACTTCCACTGGGGACCATAGAGATGGAGAACGGAGAGGCAGGCACATGGCCTTCACTACTTGTTCCTGTTAGACATACAGTGGTACCTCGACTTCCGAACTTAATCCATATTGGAATGGCGTTCGTACGTCAAAATGTTCGTAAGTCAAGGCAAAATTTCCCATAGGAATGCACTGAAAACCATTTAATCCATTCCGGCTGTTTTTCGTTCTTATGTCGAGGTGCTTTTCGCAAGTAAAAGGCAGGGAAAAAACGCAGGGAAGTTTTTTTTTGTAAATCGAAGCTCCGTTCGCAAGTCGAAGCAAAATTTTGCAAACGGAGCCATTCGTAACTCGAAATGTTCATAAATAGAGATGTTCGTAAGTTGAGGTACCATTGTAGACCTATGAAAGTTATACAGGAGTCGTTCATAGAGCTATAAGCAGCTCCTCCATAGTCTTTAAAGCTCTGTGTTCCATCTCTTTTCCTGTGGTGCCCCTGCCTGGGTTTCATGGTGCCCCCCATCTCTCACCCTCCACCCTGACTCTGATCACGAGACACCTTTGCTGATTTCTCGGGTCACAGCTGTAAAAGTCACCCACCCCCCAACCTCCCTGCTTTGCATTCTGATCTCAACACATTTCAAAGTATCCCAAATTAATCACTCCTGAAAGTAATTTTGTTCTTATTATGCAATTATTTTATTTGATATTGACAGTTAAAAATGTGTAATGCACTTCAATTATGGTTAGTGGGAAAGATCAAGTCAATGATGGCTTGACTTAAATAGTCATTTATGAATTAATCTGTCACTTGACATTTGGGGACCCAGCTATTTGTGCATCACTAATATCATTGTTATTCTCAACCTACTGAACATATTTGTCTTTGTCTGAGATTTTTCAATACTATAAATGTGGTCCCATTTATTTTCACTAACTCACTATCATATGCGATTGATAGGAGAATTATATTCGGATCATTCTGGTTCTTCACATTTAATGGCTTGGCAAACATATGATACATGTTCATGTATGGATTTGTATTCTCATTAAAAAAACTAAAAGAAAAAAAAGACCATGTAAGGCTTACATTTCTACAAAAAGTCAGTACAAAAATGCTTTACAAAGTTAGGCTTTGGAGTTTCTGCATCATCTGGAGCCTTGTGGTACTGCAGTGAAAACTCTGCTCATGACATGAGTTTGATCCTTATAGGCTCAAGTAGTCAACTCAAGGTTGATTCAGCCTTCCATCTTTCTGAGGCCAGTAAACTGAGTACTCAAGTCATTAGAGGGGCAATGTGTAGCCTGCATTGTTAAGCAGTAAACCATCCAAAAAGTGCTTTAAGCCTGATAGGTAAAGGTAAAGGTTCCCCTTGAAATTTAGTCCAGTCATGTCCGACTCTAGGAGGCGGTGCTCATCCCCGTTTCCAAGCCGTAGAGCCAGCGTTGGTCTATATACAGTTTCTGTGGGCACGTGGCCAGCGCGACTAGACATGGAACGCCGTGACCTTCCCACCGAGGTGGTACCTCTTTATCTACTCGCATTTACATGCTTTCAAACTGCTAGGCTGGCAGGAGCTGGGACAAGCGACGGGCGCTCACTCCATCACGATTCGATCTTACGATGCCTGGTCTTCCGAACTTGCAGCACAGAGGCTTCTGCGGTTAACCTGCAGCACCGGCATAGGCATCCTTCAGTCTCAAGAGACTATGGTAACAAGCTCTGAATCGAGGAGTGTCCTCTCCAGAGCATGAAGCCCGGGTAAGGTAATATGGAGGATAGGCTGTTACCCAAGCAGCAGATCCCCCCTCTCCACATTGCTGAAATGATCCAATGGAAAGGCAAGAGCCAATACAACTGGTTCCAGCAATGTCGCAGGAGTTGGCAGAACGACACATGCTGCCTTCGGGACTCCAGCTCCGGATTTTGCCTCGAGGTTAACTCCTGAAGCCTTTTCCATGAATGGATATAGCCACAAGGCAGTGGAGGTTTGAAATCGGAGTTTCCTTCTCCTAGATGGGCTGCCTTCCATGGCTGACGAGCCCCACCTACCCGGCCTGCTCTTTAATAGTGCAAAAGTATGATCTGATCCTTAAAACTTTCCTGACTCCCCGGCTTATGCAAATCTAATTGGCTTTCCTATTTACCATATTAAGGCCAGATACAAAATTTGAGAATTTCGCGTGCCGTTAGGCGCGCGGTCCTGGGAAACGCTCTTATAAAGCAGGAAGTCCCACCCCTAGGCCCCAACCCCAGGCCATGTGCTCAGGAGACAAAAGGAAATCCCAGGAAAAAAAAACTCAGCATGGCATCCATGCAAACAGACCTGGCCTTCGCCCTCAGCCCAGCTTCCTAGGGAAAAGGGTCCTGGGTCCTGGGAAACGCTCTTATAAAGCAGGAAGTCCCACCCCTAGGCCCCACCCCCAGGCCATGTGCTCAGGAGACAAAAGGAAATCCCAGGAAAAAAAACAATTCAGCATGGCATCCATGCAAACAGACCTGGCCTTCGCCCTCAGCCCAGCTTCCTAGGGAAAAGGGTCCTGGGTCCTGGGAAACACTCTTATAAAGCAGGAAGTCCCACCCCTAGGCCCCACCCCCAGGCCATGTGCTCAGGAGACAAAAGGAAATCCCAGGAAAAAAAACAACTCAGCATGGCATCCATGCAAACAGACCTGGCCTTCGCCCTCAGCCCAGCACCACCACGTCCCTTTTAAGCCTGACAGGACAGTATATAAGCAGCACATTTTGCTTTGATTTACTGTAGCTGAGATTCCAACCCATTTTGGTGAAATTCATAGTGTATGGATTTCAGCTATAACATAAATTATGGGCAAACTGACACATGTAAGGGCTTGGTCTTAGGTAGGTTTCAGAGACAAAATAGGAGATAAGAACCAAGGGCAGGATAAGGAATCACAGTTGACAGATTAAGCCACACGGCAGAGCAGGGGATTATTCAGGGACACAGCATAGCAACATCAGTCTGCCCAAACAAAGTCTCAGGTGGAAGAAGTAGACCCCTTCTGTCACTCTCCCTACAAGGACTGGTCCTACCATTGAACAGAGGCAGGCAGACATTTTAGATAGTAGAGAGAGGGATAGTTAACAGAGAGGTGACAGCAAAATGTTGCAGGAAAGAGCTTCAAGCTGTGTAGCCTGTCCCGGCTCTTCTAAGCTAGCTTGCCGCCCTTGGTAGCATGGAAGAAAGATGTTATTAAAAGTCCAGTCAGGCTTTGTTTATGGAAGAGGAAGAGCTGCTATCTTGCCTTCACTCTCAATTATGAAGGTTTCTTGAACTGGCCTTGCCATCCATCCATCCATCCATCCATCCATCCATCCATCCATCCATCCATCCATCCATCCATCCATCCATCCATCCATCCATCCATCCATTCACCCACCTACCTACCTACCTACCTACCTACCTACCTACCTACCTACCTACCTACCTACCTACCTACCTACCTACCTACCTACCTACCTACCTACCTACCTACCTACCTACCTACCTCTTTCTTTTTTCTTTCTTTTTTTGCTTGCTTGTTGGTTCGTTCATTCCTTCATTTGTTCCTTTGTTCCTTCATTTGTTTGTTCGTTCGTACGTACATACATACACACATACACACGTACCTTGCCTTTCTCCTTGAAAGAACCCAAGGCGGCTTACATTACTGAAAGGACAATATATAAAAACTAAAAGCAATAAGTAGATAAATATTTTTTTAAAAAAGAATTAAACAATTATATTAAAAAACACTTAATCAATACTAAAAAGACATTGAAAAGCAACAGAACTCAACAAACCAATCTGAAAAAAACCTTCTCAGGCTGCCAGTCACTGAGGGAAAGCCTGCCCGAAGAGAAAGGTCTTTGTCTGCTTGTGGAAGGACAGCAAAGACGGGGCCAGACGGGCCTCCAGTGGGAGGGAGTTCCAGAGTCTGGGAACAGCAACAGAGAAGGCCCCTCTCCTGTGTCCCCATCAGACACACCTGTGAAGGTGTTTGGGACCAAGAGAAGGCCCCTCTCCTGATGATCTTAATGCCTGGGGCAGGCCAGAACAGGTCCAACCAAGGAATGAGTCACTATAGCTGCATCCAGAACAGGAGGATTCCTAATTCTCGCTCCTCACTAGCTCCTCACAATATAGCAACTATGACAAGCTTGGTCTCACAGGGGCTTCCTCCGTGAATTTGATCTGACTCTTTCAAAGCTGAACTAAGCGAGGCACAGTTAGCTCGTGTCCTCCAGATTCTGTGGGACTGCAGCTCTCCCCCGCCCTGGTCAGCAAGGAGTTCTAATACTGCAGTATCTGGAGTTGCCAACTCCTAAATTAAGTCATCATAAAAATGTAAGCTTATAAAATATCAATGCTTATCTTTTAAAGGCTAACAGTAGTCAGTTGACTAGATGGGCGGGGTATGTATGTATGTATGTATGTATGTATGTATGTATGTATGTATGTATGTATGTATGTATGTATGTATGTATGAATGAATGAATGAATGAATGAATGAATGAATGAATGAATAAATAAATAAATAAATAAATAAATAAATAAATAAATAAATAAATAAATAAATAAATAAGAGGACTGTGTATATTTTTCTCTATGTGTCCATACATGTACATGCATATTTATGCTTCTTAAACACAGCCTTATGAGGAAAGCCTGAAATAACTGGACATGTTTCGCCTTAAGAAAAGAAGACTGAGATGAGAAAGGATAACACTTTTCATCTACTTGAAAGGTTGACATATAGAGAAGAACCAGGATCTGTTCTTGATCAACCCTGAGCGCAGGACATACAACAATGGACTCAAGCTACAGGAAGCCAGATTTTGGTTGAATATCAGGGAAAACTTCCTAACTGTTAGAGCAGTACAGCAATGGAACCAATTAGCCTGAGAGGTGGTGAGTGCTCCAACACTGGAGACATTCAAGAGAAACTTGGACAACCACCTGGCAGATATCCCTTGAGTTGTATTCCTGCCTTGAGCAGGGAGTTGGACTCAATGACCTTTGAGGCCCCTTCCAAATCCATTATTGTATGATTCTGTGGTTCTACGATTTTATAATTCTTTGATTCTATGTAACAAATAAATTCTGCTCTCCAAAGTTACATGTCTCTAATGTCTTGTAGAAGAACTTGATAAATGTCCTGCTGGATTAGACCAAGGATTTGTCTTCTTCAGCTTCTAGCTTCCAGCAGTGGCCAGTTTGATATAATGGCTTTATTTTGGTACAGATTTAGCCATCTAACCATCTAGGAAGCCATTGGGTTTTGAAGCAAATAGAACTCCAGAACTTACAGAGAAAAGAGCTGCTTAGTGCTTTATGGACAGAGGGGAACAAGGGTCAATTTGTAGCCCACGAAGCCGGCTATTTCAAGGTTTAATAATGTCACCTCTCTACGTCCACACTCAACCACCTCCTTGCTTGACTTTTACGTGCGCAAGTGCTGCGGATTTCGAATGGCCGCCTGCTGGAGACCAGTCTCTGACTCACAATAGCAATCAATAGACCACTTAGGTTTGTAGCAACATTATTAGCATGCATTTAATAAACAAGAAAATCAACTTTCTTCTGACATTTATGGCTCCTTGTGGAAGTCCAATTTCTTCTCTCACTGGTGTGTACATAGAGGCAATCGTAGGTGACATGGAACCCCCATCCCCACCCCAAAGTTTTGGACTAAAAACCTCTCATCAGCCCCAGAGCACATGACAATGTGAGGCAGGATGGGACCTGTAATCCAGAATATCTGTGAGACATGGATTTGGGGAAAGCTTATATTGTGTGTTCGGAAACCTAAACCCGAGACTCAGCCACTATATACCCAGCAGTTCTAAAAAGCAACTGTGAATGTGAATTTCTGAGGATCAGACAGTACTTTTCCAATGTGAATACATGTGTCACAAAACATTTGGAAGATGCTGTTTTCAGGATCTGTGACAGAAGTGGGAAATAAGTGGAAAGCAATGAAGTGAAGGCAGAGTTATGTTCAGTTGCAAAAGTAGACCCCAGTGTGCAATCTAAAAATAATAAGGCATCTGCTTATTAATTAAAGCTTGACCATTTTGATTTAACTAAATCCACCCTTTATACGAGTATGATTACGTATCTTTTCTGGAACAATAATAGCTGGAAGGAGCATGACTTTGGGGAAATCAAGCATGTTACAGGTGTCCATTCACAATTTTTAGTTGTGGACAGAGTGGCAGAGGCTTGTAGTTACTGTTGATATGTACCATCAAGTCACCTATGGTGACCCTATGAATGAGTGATCTCTAAAATGTCTTGTCCTCAACAGCCCTTTTCTATTCCTGCAACCTTGATGCTGCGGATTCCTTTAGCAAGCTAGTCTCATCTTGTATTTCCTCTTCCTTTTTTCCTGCTGCCTTCAACTTTTCCTAACATTATTATTTTTTTCTAGTGAATCTTCCCTTCTCATGATAGGACAGCCTATGTTTTGTTAATTTTGCCTCCAGAGATATTTCAGGCATGATTTGATCTAGGACCTCCTTGTTCATTTGTCTGGGGGGGGGGTCTTAATCCACAATTTCAGTAGGAAGCACTCTCCTCTGCTCTTATTTATTTATTTTATTTTTTATTTATTTATTTTATTTATTTATTCAATTTATATGCCGCCCACACTACCCAGAGGTCTCTGGGCAGCTTACAATAATTAAAATTTAATATTTATTCATTCATTCTATTTATATCCCGCCTATCTGGTAACATGACCACTCTAGGCGGCTAGAGTTGCCTTTACAATATACCTATTAGTAATTATATAAAGGGATGTGGTGATGCTGTGGGTTAAACCGCAGAAGCCTCTGTGCTGCAAGGTAAGAAGACCAGCAGTCGTAAGATCAAATCTATGCAACGGAGTGAGCTCCCGTCGCTTGTCCCAGCTCCTTGCCAATCTAGCAGTTCGAAAGCATGTAAAAATGTGAGTAGATAAATAGGTACCACCTCGGTGGGAAGGTAACAGCGTTCCGTGTCTAGTCGCACTGGTCACGTGACCATGGAAACTGTCTTCGGACAAAGGCTGGTTCTACGGCTTGGAAACGGGGATGAGCACTGCGCCCTAGAGTCGGACATGATTGGACTAAATGTCAAGGGAAACCTTTACCAATTATATAAGAGGCTCAACCACAGAATTATGGATTTACTCACTTGAAACATTGTCATGTGGAAACCTGAAGGGTAGAGCCTGATGGACAAGAGACAGACTGAATAGGAGAAGCTCTTTTGCAAGGTCCAAAGAACTGTGCAGCCTTGAGATGAGATCTATTTCCTAGACAACCTTAGAATAATGTCATAAACATGAGGACTCCAGAAAACTTTTCATCCTTGGATAACTACTTCCATTTAAGGTTTCCCACACAAAGAATCTCCATGGAAACAACAAGCTCTCTCCTTTACACTTATCACTGTCTACATTGACAAAGCGATGAAGGAAGGAGCAAGACAATGCCTGAAATATTTTAATGAAATGTGAGTTTCCGGAAGAATTGGTGGGCCAAGGCAGACCAGGATTCTCTCAGTTCCATCCCCTTCAAAGGTGTGTTTGGTGGGGCCATGGGAGAGGGCCCTCTCTGTGGCTGTTCCCAGACTCTGGAACTCCCTCCCACTGGAGGCTGGACTGACTCCATCTTCACTGTCCTTCCACAAGCAGGAGAAGACTTTTCTCTCCAGCCAAGCTTTCCCCTCAGCGACTGCCTGCCTGGTTGTTGGGTTTTTTTTTTCATAACGAATTATTGTAGCTTACTGCTTTGAATAGATTTTTGCTATTGCTTTTCTTCACCGTTCATTTGATTGGTATTTGTTTGACCCTTTTTAGCACTTGTATGCTTACTTTTATGAGCTTCAAATATTGCTTTTTAATGGTGTAAGTGGCCTTGAGTCCTTTTAAAGGAGAAAGGTGGGGCAAATAAAATAAATACATGAATAAAATGAAGTGGAGAGACAGACCTAACGGAGCAGGAGGCATAAGGGTTAACCGAGCCCTTAATATTCAATAAAGATGGGGCAATTTCTGTAGATGAATTGAGTGCTGCACACAATGCCTGTTTATGTTTCAATGTATTGCTTTCATGACACCATTGTCATAACAAAACAATCCACTTACCATTGTTTTCAAAAGCATTGGTTTGGTAAGTGTGTGATGGAAGGATGTGAGTGAAGAGTGTGGAATGTTGCTAAAAAATAGCTGGGAGGAAGTAGGGGAAATATCGTATTGGTTGGGTTTTTGAGGGGGCAGTCTCGGGGGTATAGAGAGACCATGTAGAGCAATGGATCCCAACCTTACATAACCCATGTGTTCTTGGACCTCAGCTCCCAGAATTCCTGGCCAGTACAGCTAGTGGTGAAGGCTTCTGGGAACTGCAGTCTAAGAACACCTGAGGACCCAAGATTGGGAACCACTGAGGCAAGGGGGGTGTTTTTTAATAAAAGTGTTGGGAGGTTGAGGGGGAGAGAGTGAAGCACTGTGCCAATGGATTTTATTCAATTATTATTTATTTAAAATAATTTTACCCCACCTTTTTTCCTTGAAAAGGACCCGAGGCAGCTTGCAACAATGGAAGATAATATTTCAAGTTGAAAACAATGAGTCTACAATGGTGGTGAACTTCATTAAAAGACAATATTTAAAATACTTAAAATTCAAAGCCTAGGAAAAAGCAATATCCTCTGGACACTATTGTTTTAATAAAGTCTTATTAAATTAATTTAAGCTGAGTGGTGTAGTGCTCAATACTTGAGGTTGGTTATGTGATGCTACAGTGGCCTGAGTAAAGGGGCAAACAGACATGTAGCAACAGCTAAAGAGTCAAGAGGCAAGACCAAGTAAGGCTTGACATCAATATATGAAAGAGGGATAGGACACTACCACATACAACTCTATCAATCAGTCCTGTATATCAGTGGTCCCCAACCTTGGGCCTCCAGATGTTCTTGGACTTCAACTCCCAGAAATCCTGGCCAACAGAGGTGGTGGTGAAGGCTTATGGGAGTTGTAGTCCAAGAACAACTGGAGGCCCAAGGTTGGGGACCACTGATGCAGTTGACATGAAGCAGATATTGTCCACTTTGGAGAAATTTTTCCTAATAATCTTGATAAAGTGCTGAAAATAGAGAATGTGATCCTCCTTGGTCTTATGGAGATAAAGGTAAAGGTTCCCCTTGACAATTTTTGTCCAGTCATGTTCGACTCTAGGGGGTGGTGCTCATCTCCGTTTCCAAGCCATAGAGCCAGCATTTTGTCCGAAGACAATCTTCCGTGGTCACATGGCCAGTGTGACTCAGACACGGAACGCTGTTAATTTCCCACCGAGGTGGTCCCTATTTATCTACTTGCATTTGCATGCTTTCAAGCCGCTAGGTTGGCGGGAGCTGGGACAAGTCAGAGGTGCTCACTCCATCACGTTGATTCGATCTTACAGCTGAAGATCTACAGACCTTACAGCATAGAGGCTTCTGCGGTTTAACCCGCAGCAGCACCACGTCCCTCTTATGGAGATAAATTATGCAAAATTGCACTGTTTATTCGGATGTTTCCAAAATAATACCAAAAAGAGCAAATAGCAAATTACTATTGTATCGTTAAGAAGATATAGGGCCTATTCAAGGTTTCTAAGGTCCACCCTTTGGCTTTCCCCCCTGATGCTTCCTGTTTTCCCCACCAAGATGTTGAACTTTCTGGAAGGAGAGCTTGAGAAGCTCTGCCACTATTGCTTGCATTAGCCATTCTCCAGCATTATGACCGACAGACCTGAGAATGCTTTTCGGAGTAGATCTGTCACCGAAATGAAACCACAGGCATGGAGACGCTATTCGTGCATAAAGGTGAGCTATGTACTCGGTGACATTTGAGCCTGAACTGCAAGCCTGGAATGATAATGAGACTGTCTGCTTTGCTTCAAATAAGGGACACCTTAGTGACATTTCAAATCAAAGGCAGTCCCTCGGCGACAATGGAAAATTCCAGGAGTGGAAGAGCTAAGGTGTGGGAAAGAATTGAGTTGTTTCAAAGGCTGCTGAGGCCATAATAATGCTTTCCATTCACCCACACATCCAAAAAAAGCTAGAACTGTGGAACTTGCACAACTTGAAGGAACTCTAAGGTTACCAAGTCAAGCCTTGCTGATACAGGAAATACACAGCTAAAGCATTTCTGACAGATGGCCACCTAACCACTTTAAGAACTGCCAGGGAAAGAGAGATCATCACCCTTTGAAGTAGCCAATTCCACCATCAAATAGCTCCTGCTGATAGGAGGTTTCTCCCAATACTTAGCTTAATTGTCTTTGTTGTAGTTTCAGTTCATTGGTATGGATCATGCTACAGCCTGACACAGTGAGATGTCATTGGGCTAATCAGGAAGATTCAACAGTTGATGTAACCTGGTGGAGAAGGAATGACGGAAGGAAGGAAGGATTTATAGTGAAAGATAGTTTCCAGGTACCTAGTGGTAACAGAGGTACAAAAACCAACATCATTGTTGTTGTTTAGTTGTTAAGTCATGTCCAACTCTTTGTGACCCCATGGACCAGAGCACGCCAGGCCCTCCTGTCTTCCAATTGTGAGGTCAGTGTTGAAAGGGAATTAGTTATCCAGAAACATTGAGGGGAGTCCAGTATTATGGGCTGGGAGAATGTCCAGAGAAGGGGATGAGAAAGATATGTCGCTCAGGTTCTGCACTGAGAATTCGATAAAACGTGAAATGCCATTTTTCTTGTATTTACTCTGTTGCAAGAGTATGGTGTTGGCAGTTGGGTTTGTGTCTGCTGAAATCATTCCCAAGTTGCTTCTGAGCTGCATGAAATTGTAATTGCTTCCATGGGTGTCCGATAACCTTCTGTGTGCAAGTTTAATAAATGTTATTCATTTCAGAACAATTCCGTTCAGCCAGTGCCTTGGCGAAACAATATGACTAATTGTTTCTTGGAGAGAGAAGGAGAAGATTGGAATGCCTGAGGAGTTAGAAGACTTTGTGGTTCTTCATACAGAAGGACAGAGGGGTGGTTTAACGACCCTCCACAGCCATCCTGATCTCTTAGCAGGGAGGACAGGAGGATAAAAGGCTATTAATGGCTGGTTGTGGCACAGAAGTGGTCATAAAATGGTGGGATCATGAGGAATTAAAATTGAGAGGTGTATAGTGGGATGCCTTCTGGCCCTAATCAGGTAAGGATTTAGAAAACATGACTTTGCAGGTTTTAAAAATAACTTTTGGCTCCACCCAATTAAAAAGTGCCTTCTTGTTGTTATCACAAGTATAAGTAATAATTTGAAAATACAGACCTCACATTGTGCTATACAGAGTACCAATGTAATATAAAACAAGGCAGGATCAGTGATCTTGAGCCGGGTTCATGAACATCCTAGGACTTTTTTTACAGAGTTTCTGTCCATACTGTGTCTAGTAGCTAAATGTGCAACTGCAGACTCAGAGGGGGGGGAACGTTTAGGTGACGGGAGGGATAATGGACTTAATGACCCAATGTTTCGGACGTCATCTGCTGGATGTGCATGCGCAATCCAGCCTTCAATGCTCTTCCATTTCAAAAACTTAATTTCCAAAACCTTACCACTCACCCACCAGTCCATTTAACTTCATTTGGGCAGCCTGGAACTCTTGTTCTTCACATGTTGAAGAAGACGTTTGAGGAGGTCATCTCGAACTTCCTGTAGAGTCTAGAATTTTCAGTTTCATGGAAGTGGCACATCTGCTGTGGATTTTTGTCTGAACTTCAGAACAGCTCTCCATCATTCTGAACCCTATCTCCAAACAGGTTTTCCTCCTACACATTGGAGTTCCCAACCTCCACTGTTTTGTTCCATCAAATTATACGACAGCAGCGGTGTTCTTTTAAGGTCTAAATATATTCCGGACACATGTTCACCTTTAAGCATCCTGTTGGAGCAAGAACAAAATGAGGTGTTTATTTCTTTATACAAAAAACAACAACACATAATATTCAATTAAGTTGTATGTGGTTTTTTTTTAGCATGTTCTGTTGAGCATCCATCTGCAGTGAAGGTGCACAGCATCTCTACTTAAACGTAGCCACCTGTTAATTGGCTTCTGATCATCATCATACTCTCCAGAGATTCTGAACAAATCATGCTTCTTATTCTGCTGCCATCATTTTGGACTTTGTCTGACCGATGAGAAAATGCATTTGTGAACCCTGCAGCAGGCATTTATTTATTTATTTGGAAATCCTATATTCCAGTCTTCCTGTACATTTGCATTACAAAAAGAAGTTTACAACAGTAAAAAGAAAAACCTCATAAACCCTTATGAAAATGAAAACCCAGATCCCAAACATGGAGGGGGGGGGGAAATCTGGCCGAGCAGATAAATACACTGTAAAATTAATCTTCCACATAAATGTTTGCTGCAAACATGATATATGGCATATTAAAAATCACATTATTGTCCTGTTGAGAACTGACCTTATCTATCTATCTATCTATCTATCTATCTATCTATCTATCTATCTATCTATCTATCTATCTATCTATCTATCTATCTATCTATCTATCTATCTATCTATCTATCTATCTATCTATCTATCTATCTATCTGTCTGTCTGTCTGTCTGTCTGTCTGTCTGTCTGTCTGTCTGTCTGTCTGTCTGTCTGTCTATTTTTTAATTTTATGCTGTCTTTCTCCCCATAGGTAACTCAAGGTGGCTCACAGTAAATGAAACCATACAGTGGTAACAGGTTTAACATAGTATACACAGACTATATTAAAACAATTAATTTGTCAATATTAAAAATCAAGAATTAAAATAACTTTTAAAAACATATTTAAAGATCATACTTATTAAAATATGGCATTTCACAGATTCCCACGTATTGCTTAAAAATCTTCCTTAAAAATTATTATAAGTAAATTACCTTTTTTAAAAATAGCAATTATGAGAGAAGGCTGACCGCTGAAGAATTTATGCTTTTGAATTGGGGTGCTGAAGGAGACTCTTGAGAGTCCCCTGGACTGTGAGGAGAACAAACCTATCCATTCTGAAGGAAATCAACCCTGAGTGCTCACTGGAAGGACAGATCCTGAAGCTGAGGCTCCAATACTTTGGCCATCTCATGAGAAGAGAAAAGACCCTGATGTTGGGAAAGTGTAAAGACAAGAGGAGAATGGAACAACAGAGGATGAGATGGTTGGACTGGGTCATTGAAGCGACCAACATGAATTTGACCCAACTCCTGGAGGCAGTGGAACACAGGACGGCCTGGCGTGCTCTGGTCCATGGAGTCACGAAGAGTTGGACACGACTAAACAACTAAAGGGACCTCACAGAAGCAGAAGACATCAAGAAGAGGTGGCAAGAATACACAGAGGAATTATATCAGAAAGATTTGGATATCCCGGATAACCCAGGCAATGTAGTTGCTGACCTAGAGCCAGACATCCTGGAGAGTGAAGTCAAGTGGGCCTTAGAAAGCCTGGCTAACAACAAGGCCAGTGGAGGTGATGGCATTCCAGCTGAACTATTTAAAATCTTAAAAGATTATGCTGTTAAGGTGCTACATTCAATATGCCAGCAAGTTTGGAAAACTCAACAGTGGCCAGAGGATTGGAAAAGATCAGTCTACAGCCCATTACCAAAGAAGGGAAGTGCCAAAGAATGCTCCAACTACCGCACAATTGCGCTCATTTCACACGCTAGCAAGGTTATGCTCAAAATCCTACAAGGTAGGCTTCAGCAAGATGTACAAGCAGGATTCTGAAGGGGCAGAGGAACTCGAGACCAAATTGCTAACATGCGTTGGATTATGGAGAAAGCCAGAGAGTTCCAGAAAAACATCTACTTCTGCTTTATTGATTATGCAAAAGCCTTTGACTGTGTGGACCACAGCAAACTGTGGCAAGTCCTTAAAGAAATGGGCGTGCCTGATCACCTTATCCATCTCCTGAGAAACCTATATGTGGGACAGGAAGCAACAGTTAGAACTGGATATGGAACAACTGATTGTTTCAAAATTGGGAAAGGAGTATGACAAGGCTGTATATTGTCTCCCTGCTTATTTAACTTATATGCAGAGTACATCATGCGGAAGGCTGGACTGGAGGAATCCCAAACTGGAATTAAGATTGCCGGAAGAAATATCAATAACCTCCGATATGCAGATGATACCACTCTGATGGCAGAAAGCGAGGAGGAACTAAAGAACCTTGTAATGAGGGTGAAAGAGGAGAGTGCAAAAAACGGTCTTGAACTCAACATCAAAAAAACTAAGATCATGGCCACTGGTCCCATCTCATCCTGGCAAATAGAAGGGGACAGATTTTACTTTCTTGGGCTCCATGATCACTGCAGATGGAGACAGCAGCCACGAAATTAAAAGACGCCTGCTTCTTGGGAGGAAAGCGATGACAAACCTTGACAGCATCTTAAAAAGCAGAGATATCACCTTGCCAACAAAAGTCCGAATACTCAAAGCTATGGTTTTTCCTGTAGTGATGTATGGAAGTGAGAGCTGGACCATAAAGAAAGCTGACCGCCGAAGAATTGATGCCTTTGAATTGTGGTGCTGGAGGAGACTCTTGAGAGTCCCCTGGACTGCAAGGAGAACAAACCTATCCATTCTAAAGGAAATCAACCCTGAGTGCTTACTGGAAGGACAGATCCTGAAGCTGAGGTTCCAATACTTTGGCCATCTCATGAGAAGAGAGGACTCCCTGGAAAAGACCTTAATGTTGGGAAAGTGTGAAGGCAAGAGGAGAAGGGGACGACAGAGGATGAGATGGTTGGACAGTGTCACCGAAGCAACCAAAATGAATCTGACACAACTCCGGGAGGCAGTGGAAGATAGGAGGGCCTGGCATGCTCTGATCCATGGAGTCACGAAGAGTCGGACACGACTAAACGACTAAACGAACGAAACGAAAACAACTAAACAACAACAACAACATTTTAGCCATGGATTTTTATCATTAAAATGATTCTGGTATAAATAACTGTGACTAGCTCTTTGGGGGTAAATTGGGGGAGGCCTTTTTCGAGTGATTTTCTCATCTTAAAAAAAAAGATTTTGAATAGATGTGTGCAAATTTGTGTTTTTAGAGTACAGATCTCCAGAATCTGGAAGCAGGATCATGTTGCTGGGGTTAATTCTGGGGCGTAGTCAATGTTCCCTCTAAGCTACGTGCATGAGCACACAGAGCTCCATCAGAGCCGGTCACAGGAAACTGGCTGCTGTTTTGCTTACTTTCCATTCTTCGTGCACAGAGCAAGCCTCCCATGTGGAAGGACCAAAAATTAGAAGGAATGTTGCATGCAGTTAAGATGAAAGATGAAAGCATGTTCAGGTACTAAGATCATCAGGAGAGAAGCTTTTCTCTTAGTCTCTCCAGCTTCACAGGTGCAGTTGGTGGGAACATGGGAGAGGGCCTTCTCGGTGGCTGCTCCCAGACTCTGGAACTCCCTCCCAGTGGAAGCCAGCCTGGCCCCATCTTTGCTGTCCTTCCACAAGCAGGCAAAGATCTTAGTCTCCAGGCAAGCTTTCCCTGAGTGCCTGACTGAGTGGGGGTTTCAAATGGATGGTTGTGCCTTACTGCTTTGAACGTGTTTTTGGTGTTGCTTTTGTTTAACGAATTTTAGTGCAGCATTTGTTTGTTTCATTTTAGTATTTGCATATTTACTGTTTTTAGTCCGAAATGTTGTCTTTTAATTTTGTAATCCGCCTTGGGCCTTTTTATTTTTTTTAGGTAAAAGGTGGGGTAAAATATTTTATAAAATAAAGACTAAACGTAGCATTCTTTGTTCCACTGCAGAATATATAAAGTTCAAAGCACACTCTCTAAACTGTCTTTAAGATCTTCATTTATGGGCAAAATTAAGATCAGTCCTGTACCGCAAAATGGACCTTCAGGGCTTCTTCCGAAAGAAAAATAAAAAGTATGGATCAAACTAATGAATCATTATTTTCAGACTATGTCTCATTTCTTCACGCAAGTGGCATCTTGTGGGTCTTAATTCAAGCTTTTAATTAACTTCAAAGTAAAAGGTTCCCGAAGATGGTGCACATCGGCTATAAAACACAGGAGTTAAGACACAGGCTCAGCCACTCATTTAATTACTTCTTGCATTCCCCCTGATGGGTCTGAAAAGCTGTGCGTCTAATTTTATATGACCTGTTGAAATGGGGGGTGGGCTGGCAAGATTCAGCTCTCCTACCCATTCAGACATGCACATAATTCCAAATTAACTCTCGCAATTACTATAGACATTGATGGAGAGAACAGCTTTTGCCCCTTCCTTTTTGTGCAAAAAAATATGCCTCTCTTCCTTTTGTGTTTTGGGGTGCAGCATCCTAAACACATCTGTTCTCATTTCATTTTGGAAGCAGGGCCAATTCTGGACCGTCACAGAGGGGAGACCACCATGGGAAACCAGTGATTTCGAAGTTGGGCAAGGGAAGAATTTTGCCTGAAAATATGGAACGTTACCACCAGTTAGAGGTAACTATTTATCATCCCATCTCTCTGAACATACATGACCTTGCCCTAATTTGGTTAAATGTGGCCATGCCTGGCTAGGACCTGAATGGGA